>NC_133117.1:12360817-13560817 GCF_022965805.1 Primulina eburnea
GGTATCGTTGGTTCGGTAATTTTAATGATCAAAGGCATGTATATCCTTTCATTCTTGCATCGATATTGTCATATTATTCGCGTTTTTGTTTATTATGCGTGAAAATCCATGTATGTTGTAAAAATTTTGAGCAAAATTTTGTTGGATCGATTTTGAAACGATTTTAGATCTGAAAACTCGAAATTTGCTGTCATTTTAAATACCTGCGACTTTTCGGTCGATTTTCTTGAAAAACTTTCATCATATAAAATGTATAATTTTGATACCTTCGATTTGACAGTAAATTCGAAATATTTGGATAATCAATGAGTGAGTTATGATCATTTTCGTGGGACTGCTCAAACTGCGTTTTTCTGAATAATGCGCTCTTGATGTGTTTTGAAGTTTTTGAGTTGCAGGCTTCGTTGGGCACCGCCGGGCTTATGCTACTGCATTTTGATATGTTATTAGATGTATTTAGGTGTTATTTGGTGGTTCTTTTGGGTCGGTATTGGCTTGGGATTTAATAGAAGTCATAAGAATCGAAACGATATCGAATTACGAGTTAGTGTTGTATTGAAGTTGTTTTTCGATGCTTGGGGACGTTTGGGGTGTTTTTACGAGTTTGAATCAATGTAATAGCATCCTAGGATGAGTCTCGAGGTGTTAGTTCATGGTCCCTAGGCTTGGATTGGAAGAATGAATCAATAAGTTAGTGAAATTTTGTGAGTTTGCAAGTTCAGAGGCTACCCTGACCCCTTCCTATCAGAATCCGTGTCCATTTTTCCTTCAAAATGCAAATTTCCAGCATCTACACGGACCCCGACACGTACCCTTACAGTCCGTGTCTTTTAAATTTATTTTTTATATATTTTGTTGGGATCGTTTTGGGGTTTTGATGTCATGTTTTAGTACGATGATAAACGAGGTCGAGTCCCCCGAGATTTAGAATGTCATAAATAAATTTGTCATATTTGGGTGTGAGCATGACTATACGTCTAAGCTATGCAAGATAAGTATTGGAACTCATGTTAGTATGTGCATCAGTGGCCCCAAGCGAGATCCAACGAATCCCTAAACGCCAAGTAATTATGTTCGACATGGAAAAGAAAATAATTTAGATTTTGAGGTATGCTAAATGTCTTGTGACCAATTATGAACGGGTTTGGAAGTCGGTGAACGTTGCCGAGGACCTCTCCACCCCAGTAAAACATGACCGGGTTTAGATTAGGTTTGGAAAGCGGTAAAGCATGACCAGGGCCCAATCCACCCGTTAAATCATGAACAGGGATCTCATGTATGTGGTGGTGGACTTTCCCTCTGCCAGCCCAGTACTGTGGTTTAGTCTGATCAGGCACATTTATGTATGGGTCACTTGCTTTGAAACATATCTCTACGCAAAATGATGTTATGTATGCTCAAGTATTGATAAGTGCATTTTACGCACTTAAATTATCTTTATATTTCATATAGATTGTTAGTTTTCTTGGGCAGAATTATGCGTTTTTGTTATTTTTGTTGTGCTTCCAGGATGATAGGTAGGGCGACTACATGGGCTTGAACAGGAATGAAAATGGCGCTTAGAAGAAGAAGTGTGACAAGTCCCCAGCTTTTATTGCAGCAAGACCAGCGCATATACGCGAGTCTTAGACGTGCATATGCGTGCAAGAATATGGCGAGACACCAGAGATGCTCGTGCATATGTGCCAGACATGGATGCACGAGCAAAGAAAAAAGTTGAAGCATCACCAGACGACGACGTGCACATCTCTGTGAATAACGGGACTTTGACATTCGTTGTGCAAGTAATTTAGTGCTTCAGCAATTCCAAAATCTATTTTAAATCTTACTGCCCATGAGAGTACTGAACTTCTCGTTCCATCAGTACCTGATCCAAATCTCAGATATTAGTTGGAGTTCATGTAATTAGACAATATATTTTTTAACAAAAATATTTTAGGAGTCTGTTTACTTCTCCAATTAAACGAACTTATGTAAAAATAAAAATGAAATAAAGTAAATAATAAATTAATCCTAAAAGAAAAGAAGGGTTCGAGGAGCTCAAAGTTGAACAAAGTAAATGAATTAAACGTCATTTATTGGCCGAATGGTCAGGTCAATAATGTAGTCTAGTCTAGTCTAGGTGCCGACATGAGCGGAGTGACATTATATGTAATGCTTGTCGGTGCCTATCCATTTGGGGATTCTAGGGAATTCAAGGACTTCCATGAGGTAATTTAGTGCTTCAGCAATTCCAAAATCTATTTTAAATCTTACTGCCCATGAGAGTACTGAACCTCTCGTTCCATCAGTACCTGATCCAAATCTCAGATATTAGTTGGAGTTCATGTAATTAGACAATATATTTTTTAACAAAAATATTTTAGGAGTCTGTTTACTTCTCCAATTAAACGAACTTATGTAAAAATAAAAATGAAATAAAGTAAATAATAAATTAATCCTAAAAGAAAAGAAGGGTTAGAGGAGCTCAAAGTTGAACAAAGTAAATGAATTAAACGTCATTTATTGGCCGAATGGTCAGGTCAATAATGTAGTCTAGTCTAGTCTAGGTGCCGACATGAGTGGAGTGACATTATATGTAATGCTTGTCGGTGCCTATCCATTTGGGGATTCTAGGGAATTCAAGGACTTCCATGAGGTAATTTAGTGCTTCAGCAATTCCAAAATCTATTTTAAATCTTACTGCCCATGAGAGTACTGAACCTCTCGTTCCATCAGTACCTGATCCAAATCTCAGATATTAGTTGGAGTTCATGTAATTAGACAATATATTTTTTAACAAAAATATTTTAGGAGTCTGTTTACTTCTCCAATTAAACGAACTTATGTAAAAATAAAAATGAAATAAAGTAAATAATAAATTAATCCTAAAAGAAAAGAAGGGTTCGAGGAGCTCAAAGTTGAACAAAGTAAATGAATTAAACGTCATTTATTGGCCGAATGGTCAGGTCAATAATGTAGTCTAGTCTAGTCTAGGTGCCGGCATGAGCGGAGTGACATTATATGTAATGCTTGTCGGTGCCTATCCATTTGGGGATTCTAGGGAATTCAAGGACTTCCATGAGGTGAATCAGTGCTGATGCTTGATTTTATTATCAATTATGTTCCTCCTTGAAAGTTTTGAATGGTGGGAACCTGTGTGTGATTTTCCTTTTACTTCTTAAAGTAAAGTTAGTACAAATGTTGTCATCGGTGCACCTTATTTTATTTGTGGTTGTTGCTTGTCATTGAAAGAAAATGAGTTATATTTGAAATAGAAATTATTAATGTGGTTCTTTTAGTAGTGTAGATTAGATGCAGAGAATGTTTTATAATTGCGAGAAAATGTACCTGTTGCAGGTCTTGAAGGAATGTGAACTACTTCCAGTGCCTTTAGGTGTATGCGGATCTGCGAAGTTTGCAGGAGTCTTACTAGCCTACTTTGGGTAAAGAGTAGCTACATGAATTCTATTTATATATACATGTGTGTGTGTGTATATTAAAAATATAGGCTATGAATAAAAGATTTTTTTTATATTATTTAAAATCGTTTTGAAGGGTTTGGGCTCATTGTTAGCTGAGTAGTTGTACCAACAACGGACAAAGAATGGATGTCAAAAGATAGGCTATCACATGAATTTGATGTTGGAGTAGAGTCTTTCTTGCTGTTTGCACTAAAAAATGCTTCCCATTCTAATGCAATACCTTTTCCATGTGCAAGATATGGTAATCCAAGGAAGAAAAATGCTGAAACTATCAGGGCACATTTGTATTGTAATGGTATGGATTTGACATATCATACATGGATATGGCATGGGGAAAGATCTATGAAAGGGAACTCAATGAATGATAATTATCGAGTAGGACAAGATGAACACAAATCATTTAGTGAGGAAACTATAGATATGGTGCATTGTGTATATGAAAGTTATGCTGAGAATCCAAGCCAATTCAATAAGCTACTTGAAGATCCAGATAAACCTTTATATCATGGATGTGCTAAATTCACAAAGTTATCTGTAGTTGTGAAATTATTTAACTTGAAGGCAAAATATAGTTGGAGTGATAAAAGTTTCACTGATCTGCTTATTTTGTTTGAAGAAATGCTTCCAGATCACAATGAGTTGCCTTCATCTTTGTATGATGCAAAGAAAAGCTTACGCACATTAGGATAGACTATGTGAAAATTCATTCTTGTCCTAATGATTGTATCTTATACCGAAAGGAGTACGAAGATTTTTCAAATTGTCCTACTTGCGGGACGTCAAGGTGGAAGTTGGGCAAAAAATCGAAGGTAAAGGAAGGAATTCCTGCAAAGGTCTTGTGGTATTTCCCACCTATTCCAAGATTTCAAAGAATGTTTTGGAATAAGGCGATATCCAAGGAGTTATCTTGGCATGCTGATAAAAGAATTCGTGATGGATACTGGTGTCATCCAGCTGATTCGCCCTCTTGGAAATTAGTTGATCGCATGTGGCCAGATTTTTCTTATGAGCCAAGAAATCAAGAGATTGACTATATCAGCAGACGGGATCAATCCTCATAGTTTGATGAGTTCTGCATATAGTTGTTGGCCTGTTTTAATGATCACATACAATCTTTCACCATGGTTGTGTATGAAGAGAATATTTGTGATGCTCACTTTGTTGATATCTGGTCCTAGACAGCCGGGTAATGATATTGATGTTTACTTAGCACCACTTATTGAAGACTTAAAATGCTTATGGGATAAAGGTGTTGAAGCATATGATGCATATCGATAAGAAAGTTTCTCTCTTAGAGCTGTTCTACTATGGACAATCAATGATTTTCCTGCATATGGGAACATGTCAGGATGTGTTGTGAAAGGATATCATGCATGTCCTATTTGTGCAGAAGAAACACATTCGACAAGGTTGAAGCATTGTAGAAAAATGTCATATACAGGCCATAGAAGGTTTCTACCTTTAAGTCATCCTTATCGAAGACAAAAGAAGGCATTTAATGGGAAGCAAGAATTTAACCTCACACCAAAGACATTGAGTGGCAATTAAATTTTAGAAAGAGTTCAAAGAATTAATTATCATTGTGAAAAATTCAGCGAAAAGCTTCAGTCAAAGAACGATGACGGGATAACATGCTGGAAAAAAGAAATCAATATTATTTGAACTTGATTATTGGAAAGATCTACATGTTCTTGATGTGATTCATATTGAAAAAAATGTTTGTGAAAGTCTTATTGGTAAGTTAATTGACGTTCCAGGAAAAACAAATGATGGAGTAGCAGCAAGATTAGATCTTTTGGAAATGAAATTAAGGACTGAATTGGCAACAAAAATTGGGGAGAAGAAAACATTTTTTTCCAGCAGCATGTTACACACTAAGTAAGGATGAGAAAAGAAGTATTTGCAATTCTTTGTTGGGAGTAAAGGTACCTGTAGGTTACTCATCCACCGTTAGAAACCTTGTGTCGATGAAGGATTTGAAGCTTGTTGGCCTGTAGTCACACGACTATCACACTTTAATGCAACAATTGCTTCCAGTGGCCATCCGTGGTGTCTTGCCAAAACATGTCAGTGATACTATCACCCGGCTGTGTTTGTTCTTCAATGTGTTATATAGCAAAGTGATAGACGTCTTAAAGTTGGATGACTTGCAAAGAGAAATTGTGTTGATATTGTGTTCACTTGAAAAGTACTTTCCCCCTTCATTTTTTGACATAATGATTCATTTAATTGTTCATCTTTTGCGGGAGGTCAAATTTTGTGGACCGGTTTGGTATAAGCACATGTACCCTTTTGAAAGATTTATGAAGATTTTGAAAGGTTATGTGCGCAATCGCAATCGGACTGAAGAGTGTATAGCCGAATGTTACATTGCTGAAGAGGCTGTCAAATTTTTCTCAGATTATCTATCTAATGTCCACACAATTGGGATACTATCAAGGCATCGAGAAGTAGAACTTACTAAGCCTTTATCGGGAGCAGTTGTGCACTCCACTAGTCATGATGAGCTGCAACAAGCACATCGGTATGTATTGGCAAGTGATGTTGAGATTGATCCTTATGTCGAGTAAGATCTCCAACCTATCAATTATTTCATGCACTTTGCATACATTCTATTGGTTTACCTATTAGAAATTATTTCATTAGGGAACACATGGTGGATTTGAAATCAAGATTTCCTCATAAAGCCAAGTCCAAAAAGTTGTTACAAGATGATCATAACCGAACGTTTACTAACCGGTTGCGTGATAATGTAAGTTCCAAAATACTTGATATTAACATGTATACAACTCTTGGTATCTTACGTAAAATCTAAATTTTTGGCATTGTGAAATATAAGTTGCACATTTAGTTGAACCATTCCACCATCAAATATCAGAAAGATTGAAGTGGATGGTGCGTGGACCTAGCAGCAAAGTGTTAAAGTATTCTAGTTATCAGATTGATGGGGTTACATATGCTACAAAAGAACATGATGATATATGAGTTACTCAAAACTCTGGAGTAAGCTTAGTCGCAAAGACAATGCAAGTTGCCAGTGCAAAGGATAAAAACCCAATTGTTTCAGACATGGTTTTTTATGGATTTATTGAGGAAATATGGGAACTCGATTACCACAAATTTCAAATTCCAATGTTCAAATGTAATTGGGTGGAGAATAATAATGGTATTAAAGTAGATGATCTTTGTTTCACATTGGTAAATTTTAGAAGAATTGGATTCAAATCCGGCTCTTTTATCTTGGAAGTCAAGCAAAGCAAGTATTTTACACTGAAGATCCTGAATGGAGTATTGTACTTGCAACTACTACTAAGGAGTCATTTGAACACGTTAATGGTGATGAATTGGAAGACACTTCAATTCACTATCAATATTTTACCAGAGGGTTACCATCAATGGGTGTTGATGGAGCACATGACAATGAACCATCATGCCTTCATGAAGATTGTGATGGGACTTGGGTCGACAATGTTTAACCAAAGATATTTTACTTTTGGTAGACAATATTGATATGTATTTTGCTTTTGAATAGGAGTTTGTAGACAATATTGAAGTTATACTTTTGTTTATCTTTGTATCTGTTGGATTTCTATTGAAG
The DNA here is from genome assembly GCF_022965805.1 of Primulina eburnea. NCBI lineage: Eukaryota > Viridiplantae > Streptophyta > Magnoliopsida > Lamiales > Gesneriaceae > Primulina > Primulina eburnea. The sequence continues at coordinate 12,367,880 of NC_133117.1, forward strand.
ATGAATTTCTTATCATATTTTTTGTTGTATATATTGTGTATTTATTTCTATATTGATATGTTTTTTTTTTCACTTTTTTATTGAACAGGTTAAATCTGGTCTCAATGACATCCTTTAGAAAGCTTAAAATTGGGTCTCGTGATGATGATACAATTCATGAATCGAGCAAGATATTAGGACAGTTTGCATTGATTGGGAAAGGAAATTTCTTTTGCATCTACTTCTACTGACAAGAGTTTCAATGGAAAAGAAATGTTGGGATCTACAGACACTGAAACTACAAGAACATCTAGAGGTCTTACACATCTAGATAAGCTTTGTAGGAAGGGGGTTCAGGGAATTCGTAAGGAGGTAAGATTCAATATACTTGGACAACCAGTAGGAGAAGCTGCTGCTGAAATGCAGAGTTATATTGGTGTGCTTGCTCGAGAAAAAGTTAAGATAACTTACAAGACATGGAAGCAAGTTCCAAGTGAAGTGAAAGAATTGATATGGGAATTTGTTAATGTAAGTTCTATTGTTTTTTCACAATTAATATTCATATTGTTTATATATATCTTATGTTATGTCATTCTTTTTAATGTATTTCCAATTTTGATGTTTTACAGTTGACGTTTGATGTTCCCCCAAGCTGGAAAAAGGGATGTTTAAGTTCGGCAAATAATAAGTGGCGTCAATTTAAATCACATCTTACTCAAAGGTTCATTTCGAATAAGGTTGATAAACCAGAGGAGTTGGATCAACCACCTACTGGCTATGGTCTTGCACAAGGTGACTGGATTTCTTTTGTCATGACTTGCATATCTGATAAATTCATTGGAAGTATCTTTTTTTTTTTTTTTGAAAATAAATCCACCATGAAGTATTTGACGAATTAAAAAAAATTTGATATGTGTCATTCTTCACTTGCCTAGGAACTAAGTGATCAACAAAAGGAAAGAAGGAAGAAGAACATATACCCTCATCGCGTTGCTCGTAAGGGATATGCACGATTTGCTGAAGAAATAGTAAGTATATTTCAACATTTGTGCCGTCAAACAAGTGACTGTTTCTTTCCTTCGCATGAATACTTGTAACATGGGTGACTGTTTTTTTCCTAGCATGTGATATATATAATTGCATTTGCGGTTTTTTTTTTCTTTCACATTTTAACATATTTGTCAAACTTCATTTGATTGTTCTTGTATGTAGGCAAGTGAATTGTGTGACGATGATGATATCAACAGATCTAGTATTTCGGAAAAAGGGTGAGTGAATAAAGAATGGGATTTTGATGGCCAGGAGTTGCAAATAACAGTAGAAAAGATTGTGAGCAAACTATACATAAAAATCAATTATTTTATTTTAATGAAACCTTTTGAAGTAATTAATAGTTTCAACTGGATGAAAGGATGATTACATACAACAAAAGCATGAGGGGAAACTTGAAATAAAAGGGACAAAAAAGGATATTCTCATGATTATTGAGCAAAAGAAAGAGTTGATAGAGGCTAGATAATTAATTCAAGAGCAAGATACACGCATTCAAAAACTTGAAGCAATTGTCTGCAAAAAAGGTGCATGGGACAATGAGATTGATGACAAAGGAAGTTGCTCGGTAAAATTGCATCAAGTGAATGAAAGTGAAATGAAAATCGACAAGTTTTTCCCCAGTTATGAAGATTTGAATGATGTCGAAATGAAAGTTGTGGAAAAATCTGTTGCTTTACAGGTATATAATTTGTTGTGATTATAAAGTACTTTATATTTTTTAACTAAAGACTTAGTACAATTCATTGACATAACTATTTGTCTTTTACGGGAAACCTGTTTTTTTGACATTGAAGTCTAGCACAAACATTGTTGCATATGGAACAGTTGTTGAGGTCAATGGAGCTAATAACTTGCTTCATGGTGTTCCATTACCTCAAAATTGCATGTGTTTATCCATTGATGAAGTAATGCAAAAATCAGCACTTTTGCCAGTTTCGATTCCCAATGAATGTGAAAATGTTGGTGATACCGTAGGAACACATATGGCTTGGACAAATCATTTGATAATGCTACGACAAGAGGTACACGTATGCTTATATTTCGAAGTAAATATCTGTCCAATTCTCTAGTATTGAACATATCTAACATGTTTACAATACAATTATCAGAAGCACCATAGGAACAAAACTATAAGTGTCGAAAGAAACCAGACTTTTTCATCAAATATGCCAAGAGCAGTGCGCATGGTGTATTGTTATTGTTAGAGAGCCCTTGAAAATGGAAGGAAATTAGAATTTCTTTTATATCATGAAGTATTTGCAGATGATTATGAAGTTAACTTGCACTTTGAGGACATCAATCCTTTGTATCACTTGGAGCCAATTTCAGGAAATTGTGTAGTCGTCTAAATTTGGTAAGTATTCGCTTAACTTAAAGTTTGTTTGTTCTTTTCTTATATTATTATATAAGATGCATATAATTTGTTAGTTTTGTATGTAATGTAGTTTTGATTTTCGTTTACTTGAAATGACAGGCATCTTTATAAAAATATGGTGAAAGAAAACAAGATTGGCAAATTCAGATTCGTTAATCCACATAGCATCCCAAATTTGCAAAAAAATACACACGACAAAACAGGAAAACTAAAAGATTGAAAAAGAGGGCGAGTTCTTTAGCGGATAGGCTAAGTGGTGCAGCCATGGATCAATTGGTTTTGGTTCCAAGTTGTTGTGGGTAAGTAAGATCCTAATATAATTTTCAATTGTTTTTTTTAGTGAATTGCATACATTTATTATGTTCGTGTGTAGTTTTCATTGGACTCTCTGTTGAAAACTAGATTCTGAAGTTTGACAAAACATGAATCAATCGATTAAAAAAATATGAATCAACTGATACGCGCAAGAAAATTCGGCAACTGAACTTATCAACTGAAATCAGCTGATACAATGATACAAAGTAAACTGATCAGTTGGAACTGATCAGTTAAAACATTCAGCCGAATTCCTTTAAGTCTCTCAACTGAAGATGTCTCGGGAAAGAACAAAGAAGACATAACAGATTACAAGAGCGCCGCACAACAACCAAGACTACTTAAAACAACGCATTCCAGACAAAGCAATCAAGACGCCGAATTACAATAAATGAAGCAAACAATATCGAAGGAATAATCAAGTGGAAACCAACGGATACAAAGATTCAAATTTATCTCAATATTACCGTTGGAAAAGAAGAGTATAAATATGACAGAAGAAAAAGAAGAAATAATGATCACTCAATCTTAAACTTGCTGTTACTCTGTCAAAATCTTAGCTCACTCTCATTTGAATTACTCGTAGCAATCAAGGCTACAATCTGAGCTTATTAGCACTCTGTAAAAGTTGTTAGATTCAATTGTGCTAATATCAGTTACGCACTGAGAATATTGTGTACAACTAAGAGTTTCAGTTTTGCAGTAGTAAGTCCAAACTGAAGCGGGTCTGTACAAGTGTTGTACTTGATCAAATTCTTTTAGTGAATATCCTATCCTTGTGATAGAAAGGGTGACGTAGGAGTAATTAAATTCTCCGAACATCCAGAAACAACTCTTGCACATTTCTTTCAGTTTCGTATTCTATCTTTCAGTCAGTTAATTTCCGCAACTACTCTAGTTTAACAGATTGTTATTGACCAACAAGATTCCAAGATTCAGTTTGTCACCAAACTGAACTCAAATATTATTAAAGAACAATTTTAATTGTAAGTGTTTATTCAACCCCCCCTCCTTCTAAACACTCTTGTTACGACAACCGATCTTATCAAGTGGTATCAGAGCGGTTGAATCTTGTTCTTGAATACTTCTGATCTATAAATCTGCTAGCATGACTTCATTCAATAAAATTCCTATGTTCTCAAGAGAAGATTTCGATGACTGGAAAATCAGAATGCAGGCTCACTTAGCTGCACAAGATGATGACATGTGGTATGTCATAACAGACGGACCCATGAAGATTCTAAAAGCAAACAGAACAATTGCCATAACTGAAGGGGCACCACAGAGAATTCAAAAGCCCAGGGAAGAGTGGACAACTGAGGACAAAAGAAACGCCAATCTTGACAATGTGGCCAAAGATACTCTATAAAAAACACTGGACAAAGAAACATTCAACAAAACAAAGATGTGCAAAACAGCAAAAGAAATTTGGGAAAAGTTGATTCAGTTATATGAAGGAAATGACCAAACAAAAGAAAATAAACTCTCTGTTGCTGTTCAGAAATTTGACAATATCAAAATGAAGATTGGAGAATCAATGAATGAGTATGATGAAAGGGTGAGCAGTATTGTCAATGAATTAAATGCACTTGGAAAAGTGTATACAAACAAAGAAGTTGCACTGAAAGTGATGAGAGGCCTTCCAAAGGAATGGGATGTCAAAACTATGGCCATGAGCTAAAGACTTAAACCAGATCGAACTTTATGATCTATTCGCTGATTTAAAAGCTTATGAATTTGAATTACAGAACAGAGAAGGAGAACCATCTACTTCTACAACTACAACTGCTTTAGCAGCTGTCAACCGAGAAAACTACAACCGAGAAATCTGCTGATCAGTTAAGCAATGATGCTATGTCTTTATTCATCAAAAAGTTTGGGAGGTTCATGAGAAAGAACCAAGGAAACTTTCAGAAGCAATACCAGAGAAATAATTCCAAAGAAGAAACAAATGTTTGCTACAATTGTGGCAAAACAGGTCATTACATTGCTGACTGTCCTAAACCTAAAAAGGACAGTCAAGGATCAACTGACAGAAGAAAGAAATCACATGAGCATAAGACAAGACCCAGAGATGATAAGAAAATCTACAGAAAGAAACATGAGGTTCTATTAGCTGGCAAATCCAAATGGGCAGAAACTGATAGTGACGAATCAGAACCAGAAAGCTCATATAGCTCAAGTGATGAAGAGGAAGTCAAATGTCTAATGGCCAATGATCAGAAGCAGAATCTACAAGTCAACAGGTATTTGATTTTAGTTCAACTGATTTTACACGAGAAGAACTCATTTTAACATTGCATGAAATGGTAGATGAGTACCAGAAACTTGCATAATCATTTGAGGAAATAAAGTCAAAGAAAAATGATCCCATGGACAATAAAACCAAAACTGATGAATCAGTTGATGGGTTGAGTCTAAAAAGGGAAATTGCTAAGTTAAAAGCAGAGAGAAAGAAAGATCAATCACTGATCCAGAAATTGATCCTTGAAAATTCAAAACAGACTGAACTCATTCAATCTTGGAATAAGTCGTCTACTGCACTAAATGAGATGCAGAATTCACAAAAATCAGTTTCTGATAATTTAGGGTTCAGTAATCAAGGAGAAACGTATTCAAATGATACTCAACCAAAGCTGACATTGAACAAAGGGAAGTACATTCACTTTGTCAAATCAGCAGTGGTACAAGAACAAATTGAGCCCAGTAAACTGATTGAACAACCTACTGAGAAGTTGAACAAGGCTAGAAGATATGGGATTGGCTATAGTAAAAAGCTTTCAACTGATTCACAAAGCGGGTCATCAAAAATATTTCACAAAAACTATTCGAATGACTATATCAATTACTATAACTGCAAGCCAGTTCAGAAGAGATACAGATTGAACAATCAGTTGAATAAGACTAAACCACATACTGTATCATCTGTACACTACTCACCAAGCACACAAAAGCCGAGAAAAACCATTTGGAATACAGCTACTGGAAAGTCAGTTAGACTAATCCAAGTATGGGTTCCAAAGGGACTAATAAGTTTTGGACCCAAATAGATATGGGTACCAAATCATATTATGTGTGTGCTTGCAGGTAACAGGTACAAATAAAAATTCAATATGGTATTTGGATAGCGGTTGCTCACGACATATGACAGGAGATGCAAGTATGCTATCTCAACTGACCAAATATAGTGGTCCAAACATCAGTTTCGGAGATAATTCCAAAGGTAAAACCGTGGGTAAGGGTAAGCTTATCCATGGTAACTTTACTATTAAAGATGTTTTATTAGTAGAAAATCTGAAGTATAACTTGATTAGCATTAGTCAGTTATGCGACAATGGATTCTCGGTACAATTTGATGAAAACTCATGCTCAGTTAAAACATCAACTGATGAAATCATACTAACTAGCAAACGATGTGGAAACACATATAAAGTCAGTTGGAATGAACAGACTCATGCACCAGTATGCTTTATTACTTCAAAATCATCTCAAAACTGGTTGTGGCATAAAAGGTTAAATCATTTAAACTTTAAATCCATTTCCTATCTGAGTAAACATGAACTTGTAACTGGTTTGCCCAAAATAAATTTTTCAAAAGAAAAACTTTGCTCAGCATGTCAGTATGGAAAACAAGTACGATCTTCTTTCAAAAACAAGGGCTGTAAATCATCGTCCCGGTGCTTAGAACTATTGCACATGGATCTCTTCGGTCCAATACCAGTCATGAGTTTAGGGGGAATGAAATACACCTTGGTGGTCGTAGATGATTTTTCAAGATTTACTTGGGTTATCTTTCTCAAATCCAAAGACCATACGGCTGCACAACTGATTAAACTCTTGAAAAGACTTTTAAATGAAAAATCAGTTGGGATTGATCGAATCAGATCTGATCGAGGAACTGAATTCATAAATCAAACACTTTCAAGCTTTCTAGAAAATGCTGGAATCAAGCATGAGCTCTCAGCAGCAAGAACTCCTCAGCAAAACGGTGTAGCTGAGAGAAGAAATCGAACCCTTAAAGAAGCTGCTAGAACAATGCTTGCTGATTCTGATATTTCTCAAAGATTTTGGGCAGAAGCAGTAAACACTGCATGTTATACTCAGAACAGATCAATGATTAATAAGAATCATATGAAAACACCATATGAGATCTGGCATGGAAGAAAAAGTATAATCACTTATTTCAAAATATTCGGCTGTAGATGTTTTATTCATGATAATGGTAAAAATTACTTAAAAGCATTCGATACCAAATCTGCAGAAGGAATATTTCTTGGATATTCATCAGTTAGTATAGCTTATAGAGTCTTTAATAAGAAAACTTTAAATGTTGAAGAATCTGCGCATGTTGATTTTGATGAAACTGTACTAACTGATAAGCCAACTGATCAAATTGAGCTAGCTGATCGATTTACAGATATCAGTTTGGAAGATGATGACAAAGATGAAAGTCATAATGATCAAAACATCTTTCAAACACCAGAACCAGAGATATTAGATCAATTAAATGAACAGGAAGTCAATGCTGACAATCAGTTATTAAAGCAAACTGATAACATTCAAATACCAGCTGACGAGGCATCAACTGAAGCTGAAAACTGCATTCAGTTACCAACTGAAGAAGTTGATGATGCAACAAATGCAGAGTACAGATGGAGTAAATCACATCCACCACAACTGGTAATTGGAAATCCATCTAACCCAGTAAGAACTCGCAATCAAATGTTAAATTTATTTATTCATTCAGCCTTTGTCTCACAAATGGAACCAAAGAAAACTGATGAAGCTCTTGCTGATCCTAACTTGGTAAATGCTATGCAAGAAGAGCTGAATCAGTTCACTCACAATAACGTCTGGAACTTAGTTCCAAGACCAACTTCAAAAACCATTATAGGTACAAAATGGGTGTACATGAATAAACTAAACGAGGACGGTTCAGTTATACGCAACAAAGCAAGACTAGTAGCACAAGGATATAGGCAAGAAGAAGGAATTGACTACGATGAGACGTATGCTCCAGTTGCAAGATTGGAAACAATCTGAATATTTCTTGCTTATGCATCTCACAAAAACTTCAAAGTTTACCAGATGGATGTGAAGAGTGCATTCCTAAACGGTCAGTTACAAGAAGAAGTATATGTTGAACAACCTCCAGGTTTTGTAAATCGCAAACTTCCTGATCATGTATACTATTTGAACAAAGCATTATATGGTCTTAAACAAGCTCCCAGGGCTTGGTACGAAACTCTTTCAAAATTCCTAACTGATCATGACTTTACAGTCGGATCAGTTGATAAGACCTTGTTCAAATTTACTAAAAATAATCATATTCTATTAGTTCAAATTTATGTTGATGACATAATATTTGGGTCAAATAACCCCAAATTGCGCGAAAAGTTTGCTAAGTTAATGCAAGAAAAATTCGAAATGAGTATGATGGGTGAACTGACATTTTTTCTTGGACTGCAAGTGAAGCAACTGGAAACTGGTATATTCATTAGTCAAACAAAATATACAAAGGAGTTGCTAAAGAAATTTGGTATGGAATCATGCTCGGCTGCAACTACTCCCATGAGCTCATCAGTTAAACTAGATACTGAAGAAGGGGGAATATCAGTAGTGGCGACATTATATAGAGGATTAATAGGTTCATTATTGTACCTAACAGCCTATCGACCTGATATTGTTTTTGATGTCCGTATGTGTGCCAGATTTCAAGCAAATCCTAAGCAATCACATTTCTCAGCTGCTAAAAGAATTCTGAGATATCTTAAGGACACGCAAAATATTGGGCTATGGTATTCCAAAGACTCCACCTTCAATTTAGTTGGATATTCAGACGCAGATTATGTAGGATGTAAGCTTGATCGCAAAAGTACAAGTGGATCTTGTCAGTTCTTAGGAGACAAACTTATCTCTTGGTTCAGCAAAAAGCAGACATCCATAGCTACCTCAACAACAGAAGCAGAATATCTTGCTGCCGGTAGTTGTTGTGCACAACTGATCTGGATTCAGCAACAACTGAAAGATTATGGAATAACGTCAACTGAATCGCCCATATTTTGTGATAATACCAGCACAATTGCCATCACTTATAATCCAGTTCTTCACTCAAGGACCAAGCATATAGATGTCAGGCATCACTTCATTAGGGATCATGCGTTAAAGAAGGATATTCGACTAGAATATATTTCAACTGAACAGCAAGCAGCTGACATCTTCACAAAACCATTACCCGAGGCCAATTTTTTTTACTTTCGAAATATTCATGGTTTAATTGATTTATCTTAGAAATTATTAGTAATATTGCTTCATTAACAGAATTATATGCAGAAAATAAGAACACAACAAATTGAAAATAATACTTCATTAAGAATACCAAAGTTCCCATTTTACAGAAGAAATCATGGAATCAACTGAATCTAGCCACGCCCTAACCCAATCATTTAACTCATAAATTCGAACTCTAGCAAATGCCCTAGATTTCGAAATATTATCAACAACATGCCATTCCTTCCATAGCATCGCCTCCAAAAGACATTTGTCTTCAACCAAATCCCTAACATGTCTAACTTCAAAACGTTCAAGGTATTTCAGTGCTCTTGCCTCCTGAGCACGAGTAGGAATAGCACCACTGTCACTCACCCTCTTCAACTCATGAATCTTTTCCCATGTTGAAATCACCTTCTGAAAAACATATATCTCCATCTTTCTCTCGATATCTTTTAAACGAGGGGTTGACTGCTCAGTAACATGAACATGAGTGCTGCTGCATGCATCAGAATCAGACATATTGAAATATTTTTGAACTGATATTGCATCACATTTTTATCACTATCATCTTATTTATAGGAAAATGACGTTGGAGAAGCTGAAGAGTCTCAAGTCAATCAATGCGTCTTTCAAATTTACCAAGGAATTTAATTTATCAGTTGTTCATTGTCAACTGACACCAGTTTGAATTCTATTAATAGTTGTTTAAATAGTCCCAGTTCATGATCAACATATGACAGTTAGTTTCTCATCAGTTCATTTGTTTACCTATCACAACTGATGAAATATATCATTTGCAGAAAATCAGAGTTAAAAACAGATAAAGATTTCATTACTTATAAATGTTGGTCTGGATTACATCATCATACTTCTTCTCCACAACAATTATCCAAAATTTCAGCCAAACAGATAGAGAAGAAGGAGCAGTCATAAGAAAGCTGTGAGAATGAGCTATGCGCCTCATGATCTTCAATTCCTTGCGGAGCATCAGCTGATACATGTGATCGTCCTTGAAGATGTCCACCCACACAGCAATATTCAAGTGTTTTCGCACTTGATTCAGTTCTGCCACCAATTCAGGAGTGGTGGCCTCCCAAGAGTTGTATAAGAGCTCAAGCTACTGTAATCGCTCCCAGTAATGCAGACTTTTATAGAAGACTTCGTCTTCTATCTCGGCCTTCCTGGCCTCCACAGAAAATGGAGAAAGACTTGAGTCACCTGTATCAGACATTTTTTTTATTGATATGTCTTAAACTAATTGAGCCATTTTATTTATAGCAGAATATCAAGAAAGATGAAGAGTCATCAACGTTTCAGCAAAACCAATATCCTCTCTGACTCTTAAAATTATTTTGTAGCACTACTTTAATTATTATATGCACCAATCTAGGGGGAATGTCAGTTTTTAAAGAAGTTAACTGGGAAGACAATCGTTTGTGAATTCTCAACTGACTTGAATCAGTTTCCCAACTGATCGTTCAGTTTGAAAATTTTACAAATCTTCTCACATAAGTTAACCAATTTAAAACTTAATATATTCCAAATCAAATGACGTGACTAAATTTTTATGACGTGGCATATTTTAAAACCGCTCATTATTATATACACACGATTAAAGCACACGTGCACACATTTTTATTCAAAATTTTTCCCGGGCTGACACGTTTCCAGAATTTGAACAGTCACGAACAAAAGCATTTTGCCCGCTTCACTTCAGTTCTATTCTTCACAATTACAATCAGTTTCTAAGAGTATACAAATTTCAGAACTTATTCTCTTCAATTTGCAGATCACTACACTTTCCGAAATGGCAAACCAGATCCCAGCCGATATTTTGAATGCGATGGTCATCGATTTTAACTCGGTTCTATCGATTCAAGAAGCAGACGTTAAGAATGTATTTCTAAAGCTTGAGTCGACAGGTCTCAGAATGTTCTTAGGACAATATTCTCAGAAGATATACCTCAACGAGGTCAATGAATTCTATCGGAAGGGATTTATCACTGCTAATGACACTATCTCTGTGACTACCAATGATCAGTTGCTTCTCCTTTCTGAAGAAGCTTTCGGAGAAATCTTCTCTCTGCCAACTGATGGTTATGTCAGCTTTTCTGAAGTAAAAACTCAGGATATTGAAGAAATGCAGTCTCGATTATCTGCTGATGGACGAAAAATCAAGGTTTCCGATCCAAAGAAGGAACTGAAACCAGAAATTCAGTTGTTAGCTGATATCGTGGCAAAGGGAATATTAGCAAAATCCGGTTCTTATGCTGTTCTTACACTCGAAAAATTCCAGGTAATATGACCATAATCATGGTTGAAAATAAAGCAAATTGGAGATATATTCTTTTTAACATCTTGAAGAATATGCTCAAGTCATCCAAACAGTCATGTGGCTTTGCCATCCAAATCAGTTATCTGTTAAAACTGAAGGGTTTGGTAGCTGAAAATGCTGAAACATCATCAAAATTCAAGGTCTTTACTGCCAAAAACACCTTGCCATCAAAAACTAAACTAGAGGTTGAGCCATCACCAGTCAAGAAGGCCAAAACAACAAAAAGGAAACCGATTCTCAGTGAATCAGATTCAGAGAAAACTCCTTCCCCTAAGCTTGTCAAGAGACCAAGGACTCAAAGAACCAAACCAATAACAACAGTGGAAGTCATTCCACTTGAGAAAATTATTCAATCAGCTGCTCAACAGCCCATTCAAGCTATCCCTTTGCAAGTAGTCACACCTGATGATTCAGTTACCAAAGCAAAGACACCAGCTAAGGTAAGAGCTCCCTTGACTCTTGTAAATCGCCCTACCATCCTGCCTAGAGCCAGATCTAAAGGAGTAATATTAAGGGAACCAGTGCACTCCACACATTCTGGAATGGATCTTCCTCACATTCTCTCAACTGACAAAGGAAAAGGCAAGCTGGTTGAAGAACCCCGGCCATCCAATGTCATTCAAACACACATTGACCTAGTTTGGGAACAGGTCAATGCATTTGCCACATCACAATTAAAATCTTTTGATTGTTGGAAAATCTTCAGAACAGAAATCTTTGCCAAAGAACTGAAGCATAGATCTCAACTGAAAAAGTTCATCAAGCTAGAAGCAATTGTGATGAAATTAGTCAAAGCTGCTACAATTCCACAGGCATTAGAAAGGCAGAAATATTTCTTTGATCAGATTCGCGTCAAAAAGCTAACAAGAATGGTAGCAAAGCTGAAGTCCAACTACAATCCAACAAGTCCAACTGCATACAATGATAGAGCTGTATTCACTGAACTGGACACAGATCTTAGTAGTCTGCAGAGTGAAATCAGGAACTAGTTTTTCATGACAAACCCCCCAACTCAAATACTGAAAAAGATTTATCCTCCTCTCCTGATGCGATCGTGGTAGCCTTGCACGGGAGTATGAGCAAAGAAGATGGATTTACGTGCGAGGAGCAAAATGATGAAGGGGTCGTGATGCATGGGAGTATGTTGGAAGGCCAAAGGAACATGATTCAAACATCGGCCGAGTCTGAACGGACCAGCACACGGACCTGCACACGGGGTCCGTGTCCCTTACACTCCGAGATGAGCAACTACAGAGCCTACACGGACCTGAAGACGGACCCAGGCACGGGGTCCGTGCCCTATGTATTTGGCGAAGACAGTGCCTACACGGACCCGTACACGGAGGTGAGCACGGGGTTCGTGTCCCTTGATCCCGACTGAAGATGAGTTACAGTATGTACACGGACCCAGACACGGAGGTCTGCACGGGGTCCGTGCCTAGTGTTTTCTGCGCGACAAAATTACCTTTTTTAGAGTTTTATTTTGTTAGGAAACTAGATTTCATGGTATCTTTTGATATCTAGACTATGTTGGACGAAATTCTGAACACAATACACATATTATTTTGAGTTTATCAAATTTGTGAGATTTTTCACTCATCTTTTCAAGGCTTTAGCTTTGTTAAAACAAATCAAACTTATCAAAGTTTATAACTTTGTGGCGTTTGTCGATCGTTCTTGTGCGGATTGTCGTAGGCATCGTTCTTCGAAGGTTCGTTCTAATTTTCGATTGTTATTCCGTGTTTATTTGTTGCTAGACTTTCGTAGTTTAGAGGTGAATAACACAACCTTACTTGATTCAAAAGATCGGGAAAAACACACGAATCTTATTATTGTAATTGAATAGAGGGTGCGATTTATTTTTAATCGTGTTTGCTATTTATTCGTATCGAGATTCATATCATTTGGTATCAGAGCCTTAGGTTTATTGAATTCAAGTAAATTATCTTGTTCTTAAATTGCAGATCTGTATTATTTATTCGTTTATTTTCAGATCTGTTTTGTTCCATCGTTCTTCGTAAATTTTTCGTGAATCTGTGATTCTCGAAATTTGTTAGTGATTTTTTTTTTGGGATTTTCGAGTAGTACTCAAGCCAAAAAAAAAAAAAAGAGTACAAAAATTCCGAAAATTCACCATTAAATTCTTTTTGATATCTTGTTCTATTTCCTTTAGAGAGTCATATTTAATTGTCTCTCACAGTCAAAATATATATATATATATATATATATATATATATATATATATATATATATATATATATATTATATTCGAATTTCGTGTTTACACGGTCTAAGTGAGTCGGTTGCAATTGTTCACAAGTTGAAACTTGGTTGTTTGATTTACTCAAAACACAAAGCTTGAAGCTCTCGAGGGAACTCTCAAATTTGAGTGATATTACTTGAGTGTGATTGTTATTTCTTTGGAGTGACTAGTGAGTATTTGTTGTGAGCAAAAAAAAATAAGAGAGGAGAGACGAGTGAATTTCTTTGGAGTGACCGTGAGCATTTGGGTGAGGATTATTTTATTTCTACTAACCTTTTCTTGCAGGTACAAATTTGAAATTAAATGGAGAGGGAGGTAGGAGATAGTTCGAATTCGGGGGTGTCCAAGGCCCAACTAGATGCGTTGTTTGGGGATTTTAGTAGGGCGATGACGACCCAAATGGAGTCGTTGCATGAGAGGTTGGGTAAACTTGAGGTTAGTGTTAGTGGGGGTAAACCTAAGCCTAAGGATTTGGGTAGAGATGACGAAGAGTATGATCTAGGAGGAGTCGATGAGAGTCAAAATGCGAATTGGGGTAGGAATGGAAGAGATAGAGGATTTGGGAGAGGAAGAAGAGAAGCTATGAGGGGTAGGTATGAGGAGACTAGGGAAGATGGTCATATGGGTAGCATTAAGATGAAAATCCCTTCATTCCATGGGAAATCTGACCCGGAGGCGTACCTAGAATGGGAAAAGAGGGTAGAGTTCGTATTTGAATGTCACCACTACTCCGAACAAAAGAAGGTGAGGTTGGCGGTGGTTGAATTCTTAGACAATGCTCTCATTTGGTGGGATCAATTAGTGACCACTAAAAGAAAGTATAATGAGAGACCTATTGAATCTTGGGATGAGATGAAGAGTGTAATGAGGAAGAGGTTTGTGCCTAACCACTATTATAGGGAGATGTTTAAGAGGTTACAAACTTTGAGGCAAGGGTTGAAGAGTGTTGAGGACTATTTTAAGGAGATGGAAGTACTCATGATTAGGGCAAATACGGAGGAGGATAATGAAGCAACTATGGCTCGTTTTCTTTGTGGTTTGAACAGGGATATCCAAGATCAAGTGGAGCTTTGGCACTACTTAGATCTAGACGAGATGGTGCAAATGGCCATAAAGGTGGAGCAACAACTCAAGAGGCGAGGAGTTGGCCGCACAAATCAAACCGGAGGGGCATCATCTTCTTGGCGGTCAAGCGGGGTGAAGCCTGAGGAAAATAAAGTGGAGGCCAAGCCAAGATTTGACACTAAGCAAGAGGCACCTAAGCAAGGAGTCCAAGGTAAATCTGAAACTCCTTCTAATCGTTCTAGGGATACTAAATGCTTTAGATGTCAAGGGTTAGGTCATATTGCTAGTGAATGTCCTAATAAGCGGGTGATGATCTTGAATGCTTATGGTGAGTATGAGTCCCAAAGCGAGGGTAGTGATGATGATATGCCTGCATTGGAGGATCCCGATGAGGGATATGAGGCGGTTGTAGGAGAATCATTGGTGACTAGGCGTATCATGATTGGCCAAGTCGAGGAGGAGGAGACCAATCAAAGGGGGAACTTGTTCCATACTAGGTGCTTTGTGAACGAAAAGGTTTGCAACGTTATTATAGATGGGGGAAGTTGCACCAACGTAGCTAGTTGTGAGATGGTGGAGAAGTTGATTTTGCCTACTCTAAAGCACCCTCAACCATATAGACTTCAATGGTTGAATGATTGTGCGGAGGTGAAAGTAAATAGGCAAGTTCTAGTGTCCTTTTCTATTGGGAAGTATGTGGATGAGGTTTTGTGTGACGTGGTGCCTATGCATGCTTGTCATATCTTGTTGGGTAGACCTTGGCAATTCGATAGGAAGGTAACACATGATGGTTTCAAGAATAGGTACTCATTTGTCCTAAACAAAGAACCAATTGTATTACTACCTTTGTCACCAAAACAAATACTTGAGGACCAATTGAAAAGAATAAAAGAGATGAGGCCGAAAAAAAGAGTGTCCAAAAGAGTGAGATGGCCTTAGAAAAAGAAAAAGAAAAATATATGGTCGAAAGAAAGAGTGAACAAAAGAGTGAGATGACCATAGAAAAGAAAAAATAGAGAGAAAAAGAGGCCAAAGAAAAAGAAAAGAAAAATCATTTGATGGTCCAAAGGAGTGAAAAGAGTGAGGTTGAGAGTTGTTTATTATTGCAAAAACCATTACATGTACCTTTGTACAAAGTGGTTTACCATATTGTGATGAAATCGCCGGTTCAATCCCGAGCATTGCTATTTCTTATTTGCAGGATCGTGGAGTTATCATGACAAGGAGACAAGTGAGTCCTGTCGAAGGGAGAACCCAAAAGTTTGAGCCTAGAGAATGCAAGTGCAATTATGACGAGGTAAGGTTAGTTGCCACTACAACAACTATGAGGTATGATTTTCTTCTTTACCTTAATTCATTGTTGTCTTGTCTTCAAGAATTATGGGAGCAACTTGAAAATGTGATGTTTAGGAGATATGAATGCGATTTAATCTTGTTGCCTAAGTGTCATAGAAATGAGGAGGGAGATGTATTGCATGAATTAGATTCGAATGTTATTGATTTTGAGTGTTCAAAGTTTGTCCAATTGACACTTTGTCATGACAATGACCTATGTGCATTAGAATTAAATTCATGTGGTGAGTTAGATGAATATAATAATTTCTTTGTTCATGATGAATATAATTTGAAGGAGATTAAATTGTTCATGTTATGCTCATTTTATGAAATAATCGTTAGTGAGGCGTATTTTTGTGATTTCATCATTGACAAAATTCATGGATTTCTATGTTGGTTGCATATGAAGAGGTATGTTAAATGGAATAGCAAAGAATGCATTGCCTATAGGGCTAGGGCACCTGATCTTGATTTCTATAAGTTGCTTGAGTCTTTCTTATTCCTAGTGAGCTATGGTCGTACACGTGTATGGATTTCATTTTTGTGTTGACTAGGTCTAAGAAGGGGAGGAACTTGATTTTTGTGATACTTAACGGTATTCTATCATTTTATGTCATTTATTATTTGGTATATGTTGATGTTGGTGAGTTGATAGTGAATGCTGCCATGGAGTTAGGGATCAAGGCGTTGATGGCGTGTGTGGGCAATGGCATCTACAAACTTGCGCTTAAAGGTAAGTATGTTGATAATATCCTCCTTGTTGTTACTAACTTGCTTCGTTTTTGTGCAAGGGGGCAAGATTTGAGGACAAATCCTTTTCAAGAAGGGGAGGATGATGCGATCGTGGTAGCCTTGCACGGGAGTATGAGCAAAGAAGATGGATTTACGTGCGAGGAGCAAAATGATGAAGGGGTCGTGATGCATGGGAGTATGTTGGAAGGCCAAAGGAACATGATTCAAACATCGGCCGAGTCTGAACGGACCAGCACACGGACCTGCACACGGGGTCCGTGTCCCTTACACTCCGAGATGAGCAACTACAGAGCCTACATGGACCTGAAGACGGACCCAGGCACGGGGTCCGTGCCCTATGTATTTGGCGAAGACAGTGCCTACACGGACCCGTACACGGAGGTGAGCACGGGGTCCGTGTCCCTTGATCCCGACTGAAGATGAGTTACAGTATGTACACGGACCCAGACACGGAGGTCTGCACGGGGTCCGTGCCTAGTGTTTTCTGCGCGACAAAATTACCTTTTTTAGAGTTTTATTTTGTTAGGAAACTAGATTTCATGGTATCTTTTGATATCTAGACTATGTTGGACGAAATTCTGAACACAATACACAAATTATTTTGAGTTTATCAAATTTGTGAGATTTTTCTCTCAACTTTTCAAGGCTTTAGCTTTGTTAAAACAAATCAAACTTATCAAAGTTTATAACTTTGTGGCGTTTGTCGATCGTTATTGTGCGGATTGTCGTAGGCATCGTTCTTCGAAGGTTCGTTCTAATTTTCGATTGTTATTCCGTGTTTATTTGTTGCTAGACTTTCGTAGTTTAGAGGTGAATAACACAACCTTACTTGATTCAAAAGATCGGGAAAAACACACGAATCTTATTATCGTAATTGAATAGAGGGTGCGATTTATTTTTAATCGTGTTTGCTATTTATTCGTATCGAGATTCATATCATCTCCACAAAAAGAACCATTTCCACAACAGGCAACTGAAAAGCCAGTTCAGGGAATACCTCAATCCTCTCAGACAGAACATCAGCTATATTCTGAAGCAGAACTATCCTTGGCAAACATTGATGAAATCATTCAAGCTGTTACCTTGGAAGCTCAGCTAGAGGGAATACAGTATGACTCAGTTACCCATTCAGCTGAACAACCAGAGCAAGACATTAAGATATCATCTGAAGCACCAGCTGAGTCACTTATTGCTGAAAAACTTATATCTGCTCAAACTGAAGATCAAACTGAAGTGCCAAACCAAACTTCAGAAAAAGAAATAACTGAATCGGAAAAAGCTCAAACTGAAGCACCAGTTCAGCCAGAAAGTTCTGCTGAACAAGATATTCAAACTGATGAACAAGCAAGACCCTCAGAACAAGAAACTGTTGAACATGTAGAAGGTCAGTTGCTCACTGAATCAAAGGATCAAGAACAATGTTCAGTTAATTCTCCACAGGAGGCCCCTATGTATGAACCATCCATCTCCATCATTCAGCCAGACAGTCCATTTCTTGATCAAAACCAACGTTCTTCATCTCAATTTCAAGAAAACATTCCAGCTCAACCTATGGCTGGAACAACGGAAACTAATCAAGCATTAGTTCTTTTTGGACAAACATCGAAGCATTCAGAAACGCCCAGTCAGCGCCCTCCAATTCAATCCACAGAAATGGATGTTGTTCTTGAAGAAATCCAGAACATACAGTACAATATGCAGCAGATGCTCGCTGAAATCAAGAAAATTCAATTAGAACAACTGTCTCATACTGTCAAATTAGATTCTTCGACTGAATTTGACTCGGCAAAACTAAACGCTCTTCAAGCCAACATGGATTCTCTTAGCAGAACTGTGCGTGAAATAAAGAAGGGGCTAGCTAACTCACTCTTTTCTCAAATTTTATTTTATCTACAAGGAATCCAGAGATTTTATGATATCTACAAGGAATCCAGTTATTTTATGATTCAGTTGCGTAATCTATTATCTACAAAGAGCTCAGTTATTCGATCTTAAATCACTTAGTTTTGTCAAACACCATAAAGGGGGAAATTGTTGGAAACTAGATTCTGGAGTTTGACAAAACATGAATCAATCGATTAACAAAATATGAATCAACTGATACGCGCAAGCAAATTCGGCAACTGAACTTATCAACTGAAATCAGCTGATACAATGATACAAAGTAAACTGATCAGTTGGAACTGATCAGTTAAAACATTCAGCCGAATGCCTTAAAGTCTCTCAACTGAAGATGTCTTGGGAAAGAACAAAGAAGACATAACAGATTACAAGAGCGCCGCACAACAACCAAGACTACTTAAAACAACGCATTCCGGACAAAGCAATCAAGACGCCGAATTACAATAAATGAAGCAAACAATATCGAAGGAATAATCAAGTGGAAACCAACGGATACAAAGATTCAAATTTATCTCAAGATTACCGTTGGAAAAGAAGAGTATAAATATGGCAGAAGAAAAAGAAGAAATAATGATCACTCAATCTTAAACTTGATGTCACTCTGTCAAAATCTTAGCTCACTCACATTTGAATTACTCGTAGCAATCAAGGCTACAATCTGAGCTTATTAGCACTTTGTAAAATTTAGATTCAATTGTGCTAATATTAGTTACGTACTGAGAATATTGTGTAGAACTAAGAGTTTCAGTTTTGGCAGTAGTAAGTCCAAACTGAAGTGGGTCTGTACAAGTGTTGTACTTGATCAAAGTCTTTTAGTGAATATCCTATCCTTGTGATAGAAGGGGTAACGTAGGAGTAATTAAATTCTCTGAACATCCAGAAACAACTCTTGCATATTTATTTCAGTTTCGTATTCTATCTTTCAGTCAGTTAATTTCCGCAACTACTCTAGTTTAACTGATTGTTATTGACCAACAAGATTCCAAGATTCAGTTTTTCACCAAACTGAACTCAAATATTATTAAAGAACAATTTTGATTGTAAGTGTTTATTCAACCCCCCCCCCCCCTTCTAAACACTCTTGTTACGACAACCGATCCTATCACTCTCACTGTCATCGAGCCTTATAAGGAGATTGTTTATTTGGTGGATTCCCTAAGTCATCGCATTTGCGATGAGGATTGGAAATATGTTGTGGAAATGTGAGTTCATATTTCATTTTAATGATGCGTTTCATTTAATGAAAAAACACTCATATATCAACTATGTTCAATATTAATGAAGGGCGTTGACATTGTTTAACTCAACTAAGAGAAGGAAAGGAAGAAAGCGTGTACAATGGGAAGTCATAAAGGTATGTGTATTTCTCATTCGAGCTAATATTTTAATGTGTATATTTGTCATTAACAATTTGACATTTTAAAGGCTCCTAAGCAACCGGGTGCGAAACAATGTGGTTATTACGTGATGAGATTCATGAGGCAGATTACTGAAGAAGTTGCAACTCTTGAGGGGGATTCACTATGATCGATAGTAATATTATCTTACTTATCTAAAATAATTACAAGTTATCCAGCTACTTATCATTTTGAAAATTCATTAAGTTGTGTTTTTTACTAATATACTTTTTGTTTGTGCTCATAGTTCACAAAAACAGAGTATTCTATGGAAGAAATTGATGAGGTGTGCACCGAGCTGGCCGAATGCATACATGATCATATTTATGAATAGGTAGGACAAGATTTCATCTTATTTGAAAAAATACAGCTCATATTGAACAAATTTGTACTTTATTGTTATAGTTTTTAACATGTTTACGGGCTGTTTCAGAAATAGTCATTTTTCACATTATTTAGCTTCTAAGTTGGGTGAAATTCTTGTTTCTACTTTAAGATTTTTATAACATCTTCTCTCTGTATTTCAAAAGTGATTATTTTGGTTTCTTGCATTTTTACTTTCAGTTTGTGGATCAACAATACAAATAATAATGGATTGACGTGTGATTTTTTTTTGTTGCACGTTTGTTGGTTCATGACATGTGGATCTCTTCATTGCTTTCGGGATATTTTGAAAGAATGCGATAATTATAGGTGATATGTGTGTTGTATGATCTGGCTGTGTAGATGATAGGTGTGATGTATGGTCTAGCTATGTAGGTGATAGTTGTGGTGTATGGTTGTATTTAAATTTATTTCGAATATATATTGTTGTTTTGTGTTTTAAAATTTTCTGGTATGTCCTACTTGCGGGGAGGTTATGCCAAAAAATTTCTAGCCCCTGAGGTCCGTTTTAAAGTATTTTAACCCATTTTTTGTTGCAGATTTTAATCCAACCATTAAAATTATGTGGTTTTTATTTTCACGGGCACTGTTATGATGTTTTGGAAGATGCACCAGCAGAGAAATTCATTCCAACAAGCTACATAAGATATTTTGGAGTTGATATGCATGTGCAAGTCTTGGTTGTAGGGTATTTTTATTTTTGTGAACTTGACTAAGTTTTTGGAATATGGTTACGTACTTTTTTTTAATTGTTGGTTTGGTAGATTACAAGTCTATGAATGACATATTTCTGTTGTATGCATCTAGTTCTTGATCAAGTATATATGTTGATGTTTGAATTGATTTTATGTAAGGTTAAAATTATTATATATATAAGACAACAGTTTAAAATGATTTTACAACAGTTTGTGATATTCACGGAAAATTTAAGGTCCAATCCCAACAAGCGTCACTAGTCCAGACTCGGGTTTCAAAATTACCGTGAGCCTGAAAATCACAAATAAGACCGTTAGAAGGGGGCCAGGAGGGTGTCCTGGCGTAGCCCCTCCGATTCTCAAGTCAGAGACTGAGGATATATGGGGGGAGCAGCTAAGGGTGCTGCAGCTAAGGGTGCTGCTGAAAATAATATAGTGAATTCTGAATTAAACACTCAAACCTGATATTTATAGGAGAATACCTGGGCCCTTGATGGGCCTGCCTTCCATTTGGGCTAGGGATGATGGGCCAAAGGTAATGGGCCCATCCATGGGGTATCACCAGTCTCCCCCTCCCGAGTCAAACTGAATCATAGGTTCAAAGTTCGATTTATTGTGTTGTCCTTGGTTTACAAGGCGCGAATTTTGCAGTATTCCTCTGCAATTCATTCACCAGCTCTCCCCCTTACTACGCCTCACCTGCGTGTTAACCTTAACGCCACTTCACCATCACCTCGCCATCACTCGCGCCACCATCTCACCTATCCATCGCCTCTCCTATCAGTGCGCATGTCTCGTCCAGCTTCACCATCTCCCTGTGCGAGTGCGAGCCCTCGCCCGTGTGCGTCCTCGCCCGAAGTCCCCACCTCCCCGTGCCTAGGCAAGCACAACCTCGCCCCGCGCGCCCAGCACGCCGCACACCCTCGCCCAACGCACTGCCATCTCCTCGCCAACCTCACCAACCTCCTTGCACAAGCTCGCCTCCTCGTCTCGCCCTTCCCTTCGTCCATCACGCATGCTCGCCCTCACCATCTCGCCATCCTCTTCGCCCATAACGCAAGCTCGCCCCATCGCCTCGCAATCCCCCAAGCCACTGCTCGCACGCTCGCCTGTGCGCCTCGCCCAACGCCCACACATCTTCGTCTCACCTCGCCCAAGCCACTGTGTGCCCGCACTCGCACGCTCGCCCTGCGTGCTCTCCCGTGCGCCTCGCTCCTATCACCGCGCGCCGCCACTCGCACGCTCGCCCTGCATGCTCGCCCTTGCGCCTCGCCCCTGCACTCGCATGCTCGCCCTTGCACGCTCGTCCTGCATGCCTAGCCCTCGCCTCCCCTTTACCTCGCCTTGCCTACCTCCTTCGTTCTCGCCCCCATGCCCGTGCTCGCCCGTAATTTTCGCAGGAACAAAATAAATTTTTCTATCATCTTCTGCTCTCGTCGCCCCCATATTCAGGGTCATCAATTAAGCTTTTGCAGGAAAATAATTCACACTTCCATGCGACCTTGACTCTGCTAAAATAGTCATTAGCAGGAAAAATAAAACTTCAACCTCCTCACCATCTAACTCCACTGCTAGGCCGGGCCTAAGTAGGAAAATGAAAATCCTTCACCCTCACCCTCTAACTCCTTTGTTAGGCGACGCCATAGCAGGAAAATAACATTTTTCTTTTCTCAAACTCTGCTCCTCTGCTAAGCGATGCCTTAGCAGGAAAATAAAATTCTTCTCCTCCACAACTCTGCTCCTCTGCTAAGCGGTGGCTTAGCAGGAAAATAAAATTTTCTCCTGCACAACTCTGCTCTTCTGCTAGGCGGTGCCTTAGCATGAAAATAAAATTTTTCTCCTCGCCAACTCTGCTCCTTAGCTAGGCGGTGCCTTAGCAGGAAAATAGAATTTTTCTCCTTTCTCACTCTGCTCCTTTGCTAGGCGATGCCATAGCAGGAAAATAAAATTTTTCTTCTCCTCAACTCTGCTCATCTTGTAGGCGATGCCTTAACAGTAAAATAAAATTTTTCTCCTCCTTAACTCTGCTCCTCTGCTAGGCAGTGCCTTAGGAGGAAAATAAAATTTTTCTCCTCCCAAACTCTGCTCCTCTACTAAGTGATGTCATAGCAGGGAAAAAAAATTTTCTCCTTCACAACTCTGCTACTCTGCTAGGCAGTGCCTTAGCAGGAAAATAAAATTTTTCTCCTCCCCAACTCTGCTCCTCTGTTAGGCGGTGCCTTAGCAGGAAAATAGAATTTTTCTCCTTCCTCACTCTACTCCTCTGCTAGGCGATGCCATAGCAGGAAATAAAATTTTTCTCCTCCCCAACTCTGCTCCTCTGCTAGGCGATGCCTTAACAGGAAAATAAAATTTTTCTCCGGCCAAACTTTGCTCCTCTGCTAAGCGATGCCTTAGCAGGAAAATTTAATTCTCCTCCTCCACTATGCTCCTTTGCTAGGGGATGCCTTAGCAGGAAAATTTAATTCTCTTCCTCCAATCTGCTCCTCTGTTAGGCGGTGCCTTAGCAGGAAAATAGAATTTTTCTCCTCCAGTCTGCTCCTCTGCTAGGCGACGCCTTAGCAGGAAAATTAAATTTTATTCTTTACTCCACTCTGCTCCTCTACTAAGCGATGCCTTAGTAGGAAAAATAAAATTTAATTATCCTCCTCCACTCTGCTCCTCTGCTAGGCGATGCCTTAGTAGGACAATAAAATTCTTCTCCTCAACTCTGCTCCTCTACTAGGCGACGCCTTAGCAGGGAAATTAAATTTTGTCTCTACTCCACTCTGCTCCTCTACTAGGCGATGCCTTAGTAGGAAAAATAAAATATTATTCTCCTCCTCCACTCTGCTCCTCTATTAGGCGATGCCTTAGCAGGAAAATAAAATTCAAAATTCTTCTCCTCCACTCTACTTCTCTGCTAGGCGATGCCTTAGCAGGAAAATTTAATTTTGTCTCTACTCCACTCTGCTCCTCTACTAGGCGATGCCTTAGTAGGAAAAATAAATTTAATTCTCCTCCACTATGCTCCTCTATCTCGGGATTCTCCCCACCTTGGAGGGGTTGCGTCTCTTCAACCCTTCTCTGATGTCCCTCAGCATTCTCCTCTCGCTCCTGGCGAATGGCTTGTCCTTCAGCAAACATAGACTCTTGGTTTTTCTTCATGGCCTCGTCCACCGTCCGGGTAATAAATTGGCCCAATTTTTCCAGGGTCAAGTTCCTCACATTCTCATTGGGACGTGTTCGCTCGACCCTTGTCTCGTGAAAGGGCTGATCGGCTCTTGTCTCTTGACGAGGTTGTTCCTGCCTCGTCTCAAGATGCGGTTGTTCCTGTCTTGTCTCAACGTGAGATTGTTCAGGTCCCCTATGAGGACGCGATGATGCTGAGGTAGCTCTTCTACTCCCTATCATGTCTACCTTCTCTACGTCTCAACTCAAAGTTCCCACAGACGGTGCCAAGTGATACTCACGGGAAATTTAGGGTCCAATCTCAGCAAGCGTCACTAGTGCAGACACGGGTTTCAAAAATACCCTGGGCCTGAAATCACAAATAAGACCGTTAGAAGGGGGCCAGGAGGGTGTCTTGGCGTAACACCTCCGACGCTAAAGTCAGAAACTGAGGATATATGGGGGGAGCAGCTATGGGTACTGCTGAAAATAATATAGTGAATTCAGAATTAAACACTCAAACCTGATATTTATAGGAGAATACCTAGGCCCTTGATGAGCCTGCCTTCCATTTGGGCTACGGATGATGGGCCAAAGGTAGTGGGACCATCCATGGGGTATCAGTGTGGTAAAATGATTATATATATGACAACAATTTTAAAATGATGTAAATCAAAGCCAAAGACAACAGATTTAAAATGTTGTAAAACTGTTGTATATTGTAGCGAAAGACATCGGTTTAAAAACATTGACAAACTGTTGTCGAATGCGATAAAATGCAACAGTTAAAAACCGTTGTCGTTGCTATAAGACAACGATTTTTAAGAGCTACGACAACGGTTTTTCACTGTTTTCTTCGAGCGAACATAGGACCTTTAATAACGTTTTTTTTTTGTGCTACGACAACGGTTTTTCACCGTTGTCTTTAGTCGTCTAAGACAACGGCGGTTTTTCACCGTTGTCTTTAGTCGTCTACGACAAACGGTTTTTCACCGTTGTCTTCGACCGCACCCTTTAATCACAGGGCCTTTAACAACGCTTTTACAAGACCTACGATAACGGTTTTTCACCGTTGTATTTGGCCTTTTTTCTTGTAGTGTAGGATTCTTTTCGGCAATCCTTTTCTATCATCTTGCCTACTACCGGTGACATTTTTTCCTTCAAATAATAAACAAACAGTTTTGGTTAAGTAGTTGGCAGGACTCTGATTAACAGTTTAGCTTAGGAAAGATATACGCATGAAAATTTATTTTCCTTCTTGAATTTAGTTTTGCTCGGCTCCCCTTTTGTATCATTTTTACTCATGTCAGTGAACTTTTTGCCTTTCAAATAGTAAACTAACAGTTTTCCATAAGTAGTCAGTAGGACTCTAATTAACAATTTATATTAGGAAATATATATGCATGAATAATTAGTTTTCTTTTTGAATTCAATTCGGCTAGGCTCTGTAATTAGTTGTCCTTTGACCAGCTTGACTTCTTTTCGGCAACCTTTTGAATCAACTGCCTGCTATCAATGAAGTTTTTTCCTTCAAATAGTAAACTAACAGTTTTTCTTATGCTGATGGTAGGACTTTGATTAACAGTTTAGTTTAGGGAACTTATGGGAATGTATAATCAATTTTCTTATTGAATTTAGATCGATTAGGCTATGTAATTATCTATTGGATCATCAATCATGTTATTCACCAAAACATAAATGTTCTAACCTATAGATACGTATTTGAACACTATTGCATACTATCTATTTCTGATATCACCTTTTAGACAAGTAACATATAGGAGAATGATACGAATTAAGTCAATTTTCAGTCTCGGTACATTAACCTGTATTGTTTTTCGAACTTCGATCTTTTTTTACCAAAAAATGAAAATGACAACAAAATTTTTTTACCCAATGGCCAGGTTGGCCGAGTTAGAAAATAATTGAGGATTTTGGTTTTTTTGTAGGAAAATAGCATAAAAAACAAAAGTCTTCATGTTTTTAAAAAAGAATCTATCAAAAAATCCACACTCAATAACCAAAGCTTGAATATGCATCTTCTCGATGGACTTTGTTTTTTCTTTTTATTTTATTTGCTCAGATGGAATTTTTTTTTAAAAAAAAAACTACATATACTAATTTCCCACCCCAAAAAATCCACAAATTATTTACCATCTCAGCATAACATCCGCAAGCTAGTTAACTTTTGGTGGTCAATTTCATTTTTTAGCCAAAAAATACGACTTAAATTGGAAAAAAAATATAAGTTACTGCATGGAGACTGCAAATTGTCTCATAACAATGCTGAAATTGGAAAACAGGTAAGTTATGAGGCCAAAATCAAATTTTTCCTTATTCAAATTACTCTTGAAATATAAAATATTTTCTTATTATTGATAAAATTATTTTTTAAACTTATTTTAAAAGAGAAAGATACTATTTTGCCTCACTCGTGGAGTGGTCCCGTGTCACTCATCAACTCACTTCTTCGAGAAAATAAGAGGGAAGATAAAACCATGGAAGGAAATGACAATATTTTGGGTTAATAAATGTTGATAGAATATTAATGATGTTGCAGTTTCAAGAAGTTTATGTTAGAGAAGATTTCCTGCAAACCAACGGTTGGCTAAGGAATTTATTGACTCAAATGTAATAAACAATCTTTATTTTAATATAATTTAACTTTTTATGGTCTTGTTTCCTTTATCTGTATACCCATGCAATCACTATAGCTAAAGTCTTTGATTATACTTTATTACAAATGAATCGTAATTCGATGTTGAAACTCATTTTTAAACACTATATAATCTAACTTCATTCCAAGTCGATTCAGCCACCTAAAACATGAATAAAGGTTGCTTGAGCTCGAGACTAGCATATGTAATGTTATGTACCGCGTTTCTTGGTAAGGGCATAGCGATGTCCTAACATGCAGATGGGTAGTCATATGATGATTATACTGAACTAATCTCTCTCGGACTTTCCAAGTGGTAATCATTCATCGAGAGGATAAGTTCGTGATTATGATTATAACGGCCCGGAAATTCGTGTTTGAAAATTTGCGGAAAAATTAAAATTTTCTTTTTAAAATAACCAAAATTGCCTCATTCACGAACTAAATTGATAAATCAAGTTTAATGTTTAAAATTTGCAGCGGAAGAAATTATTTAAGGTAATCCAACACTGATAAAATGTTTGAGAATAAAAAAAATGGTAAGTGCAGTAAATGAGGTCCTCGGGTTCCACTACTGCTGACCCAAGCTATCTCACTGGTCCCCGCCCTCGAAATTGTTCATATTTAATTATGTTGGTTAATTATATTACGTGCAAACATTCATTTTGAGATTTATGCGATATTGCTTGTGGCCATCTCACTATCATGGGAGCATTATTTCACCCGGTCGCCAGTTACCAGTCAGTTCAATTATGTACCACCCAGTATACTGTGGCATTAGTCTGATCAGACGTTCATTACTTCACCCGGTCGCCAGTTACCGGTCATGGGAGCATTGTATTATCCGGTCGCCAGTTACCGGTCAGTTCAGTTCAGTGCAGGGGCCACTTGCGTAGACCATAATCTCAACAGAAAATTTACGACATGCTATTTTATTACAGGGCTCCAAGGAGCAAACATTTTCACTATGATTTTCAGTTCAGTTAGCATCAAAATAACGGCAAACCTTTGCACCAAATTCAGAGACCGTGAGCAACAACAAAAAGAATGAGGGATACAAAAAATGTTCGAAAGTTCCCTTCCCTGCGGCTGGACCATATCATACACACACAGATAAATATACATATATATTACGTGAATGATGCAGCACAAGGGGATACAAAACATGCCTTAATGAGAAGAAGAACCAAAAACGAAGCAAATGGAGACCCGGGTGAAATTTTATTGCAAGAACAAGCCAAACACCGAAAGCTTCCAGCTGCTGGGTGATGAAACTGAGGGGTGGGAATCTGAAAGAGGTGGGTGTCGGCTGAGATGGGATTAGGTTTAGGGCAAATGGTGTTTAATTGTTAATTAAATAGATAATGAATAGGTTAATGGGCTGCAATTGTATTTTAAAGGTTTATAAAAGAGTTTTAAGCCCAAGAAGTCCAAAAGTTGGCCCAATAATTCCAAACGCACTTCCGAAAAATATTTCGTGTTGAAAAGATTTTGAAAATATTAGCCGAACCATTAAAAAGTCCCGTGATTCGATAAAATTCACGTACCGTTAAAAAAAAATTACTGCGGGTAAGAATACCCGGTAAAATCCCATTATAGAAAAATACAATTAAAAACACCTAAATTAATAAAATTTAATCATTTTATAAAATAATTTTTCCTGAAAATTCTCCGGTCTCCGTTCCTCGTTCGAGCGTGAAATGCATCTAGAAACCCTAATGTATGAAGTGATAAAATTCATGAAATAAATCCCGATCATGCAATAATTATTCATAAAATGCGTGAATACAATTAAACACAAATTAATAAAATAAACATGCATTTTATGATTTAAAAGAATTTAATAAAATACCAAAAAGTTTAATAACTTGCATGCAAGCCAACTTTTAAAATTATATTTACTAACATGCTAAATTACCACTTCTTAAATAAGTCTTTATTAACTTATCTCAATACTCCATCTCCAGTCCGGCCTCACTTATTTAACTGAAAAGGTAACAATTAAACTACTTCGTAAAATAAATAAATTTAAAGAAAAGAATTTAAATACTCATGCAATAAAAATCATTTTAATTTAAATACTAGAATTATGCATAGCTTCTACGTAGTCTGATTTACGGGTTCTCTCAACTGGTACCAGGATTGCTGCTAAGATCTATATAAGTCCAGGAGGTCTTGGGTTCTAATCCTGGGAAGGCAAAAGCTCCAGTGCCTGAGCTGGAGAAGTTCTATGAGTAATGGGTAATGGGATAACCATGAGGGGACTTAAGCCCAATCGGGAACAGCCCATGTGCATTACAATGATAGTACACCATTAGTCTTTACGACCCGGGACAACACTGAGACTCTATATGCTAGGGCTGTGCTTTGACTCGTTTACCGACTCTAGGAGAGTCATCAGGTGGCTAGATTGAGTACAGTTGCGACACATGTAGGAGCCATTGCATTGTAGTCAGTAATTCACCGCTAAAATAACAAAAATTATCGTTTCAACCCTGGACCTCTAAAATTGACCCGAAGCTTACCAAACTTCTTAAAATATCCCAAAACATATTTAAAAGTGTTCCTAGATGTAAATTAGAGCCTACAAACCAAACTTAATTGATTCGTTTTAAAACTCGAACTGGGGTCTTCAGTTTTAACCCGAATCGACTCAAAACACAACCAAATTTTTTTTTCCCACTTATTGTTATATCTTAAAACACTTTAATGATCCTAAATTAATGTCATTAGACCTTCCCACTCACGGCTTCTAATTTCCAGAATATGCTCCAAATCAATCGGTCCTATTCTCTCTTGCCACCTCATGTGCACCTATCTCTTTAAAACTCACACCACAAGCTACCCCTTCGTTTTAGCCATAACCCAGCCCACCTAGGACTTAGACTAGACCCCAAACCACCTAACCGAAACAAGCTCTCAGCCCCATGCACGCATCTAACTAACAAAAACCGAGACATCACTCCAAACCCCTTACCGAAACCAATTCACTCATGACTCCCCTCACGGTTTCTAGGACAAGACCAGCGGCGCCCTTGCTTTTCCAGACCATGGTTCAGACCCACCAGGGTCTATCCATGATCTAGAATCACCAATGCACCACCAACCCGAGCCTATCCCTCGATCTGAAACAAGGCAGCGTGAATCCTTCTCTTCTACACCCCTCGGACCATTGCTGCATCCTCTAGAATCTTACACCGGCCTCTTGACACCAGAAACTAGCTCTAAGCTGTCCCTTAGCATCAAAATAACGGCAAACCTTTGCACCAAATTCAGAGACCGTGAGCAACAACAAAAAGAATGAGGGATACAAAACATGTTCGAAAGTTCCCTTCCCTGCGGCTGGACCGTATCATACACACACAGATAAATATACATATATTGTAAAGGCCCGTATTTCTTATTCATAATTTTGCGGAATTATTAAAATTTTTCTAAATAAATAATTATCTTGTCTTATTTAATAAAAATAAACATGTAAATAATTTTAACTTTAAAATAACAGCGGAAGCAAATATTGTTTTCAACCAACAATTTAAAAATAATCCAACGTAAACATCTACTTAAAAATAATCCAATGTATTAAAACTGAGTTTGAATAATAAAAGGTGCATAAATAATCCAACGTATTAAAACTTAGTTTGAATAATAAAAGGTGCATAAATTAAATCATGAGGTCCTCGGGTTTACTACTGCTGTCCCAAGATCGCTCACTGGTCTCCGCCCGCGGTCTCGACCTCGTCAATAACTACAACAATCAAGTCTAGTGAGTCTAAAGACTCAACATGTATATATCGTGAATAACAAGTAGTTATATCATAAAATCGCATGCATCATAAAAATAAAGTATTGTAGAGCGTATGGTGAAAATCGTATCATGAATAATCATAACATATCATAATTTTTTTGGTAGAGATAATGTTTCTAAGCTAGTGGCCCATAACATAACGTAAACGCCTATCAGACTAAACCACAGTATACTTGGCGGTAGAGATCAATCACAACCCTTGGACTGGATGTCTGTACCCATACATAATCATAAACCTGTCGTAAGTCACAGGGCGGAGAGGTCATTGGTTGCGCCTACCGACTTCCAAACCCATAAGCATAAGGTGGCCACAAGACATATAGCATATATCTCAAAAATAAACATTTTATATTTTTATGCACGTAATATAATTATAACTTTATTTTTTTCGGATGAGTTGAATCGTTCCCAGGCTTGCTGCGACTTACTTCTAATATGTGACACATGCAATAAATCTTAACTTGACAAAAATTTAACAATAGAACAAAAAACGAGACGGTTCGGACCAACAACTTGAGTTTTTAACAATGGCTTCGTACCAACCCGAACCAACATTAAACCGATGTTTAACCATGATTAAAAATACCCCAAACATACTGAAAAATATGCATTATAACTGTAAAACACGAAAATAGGTGAAAGGAATTCAAAAACATAAAACACTCTTTCGAGAGTCATTTTGGCACCTTTCACCGTAAATTCTCGTATGACCTCTAAACTCGACCAAATCACAAACGGCCAAAAACACGACTTTACTAACTCATTAAGGTAGTGTCCAGTGCAAGGCCATGGGCTAAAAGCCAACCATGAATTCAAACCACCTCCAAAACCAAAGATGAAAGTTGCTGTCAAAAAAATCCAGCAGTGGCACTTGTGTGTTTGTGGTGTAACTCTGAAATTTATTGAACATTGGCTTGAACCACCACCCAAGGAATCTTACCAACATTCTAAGGCATGGCTTGTACTATGGCTAAGGGCTAAAAGCCAACCACAAACCAAGCCATCACCTAAGACAATGCACAGCCCAAACCGAGAGTAAATTCTGTGCTGTAGTATTCGAATTAATTTGTTGTCTTGTTTCGTTCCAGTGGCTATATTATCAACCATGGCACAATCTAGACATGAGGGAGTGTTGTATGAACCATGGATATGGGTTAGAAGCCAGCCACATCCCACCCAAGCACCTCAAAACCGAACTCACTCATACAAAGATCAAAATTTTAAAAAACAGAGGAACCTTTATATGTTGCTGTAAAATCTGATGAACCATGAACCAATCATTTAAAATTCTGACTTGATCACGTCCTACACTTTATAAGGAAGGGTTCTAACCATGGCTATGGTCCTTAAGACAGCCATGATCCGAACTCTCACCTTAAACCACCAAATGATAAAACCTTGGACTCAAATTCTGCACTTAAGGAAAAGTTGCTGTCATTAATTGTTTGTGCGTGTATGGATGTAAACCAATGAACCAATAACACTCTAACACACTCTAATTCATGCCTAGTAGCAGCCATGTGTGCCTGGAACCGAGAAACTCCCTGTAAGCAACCAAAAACACACCAAACCGTGAAGTGGAAAACAAGAGAGCCAAGAAATTCTGTGCAGATTTTTGCTTGGATGTTGCTGTCATTTTCGTGATGTTGCTTGAATCATGAACATATACTGCTTAAAATATCCAATATGACTTGATTGAAGAGCAAAGAAATAATATATACATGCCTGGAATTTGTTTTGACAAAAACAAATCAGTATGACGAATACGACGCAACGGAGTCGGAGTTGGATCTTCTTTTCTTTCCTACTTTTCTGCTGCTGTTCTGTCAAGATTCTAAGCTACTGTTTTCTGATATTTTCGAATGTAATGGTGTGTGGTTGCTAGACAATAGAGGTGAGTATTATAGGAGGTGCTAAATAGGCATTGAAGTGCATTTAGTTGAGAGTTACATGTGAAGGAATAGAAAGGAACTTGAATTGTTTTCCTTCCCTAGCTGTAGCTGTTCTTATTCCCTCCTCCTTGCTGTCAATTTACGATTTCATTAGTTTATTGCTTCTGATAATTTCGAGTATATAGGAGGTAGGAATGTTATGTAGGGGAGATGATGGCTACAAGAGGTGTTAAAGGTGTCATTATAAGCATTAAGGTGGGAGTTAAGAGTCAAGGATTTGAATGGCTTCTTCTTCCCTTGTTTATTGTTGCTGCTTTTCACGATTTTGCTCAGCTGTACTCTTCTGATTTTTCGAGCATATTAGTGTAGGATATGTAAGTAATGAAGATGAATGTTATAGGTGGTGTTAAATGGGTCATAACATACATTAAAATGGGAGTTACAAGCGAAGGAGGTGAATGGTTTTTGAAATGCTTCTCCTTCCTTTGCTAGCCGATGATTTTGTTCTTATTTTTGCTGTACGATCAGCTCACTTTCTGTAAAAGCCCGTATTTCGTATTCATAATTTTGAGCAATTATTAAAAAAAATTTAAATAAATAATTATCTTGTTTCATTTAATTAAAATAAACATGTAAATAATTTTAACTGTAAAATAACAGCGGAAGCAAATATTGTTTTCAACCAACAATTTAAAAATAATCCAACGTAAACATCAATTTAAAAATAATCCAACGTATTAAAACTGAGTTTGAATAATAAAATGTGCATAAACTAAATCATGAGGTCATCGAGTTTACTACTGATGTCCCAAGATCGCTCACTGGTCTCCGCCCGCGGTCTCGACCTCATCAATACCTACAACAATCAAGTCTAGTGAGTCTAAAGACTCAACATGTATATATCGTGAATAACAAATAAATATATCATAAAATCGCATGCAACTTAAAAATAAAGTATCGTAAGGCGTACGGTGAAAATCGTATCATGAATAATTATAACTACGTGCATATCTGAAAATTATACGTAAAAGCTTTGCTCCATAGAGCTCTGTCATAACATATCATAATTTTCTGTAGAGATACTGTTTCTAAGCTAGTGGCCCATAACATAGCGTAAGCGCCTGATCAAACTAAACCACAGTATACTGGGCGGTAGAGATCAATCAAAGCCCTTGGATTGGATGTCCGTACCCATACATAATCATAACCGGTCGTAAGTCACCGGGCGGAGAGGTCCTCGGTTGCGCCTACCGACTTCCAAACCCATAAGCATAGGGTGGCCACAAGACATATAGCATATATCTCAAAATAAACATTTTATATTTTTATGCACGTAATATAATTATAACTTATTTTTACAGGATGAGTTGGATCGTTCCCAGGCTAGCTGCGACTTACTACTAATATGTGACACATGCAATAAATCTTAACTTGACAAAATTTTAACAATAGAACCAAAAACGAGACGATTCAAACCAAACAACTTGATTTTTAACCATGGATTCGTACCAACCCGAACCAACATTAAACCGACGTTTAACCATGATTAAAATACCCCAAACATACTGAAAAATATGCATAATAACTGTAAAACACGAAAATAGGTGAAAGGAATTAAAAAACATAAAACACTCTTTCAAGAGTCATTTTGGCACCTTTCACCGTAAATTCTCGTACGACCTCTAAACTCAACCAAATCACGAACGGCCAAAACCATGACTTTCCTAACTCATTAAGGTACTGTCCAGTCCAAAGCCATGGGCTAAACTCCAACCAAGAACTCAAACAAGCACCAAAAACGTGACCCAAAGTTGTTGTCAAACGTGCAGTAGGAGCAGCTTGGGTATTTGAGGTGAAATTCTGAACTTTTGTGACCAAGGGCTTGAACCGCCCCCCAAAGACTCTTACCAACATCCTAAGGCATGGCTTGGACCATGGCTAAGGGCTAAATCCAACCACAACCCAAGCAAACACCTAGGAAAACAGAAAGTATCAACCGAGAGCATCAAATCTGTGCAGTGGAATGTATTTAGTTGTTTTACTGTTGTGGGTCATTCCAGTGGCCATTTCATCGACCATGGCTCAATCTAGACATGATGGAGTATTGTATGAACCATGGCTATGGGCTAGGAGCCAACCATAATCCATACAACACACCAAAACCGAAGTGTACTCACACAACAAAAGAGGGTAGCCGAATTGAACTTGAATTGTTTTGGTAAATTTTTATGGATCTGTGAACCCAGCTTTAAAAAATGATTTGATCACCTCCTAGACATGTTGAGGAAGTGTTCTAACCATGGCTACGGTCCTAGGACAGCCAATGTTCGAACTCCCCACTTAAACAACTCAATGACAACAACAAAGGTTCATTTCTGCACATAAGATGAACTTGCTGTCATTTCTTTGTTCTTGGGTGTATGGACCGAAACAATTGAGCCAAAAACACTCTAACACATTCTACTTAATGCCTAGGAACAGCCATGGAAGCTTGGAACCGAGCAACATCATGAAATCAATAAAACTCAGCAAACCCGTGAGCCACAAAGATGAAGCCAAAAAATTCTGTACTGAAACTTGTGTGTAGTTGCTGTCAAAAATTCGTTTTTACCTCATGAACCCTGAACATATAATGCTTAAAAATATTTATAGGACTTGATTGAAGAGCAAAGAAACAATATATACATGCCTGGAATTTGTTTTGAAGAAAAACAAATTAAAACGACAATACGACGCAACGTAACCGAGTTGGCTTATCCTTCTTGTTTCTGCTGTGTTTCTTTCGAATTCAGCAGCTTGTTCTTTCTGATATTTCGAAGGTAAGGGTGTAGTTGATGCTAGGGATGAAGGTGCATGATATAGGAGGTGTTAAAGGGGTCTTGAAGTGCATTTAGTTAGGAGTTACAAGTGAGAATTTGAATTGTTTCTTCCACCTTGCTGTATTTGATTTACTCTTCCATTCTTGTTGCTAATACACGATTTTCTCAGCTGTTTTCCTACTGATATTTCGAGCATGTGGGTGTAGGTCATGTGGGTATGTAATAGGAATGTTATAAGTGGTGTCAAAGGATCATAATGTGCATTAAAGTGGGAGTTACATGTGAAGGAGTGGAATAGCTTTTGAATTGCTTCTCCTTCCTATGCTAGTCTACGGTCTTGCTCTTATTTTTATTGTATATTCACATTGATTTGCTAGGGTAGTGGCTTGAGTAAGATTAATGTGTACCATAGTATTTGAATTTACTAATAACTATTGAATAAAAATGGGGATTGAATTCACCTTGAAGTGCAATTAGAAATCGTTTGAATGGATTTATTACATTCTTGAATTGTCTTGACCAAATATTATTACTACTTCTTGCATGGTAAAATATTGTTAAATTCTTGTATTTTAAA
This sequence comes from Primulina eburnea, assembly GCF_022965805.1. Classification (NCBI taxonomy): domain Eukaryota; kingdom Viridiplantae; phylum Streptophyta; class Magnoliopsida; order Lamiales; family Gesneriaceae; genus Primulina; species Primulina eburnea. The sequence goes on from NC_133117.1 coordinate 12,403,906, forward strand.
TTCTTAAGGTTTTAAATACTCATTATATATTTTAATGAATTACCACATTAATTTAGAATAAGCTCTTGCATGACATTGCATGGTTTATAATTTAAGTATTTAAATGTTATGTTTAATTTCTTGAATATATTTGACCTATATTAATTCATCTCCATTTGTTTACCCATTTTAATTTAAGCTTTAATTAAATATTAACCTAAAGTACTTATTTAATAACTTAGCTCTAATTAATTAATAAATCCTAAAACATTTTTTTTCTTTAAATTAAATTATTTCTTGACTTAATTTAAATTTAGGAATATTTTTCTTATTATTAATCTTATATATTTAGTCTCACAACTCCGGTCTGGCCTCGCGTATTTATCCTGGAAAGATAAAACTAAACATCTAATTTTTTTAAAAAAAATAGATAATCATGAATCAATAAATTTAAAAGAATGAATTTAAACTCTCATGCATAAAAATTATTTTAATTTAAATAACAGTAATTATGCATGTCTTATACGTAGTCTGATTTTCGGGACGTTACACTTTCTAGGCTCATAGGTTGATGGGAATTGAAGTGGAATTTTAGTATTTGAATTACCAATAATTAGGGTTTAAAAATGAGTAATTGAATACACCATGAAGTCCATTTAGAGGTGATTTGAATGGGGAGTTACCAAACTTTTGAAATGGTTTATGGTTTGACTATATTGTTACTAATATTGCATGTACAATGTTGTTTAAAATCAAATATTTTAAATATTTAAGGTTTTAAACACTTCTACTATACATTTTAGTGCATTAACATATTAATTTATAATAACCTCTTGTATGGTCTTGCATGGATTCAAATTTAAGTATTTAAATACTATGTTTAATTTCTTGAATATATTAGACTTAGATTAATTTATCCCCATTTGTTTACATATTTTAATTTAAGATGTAATTAAATATTACCTTAAAGAACTTATTTATTAACTTAGCTCTAATTAATTAAATAAACCCCAAAGGCCTTCTTTTTCTTTAAATTAAATTATTCTTTGACTTAATTTAAATTTAGGAATATTTTCTTATTATTAATCTTATCTCTAATCTCCAAACTCCGGTCCGACCTCGCGTATTTATCCTGAAAAGATAAAAACTAAACATCTACCTTTAAAATAAATAATCATGACTTAAAATTATTAAAATAAATCAAACACTTCATATATTTATATAAAATATTCATTTTTAATTTAAATAGTATCAATTATGCATGGCTTATACGTAATCTGATTTTCGAGTTCTACATATATATTACGTGAATGATGCAGCACAAGGAGATACAAAACATGCCTTAATGAGAGGAAGAAGCAAAAACGAAGCAAATGGAGACCCGGGTGAAATTTTATTGCAAGAACAAGCCAAACACCAAAAGCTTCCAGCTGCTGGGTGATGAAACCGAGGGGTGGGAATCTGAAAGAGGTGGGTGTCGGGCTGTCGGCTGAGATGGGATTAGATTTAGGGCAAATGGTGTTTAAGTGTTAATTAAATAGATAATGATAGGTTAATGAGCTACAATTGTATTTTAAAGGTTTATAAAAGAGTTTTTAGCCCAAGAAGTCCAAAAGTTGGCCCAATAATTCCAAACGCACTTCCGAAAAATATTTCGTGTTGAAAAGATTTTGAAAATATTAGCCGAACCATTAAAAAATCCCGTGATTCGATAAAATTCACGTACCGTTAAAAATAAAGTCATGCGGGTAAGAATACCCGGTAAAAGCCCATTATAGAAAAATACAATTAAAAACACCTCAAATAAATTAATAAAATTTAATCATTTATAAAATAATTTTTCCAGAAAATTATCCGGTCTTCGTTCCTCGTTCGAGCGTGAAATGCATCTAGAAACCCTAATGTATGAAGTGATAAAATTTATGAAATAAATCCCTATCATGCAATAATTATTCATAAAATGCGTGAATACAATTAAACACAAATTAATAAAATAAACATGCATTTTATGCTTTAAAAGAATTTAATAAAATACCAAAAAAGTTTAATAACTTGCATGCATGCCAACTTTTAAAAGTATATTTACTAACATGCTAAATTACCACTTCTTAAATAAGTCTTTATTAACTTATCTCAATACTCCATCTCCAGTCCGGCCTCACTTATTTAACTGAAAAGGTAACAATTAAACTACTTCGTAAAATAAATAAATTTAAAGAAAAGAATTTAAATACTCATGCAATAAAAATCATTTTAATTTAAATACTAGAATTATGCATAGCTTCTACGTAGTCTGATTTACGGGTTCTCTCAACTGGTACCAGGATTGCTGCTAAGATCTATATAAGTCCAGGAGGTCTTGGGTTCTAATCTGGGAAGGCAAAAGCTCCAGTGCCTGGGCTGGAGAAGTTCTATGAGTAATGGGTAATGGGATAACCATGAGGGGACTTAAGCCCAATCGGGAACAGCCCATGTGCATTACAATGATAGTACACCATTAGTCTTTACGACCCGGGACAACACTGAGACTTTATATGCTAGGGCTGTGCTTTGACTCGTTTACCGACTCCAGGAGAGTCATCAGGTGGCTAGATTGAGTACAGTTGCGACACATGTAGGAGCCATTGCATTGTAGTCGGTAATTCACCGCTCACCTACGGGTGTGGATATCCTAAGTGATCTGATAAAATAATAGTGCATGGAATTTCTGGCCATAGTATAAGATGTACGTTAGAGAATGAGTTCTCCAGTTGTACATGTGATGCCACTATTTATTCTCAAAGATGTATCACACAGTTATCGAATTATTATGCAACCCTCAATGAACCAATGGTTGCAGATTCAATCAAGATATATGAGATGAAGGGATCGTATTGTACGTTAATCATAACCGACTGGTTCCTACAGGCACTATCAATGATATCTAAAGAATCATGGGACGATGCTGCTAGTCGCTCTTACCATGATTCGATGGGTTTAATCAGAAAATGGTTTCCGACATTCTCATGATTAATGGTTGATATATAGAATGAGGCAAATTAGGATAAGCCCGAATAAAGGATTATGTCCTAAATCAAAAAGAGTTGTGAACTCACGGCTAGTTGTATCCCTGAACCATTGAGGGTCACACAAGTATTGGTCTACTTGTTCCCGTTAAGATAATGAATTCAATGAGTTGAATTTATATGAAATAAGTTTGATATGATCAATCGATAAGCTTATAAATAAAGTTTATAAAAGCTTATAGAAATTTTGAGAGCATGACTCCTAAAGACAGTCAAAGAGAGTGCACCTGCCTTATTTAGACATTTGTGATCTAGAAATTAAAGTGTGCATCATAATAACAAATAAATTGAATTTGTCACATCGATGATATTGGATCGCCGATCGGTATTATGATGAGATTAATATAATGAGAGCATGGATCATGAGCTTGTAAGAGTGTAAGCCCATCATGCAAATTTATTAAAGTTCAAATTGGCTTTAATAATTAAATTATATTTTAATTGAGTTAAAATATAGCCCATTAAGTTTTTATAAAATATGGTATTGATTTATGAAATATTCATGATATACCATAATTTTATTAACTTGCACACAAAGCAAAAATAAAATCGAAATTGACTATGAGACTGACATGCATTTTTAGAATCTTTATTTAATTAATGAGATTAATTAAGTAAAGAAAATATAATAATTTTTTTTATTATAATGCATGGATTTTTTTTCGGTGGAAAAAAAGGGCATGGATTTTGGATTATATAGTTTACTTAATTAAATAGATTAATTAAGTAAATGATGCATTAAAGAAATAATTAGATTTCTTTGTTCTTATTGCATAATTTTTTTCGAGACATTCACTCCCAAGATTTGAAAGAATAGGTTTCGGCTATTCCAAAGTGCTCTCAAAAGGTTTGTAGAACCAATTTTTTTCTTGATCTCATCGTTAAAACATCTTTTGTACTTAAAAGAGGAACAAGTAATCCGTTCGTGGAACTGATTCGAAGATTAAAGAAGGAGATCGAAGAACGTTCGTAGAGATTTACAACAAAGGATACATCCAATAACACCGGAGTACTTGTAGCCGAGTGAATTAATTCATTAAAGGTAAAATAAAATACTCTCTATGAATGTTTATTCAATTTAAACCAAACGAGTTTACAAAATATTTTGAACGTCAAAATAAAATTTTTAAACTTTCGTTGCGTTTTGGGCACGAGAGAAACTGAGATCCCAACAGGGGTATCAGAGCCAAATTCTCTTTATTGTATGGTTTTTAAATCATATTGAATAATATTTATAACCACACAAGAAAATTTTTCAGAAAATTGATGCACCATAAAAAAATTTAATTTTATTAGATTTTCGAAAAAAATTATTTTCGAATCAAACCGTGCGCAGCGTGCACACACGAGCTGCGCAGAGTGTCTGTGCAGCGTGCACGTGGTCCGCGCGTATCATGCACGCAGCGGGAGCACGGCTTGCGCGCCAAAGGCGCACACAGTGTGCCAGTGACTGTCCGAAAATTTCGGACAGTGCTCGGGCAGCACGGGCGGCTGCTCGAGAAATTCTCGGGCACTGTGCTGATTATTGGGCTTGAATTGTTTGGTCCTAGGGATCTATTTTACAATTTTTCAAAACTTTTAATTAAATTGATATTTTATGAAAATTAGTTCAATTTATCTTTTGATAAATTAATTTTTTGCAAAATTAATAATTTTCTTGTAAAATAAATAAATTAGAATATGATTTTAATTATTTATGGTAAAAATGAGTTTTTACAATAAATCAATTACTATTGATTTAATTGGAAATTAAATAAAGATGTTTATTTAATTATTAAATTCTTTAATAATATTGATGGTTAGCAATAAAATTATTAGATACATCATTTGTCAATTAATTAAATTTTTTTAATTAATTGATTTAATATTTGATATTAAATGCATAAAGGATGATCGAGAGCCTTGACCAATGTGTTAGGTGTATGTTAAAATATTTTACTCTTTTATTCATTTTGTTAATATTTTATATTTTTAAAATGTGTCTGGTTTATAGATCGTTTTCACTCCATTAGATGTATACTGTAATGCCCGAGAATTTGATCCTAATAATCTGTAATTATTGATTTATAATTTGACATGATTATAAGAGGATTAATTGGGACACGGTTTAAATTCGGCATAAACATATGTATGTGCGAGGACGAAGCTCTCGCGCATATGCGCGGCCTGGCAGGGCGCATATGCGCGGAATGTCCAGAGGACCTTGCGCTTATGCGCGACCTGAATCCGCGCATGTGCGCGAGGGTGGCAGAGAGTTGGCATTTTTGAGCAGAAGCCTCGCGCATATGCGCCAAGATGTGTCGTGCATATGCGCGAGCCAAAGTGAGACAGACGCGCCGAGACTTAGGGTCTCGTGCATATGCGCCAGTTGGTCTCGCGCATATGCGCGAGACGTGTTTTACAAAGGATGCGCCACCTCGCCATATGCATGCACGATAGAATTCGATTTGCGATCAATATGTCCGTTAGATTTTAAATCCGACTTCGGTACTCTGTTCACATCAACGCAGGCTACTACAGGACGTAAGTTTTATTACGTTTTGACATGTTTTGAAATTATGATGTTGTGGGAATTGAATACACGTCATATATGTTGTCCTTGACATGTTAGACAACGTAGAATCGAAGTCAGATTAAGAAACATTTTGAATATGGAATTGTTATGAATTTCAGAATGAGATTGATTAGAATTGATATCAGATTTGTACGGTGGTTGATTGTAAATTATTGGAATTAGTGGATACTGGTATGGTATCACCGGTATCACAAGATTGTACTATGGCACTGTTAGAATTTGATAAAACAGAGATGTTGTGATTTGAGTAGAATATTGATACAGTATATTAATATTGTCATTGTCAGATTGAACAGTGACAGACTTTGAATCAAGACTTCGATTGTATCAGAACGACAGCAAGAAAGGTATAAATTAATGTGGAGTTGGGATTGCACAACTCGAGTGAGTTTTGGCTCGAGTTTCCCTAAATCACATACTTTATTTTATTGCATTGATATTTTCAGATTATCAGATTGATATGTTTAGTCTATTGAATGATAGCAGAGCCAGAGTTTGAGTCTAGGGAAGATCGGCCTAGCTAGGGCAGAACCGCCGAGTTTTTTTCAGAGCCGCTGAGACTCTAGACTTACGGTGTATCGATGAGCTTAGATGTAGATCGACGTCTATTGTAGACATTTGATACAGCATACCAAAGTCTAAATTAGATCGGGATCCCTAGATTAGAAATGAGTCTTAGATTTAGGTACAGATTTGTATCGATTCATGTAGTCAGATTGAATGCATGTTTTAATGATTGTTTATGCTTTTATATATGTTTTATATGATTGCATGGATACATTGTTTATACTGGGATATTTGTATCTCACCGGAGTTATCCGGCTGTTGTCTTGTCTGTATGTGTGCATGGCAACAGGTGGGACAGGTTTAGGGTCACAGAGGTGAAGAAAGATCGAGTAGAGTGGAGACTACGGACTTGGACTAGAGATAGGGTTTAAACACTTGATAGTTTGTTGTTGAACCTGAGATGTGTATGATTGTTTATTGTATCAGATTTATACTTTTATACTAATATGTATAGGAGTTTGATTCCATTACCTTCCGCATTTTTAAAAAAAAATTAGACCCTGTTTATTATAATTGATTAAATTAGTCCCAATGACGATTAAGAAGATGATTAGCGTCCGGGTCCCCACAACAGGTGGTATCAGAGCGATAGATCCTTTAGAATGAGATAGAAGAGGCTAGTGAGCGGGGTAGATTGAGGTTTTCTTTCCTACTTTTGAATACTAGCATGTCTTACTGCTTTAATACATGTTACTTCTTTATCTTATTTGATATAGTAATATGTTTTATTGAGATTGGATCAGTACTGATTCTAGATCAGCAGTAAGATGATCAGAGGAGGATTGAAACAGAATTGTGGTATTTGTTACTAATCTATTTGATTATCAGATATGCCTCCGAGACGAGTACCAGAACAGGGAAGTACATCAAATCTTCCAATGGATGTCACCCCGACTCCAATGGAAACGTTACTGAAACGATTTCAGTCATTTCATCCGCCGACTTTGAAAGGAACAGAGAAAGCTGTGCAATGCGAGAGTTGGCTTGATGATGTTGAGATGCTATTCGAATCCTTGGAGTATACAGATGAGAGGAGAGTGAAATTGATTGGACATCAGTTACACGATGTTGCAAAGGACTGGTGGATTACGAGAAAGAGGTCATTGGAGCATAGAGGTACGACTATTACCTAGGATATTTTTAGAACTGAATTTTATCAACGATTCTTTCCAGTGTCGTACCGAAAGGACAAGGGGGCGGAGTTTGCCAATCTAAGGCAGGGACAGATGAACATAGAAGAGTACGTGTCCAAGTTCTCCTCCTTGCTGAAATTTGCTCCACATGTGGCTGATAGCGAGAAAGCTACTGCCGACCAGTTCATCAATGGCTTGAACCCCGATATTTTCACATTGGTGAACACAGGGCGACCTAATAACTTTACTGACGCCCTGAACAGAGCTAAGGGAGCAGAAACCGGTCTGATGAGACAGAAAGGGGCTTCATTTGTACCTCCAGCACCGAGACCACAGCAACCACCTCCCAGATTTGAGAGCGGCAGCAGCAGTGGAGGGAAGAAAGAATTTTTGAAAGCCAGAGGAAAGCAATTCAAGAATCTGGCAGCAGTTCTTCCAGCTCCGGTGGTTCCAGACAGAGCCAGAGTTACACTGGAGTTTATTGTAAGACTTTCGGAGGAAGACATGCAACTGAGCAATGCCAGGGAGTGACTGGTAGTTGCAACATCTGTAAACAGCCGGGACACTTTGCTAAAGTGTGTCCATAGAGAGGTTCACAAAGATCTCAGGGAGCCGAGTCATCGGGATCAGCAGCACAGACTGAGAGACGATCCGATGCTGTTCATACATTCCAACCAGCGCCAGCTCAGTCACAGCAGAGGCCAGGAGGTAGCCAGACGGTTAGCCAGCCTCCTAGACAGCAGGCCAGAGTGTTCGCTTTGACAGAGGAGCAGGCCCATGAAGCACCAGATGACGTTGTAGCAGGTAATTGTTCTTTATGTGGTTTCCCTGCTTATGTATTAATTGATACTGGTGCTTCACATACATTTATTTCTGAACAATTTGCATTGAGTCTTGCATTGCCTGTAGAGTCTTTAGCTACTGTAGTGTCTGTCTCTTCTCCTTTGGAGACGGGTTTGATATCTGTAAATTCTGTTAAACATTGTGTACTACAGTATGACGGGCATGAGATTGAATTAGATTGCATTGTACTTGGATTATCCGATTTTGATTGTATTATCGGTATTGATATGCTGACCAAGTACAGAGCTACAGTTGATTGTTTCCACAAGATAGTGAGATTCAGACCAGATATGGCTGAAGAGTGGAAATTTTACGGGAAGGGTTCTAGATCGAGAATTCCTTTAATATCCGTATTATCTATGACTCGATTGTTACAGAAAGGAGCAGAAGGATTCCTTGTATATTCAGTAGATTTACTGAAGTCGAGTCTATCATTGGCTGATTTTCCAGTGGTACGTGATTTTGCTGACGTCTTTCCAGATGAGATCTCGGGATTACCTCCAGTTAGAGAGATAGACTTCAGCATTGAATTGATGCCAGGTACAAGTGCCGATCTCTAGAGCTCCGTACAGAATGGCACCAGGTTGAATTGAAAGAATTAAAAGAACAACTGGAAGACTTACTGGCCAAGGGGTACATCAGACCGAGTGTTTCTCCTTGGGGTGCTCCAGTACTGTTTGTAAGAAAGAAAGACGGTTCGATGAGACGCTGCATCGACTATCGGCAACTGAACAAGGCAACGATAAAGAATAAATATCCTTTGCCTCGTATTGACGATTTATTCGATCAGTTGCAGGGTTCTTCAGTATATTCCAAGATTGATTTAAGATCGGGATATCATCAGCTGAGAGTCAGAGATTTTGATATCTCAAAGACAACATTCAGAACCAGGTATGGACACTATGAATTTATTGTCATGCCATTTGGTATGAAGAATTCTCCAGCTGTGTTTATGGGATTGATTACCCGTATCTTCCAGAAATATCTCGATGATTTTGTGATTATTTTCATCGATGATATATTGATTTATTCAAAGAATATGAGTGAGCATGCTGAGCATCTAAGAACTGTGTTGCGAATTTTAAGGGCTGAGAAGTTATATGCTAAACTGTCAAAATGTGAGTTTTGGTTAAGACGGGTGGTATTTCTAGGTCATATTATATCCGGAGATGGGATATCAGTGGATCCCAGTAAAGTGAAAGCCGTGATTTCTAGGCCAAGACCGACGTCAGTACCAAAATTCGCAGTTTTATGGGTTTAGCGGGATATTATCGTCGTTTCATTAAAGATTTCTCGAGTATAGCTAAACCAATTACTCAGCTAACTTAGAAGAATGCTCCATTTTTTTGGTCTGAAGAATGCGAGACCAGTTTTCTGGAGTTGAAGAAGAGATTGACCAGTGTCCCGGTGTTGACTATCCCATCTGGTACTGGTGATTTTGTGGTTTATTGTGACGCTTCTAACAGAGGGTTGGGATGTGTGCTGATGCAGCGAGGGCATGTTATTGCTTATGCCTCAAGACAGCTTAAACCACATGAGACCCGTTATCCAATTCATGACCTTGAATTGGCAGTCATTGTCTTTGCATTAAAGATATTGCGACACTATCTTTATGGAGAGAAGTTTGAGATATATTCTGATCATAAGAGTTTGAAATATCTGTTCTCACAATCCGAATTGAATATGAGACAGCGAAGATGGCTTGAGTTGCTTAAAGATTTTGATTTTGAAATCAAATATTATCCAGGAAATTCTAATGCAGCAGCAGATGCACTGAGTCGAAAGGTATGTTCTTTATCCTTATCGACGATTGGTGTTTCAAATTTGATAGAAGACTGATGTTTGTCTGGATTAGCATTTGAAACAGATTATAGACCGTTGAGACTCTATACTGGTGCAAGTAGAACCAGAGCTGATTATGAGAATTAAGGCAGCTCAGAATGTTGATCAGAATATACAGAAATCAGTAGCGATGGTCAGAACAAGGCATCGATCGGAATATCAGGTATGTGATAATGTCTTGTATGTGTATAATCATTTGGTTGTGCCGAATGTTTCAGATTTGAGACGACAGATATTATCAGAAGCGCACAACAGTCGATTCAGTATTCATCCTGGTGGCAGAAAAATGTATAACGATTTGAAAAGACAGTTCTGGTGGAAACAAATGAAGACTGACATTGCCGAATTTGTTTCCAAATGTTTGAATTGTCAGCAGGTGAAGGCAGAAAGAAAGAAACCAGGAGGATTATTACATAGTTTGTCCATTCCTGAATGGAAATAGGATCACATTTTCCATGGATTTTGTGACGCAGCTACCGCGTTCCTCAAAAGGTTGTGATGCGATTTGGGTCGTGATTGATAGATTGACCAAATCCGCATGTTTTATTCCGTACAGGATGACATACAGATTTGACCAGATGGCAGAGATCTATGTCAAAGAAATGGTCAGATTACATGGAGTGCCGAAGTCAATTGTATCAGATCGTGATCCTCGACTTACTTCGCACTTCTGGCAGAGTTTGCAGCAGGCTCTCGGTACGAAGTTACATATGAGTACCGCATATCATCCACAGACCGACGGACAGTCAGAGCAGACTATCCAGACACTGGAAGATATGCTGAGAGCAGTAGTGCTTGATTTTAGCACTAATTGGCAAGATGCATTGCCGCTTTGTGAGTTTTCGTACAACAACAGCTATCAAACGAGTATTGAGATGGCACCATTTGAAGCGTTGTACGGAAAGAAGTGTCGATCCCCTCTTTATTGGGATGATATCTCTGAAGTTCCTGAGATTGGACAAGATATGATCGGAGATATGACAGAAAAAGTGAAGCTAATTCGAAAGAAAATGAAGGCATCACAAGACAGACAGGCCAAATATGCCAATGTTCGATGTAGACCGTTGGTATTTGAGGTAGGAGACCGAGTATTTTTAAAGATTTCACCTTTCAAAGGAGTTGTCAGATTTGGCAAGAAAGGGAAATTGTCTCTACGAAATATTGGGCCTTATGAGATTCTTGAAAAGATAGGAGATCGTGCCTATCGACTTGCTTTTCCGCCTTCATTATCTGGGATACATGATGTCTTTCATGTATCGTTATTAAGAAAATACCTTCCTGATGCTTTCACATGCTATTCAGCCAGACGAGGCCGAACTGGATGAGACGTTGAGCTATGTTGAAAAACCGATTCAAATTATTGATCGTAAATAAAAACAGCTCAGAACGAACACTATTTCACTTGTAAAAGTTCAATGGACTCGTCATGGCACTAAAGAAGCTACCTGGGAAACTGAATCAGATATGAGACAAGAGTTCCCAAAGTTATTTCGATAATGTAAATTTCTTATATAGTCTTGTATATATACTCCTTATTGATACGATTAATGAGTTGTGATTTCGAGGACAAAATCGTTTCTTAGGGGGGGAGAAATGTAATGCCCGAGAATTTGATCCTAATAATCTGTAATTATTGATTTATAATTTGACATGATTATAAGAGGATTAATCGGGACATGGTTTAAATTCGGCATAAACATATGTATGTGCGAGGACGAAGCTCTCTCGCATATGCGCGGCCTGGCAGGGCGCATATGCGCGGAATGTCCAGAGGACCTCACGCAGATGCGCGACCTAAATCCGCGCATGTGCGCGAGGGTGGCAGAGATTTGGCATTTTTGAGCAGAAGCCTCGCGCATATGCGCCAAGATGTGTCGCGCATATGCGCGAGCCACCGTGAGACAGACGCGCCGAGACTTAGGGTCTCGCGCATATGCGCCAGTTGGTTTCGCGCATATGCGCGAGACGTGTTTTACAAAGGATGCGCCACCTCGCCATATGCATGCACGGTATATATATATATATATATATATATATATATATATATATATATATACATACGAAAGAAAATCGAAGAATCAGAGTAAAAATCTAAATTTAAGGGGTAAAGTCGATTCTTGATTTTAGAATTCGATTTGCGATCAATCCGTACGTTAGATTTTAAATCCGACTTCGGTACTGTGTTCACATCAACGCAGGCTACTACAGGACGTAAGTTTTATTACGTTTTGACATGTTTTGAAATTATGATGTTGTGGGAATTGAATACACGTCATATATGTTGTCCTTGACATGTTAGACAGCGTAGAATCGAAGTCAGATTAAGAAACAGATTGAATATGGAATTGTTATGAATTTCAGAATGAGATTAACTAGAATTGATATCAGATTTGTACGGTGGTTGATTGTAAATTATTGGAATTAGTGGATACTGCTTTGGTATCGCCGGTATCACGAGATTGTACTCTGGTACTGTCAAATATTGATAAAACAGAGATGTTGTGATTTGAGTAGAATATTGATACAGTATATTAATATTGTCATTGCCAGATTGAACAGTGACAGACTTTGAATCAAGACTTCTATTGTATCAGAACGACAGCAAGAAAGGTATAAATTAATGTTGAGTTGGGATTGCACAACTCGAGTGAGGTTTGGCTCGAGTTTCCCTAAATCACATACTTTATTTTATTGCATTGATATTTGCATATTATCAGATTGATATGTTTAGTCTATTGAATGATAGCAGAGCCAGAGTTTGAGTCTAGGGCAGATCGGCCTAGCTAGGGCAGAACCGCCGAGTCTTTGTCAGAACCGCTGAGACTCTAGACTTACGGTGTATCGATGAGCTTAGATGTAGATCGACGTCTATTGTAGACATTCGATACAGCATACCAAAGTCTAAATTAGATCGGGATCCCTAGATTAGAAATGAGTCTTAGATTTAGGTACAGATTTGTATCGATTCATGTAGTAAGATTGGATGCATGTTTTAATGATTGTTTATGCTTTTATATATGTTTTATATGATTGCATGGATACATTGTTTATACTGGGATATTTGTATCTCACCGGAGTTATCCGGCTGTTGTCTTGTCTGTATGTGTGCATGGCAACAGGTGGGACAGGTTCAGGGTCACAGAGGTGAAGAAAGATCGAGTAGAGTGGAGACTACGGACTTGGACTAGAGATAGGGTTTAAACACTTGATAGTTAGTTGTTGAACCTGAGATGTGTATGATTGTTTATTGTATCAGATTTATACTTTTATACTAATATGTATAGGAGTTTGATTCCATTACCTTCCGAATTTTTAAAAAAAAATTAGACCCTGTTTATTATAATTGATTAAATTAATCCCAATGACGATTAAGAAGATGATTAGCGTCCGGGTCCCCACATATACCTTATGTTCCATGGTTATTTAAATGTAAATATTAGAATAGTGGGAGATCATGACTGGAAGATGGTAGGCCCGAAACACAAGATGAAGACATGTAAAATATTGGAAACTCTTGTAATAAGTTGAATTTGCATCCCTGCATTCACCTAGGTTTTGGACCTGGATCCATGTATAGCTCACATGGATCTAATAGTGTTGGCGATCGATCTTCTTTAATTATTTTTGAATGTCATATTATGATATATATATATATAGATGTGATATATAGTAGTATGCATGTATGTATATTATTAGATAATATAGTGCATGAATCTGGAAAACAAAGATGACACGCGATTTTAAATTAAAATGATGATACAATTTTAATATTAAAATCCCTTATTTTGAATAAGATTAAAAATTTATATCAAACCACAAAAGTAAAAATTGAAAGAGTTTAATTTATTTTTGCCTTCTATCAACCATGGTTGCATGTTGATCGCTACCCGCAGACAGTGTCTGGCTCATATTATTGGGAAGGTCTGGACGCCGGAAAGTTGTGTCTTCCACCGGACATATGATGTGAATTGAGTGGAACTCCCATGAATTCGGCTCATATTATTGGGGGAACTCATTGCGACCGTCCACTACAATTCCATATTGATGGGTCGGTTCGACACGTGAAAATAAAAAGCGTCATATTATTGAGTCCTAATTAAACGTGAGGCGAAACACGCGGAGGTTGCATAGGGATGCAATTAGATTCTACCTTTTAGAAATTATAATTGGATGATATTATTGGGGATTATAATTGTCTAATTGGACTCTACGTGCCAACTAAGGAAATAAGATTTCCCTTTTTCATCAGAGGGTGGTGGAAATGTCAAAATAGTCGGAGAAAAATTTATAAAATAAAAATCCATATTTTATATCTTAAAATTATTTTAAAATAATCAGCAACCATTATTCTGTTTCCATATCAGTATATTTTCGATTTCGTCACGTACTCCATTTTTGTCATTAACAAGCTAACCGAATCTAATTTTAAAGACTGGTTGGGAAAATTGCTCTGAATTCGGAGAAAATGGCATACACACTAATGTCAGTCCTGCTGAACTAAAAAGCATGAAAGTTGGTAGGCCCATAATATGCAAGTTAAAGTGTAACATGCTCGCTTTTATATCAAATGAACTATAGAGACAGTTTGAGGAAATGATGAATGATGCTGACATTCGAATGCACATTCAAGAGTTGCATGGTGCATGAAACTCATAAAATGATGCACACCACTTTCAAGGAGCTCATGACTACACGTATACAAGATGGGGTTTTGGCCCATTAGCGTGGTGTACATATGACTGGGCTTATTGAGAATGTGGTGGGCCTGGAATATTTTATTTCTAACGAGTTACTTGATGACATCAAATTGTTGTCTATCTCTTCCTCATTTGACGAGGTTATGGTGAACTTCAATTTGAAGCTTTGAAGAGCTAGTCTACACTCTTATGACTTATGAGATCATCATAAAACAGGAAAATATTGTTTTTCTAATGGGCCTCTCGTCAGGGAAAAAAATGGCCCACAAAGTAAGGTAAAGAAATTTTCTGCCCCTCACAAGAAAAACAAACCCGATATGAGGCAAACTCTGAAGGACACTTAAAGGGCCTACAAAGCCCGATAAGTCAAAACATATTATTTCACTGCAAGAAGCCCGGACATAAGAAATTATATGCGACAGAAATGTTCTGGAAATGATAAGTGAATGTACAAAGTAAACAAGATTTCAACAAACAAAATAAAATTAGATAAATACCGCACAAATGTGGCATGATAGACTAGGTCGCATTTCCAAAAGAATGATGCACAAGCTATTGGGAGAATACATGTTTGACTTGTCAGACATAAATTCTCTACCAAATTGTGAGTCCTGTCTAAAAGGAAAAATGACCAATGCTCCCTTTTAAGGGAAACATGGAACATGCACGTGGTCTACTGGATTTGATCCACACAGAAGTTTTTGGCCCGCTAAGTATTAGCACAAAACATGGGCAATCATACTTCATTACCTTTAGTGATAACCATTCAAGGTATATGGTATATCTATATGATGAAACATAAATCTAAAGCATTTGAAAGGTTCAAAGAATTCAGATCTGAAGTAGAAAACCAGCTAGAAAGAAGTATTAAGACACTTCGATCTGATCGAGGTGGAGAATACTTAAGTGCTGAATTTTGGGTTATCTAAAAGAGAATGAGATTCTCTCACAGTAGAATGCACCAGCAACACCACAATTGAATGGTGTTTCTGAACGTCGTACTCGAACCTTGTTGGACATGGTTCGATCCATGATGGGATTCACTGAATTGCCAACAACGTTTTGGGCTTCGCGCTTGAAACAACAGTAAAGTTGTTGAATAATATCAATATTAAAGTAGTAGACAAAACACCATATGAGATATGGATGGAAAAAACTCCCAAATATTCTTATTTGAGAATATGGGGATGTCCTACTTATGTGAAGTAGACAGTGGGAGACAAATTGGATAGTATGATGTCTTGCTTATGTTAACTAGACAGTGGGAGACAAATTAGATAGTAGATCCACTTTGTGCTACTTTGTAGGATATCCAAAGAATTCTGTTGGATATTATTTCTATCGTCCCAATGAAGCAAAAGTGTTTGTTTCAAGAAATTCCACCTTTTTAGGAAAGGGAATTTGTGAAGTTCCGAAAATTTTAGATCCATATGAACCACGTGTGTGCAAGTTAATAAATTTCTTATGTATTTTATTAAAGGATTTTAATGCATGCTTATTTCATTATATTAATTATTTATGTTTAATTGATGCAAGATAAAATGTTTCTTGAGTTTTATGTTTCAGGCGATTATTCGATGCAGGATCGATGAATGGAGACCGGGACAATTTTTAGTAAATGTTTTAAAAAAAAGTGTTATTTTATTTTTAGTTAGGTTTGAGGCATTTTAAATGATTTATGAAGTTTTAATATTTTAAAGCTTAATTTAATTTATTAAGTGATTTTAAGATTTTAAACTTTTGAGATTTAAAACATGTATAATTTAATTCAAATTTAGGGATGATTTTTAGTGATTTAATGGAGAGATTTTATTTTAAGTTAGGATTGGGTATTTTAAATAATTTATGAAGTTTTAATAGTAGTAAAGCCTAATTTAAATATTAAGTTATTTTAGGAGTTTATATTTTTAAAAGTTTATTAATAGTGTATTTTATTTTAAGTTAGGGATGTATTATTTGTAGTAAAGAGTTATCATTTTTTTATTTAGTATAGTAATTGATTATTAGTATTTTATTTTATTAAGTTAAAATCCTTAATTATTTTTAATTAAATAATTTATTTAAATTTGCAAGCACACAAACTTTGAATATTTTATACACATGTATTATTCATTTTATTCTTAGTCAAACACATTTACCATTTGTCTCCTAATGCACACATACACATATTCAAATATTTTAATTTAAATTTACACACAACTCACACATTCACACACACAAATACACGTACACACACACATGCAAAACAAAACACAAAAACAAACCTTTCAAACCTTTTGACTAAGGAGATGGAAATGTTTCCCAAACTCTCCATTCTCAATCACTTCTCCAATTATTTCCTCTCCCCTCTCCCTTCATCAAACGCATCTTCTTTATAAAATTCCAGCAAGTTTAGTTTAGTTTATTCAAAGAAAAATAGAGCAAAGTTCATCCCGGATCGTCTCCCATATCGTCTCTGCTTCGGTATCGTTGTTACGGTATTTTTAAATATCAAAAGGCACGTATATTCTGTTCTTGCTGCATCGATCATGTCATATTATGTGTTGTGTTGTTATTTATGAGAAAATTATATGTGCGATGCGTAGAAGTTTGAGCAATCACGTTTAGATCAAGTTTGAAACAATTTTTGGATCACCAAATTCACGTTTTTGTTGTTCTGAAAAATACTGAGATTTTTCAGTAAAGATTTTGAGAAAACTTTTAAGTACAAAAACGTAGATCTTTTTGATACATTCGATTTGATATAAAATTCGAGTTATTTGGATTAAAAACGAGTGAGTTATGGAGTTTTTAGTATGACTGCTCAAATCGTGTTTCAAGAAAGTTATGAATTTTAATGTGTTCTTGAGAATTTCTTGTTGCAGGCTTCGTTGGGAATCGATGGGTGATCGTTGCTACATATACGAAAGTTAGTAATGATGTTTTTAGGAGTTCATGTCGGAAGAGTAGTGTTCGGGTGCAGCAGCGCCGCACCTGCGCTGCCATTGGCAGCGCAGGGGCTCTGCCTGGCCGAGGGCAGGCCGCACCTGCGCTGCCAGAGGCAGCGCAGGGGCGCTGTTTGTGCGGCAGCAGGCCGCACCCGCGCTGCTGTAGGCAGCGCGGGTGCGCTGCCTGTGCGGCAGCAGCGCCGCACCTGCGCTGCTGTGTGCAGCGCACAGCGCTGCCTAGTGCAGATTTTTGACTTCAAAATTAGTTTTTCTTGATTTTTTGAGTACTAATAAATCTTTATATCCTAGTATACTAAAAATTAATTTAGATGATATGAAGTTTCATTTTGGATCATTGAACCGTATTTTAAGCAAGGTCCGTATCCTTCATGTTTTGGGAAAAATTTATAGTATGCTTTGAGTTTGATGTCATGATTTAGTACTATGATTTACAAGGTCGAGTCATGGGAATTTTAGAATGTCCTAAGAGGCGTTTGAGCTGGAGAGTAAGCATGCTAAGTATGAGATATGCAAGTTAAGCTTTTGAATTCATGTTAGTATGTGTAGCAACGGCCCCAATCGAGATCCAACGAATCCCTCAACACCAAGTAAGTATGCATGACGTGCAAAGAAAATATTTTTAGTTTTTGGAGGTATGCTAAATGTCTTGTGACCAAATTATGTTGGATTGGAAAGCGTTAAATTATGAACGAGGACCAATCCACCCGTTAAATTATGAACGGGTTAGATCGTGGTTGTGAAGCGTTAAATTATGAACGTGGATCAACTGGCCTGTTAAATTATGAACAGGGATCTCATGTATGTGGCAGTGGATACGTCCCTGTCAGCCCAGTACTGTGGTTTGTCTGATCAGATATTTATTATGTTATGGGTCACTTGCTTTGAAACATCCTCTACGAAAATGATGAAGTTACGTATGTTCAAGTATGTTCAAGTATGCAGTATGTTTATGAAGTTTATGATGATGGCACGTCATAGTATGTATGTACGTATGTTCAAAGTTATTATGCAAAGTTCAAGCTATTATTCAAGTTCAAGTTTCAAAGTATGTATGTTCAAGTTCAAAGAAGTTTATGAGAGTTCAAAGTTATTATGAAAGTTTAAGTTTATTAAGAGTTCAAGGTTATTACGCAAAGTTTAAGTTTCAAGTATATTTGTTATATTTTGAAGTTGTATGTGGTTTTATTATGTAATACTTGTTATTTCCAGTTTATACGTGTTGAGTCTTTAGACTCACTAGACTTGATCGATGCAGGTGCTTATGTTGATGAGGAGACAGGAGGTGGCGACTAAGTGGCAGGCTTGGACTGAGCGGGAGGCTAAACCCGAGGACCACTATGTTTATGTTTTATGAAAACTTTAAAATATTTTGTTTTTATGTTGGATGTGAGATGATTTGAAATAAGTACTTTGTTGGAAAATATTAGTTGGAAATGTTGATTTTAATATTATTAAGTTAAATGACAAGTGATGACCGTATGAAATTTTATGTTTAAGAAAATTTTAATTTTTCCGCAAATTTTGAAGTAGTAAAAGTACGGTATGTTACAGTTGGTATCAGAGCCGTGTTCTTGTAAAGGGTTATGCCTACTGTCAGTCGCAAGAAGCTCACGAAGTCACACCTCAAGTCTGTAAGTTTTAAAGTCTTTTAAGTAGTAAGCATGAAGTTATGATTTCAGCATGTGCATGTTTTAAATACTATCACTTGTATGTTTACATGACATACTTTTTAGAGTGCAGATTTATCTGTTGTTGTGATTCGAGATTGAATCTTTAAAATCTTTATGCATGATACGACATGAAATGGAAAATTATTTAATTTTCTTGCATACTGGTGTGGTGGACTTGGACATGAGTAATAACTTTGCTTTTGGGAGTCGAGAAAAGTTAGAAATGATTTGTCAATATTAGAAATGATTTGTCAATATTAATTTTTGGATTAGTAGTACTGATGTTATACTCGTGGGTCATAAGTTAAATTTGACAATTTCGAATGCTTTTGGGACTTGTAGATTTTCTAAGAAATTACAAATGGTTCGTGGTTGCTATCTTAATTAATTTTTGAAGATTTCATGTAAGGATTAATGATTCGAAGACTATGACGATCTTTAGAAATATAAAGACATATAATTTATTAAGGTGTATGATTTATCTAGATAGATTTAAGGATTAAATTACATGAATTGAGAATTTTAAGGACCTAAGTGTAAAGCAATATTCTAAGGGATTATTTTCGAATTTACCAAATTTTTGGATTTAATTTTTAGTGCAAAGAATTTTAAGGTTAATGAGGTTAAGTCGAAAAATTTATGGGTATGAAGATGCAAATTTCAAAGAGTTGTAGGGCCAAAAATATAAATTTTGGGAACTTTAAGAGCCAATTTGCAAAGTCCGAAATTTTTGAGGATTAAATACGAACTTTTGAGGAACACTTGGGATTTTAAATATTAATAGAAATGTAAGACATGTTATGGAAATTGATTTTTGGGTTTAATAAGCTTAAGATTGTCGAACTTTATGTTACGAGAAACTTATAAGATAGAATTAAGAATGCCAACAACTTATGGGTAATTGTGGAATTTTTGAAATTTAGGACAATTGGGTAAAATTTTTTAGGAAATTAAGAATTTATGCTACAATTTTAAGAAATTGGGAGAACTAGTTTAGCGTTAAATGAGAATTGAATGGTTTAAATGATATAGATCTCGGGGATTTAAGCTCGAAGAGATCATTAGAACATTGAAGTATTTGGGTTATAATATTATAAGAAATGGTAATTAAGGGAGTTGTAAGATGAATTGATATTTGGCTTGAAAGTTAGGCGCTAGTGAATTAATGTTGCGGCAAATTAAGAATTTAGAATGATAGCGATTTGAGGTAAAAGTTGTTCAATTAACTGAGTTATAAGAGTAGACAATGAGTTAGCAAAATTTTTGAGAACTTAAGATTTATGTGTTATAAGTTTTTATCAATGATCTTAACAGCTAGGACTATACTTTTGTTGGAATTTTATTTTTTCTAGAATTTTGAGTATGGTCGATGGTTAGGTTACTCGATAGATGTATGAAAAGATTTAAGTAGACATTTTGTCTTAAGAAATTTTTTTTTAAGATATGAAGAAACTTGGGAATAAGTGAATGCGTGTTGGAATTATGTATCCAAAACTATTTGGGTTGCGTAAGGTTAAATTTCAAACTTATGGTATAGTTGATCATACGAAATTTTGGGTGAAATAAATACAAAAGGGAATTAGTAGTGTTCAACATAAGTTATTAATCAATGAATATTAAGATTTTTATTGAGTAAGAAATCTAAAAGTTTGCCATGGTGGTACGGCAAATCACGATGCATTTTATTAATTAATGTAGATGGTAATACAAAGTAATGGATAAACAATAATTACAAGTAATCCTAAAAATAAAGAAAAAACAGGAGGAGGATATTCTCCGATAAATACAAGAATCGTAAATATAATAACTAAAATAATTAAAAATAACTTTACAAGAGCCATCTTCTTTGTCTTCGAAAAATTTGATGGAGAATAAGTTTTAGAGAAGAAGAGAAAGTTGGAGTGATTGAATGAATTTGTGAGATGGTATTTATAGAGGAAAAAAAAAATATAGCCGTTAGTTACCGTTTTATGACCGTTGGTATATGTATGTATTTGTATAATTTTATGGTAAAATATGGTGTATATAATATTAGATATTTTTCTCGAAATTAAAGGTTGACAACAATTTTATATTTGGGACGTATTTGTAAATAACTAAGTTACATACGGTGGTATTGTAAGGTAAAGAATTGATTCAAGAGTTGTAGACCAATATTATTATGAGGTAAGAAAAATGTTCAACTTATAAGTGTATTGCCGAGGATAGGAGTTGATCAGTAAAATTTTTTTTTTTTGGGTGCAAAGAATTCTTAAGATGGACTGCATAAATGCTAATGTAATAGGTCGTTGACATTACAAGTATAGTATAAAGAAGGTAAGATACGATAAGGTTGAACCTCCATTTCTAATATTGAGAACGACAAGAAAAGTCAGAATTCGGGATTTTAGTAAAGTAAACTAAGTTACCATAAGTTGTGAATCGCAAATGAGGTTTTTGGTAGGAAATTTAATTCGAATTGAAGAGACGTAAAGACAACATAAGACTTAAATATTTATCAGAGTAGCGCAGCGGTAGCATGGATTTTTGGAATACTAGAATTAAGAATCTAAACTTTTAGATTACCGAGGATTAGCGAATTTCGGGGACGAAATTCAAATTAAGGGGGATAGATTGTGAAGTTCCGAAAATTTTAGATCCATATGAACCACGTGTGTGCAAGTTAATAAATTTCTTATGTATTTTATTAAAGGATTTTAATGCATGCTTATTTCATTATATTAATTATTTATGTTTAATTGATGCAAGATAAAATGTTTCTTGAGTTTTATGTTTCAGGCGATTATTCGATGCGGGATCGATGAATGGAGACCGGGACAATTTTTAGTAAATTTTTTAAAAAAAGTGTTATTTTATTTTTAGTTAGGTTTGAGGCATTTTAAATGATTTATGAAGTTTTAATATTTAAAGCTTAATTTAATTTATTAAGTGATTTTAAGATTTTAAACTTTTGAGATTTAAAACATGTATAATTTAATTCAAATTTAGGGATGATTTTTAGTGATTTAATGGAGAGATTTTATTTTAAGTTAGGATTGGGTATTTTAAATAATTTATGAAGTTTTAATAGTAGTAAAGCCTAATTTAAATATTAAGTTATTTTAGGAGTTTATATTTTTAAAAGTTTATTAATAGTGGATTTTATTTTAAGTTAGGCAGGTATTATTTGTAGTAAAGAGTTATCATTTTTTTATTTAGTATAGTAATTGATTATTAGTATTTTATTTTATTAAGTTAAAATCCTTAATTATTTTTAATTAAATAATTTATTTAAATTTGCAAGCACACAAACTTTGAATATTTTATACACATGTATTATTCATTTTATTCTTAGTCAAACACATTTACCATTTGTCTCCTAATGCACACATACACATATTCAAATATTTTAATTTAAATTTACACACAACTCACACATTCACACACACAAATACACGTACACACACACATGCAAAACAAAACACAAAAACAAACCTTTCAAACCTTTTGACTAAGGAGATGGAAATGTTTCCCAAACTCTCCATTCTCAATCACTTCTCCAATTATTTCCTCTCCCCTCTCCCTTCATCAAACGCATCTTCTTTATAAAATTCCAGCAAGTTTAGTTTAGTTTATTCAAAGAAAAATAGAGCAAAGTTCATCCCGGATCGTCTCCCGTATCGTCTCCGCTTCGGTATCGTTGTTACGGTATTTTTAAATATCAAAAGGCACGTATATTCTGTTCTTGCTGCATCGATCATGTCATATTATGTGTTGTGTTGTTATTTATGAGAAAATTATATGTGCGATGCGTAGAAGTTTTAGCAATCACGTTTAGATCAAGTTTGAAACAATTTTTGGATCACCAAATTCACGTTTTTGTTGTTCTGAAAAATACTGAGATTTTTCAGTAAAGATTTTGAGAAAACTTTTAATTACAAAAACGTAGATCTTTTTGATACGTTCGATTTGATATAAAATTCGAGTTATTTGGATTAAAAACGAGTGAGTTATGGAGTTTTTAGTATGACTGCTCAAATCATGTTTCAAGAAAGTTATGAATTTTAATGTGTTCTTGAGAATTTCTTGTTGCAGGCTTCGTTGGGAATCGATGGGTGATCGTTGCTACATATACGAAAGTTAGTAATGATGTTTTTAGGAGTTCGTGTCGGAAGAGTAGTGTTCGGGTGCAGCAGCGCCGCACCTGCGCTGCCCTGCGCTGCCTGGCCGAGGGCAGGCCGCACCTGCGCTGCCAGAGGCAGCGCAGGGGCGCTGTCTGTGCGGCAGCAGGCCGCACCCGCGCTGCTGTAGGCAGCGTGGGTGCGCTGCCTGTGCGGCAGCAGCGCCGCACCGGCGCTGCTGTGTGCAGCGCGGGTGCGCTGCCTGTGCGGGACAGCGCTGCCTAGTGCAGATTTTTGACTTCAAAATTAGTTTTTCTTGATTTTTTTGAGTACTAATAAATCTTTATATCCTAGTATACTAAAAATTAATTTAGATGATATGAAGTTTCATTTTGGATCATTGAACCGTATTTTAAGCAAGGTCCGTGTCCTTCATGTTTTGGGAAAAATTTATAGTATGCTTTGAGTTTGATGTCATGATTTAGTACTATGATTTACAAGGTCGAGTCATGGGAATTTTAGAATGTCCTAAGAGGCGTTTGAGCTGGAGAGTAAGCATGCTAAGTATGAGATATGCAAGTTAAGCTTTTGAATTCATGTTAGTATGTGCAGCAACGGCCCCAATCGAGATCCAACGAATCCCTCAACACCAAGTAAGTATGCAGGACGTGCAAAGAAAATATTTTAAGTTTTTGGAGGTATGCTAAATGTCTTGTGACCAAATTATGTTAGGATTGGAAAGCGTTAAATTATGAACGGGGACCAATCCGCCCGTTAAATTATGAACGGGTTAGATCGTGGTTGTGAAGCGTTAAATTATGAACGTGGATCAACTGGCCTGTTAAATTATGAACAGGGATCTCATGTATGTGGCAGTGGATACGTCCCTGTCAGCCCAGTACTGTGGTTTGTCTGATCAGATATTTATTATGTTATGGGTCACTTGCTTTGAAACATCCTCTACGAAAATGATGAAGTTACGTATGTTCAAGTATGTTCAAGTATGTAGTATGTTAATGAAAGTTTATGATGATGGCACGTCATAGTATGTATGTACGTATATTCAAAGTTATTATGCAAAGTTCAAGCTATTATTCAAGTTCAAGTTTCAAAGTATGTATGTTCAAGTTCAAAGAAGTTTATGAGAGTTCAAAGTTATTATGAAAGTTTAAGTTTATTAAGAGTTCAAGGTTATTACGCAAAGTTTAAGTTTCAAGTATATATGTTATATTTTGAAGTTGTATGTGGATTTATTATGTAATACTTGTTATTTCCAGTTTATACGTGTTGAGTCTTTAGATTCACTAGACTTGATCGATGCAGGTGCTTATGTTGATGAGGAGACAGGAGGTGGCGACTAAGTGGCAGGCTTGGACTGAGCGGGAGGCTAAACCCGAGGACCACTATGTTTATGTTTTATGAAAACTTTAATATATTATGTTTTTATGTTGGATGTGAGATGATTTGAAATAAGTACTTTGTTGGAAAATATTAGTTGGAAATGTTGATTTTAATATTATTAAGTGAAATGACAAGTGATGACCGTATGAAATTTTATGTTTAAGAAAATTTTTAATTTTACCGTGAATTTTGAAGTAGTAAAAGTACGGTATGTTACATAATTTCTATTAGATAGAAAAAAGGCAAAATGATAGAACTTGAAGAAATTTAAGATATTCCCTCAACTGTAGAAGTTGAACCTAATCCCCAACAATCAGTAGTTGAAGTACACGCTCCTAGAAGGTCTGGTAGGGTTGTCAGATTTCAAGATATTCGCTTCTTCATGAACAAGACCATGTTGAGCCTTGTGTTGGATGTGATCCAATGAACTTCAAAGAAGCAATATCTGATACTGATTCATCTAAACGGCTTGAAGCCATGCAGTCTAAAATGGACTCTACGTATTCAAACCAAGTCTGGACATTAGTGGATCAACCTGAGGGAATCGTCCCATATGATGCAAATGGATCTAGAAAAGAAAGCTTGGGGCGGATGGGAAGGTATTGACCTTCAAGTCAAGACTGGTTGAAAAGGTTATACTCAAAGTCAAGGAATTGACTATGAGGAAACTTTTTCACCGGTTGCTATGTTGAAGTGCATTATAATAGTACTAGCCATAGTAGCATGGTATGACTATGAGATATGACAAATGGATGAGAATTCCTCAATGAAGAAATTTATATGTCTCAACCTGAGGGATACACATCAGTAGAAAGTGAGCATATGGTATGCAAACTTCGAAGATCAATATATGGTCTCAAGCATCCGTCAAGGAGTTGGAACCTCAGATTTGATAGCACTATCTAGGAATTTGGTTTTGCTAAAAATCCTGAGGAACCATGCGTGTACAAGAAAGTTAGTGAGAGTGCAGTGACATTTCTAGTACTTTGTGTTTATGACATTCTACTCATTGGGAATGATTACTATAATCAACTAAAGTATGGTTAGAAAATAAATTCTCCATGAAAGACATGGGTGAAGCATCCTATATATTGAGAATACAAATCTATAGAGATAGATCAAAAGAATGCTGGGACTCACCCAAGCCACTTATATCGATACCATTCGGAAGAGATTCTGTGGGGCCCTTAGCTCCTAATCGTTATTACATCACAATTTGATTAGGGTTAATTAATCACAGCGGAAAACGAGTTTAAAATTTCTTTACGACGAGTCCAAAACATTTCGTCTAGATTTATAATACTAAAAATAATATTTAATCTCAACTCATAAAACACGCCCACACGTAATCAAAACCAATCACATACAAACATCTCATATCCTCGGGACATGCCCCGGTATATAGATACATATACATATATACTGGGAACAAGACATAACATAAAACCTCAGCCCAAGCTGTGGCTCCCTCCAGAAGTACCCTCTCTGGTCTCCTGATATCCTGGAGTACCTGCCATTGTCCACACACAAAGACAACAACAGCCCCCCTTGGGGGTGAGCAAAGCTCCGTATGGAACAACCTATCATATATACCACAGATATCTAAACAATGATATTTGGTATGCAATGAATGTATGTCGTGGAGGTATCGGGTCAAATGCCCATCCAGTGAGCACATGTCAGAATCAATCGAATCGCTATCAAATCAAATCAATGCTCGAGCTGGCACACCGGCCGATATGGGAATACACGTATGATAGCGTCGACGAAGCGCCATCAATCCCACATCTCATATCCAATCATATGGGGCCACAATTGTCTATGCTTTACGGGTCATATAATACCGGCATAGCGATTGTGTTCACAAACCCCGGAATCCCATCCAATCATATCAGGGTATCCAAGGATCGTAGCTCAACGTGTATGTCATTTATTGATGTATGCATAAAATGATGGGTGTTAACAAAACATTTATTTTGTACATTGATACTCAAATCTCAATGTCATGTATGCCACATCAAATCATCAAATAGGCACATAGACACGTATTCCAATCCAATCCAATCAATCCAATCATATATCATATAATACAGATACCTGTCGTATGTTACCCAGTCGCAACATACATCAATTCTTCGTTTTCAGTTGATGTAGCCTGAAGATATTGATATAACACTTTATCTACATCAATAACATACTCATTCCAATCAATAACATGGTCCAAAATCAATAATATGAGTTTCAAATATCATTTGAAACTTCAATAATTTATATCAAATTAAAATCATATCATAATTCAATTCCGACTTCGAATACAAGTTTCTTGTCGGTTATTCTATTACATATCAGAAATTCAACTTCAAATACATGCTATTCCAGCACTTTAATATTTCAAGCTGCTGGAACTAGAAGAAAATTCCTCAGTCTGAAGCCCTCGACGCGACGATTACAAATATATAATTTTTTTCGCGTTTAGACAGCGTTTCAAAGTCGAATCGGACGAAAAAAAATGAAAATCTCTCGTGTTCTCTCGAAGCTACGTAAATGAAATGAAGAATTCAAACGGCAGAAATCATTCTTATCTTTCTACCGCTCGGGCGGTAGAATTCTCGCGCCCGAGCGTGAGACATTCTGCCCCCGACTCAATTATGTACCGCGCTCGAGCGGTCACAAATTACCGCTCGGGCGCGGCATGTTCTGTCCGAGAACACCCCACATTCCACACTGGCGCTCGGGCAGTCATTTTCTACCGCCCGGGCGCCACATATTCTGTACCAAATGTTGGTTTTGGTATTATATTGGCGTCCGGCCTCTCCAATCGATCTCTTACAACGTCAATTCATATTCAATATTCATTTTATCAATTCCATTGTCACGATATACATCAATTACAAAATCACTTGACAATTTCATTAATTATCGATAATCACATAAGATTTACGATAATACGATACACGGTCCTTACATTTCTCCCCCTCTTAAAAGATTTCGTCCTCGAAATCTTAAACATCTTTATATACATAACATTGGCAAACATACATATGTCACCAATTATAGTACATATCAAAACTAAAATCAGAGTAAGGATCAGAATACATAGAATACAATGGAACAGATGTCGTAGAATCAAACAAATGCGGATACGAATCTCGCATCTTGCTCTCTAATTCCCACGTTGATTCTTCAACACCATGTCGTGTCCATTGCACTCGAACTAGAGGAATCGATTTGTTTCTCAATATCTTTTCCTTTCGATCCATAATGCGAACAGGTTGTTCAACATAGGAAAGAGAAGGATCCAGTTCAACTTCATCCGGTGCAAGCACGTGTGATGGATCTGGTTCATATTTTCTCAGCATAGAAACATGAAATACATCGTGAATAGCAGATAGAGCTGGTGGAAATGCCAATCGATACGCAAGATCACCAACTCGATCCAAAATCTCGTATGGACCAACATATCGAGGAGATAACTTCCCTCGCATGCCGAATCGAACAGTGCCTCTAAAGGGAGATATTTTCAAAAACACTCTGTCACCTTTCTGGAATTCTAAGGGTCGTCTTCGTTTGTTCGCATAACTCGTTTGATGACCCTGAGCAGCTTTCATCCGCTATCGAATCAACTGAACCTTATCGTTCATTTCCTGTATCATTTCAGGTCCAGTCAACTGTCTTTCACCAATCTCATCCCAGAATAACGGTGATCTACATCGTCTCCCATATAAAGGTTCAAACGGTGCCATACCGATACTCGTCTGAAAGCTATTATTATATGAAAATTCAGCCAATGGTAAGGCATCTTGCCATCCCATTCTGATATCCATCACAACAGCACGCAACATATCCTCTAAAGTCTGAATCGTACGCTCAGTTTGGCCATCAGTTTGAGGATGATAAGCAGTACTCATAGCCAAACGCGTACCCATCGCTTCTTGTAAACTACCCCAGAATTTATAAGCAAATCTGGGATCACGATCAGATACAATTGAGACTGGCACACCATGCAGTCTCACAATATTCTCAATGTATAAACGGGCCATTCTCTTATAAGGATAAGTCCGCTCATACGGAATAAAATGCGCAGATTTCGAAAGCCGATCAATAATCACCCAAATAGCATCACAGCCCTTGGGCGAACGAGGTAAATGAGTCACAAAATCCATAGCAATATGTTCCCAATTCCATTTCGGGATTTCAAGACTATGGAGCAATCCTCCCGGTTTCATTCTCTCGGCTTTCACTTGCTGGCAGACAAGACATTTCGAAATAAACTCAGCAATGTCCTTCTTCATACGTTTCCACCAGAATTGAGGTCTCAAAGTCAAATACATTTTCCGACCTCCAGGGTGAATACTGTATTTGCTACAATGTGCTTCTCGAAGAAGGGAAGATTTCAAATCAGAATCATCAGGAACTACCAGCCGACCATTAAGTCGTAAAGAACCATCAGAAGAAATCTGGAATCCAGACTGATGTCCAGCAGATACAAGTTCTTTCGACTTTTGGATCTGAGCATCGCTTCGTTGAGCCTTTCATATTTTCGATATCAAGTTCGGCTCAATTTGCAATGCTGATACAGTGACAGAATTCCAATTCGAGTGAAAAGTCCAACCAGAAGTACATATATCTTCATGTACCTTGGCGACATTGACAGAAGCTAAAACAGAATCATAAACTTTACGGCTCAGGGCATCCACAGTAACATTCACCGATCCAGGGTGATATTGAATCTCACAATCAAAATCCTTCAGGAGATCCATCCACCTGCGTTGCCTCATATTCAAATCAGATTGAGAAAAGAGATATTTCAGACTCTTATGGTTTGAATAAATAACAAACTTTTCTCCGTACAAGTAATGGCGCCAAATCTTCAGAGCAAATACAATGGCGACCAATTCGAGATCATGAACATGATAACGTGTTTCATGAGATTTCAATTGACGAGACGCATAAGCAACCACTTTGCCATGTTGCATCAGAACACAGCCCAAACCATTACCAGACTCATCTGTACACACCACAAATCCTCCGATACCTGAGGGAATAGTAAGCACAGGTGCTGTGGTCAATCTCGTCTTCAATTCAAGAAAACTAGCTTCACATTCATCTGACCAAATGAATCTCTGATTCTTCTGTGTCAGTTGAGTAATCGGTTTAGCTATCTTCGAAAATCCTTCAATAAAACGATGATAATATCCAGCTAAACCCATGAAGCTACGGATCTCAGGAACATTCGTAGGTCTTGGCCAATTCAATACAGCTTCGACCTTCGCAGGATCAACAGATATGCCATGTCTTGAAATGACGTGGCCCAGAAAAATAACTTTGTCCATCCAAAA
Organism: Primulina eburnea; assembly: GCF_022965805.1. NCBI lineage: Eukaryota > Viridiplantae > Streptophyta > Magnoliopsida > Lamiales > Gesneriaceae > Primulina > Primulina eburnea. The sequence continues at coordinate 12,434,065 of NC_133117.1, forward strand.
TTCACATTTGGACAATTTGGCATACAAATGGCTAGTACGAAGAGTTTGAAGTACCAGTCTCAGATGTTCAGCATGCTCCTTTTTCGATTTCGAATAGACAAGAATGTCATCAATAAACACAATAACGAATCGGTCTAGATAATCTCGAAAGACACGATTCATTAAGTCCATAAAAATAGCAGGAGCATTCGTAAGACCAAAAGGCATAACCAAGAATTCATAGTGGCCATACCTCGTACGAAAAGCAGTTTTGGGTACATCTTCATCTCGAACTCGTACTACATGATACCCAGAACGAAGATCAATCTTCGAGTATACAGAAGTACCTTGAAGCTGATCAAATAAGTCATCTATACGCGGAAGTGGGTACTTATTTTTCACAGTAGCCCGATTCAGCTGCCTATAATCGATACACATTCGCATAGTACCATCTTTCTTTCGAACAAATAAAACTGGAGCTCCCCAAGGTGATACACTCGGTCGAATATATCCCTTATCGAGAAGATCCTGTAATTGTTCTTTCAATTCTTTCAATTCCAATGGTGCCATGCGATAAGGAGCTTTAGAAATAGGCGCATTCCCCGGCACAAGATCAATACTAAACTCAACTTCTCGATGAGGAGGAAAATCAGGAATCTCATCGGGAAATACATCTGGGAATTCTTTCGCAACAGGAATCTCAGATAAAGAAGACTCCTTCTTCGAAATATCAATAGCGTAGATAAGATAACCCTCATCTCCGCTAGTCAACAATTGAGACATTTCCAAGGAAGATACCAATGGAATTTTGGCTTGGGAACCCTTGCCATAAAAATTCCACTTGGGTCCATCAATCGGTCGAAATCGAACCACTCCATGACAACAATCAACAGTAGCTCGATTTGTCGTCAAGATATCCATGCCAACAATACAATCAAAGTCGTGCATAGGGAGGACAATCAAATTCAGAAATACCACATTATCCTCATAGATCAGTACACAATTATGCACAACTTTCTCAGATAAAATAATCTTCCCTGCGGGCGTGGATATCGACAAAGTATCATACAATGGGGTACACTCAATATCGTGAGATGCAACAAATGCATGAGATATGAATGAATGAGATGCTCCTGTATCAAATAAAATACGTGCAAGATAATCGCAAAGCGTGCAAATACCTGCAATCACGCCACCAGGAGCTTCTCTCGCCTGATCCTCAGTCATGGCGTACACTCTCACTTGAGGAGGAACTTGGGCACTCTGACCACCCGGTCCTCGATATCGTGGGACACTCGACTGCTGAAAAGATGGAACAGGAACAGCATGTCTCATCATACCAGGGCCACCTCTAAATCCTGGCTGGGGTTGATCAGAAGTCGTACCCCTGTTTGGACATACTCTAGAGAAATGGCCTTCCTGCCCACATTGATAACAAGTACCAAACATACCTCGACACTGCTCGATAGTATGTTTGCCTCCACAATGACTACAGTAGGGAGCAATCACAGGACTCCCTCGCTGTGATCCACTCGAACTCGAAGAAGACGAAGAAGCAGAGCTAGTCTTCTTGAACTTCTTACCCCTCGGTCGCAAAGTAGGCTGCTGAGCTGACACCGGTGGTGGAGGAGTATACTGTGGACATCCCCGCCTAAGTCCAGCCTCGGCTTCCTTAGCTCGTTCAACTGCCTCTGCATAGCTGGTAGGCAATCCAGAAACAACATATGTATATAAAACAGGATGTAAACCATTTACAAACATGTTATATTTTGCCCTCGCATTTCCAGCTACGTGAGGTGCATACTTCAGTAACGTAGAAAATTTCGAAGCATACTCTGCAACAGTCATCGTTCCCTGCTGCAGATTATTAAATTCATTCTCCTGAGCAGTATAATAAGAAGGAGGGGAATACTGCTCCAAAAACTGGGCCTTGAAGACATCCCATGCGACTTCAGTCCCGGCCTCTTTCAATCCAATCTCAGCGGCTTCCCACCAAGATTTAGCTCGGTCCTTCAACTGATACAAAGCAAGTTTCAGTCTCCGAGCCTTGGAATACTCCACAATATTAAACAAGTGCTCGATATCCTTCAGCCAGGCCTCAGCTCTTTCAGCACTCTCGGTGCCAAAGAACTTAGGTGGTTTCAGATCCTGGAATCGAGCCATCACAACATCCATGGACAACCCTTCAAATTGCCCAACAATCCTCTCAGTGCTGCTACTCGCATTTTCATTTGTGTGATCCATCTACAAATCAAAAGATGAATATCACAATTTCATATCAATTTCATAATCTCATCACCTCATACCATCAATCTCATCAGATACTTACTCAAATCAAATCACATAAGAGCAAGTAATACAAATAAGTCAAACACATACGCACAATTCATTTGTGCCTATTCAAGTGTACACAAGACTCAATAGAGCATTCCCAGCTATGCTCTGATACCACTCTGTGTGGGGCCCTTAGCTCCTAATCGTTATTACATCACAATTTGATTAGGGTTAATTAATCACAGCGAAAAACGAGTTTAAAATTTCTTTACGACGAGCCCAAAACATTTCGTCTAGATTTATAATACTAAAAATAGTATTTAATCTCAACTCATAAAACACGCCCACACGTAATCAAAACCAATCACATACAAACATCTCATATCCTCGGGACATGCCCCGGTATATAGATACATAAACATATATACTGGGAACAAGACATAACATAAAACCTCAGCCCAAGCTGTGGCTCCCTCCAGAAGTACCCTCTCTGGTCTCCTGATATCCTGGAGTACCTGCCATTGTCCACACACAAAGACAACAACAGCCCCCCTTGGGGGTGAGCAAAGCTCCGTATGGAACAACCAATCATATATACCACAGATATCTAAACAATGATATATGGTATGCAATGCATGTATGTCGTGGAGGTATCGGGTCAAATGCCCATCCACTGAGCACATGTCAGAATCAATCGAATCGCTATCAAATCAAATCAATGCTCGAGCTGGCACACCGGCCGATATGGGAATACACGTATGATAGCGTCGACGAAGCTCCATCAATCCCAGATCTCATATCCAATCATATGGGGCCACAATTGTCTATGCTTTACGGGTCATATAATACCGGCATAGCGATTGTGTTCACAAACCCCGGAATCCAATCCAATCATATCAGGGTATCCAAGGATCATAGCTCAACGTGTATGTCATGTATCGATGTATGCATAAAATGATGTGTGTTAACAAAACATTTATTTTGTACATTGATACTCAAATCTCAATGTCATGTATGCCACATCAAATCATCAAATAGGCACATAGACACGTATTCCAATCCAATCCAATCAATCCAATCATATATCATATAATACAGATACATGTCGTATGTTACCCGGTCGCAACATACCTCAATTCTTCGTTTCCAGTTGATGTAGCCTGAAGATATTGATATAACACTTTATCTACATCAATAACATACTCATTCCAATCAATAACATGGTCCAAAATCAATAATATGAGTTTCAAATATCATTTGAAACTTCCATAATTTATATCAAACTAAAATCATATCATAATTCAATTCCGACTTCGAATACAAGTTTCTTGTCGGTTATTCTATTACATATCAGAAATTCAACTTCAAATACATGCTATTCCAGCACTTCAATATTTCAAGCTGCTGGAACTAGAAGAAAATTACCTCAGTCTGAAGCCCTCGACGCGACGATTACAAATATATAATGTGTTTCGCGTTTAGACAGCGTTTCAAAGTCGAATCGGACGAAAGAAAATGAAAATCTCTCGTGTTCTCTCGAAGCTACGTAAATGAAATGAAGAATTCAAACGGCAGAAATCATTCTTATCTTTCTACCGCTCTCGCGCTCGGGCGGTAGAATTCTCGCGCCCGAGCGCGAGACATTCTGCCCCCGACTCAATTATGTACCGCGCTCGAGCGGTCACAAATTACCGCTCGGGCGCGGCATGTTCTGTCCGAGAACACCCCACATTCCACACTGGCGCTCGGGCGGTAATTTTCTACCGCCCGGGCGCCACATATTATGTACCAAATGTTGGTTTTGGTATTATATTGGCGTCCGGCCTCTCCAATCGAGCTCTTACAACGTCAATTCATATTCAATATTCATTTTCTCAATTCCATTGTCACGATATACATCAATTACAAAATCACTTGACAATTTCATTAATTATCGATAATCACATAAGATTTACGATAATACGATACACGGTCCTTACAGATTCTCTATGGAAGAGTCCAAGAGATGATACTTACCAATGTGTCATGGTGTTAATCTATCTAATACAATGTGCCCCAAGAGTGATGGAGAGATAAAGATGATGACATGTATTCTATATACGTTAGCCATTGGTTGTATCATGTATGGTATGATATCGACATGTCCTGATGTTACTCACGCTCTCAGTGTTATAAGCAGATATCAGGCGAACCCTGGTCCAATGCATTGGAAGCCCGTCAAAGATATTCTTAAGTACTTGAGAAGGACTAAGAACTTGTTTATGGTCTATGGGTGGAGAATTGAGATTGGAAGGCTACACTGATTCTATCTTCCAATGTGACGTAGATGATTCGAAATCGACTTCTGGTTTTGTATTTCATGCTAAATTGTGCGGCTGTCTCTTGGAAATGTTTCAAGCAAGACACCGTTGCGGATTACACCACTGAAACTGAATAAATTGATGCATTTTCTGTAGAAAAAGAGGCAGTTTGGATGAGAAATTTTGTCCAAGAGTTGGGGATCATTCCTAATTGAGTTGATCCAGTCCCCATGTACTGCGACAACACTGGTGCCATTGCGCAAGCAAAGGAACCAATGTCTCATTAACGATCTAAACATATACAAAGGAAGTTCCACATCATCTGGGAGAATGTGGGAAGGGGAGATATATCAGTCGAAAGAGTCACCTCTGCTAATAATGTTGCCGATCCACTTACAAATCCCTTGCCATGACCATTGTTTGAGAAGTATCGCGAAGCAATGAGATTAAAGTTATGGGTAGTTGGCTCTAGGGCAAGTGAGAGATTGTTAGAGTAGATGCCCTGCAAGCCAACGTTTGGATACGGAATTTATTGACTCAAGTGTAATAAACAATATTTATTTTAATATAATTTAACTTTTTATGGTCTAGTTTTACTTTATCTGTATACCCATGCAATTAGCATAGAAAAAGTCCTTGATTATACTTTAATACAAATGAATCGTAATTCGATGTTGAAACTCATTTTTAAACATTGTATAATCTAAAATCTTTCCTTGTCGATTCAGCCACTAAAACATGGATAAAGGTCGCTTGAGCTCGAGACTAGCATATGTGATGTTGTGTACCGCGTTTTTTGGTAAGGGCAAAGGGATTTCCAAACATGCAGATGGGTAGTCATATGATGATTATACCGAACTACCCTCCCTCGGACTTTCCAAGTGGTTATCTTTCATCAAGAGGATAAGTTCGTGGTTATGATAGTACACCATTAGTCCTTACGACCCGGGACAACACTGAGGCTCTATATGCTAGGGCTGTACTTTGACTCGTTTACCGACTCCAGGAGAGTCATCAGGTGGCGAGATTGGGTACCGTTGCGACACATGTAGGTGCCAGTGCATTGTAGTCGGGAATTTACCGCTCACCTATGTGTGTGGATATCCTATGCGGTCTGATGAAATAATAGTGCATGGAATCTCTGGCCAGAGTATGAGATGTACGTTAGAGAAGGAGTTCTCCAGTTGTACATGCGATGCCACTATTTATTCTCAAATATGTGTCACATAGTTATCGAATTATTATGCAACCCTCGATGAACTAATGGTTGCAGATTCGATCGGGATATATGAGATGAAGGGACCGTACTGTACGTTAGTCATAACCGACTGGTTCTTCCAGTAACTATCAGTGATACCTAGGGAATCATGGGGCGATGCTGCTAGATCCTCTTACCATGATTCGATGGGTTTAATCAAAAAATGGTTTCTGGCATTCTCATGATCAATGGTTGATACATAGAATAAGGCAAATTATGGTAAGCCCGAATAAAGGATTATGTCCTGAATCACAAAGAGTTGTGAACCTATGGTTAGCTGTATCCGTGAACCATTGAAGGTCACACAAGTATTGGTTTACTTGTTCCCGTTGAAATAATGAATTCAATGAGTTGAATTTATAAGAAATGAGTTTGATATGATCAATAAATAAGCTTATAAATAAAGTTTATAAAAGCTTATAGAAATTTTGAGAGCATGACTCCTAAAGACAGTCAAAGGGAGTGCACATGCCTTATTTAGACATTTGTGATCTCGAAATTAAAGTGTGCATGACAAATAAGTTTAATTTGTCATATCGATGAAATTGGATCGTCGATCGGGATTATGATGAGATTAATATAATGGGAGCATGGATCATCCGCTTGTAAGAGTGTAAGCCCATCATGCAAATTTATTAAAGTTCAAATGAGCTTTAATTTATTAATTCAATTATATTTTAATTGAGTTAAAATGTAGTTCATGATGTTTTTATAAAATATGATATTGATTTATGAAATATATAAATATTCATAATACAATAATTTTAGAGTAGGTCTCTCGTGAGACGGTCTCACGAATCTTTATATGTGAGACGGGTCAACCCTACCCATACTTACAATAAAAAGTAATACTTGTAGCATAAAATGTAATACTTTTTTCATTAATGACCCATATAGATATCCGTCTCACAAAATACGACCCGTGAGACCGTCTAACACAAGTTTTTGTCATAATTTTATTAACTTGCACAAAAAGCAAAAATAAAATCAAGATTGACCATGAGATTGGCATGCATTTTTAGAATATTTATTTAACTTAAATAATGAGATTAATTAAGTAAAGAAAATATTAGAAAAGATAATAATGATTTTTTTATTTTTTTTATAATGCATGGATTTTTTTTCCGCGGAAAATAAAACGGCATGGATTTTGGAATATATGGTTTACTTAATTAATTAGATTAATTAAGTAAATGATGAATTAAAGAAATAATTAGATTTCTTTGTTCTTATTGCACAATTTTTTTTCGAGACATTCACTCCCAAGATTTGAAAGAATAGGTTTCGGCTATTCCAAAGTGCTCTCAAAAGGTTTTTAGAACCAATTTTTTTTCTTTATCTCATCGTTAAAACATATTTTATACTTTCTAATGCAATTTAGAAGAGGAACAAGTAATTCGGTCGTGGACCTGATTCGAAGATTAAAGACGAGATCGAAGAACGTTCGTAGGGATTTACAATAAGAGCTACGTCCACTAAGACTAGAGTAGTTGGAGGTGAGTGAATTAATTCACTAAAGGTAAAATTAAATACTCCTTATGAATGTTTATTCAATTTAAACCATACAAAATACCAAAATATTTTGAACGTCAAAATAAAATTTTTAAACATCCGCTGCATTTTGAGCACGAGAGAAACCGAGATCCCAACAATTTAGTTATCATCTACTTAGCAAGTTCTTATTTGAAATATTTAGTCCGTAGTCACTTATGAGTTGTAAAAACCTGGACTTGGTAATAAAATAGACTTGTTTTCATTAGTTTATGCACCTTAGAAGCTTAAACATTTTAGTAAGTTCGGTTTTAACCATGACTTTGATGATATTATCGATGTCACGTCCCGGGATCAAGGCGTGATATCTTTTCTTGAGGTGGAGGATACAATGTGGCATTTCTATTTTAAAAATTATCTTATGTTTTGTGACATATTCTTTTTTAAGATTAGGTTAGCATTAGTTTAAAAAAAAGGAAATTAAGAAAAATTAAAAAACCAAGAAAAATACACATAATCCAATTGTTTCCATTGAATTTAATTTTCCCCACACAAGCACATTTCTATATCAACCACATTCCAATTAACAGACAATTCAACACACATCAAACTCCAAATCCCAAATAAATAGAAAAGAAAGTGCAAACAATATTAAAACCAAATTACGTAATGTGAATCTTGTTTAGTGTTTCCGAAGAGACACTGCCGAGAGCACCACCAATAAAATAAGCAGACCCACTGTGATATACGCAGCCACCACAGCTCCACTGACACTCTGGCAGAAGTCATCGAACTGATCACATATGGCCAGCCAATTCGCCCCCGAGTTCCCGTTTTGGGCCAAGTAAACAATGGCCGCCGAAGAACCTCCAGCCGAAGTAGCCAAAGCAACAGCCAACTGAAATCAAATCAACCATATAATGATACCCCAGTATCATAAAGTTTTATGGTTATGTTCATACATGCAAAAATTGACCAAATAAATTAGTGGGCTTTATCTATTTGGTCATTATATAGAATCTTACTGTATCGAAGACAATTAACAGGAATCTTGGTGCTTTGGCAACAGGTCGCACGATGCAAACAATGGAGAAGGGTATGGAGAGAACAAGGTATCCAGTAACTATCGCCATAGCTATTACAAAGAACCTGCAAGAGAAAATAGAACAACATAAATATACTAATTACATGTGCGATTCGATTATCGGGATCAGAAACTTACGAGAAAGTAGGAAGATCGTCATAGCTGGCTTGGAACTGGAAGAACTGAGTGAAGAATGGAAGAGTTTGCTCGGTGGTTCCCATGGCGACCGAGGCTCCTAAAGCCGACGTTGCCGCGCATATTCTGAGGATCAAGTCGAAAATAGATACACCCCTTTTGTAACCTGCGGTCTTGGAACGCACGAATGCCGCCGGAGCATCCACCAAAAGGGGTGCTTTCCCTTTCCTTTCTCTGCTCGTTTCTGCAACTTCAACTGTTGTTGCCTCGTTTTTCTCCATTTTTGTTAAAGTTTTTGTTGAATCTGTATTTTCTAAATAGATGATCGAATCTTGATTTATCGTATGAAAGTTGGAGGAGAGATTGAAGGTTTATATAATGATGATGGATTAAAGTTTGTTTATTTTTTGAAGGGTTTATGTGAGATAATGGAGCAAGAGGAGTTGTTTGCTAACTTCTTGTTGAGTTAAAGAATATATATTTGATAGTGTTTTTCTGAATTATACGAGAAATAATAAATACTATGTTGGAGTAGATGGAGATTCTTGAGCATTAATATTATACTAGTTACTCTGCACACGCGGTGCGTGTGTGTACAATTTTTTTTTATAATTATTTATGGACTAAAATGAAATTTGACAAATTATCGAAGTACTAAAGTGCTATTTGAATAATTGTAATAAAAAAAATAAAAACAAAAATGTTTTTTGAAATTAAAAAAAAACAAAAATGTAATTTTGATATCAAATAGGGGCAAAATAGGAAAACCAAAAAACAGACCAAAGACACCAAAAACAGTTATTCTAATATGCTTAAATTTAATAAATAGTAAAAGATTAGATTAGTGAATGTGGATTTTGTATAATTAAGGATTTGATTGAAGTCAAACTTTAATTAAGATATTGGAATATTAATGAAATTATTTATTTAGTTATAATTGACTGAGTACTTAAAACAAGACCTTCCCTAATCCACTAATGGTACGTAAAAAATGATTTTAATTTGTTAATTATGTTGACCAAATTTATCTTGCATTAGCGTTCATTCGTGCTCGTAATTTTTTTTTTTTACTGAAAATAATAAAATTTTTATCGTATTTGATACAAATCTTATTTAATTTAATCATCCAACTGATATAAATTGCATTTTTCTATAATTTTTATTCCTAGAGAAAAGGAAATTCAATTTTGTGACGTCTCATGTTTTAAAATATGACTAATGACGGGAAAATACCGATTTTTCAGGAGAGTGAGTCTCATGTGAGACCGTTTCACGGATCTTAATATGTGAGACGGGTCAACCCTACCCATATTCACAATAAAAAGTAATACTCTTAGCATAAAAAATAATACTTTTTCATGGATAACCAAATAAGAGATCCGTCTCACAAATATGACCTGTGAGACCGTCTCATACAAGTTTTTGTCTTTTCGGTATTCTACGTCATCATACAATGTGTGAGACGGGTCAATCCTACCCATATTCACAATAAAAAGTAATACTCTTAGAATAAAAAAATAATACTTTTTCATGGGTGACCCAAATAAGAGATCCGTCTTACAAATACAACCCGTAAGACCGTCTCACACAAGTTTTTGCCTTGATATAATTGGTATACAATATCAAAATTTTCGGTACGATATCGGTAAAAAAAATTTTAGTCTCATAATTTTCGATGCAATATATGGTATATATTTTTAAATACGACATTGTATGATATACTACCCTTAAATATGAAAAACTTTCAGTACAACAATCTTCAATTGATATTATCATTTAATGGGGAAATATTTATACCTGGTTTTCACTGTAAGCATATTCTGGAATAGAATAACTGAACACAATATTACTTGATCATTAATTTTAATTCACCTTTATGAGTCGGTTTGTGTTTTTTCCCTAATTGAACGATCCCTTCATATTTCTGTATGTTGTGGAGCGATTATGTTGAAGTTCTTTCAATCATGTGAATTGTACAGATTTCATGCCCAATATTTTGGGCGTTGGATTGTATTTATTTAATTTTAGTGAAAACAAAAAGTACTTAATTGTTATAAGATCTGATACACACGAGAAATTTTGGGATCCGCTTCCAGCAAGTGTCACTAGTCCAGACGCAGGTGCCAAAATTTTCCCGAGCCTGAAATCACGAATAAGATCGTTAGAAAGGGGCCAGGCGGGTGTCTTGGCGTAGCCCCTCTGACGTCCAAGTCAGAGACTGAGAATATATGGGGGGAGCAGCTAAGAGTGCTGCTAAAAAGAATATGGTGAATTCTTTAATGAGATACTGAAACCTGATATATATAGGAGAATACTTGTGTCCTGATGGGATTTCCACCCAAATGTTGTCTCGACCTCCAAAGGTGATCTGGGATGGGCTTTCCACCCAAATGTGGTCTCGACTTCCAAATGTGATTGAGCCTAGTGGGCCCACGGGTATCACCAGTCTCCCCCTCCCGAGTCGAACTGAATCGCATGTTCGAAGTTCGATTAATTGTGTTGTCCTCGGTTTGTCGGGCGCGAGTTGTGTATTTTCTTCCTGCTGCTCTTTAGTCCCCAAAAATTTGGAAACGAATCAAACCGTAATCCTACACTACATCTTCATTAGTATTCGTGCCGCGTGCCCACATCACAACGCTCCCCTTTGCATAGCCCCGCCCCAACCTCATGCAAACCGGCGTTCACTCTCACCAACCTGCATAGCCTCCACGAGGCGCCTCCCTCTTCTACGCGCGCCTCACCTACAGCGCGCAGCCCTCTTCTACGCACGCCTCACCTACAGCGTGCCGCCCTATTCTACGCACGAGTTGCTCACCCCACTCGTCGAGCGCATGCATGCCTGCGCACGCTCCCACACCTGCTCGGCCCACTCCCTCTGCACGCTCGCCCGTACGTTGGCTCGCCCACGCACGCTCTGCATGCTCGCCCACGAACGCTCGCCCGTACGCACGCCCGCCAGTACACCAGCTTGCCCGTAAGAACTCGCCCAGTACACAAGGTCGGTCCCCATAATTTTCGCAGCGGCAAACATCGTTTGTTATTGGCGAATCAAATAAATTTTTCTAACATGGTATGTCCTCGTCGCCCCCATCTTCAAGGTCCTCTGCTAAGCTTTTGAAGAAAACTAATTTCCACTTCTCCGCGCTCTTGAATCATCTGCTAAAATAGTCCTTAGCACGAAAATAAAAATTCAATCTCCTCACCCCCTAACTCCTCTGCTAGGCGACACCTTAGTAGGAAAATAAAATTTTTCTCCCCAACTCTGCTCCTCTACTAGGTGAAGTCTTAGTAGGAAAATAAATTTTTCTACTCGACCTTGCTCCTCTAATAGGCGATGCCTTAGAAGGAAAATTTTTATTTCTCCCCAACTCTTCTCTTTTACTAGGCGATGCCTTAGTAGGTAGGGAAAATGAAATATTTCTCCTCAACGCTGCTCCCATACTATGCGATACCTTAGTAGGAAAAATAAAATTTAATTCTCCTCCTCCACTCTCCTACTCTGCTAGGTGATGCCTTAGCAGGAAAATTAATTCTCCTCCTCCACTTTGCTCCTCTGCTAGGCGAAGCCTTAGCAAGAAAATTTAATATTTCTCGGCCCAAACTCTGCTCCTCTTCTAGGTGATGCCTTAGTAGGAAAATTTAATTCTCCTCCTCCACTATGCTCCTCTGCTAGGTGATGCCTTAGCAGGAAAATACAATTCTTTTTCTCCACTCTGCTCCTCTGCTAGACGATGCCTTAGCAGGAAAAGACGACGCCTTAGTAGGAAAATTTAATTCTCTCCTCCACTCTGCTCCTCTGCTAGACGATGCCTTAGCAGGAAAATAAAGATTCTCCATTATCATCCTCTAACTCCTCTACTAAGCGACGCCTTAGCAGCAAAATAAAAATTCTCCACCCTCACCTTCTAACTCCTCTGCTAGGCGACGCCTTAACAGGAAACTAAAGATTCTCCACCCTCACCCTCTAACTCCTCTGCTAGACGACGCCTTAGCAGGAAAATTTAATTTTTCTACGCCCAAACTCTACTCCTCTGCTAGGCGATGTGTTAGCCTGGAAAATTTAATTCTCCACCTCCACTATGCTCCTTTGCTATGGGATGCCTTAGCAGGAAAATAAAATTCTTTTCCTCACTCTGCTCCTCTGCCAGACAATACCTTAGCAGGAAAATAAAATTCTTCTCCTCCACTCCGCTCCTCTGCTAGGCGACACCTTAGCAGACAAATTTAATTCTTCTCCTTCACTCTGCTCCTCTGCTAGGCGATGCCTTAGCATGAGAATAAAAATTCTCCACCATGACCCTCTAACTCATCTGCTAGGCGACGCCTTAGCAGAAAATAAAGATTCTCCACCCTCACCATCTAACTCCTCTACTAGGCGACGCCTTAACAGGAAAATAAAGATTCTCCACCTTCACCCTCTAACTCCTCTGCTAGGCGATGCCTTAGCAGGAAAATTTAATTTTTCTCCGCCCAAACTCTGCTCCTCTGTTAGGCGATGCCTCAGCAGGAAAATTTAATTCTCCTCCTCCACTATGCTCCTCTGCTAGGGGATGCCTTAGCAGGAAAATAAAATTCTTTTCCTCCACTCTGCTCCTCTACTAGGCGATACCTTAGCAGGAAAATAAAATTCTTCTCCTCCACTTTGCTGCTCTGCTAGGCGACGCCTTAGCAGGAAAATAAAGATTCTCCACCCTCACCCTCTAACTCCTTTGCTAGGCGACGCCTTAACAGGAAAATAAAGATTATCCACCCTCACACTCTATTCCTCTGCTAGGCGACGCCTTAGCAGGAAAATAAAGATTCTCCACCATCACACTCTAACTCCTCTGCTAGGCGACGCCTTAATAGGAAAATAAAGATTCTCCACCCTCACAATCTAACTCCTCTGCTAGGCGACGCCTTAGCAGGAAAATCAAAATTTCACATTGTCACCCTCTCACTCCTCTGCTAGGCAATACCTTGGCATGAAAATAAAAATTCTCCACCATCACCCTCTAACTCCTCTACTAGGCGACGCCTTAGCAGGAAAATAAAAATTATCCACTCTCACCCTCTAACTCCTCTACTAGGCGATGCCTTAGCAGGAAAAAATTTATTTTTCTCCTTTCCAACTCTGCACCTCTACTAGGCGATGCCTTAGTATGAAAATAAAATTTTCCACTCTCACCTTCATAATACAACAAAATTCATGAACTGAAAAGAAGAACTTGACTTTACTGAATTCAAACTGATTACATGCGAAAATTCAAATATGAAATACATCAACGATAAAATCCAGAAGGATATTTTCTAAGGTGGTAAGTAATCCAGGGCATCTTTAAAGTCTTGCCTTGAGCATTCTCCAAGTAATAAGCTTCAGAATTTAATTTGTAAATCACTCTGAAAAGACCTTCCCACTCTGGGTCCAACTTTCCCTCTGCTCTTCGTGTACCTTCACCCGGACCAAGCCACCCACTTATTCCTTTCATAATCATGTTAACCTCTACACGTGCTCTTTTTCCCTCATCCCTCACTACACCTTCATAACACCAACACACGAATTTTTGGTCCCCGCACAAGAATCCCACTCATTTTCCCACAGGAAATTTAAGCTTCTGATGATACGTGGAAGCTACGGCTCTAAAATCCTTGAAGGCCGGCCATCTCAAGATTCCGTTATACAATGATGGAATATCTACCACCATGAAAGTTATCATTTTTGTTACCCGCTGAGGATCATTCTCCAAGGATAAGGGAAGAACAATTTGACCCAAAGGCGGGATGAAGTGTTCTGCAAACCCATACAACGGGATGGAGACTGGCTCAAACTCAAACCCTTCCACCTTCATTCGATCCAACGTGCTTTTGAACAAGACGTTCACAGAGCTTCCATTATCAATAAATATCATCGCCACATCTCTCCCATCTCCGCATTCCCCTCGCTTGGGAGGGGCTGTGTCTCTTCAATCCTGCTCCGCTGGCCCTCAAAATTTTCCTCTCGCTCCTGGCGAGTGGCCTGCTCTTCAGCGAACATAGATTCTTGGTTCATCTTCATAGCCTTATCCACTGTCCAAGTGATGAATTGGCCCAATTGTTCCATGGTCAAGTTCCAAACATTCTCATTGGAACGGGTTTGCTCGACCCTTGTCTCGTGAAGGGGCTGCTCGGGATCTTGTCTCTTGACGAGATTGTTCTTGTCTCGTCTCGAGATGCGGTTGTTCCTGTCTTGTCTCAACATGAGATTGTTCGGGTCCCCTCCGAGGACGCGATGATGCTGAGGTAGCTCTTCTACTCCCTCTCTTGACTACCATCTCTACGTCTCAACTTAAGATTTCCCACAGACGGCGCCAAGTGATACTCACAGGAAATTTTGGGGTCCGCTTCCAGCAAGTGTCACTAGTCCAGACGAAGGTGTGAAAATTGTCTCGAGCCTGAAATCATGAATAAGATCGTTGGAAGGGGGCCAGGCGGGTGTCCTGGCATAGCCCCTCCGACGCTCAAGTCAGAGATTGAGGATATATGGGGGAGCAGCTAAGGGTGCTGCTAAAAACAATATGGTGAATTATTTAATGAGACACTGAAACCTGATATTTATAGGAGAATACCTGGGCCCTGATGGGCTTTCCACCCAAATGTGGTCTCGACCTCCAAATGTGATCTGGGATTAGCTTTCCACCCAAATGTGGTATCGACCTTCAAATGTGATTTGGGATGGGCTTTCCACCCAAATGTGGTTTCGACCTCCTGATATGAATCTGGCCGGGCATGACTTGCTAAATCTTGCGATTCGAAGCGTCAAAGAATTCGGCATGCATAACAATGAAGTTAGAAGACATTTCAATGTTATTCAATTGCTAGATGATGAAGAGGAAGCCAAATCAAGACCCGGAACCCAAGAGCCCCGTGCTAGGGCGGTCAAACATTACCGCCCCAGCGTCAAAGACACAGTCCAGAAGGTGAAGTCCAGAGAGTCGCGCTAGGGCGGCCTAACTTCACCGCCCCAGCGCGCCTAGTCCAGCAGAGTTGGCGCTAGGGCGGCCAAACTTCACCGCCCCAGCGCTGCCACAGCCGAGAATAATACCTAGTTTCCTCTTTTAGAGTTTAATTGATTAGGTAATTAGATTTTCATATCTTTCTGATTTGTAACAATATATGGACGCAAATTAATGATTGTAAACATAACTTTTTATAATTTTTATAATATTTGTGAGTTTTCTCTCAACTTTTCAAAGCTTGGCTTTGTATACACCTTCGTGTGTTTCTCAAATCAAACTTATCAAAGTTTAATACTTTGTGGAGTTTGTCAATTGTTCTTCACTCGGATTGTCAAAGACGAGTTCTTTGAAGGTTCACTTGAATTTTCGATTGTTACCTTCGTTAATATTTGTTGCTAAACTCTTCGTAATTTAGAGGTGAATATTACAACTTACTTGTGTCAAAAAGATCGGGACAACACAACCGTTTCTTTGTTTCATCGAATCGAGGGCGTGACTCCGTTTTTGAGCGCGTTTGCTTTTCGTGGTTCGAAGGATCGCATCATTTGGTATCAGAGCTTAGGTTCCCTTTGATTCAAGTAAGTTTATTATTTTTATTTTCATATCTGTATTTATCCTTGTTTGTTATCAGATCTGTTTTATCCGTTCGTTCTTCGTCTTTCGTGGATCACTGATTCTCGAAAATTGTCTGGTTTGTTTTCTCTTTTTTCGAGTGCACAAAGAATCCTTGTGCAAGAGGAAAAAAAAAGAGTACAAAAATTCCGAGAATTGGCCATATATCGGTTTTGTTATTTTGTTCTACTCTCTTGTGGGAGCCATATTCAAGTGCCTCTCACAATAAAAAATAAAATAAAATTGTGCTATTATTTAGCATTGCATCTTGTTCCTTTTTATGAGTCATATTCAAGCGACTCTCACAATCGAAAAAAAAATATTTCAAATTTCTTTTTTTTGCAGTCCGTGTAAGTCAGTTTGCAGGTGTCATGAAGTTTGAACTTGTGAGTTTGATGCACACAAGCTATAAAGCCTAAACGTTTACCCTACGAGAGAACTCTCAAAAATCGAGTAAAATACTCGAGTGTGAGTGTTATTTCTTGGAGTGACGTGTGAGGTATTTGTAGTGAGGACAAAAAAAAAAAATAGACAAAAAAAAAGAGTGTCGAGGTGAATTTTCATTGGAGTGACCAGTGAGAATTTGTGGTGAGGAAAATTTATTCTTTTATTGTTTATACTAACCTTTCTTGCAGGTATAATGATTGACGATAGTGATTTTGAATCAATGTTAGGAGGGTTGGATAGAATGTGGGAGAAGGAGTTTAAGCCTCTACGAAAAACAAATATAGGGGGTGTGAAGAAGAGGCAATGCATGATAGGCATGTTGATGAGGGTAGTCGAGGTAGTGGAGTTGAAAGAAGTAGAGCATTTAATTTGCATCATGATGATGATAGGCGATGTGCGGAGAATAGAGGAGTGGGCAGAAGGGGTGAACGTGTTGTGCATAGGGTGTCTTTGACATCCACTTGGCGGACGAGCTTGGGAGAGAAAATCATTGCTAATCCAATGAAGGAGTCGAAACGTGAAGCTAGCAAATATGAATATCAAGGTACATCTAAAAATTCAATTTCTCGTACTTGTGATATTATATGTTGTTGGTTTCTAGAGGTCGGGCATGATATCAACCAATGTCCACGTGAGGAGGTGATCGTAATAAAATCTTCAGTTGAGCCTAAATCACAAATGGAGGTTGATGTTGTGTGTGAGCTTGAATCTCTTGTGGAGGATGAGGTTGTTATTGAACTTAAACATGAAGTTGAGGTTGTAGTTGAGCCTCAATATGAGGTTGTGGTTGATAAAATTGATGATTATAGTATTCCACTAGTTGGTGAGTCGAATGATATTAAACGATGTACAGTGGAATCTGAATCATTAGGAGGAAGAGAAGTGTCTACTTTGTGTACTAGGGAGAAGGAGGGTAGGCAAGGAAAAATTGTTGTGCATAAATTTCTTGAGGAACAAAATATTTCATTGGTTCAATTGAATCCAAATGTTCTTGAGGATCAATTGAAATTTATTAATGAATTGAGTGAAAAAAAAAATGTGAAATGGCCGAAAAAAAGAGAGAACAAAAGAGTGAGATGGTCATATAAAAGAAACAAGAGAGAAAAGATGAAAAAGAAAAAGAGGCCAAAGAAAAGAAAAAGAAAAATAAATTAAAGGCCCAAAAGAGTGAGGTTGAGAGTTGTTTATTCTTGCATAAACCATTTCATGTACCTTTGTACAAAGTGGTTTATTCTCATTATGATGATATAGCCGGTTCAATCCCGAGCATCGTTATTTCTTCTTTGCAGGATGATGGTGATGTCAGGATGAGGAGGCGATCAAGTGTTGATGGTGTGAGAACACAATAGGATGATCCATATGAATTTGGGAGTAATCAAGGTGAGGTAAGGTTAGTTGCCAACGCAACAAACATAAGGTATGATTTGCTTCCTTACCTTAATTCATTAATGTGTTATTTTCAAAACTTTGAGAGAAAATTTTGAAAAGGATGATTTTAAGAGAGGTGATTGGATCTTCACTTTTGTCTCTAAATTTTATGAATGTGAGAATTATGAGAAGTTTCATGCATTGAGTTTGAGCATTGTTGATTTTGGTATCTCACGAGTTGTTAAATTTGTGGGAATTGGTGGCTACAAAATTTTATATGCATTAGACTTCAATTATTGTGACGTGATAAATGATTCCATGGATAGTACATTGAGTGTGTCCTATTTGCATGATTTTTATTTGTTTGGTGATGGTTTTAAGAGTAGTGATGTATTGTTTGCACCTATTATGGATTGTGGTTTCTCACAAGTTACTAAGTTGATGGGATTTGTTTCCTCCAATAGTTTATTTATATTAGACTTAGATGCTTGTGATGAGACAAGGGATTCTATGAATAGTACATGTGACATGTTCTATTTGCAAGTCCTATATTTGCTTGATGGTGCCATTGCAAAGAGCATGGATGGATATGATAATTGTTTCATTATGGTGAATATATGTTTAAAGAGATTAAATTTGACATTTTATATTCATTGCATGAATTACCTTATGGTGAAGCGTATCTTATTGGCTTTATCATTGACATAATGCGTGATTATATGTGTTGGTTGCATATGAAGATGTATGTTAAGTGGTGTAGTCAAAGGTGCATTGGATATAGGGAAAGGGCATCTAAGCTAGATTCTTACATGTTGCATCAATTATATCTTATTCCTAGTAGACAATGGTCGTACTCATGCATGTATATTATTTTGGTATTGACTAGGTCTAAGAAGGGGAGGAACATAATTTTTGTGATACTTAATGGTATTTTATCATTTGATGTCATTTATTATTTAGTGTATATTGAGGTTGATGAGTTGATAGTGAAGGCAAACGTGGAGGAGTTAGGTATCAAAACGTTGATGGCATCTACAATCTAGTGATTAAAAGGTAAGCATGTTGATAATTTAATTCTTTTTATTACTAACTTGCTTCATTTTTGCGTAGGTAGCCAAGATTTGAGGACAAATCTTTTTGAAGAAGGGGAGTATGATATGAATCTGGCCGGGCACGACGTGCTAAATCTTGCGATTCGAAGCGTCAAAGAATCGGCATGCATAACAATGAAGTTAGAAGGCATTTCAATGTTATTCAATTGTTAGATGATGAAGAGGAAGCCAAATGAAGACCCGGAACCTGAAAGCCCCGCGCTAGGGCGGTCAAACATTACCGCCCCAGCATCAAAGACACTGTCCAGAAGGTGAAGTCCAGAGAGTCGCGCGCTATGGTGGCCAAACTTCACCGTCCCAGCGCGCCTAGTCCAACAGAGTTGGCGCTAGGTCGGCCAAACTTCACCACCCCAGCGCGTCGCAGCCGAGAATAATACCTAGTTTCCTATTTTAGAGTTTTAATTGATTAGGTAATTAGATTTTCATATCTTCTGATTTGTATCAATATATGAACGCAAATTAATGATTGTAAACATAACTTTTGACCATTTTTATGATATTTATGGGTTTTCTCTCAACTTTTCAAAGCTTGGCTTTGTATACACCTTAGTGTGTTTCTCAAATCAAACTTCTCAAAGTTTAATACTTTGTGGCGTTTGTCAATTGTTCTTCACTCGAATTGTCAAAGACGAGTTCTTTGAAGGTTCGCTTGAATTTTCGATTGTTACCTTCGTTAATATTTGTTTCTAAATTCTTCGTAATTTAGAGGTGAAGATTACACCTTACTTGTGTCAAAAAGATCGGGACAACACAACCGTTTCTTTGTTTCATCGAATCGAGGGCGTGACTCCGTTTTTGAGCGCGTTTGCTTTCGTGGTTCGAAGGATAGCATCATTCTCCAAATGTGATTGGGCCTAGTGTGCCCATGGGTATCAAGATCCAACCACATTCTATGTGTTTAAAGGTGTTGGAACCAGGAGTTGCAGCATTCCAACCGCATTGTTTGCAACCGGATCCTTCAAGACTGAATCACAATTCAACTGGGCTGGATTACTTTTGTGCTACAACCGGATATTATACAGTTCAACCAGGCGCTACATGTTTGAGTGCTAGATGGATTAGTACCGAATTCACAAAGTTCAAAGATATCATACCTAGTATTTCTTGACAAATAATGCACAAAAAATCAAGCAATCAATAAATCTGAAAGTTTACAAATGAGACATATTGATGTTACAACCTTCTTTCTCACGAAAACAAGATAAAGAGCCGTCGTCAACAGTATTTTTGGCAAAGTGCCAGCAAATCATTAAATCCAGCATACTATGATTTAAAAAATGACGAAGGTAAAGTTGTTTTTTACAATAGAAAAATCGAATGCTACAAAGTTTTGAACGTTAGAATCACGATCAACTATAAATTGACAGAGCCCTCAAACCATTAAAGATATCAAGTGAACTATGCAACCTACAAGCTTTTAAACTTTTTAAAAGATATTCAGCACACTAATTTGAAATATGTAGCCCACTATTAATAGTGTACCTAAGATCATTAAGGATCATCAAGGGCAGTTAATAAATTCTCAAAATAGATCTCACAAGTCCAGCCAAGAGTTGTTAAAGATATCAAATCTTAGGATTCATCTACTACTTTCATTCCCATGACAATTGTTATTATTGTGTACACTAGTAGTTTTAATTAAAGCAAATGATAATTCCTATATTGACGTGATTTTGTACACAAGTTATAAAACTAAAGTCTTCTAGTGAATTATTTTTAAAGTGAAAGAAAAGGACGTGTAAAAGAATTTTTTTTCGAACTTCTATAAACTCCCGTGTCATTTACTTTTAACCAAATTTTATTTATCTGATTTCACTGTTAAAAGATTTTTATATCGATATCGAGATCCAGCCAAACTATTTCCGTACTTTTAATCTACTTTAAAGTGGTGGAACCTCATCTGTCTGGTTGAGGATAGGACTTAAGTTGTTAATAAATGTTTAGTCCGGTTTGAATATCTCATCGTGTTCTAACATTCTAAAAGAATTTCAAAGTTTTTTCACCGCTTCTAAACACATTTCCATACCTAACAAGTTGTATTAGTATAACGAACCGTACTTTTCATACTTAAAATTTGCGGAAAAATTAAAAATTTTCTTAAATATAAACATACATACTGGTCGTCACTCCTCATTCATCAAAATAATATTTGAAATCAGTATCGCCAACTAAAATTTGCTAAGAGAAAAGCTGTCCTCATAATATCTAACATTCAAATCATAAAATCAGAGTGTAAATGTTTTCATGCTTAAAATCTTAAAATAACGTAGGCGGTCCTCGGGTCTAGCCTCCCACACAGTCCAAGCCTGCCCCTTGGTCGCCACCTCCCGTCTCCTCATCAACATAGTCACCTGCATCGATCAAGTCTAGTGAGTCTAAAGACTCAACACGTATAAACTGGGATAACGAGTACTACATAATAAAATCGCATGCATCTTAAAAATAGAACATAAATAACTTGAAACTTGAGCTTGCATTATAACTTGAACTTGCATACATACATAGACGTGCTATCACAGTGAAACTTTCATAATCATAACTGCATACTTGAGCATACTAAAACATACATGACTTCATCATTTTTCGTAGAGGATGTTTCAAAACAAGTGACCCATAGCATAATAAACGTCTGATCAGACTCACCACAGTACTGGGCTGACAGGGACGTATCCACTGCCGCAGAAATGAGATCCCCGTTCATAATTTAATGGGCTGGTTGGTCCTCGTTCATAATTTAACGCTTTCCAACCACGATCTAACCCGTTCATAATTTAACGGGGCGGAGAGGTCCTCGGTCACATTCACCGACTTCCAAACCCATTCATAATTTGGTCACAAGACATTTAGCAAACCTCAAAAGCTTAAAATATTTTCTTTGCACGTCATACATACTTACTTGGCGTTGAGGGATTCGTTGGACTTCGACTGGGGCCGTTGCTGCACATACTAACATGAAATTGCATACTTAACTTGCATAACTTAACGTAGAAATCATACTTACTCTCGAGTTCAATCATTACTTAGGACATTCTAAAATTTCCCATGACGCGACCTTGATAATCCTTGCACTAAACCATGACGTCTAACCTCAAAGCATACTAAATTACTTTTCCCAAAAACGAAGGACACGGACCCCGTGCCTGGGTCCGTGCATGGGTCCGTCTAGACTCTGTAAAAAGACATCGAAAAGGAGGAGGGGCACGGACCCCGTGCAACAAAACCTTGCTGGAATATTAAAGGGAGGGGGCGGCTGGTATGCTTCTCAAGAACCCTAGCTTTTCTTTTAAAAGAATGAAGTGAAGAGAGAAATAAAATTGTGTGTGTGTATGCTTGAGTGTCGTGAGTGGTGTGTGTAAAGTGTGTGTGTGCGTGCGTTTTGTGTAGTGGGTAGGAGATTAGGGTGTTAATTAGGGACAATAATTTACTTAATTACTAATTAACAACCAATCAAGGCATTAACCCACTACTAGCTTTAAATAAAAATCGTGTGATTGAAATAAAGTGCACAAGAGACAATTCCTTAAAACTTTAAAGTCTCCAAAATCTCCTAATAGTCAAATTAGGCTTTTAAATTACTATAACTAGATAAGTTATTTAAAATGCCCCACTCTACTGAAAATAAAATACCGTCTTTTAAAATTGCCAAAGATCGTCACCGGGTCTCTTCCTCGATCCCACCTCGAATAATCGCCTGAAACATGAAACTTGAAGAAAGCATTTTTAACGTGCATCACATGAACATAAATAATTTAAAATAATGCATTTTCATAAATTATGCATGGCTAAAACTCATTTAAAAATAATTAAATGATCTAATAATTAAATGAATGCATGGGTTATACGTGTACTGAATTTGGGCACTACAATTAGAGTGAGTTTTTCTCAATCTCGATAAATATATATTCATGGTATCTTTTAACAAGATTCTGATGTTTTCGAAAAAAGATAACGGTGACTGGAAAATTTATATGCAGACAAATTTATCTATCCAGGATGATTATATGTGGTATGTCATCATTGAGGAAACTATGAAGGTCCTTAAATCGTAATATCATAAGTTGAAGCTCAAATTGTGAAAAGCACCGGTCTTAGTGGACTTATGAGGACAAAATGAAGTCCAACCTCGATAATCGTAATAACAGAAGTTGAGGCTCAAATGGTGAGAAGTACCGGTCTTAGTGGACATATGAGGACAAAATGAAGTCCAACCTTGATAACATGGCCAATGACATACTTTTCAAGACATTATTCAAGTATATGTTTATCAAAATCAAGACGTTCTTGACCGCAAAGGAATTTTTTCCCAATCGTGTGAAAGACAATGACCAGACAAAAGGGAATAAAAATACCGTGGCCATGCAAAATTTGACAACGCCAAAATGAAACCAAGAGAGAGCATAAATAATCTTGATTAGCAATTTTGTAGCATTGTTATTGAAGTTTCCGCTCTTGGCAAATAATATACTAACCATGAGTTGAATTTAAACGTTATGCGAGCGCTGCCCAGAGAGTGGGACATAAAGACATACGTGAATCAAATTACCTTAAAAAGATTGATTTGCATTATCTTTTTACAAATATTAAGGCGTACTAGTTTGAATTGGGAATCCGGATTGAAGAAGAAAGGTATATGTCCGATCAAACAAAAGTTCTAGCCCTAGTTTTTGTTCCCCCACCCTTCATCGAGAAGCTTCAACAAAAGAAATCTACAGAACATTTTAGAAATGAGTCTATGTCACCGTTTGTCAGGAAGTTTAGTAAATTTAATCGCAAAAATCAATATAAATTTTGTAAACTGTATCAGAAAAAGGAGCAATCAGAAGATAGTCCAACATGTTTTACCTAAGGCAAGAAGGGTCATTTCATTGCAGATTGCAATTGACCCAGAAAAGATGAAAGATGCCCTAGGAGAAGAGAAGTTATAGATATGAAAAGAAGTCATTGAAGAAGAAAATAGACTAGAAGGTGTTTGTTTTCATGAAAATCAAAAGCAGATGGATTGAAACAGACTTCCAGTTTAGTTGCCTCATCAAGTGATAATGATGAAGAACCGCCTAATGCCTGATGGCCAATGTAGAACCATGTAAGATTTTTTTTGTGCGACAGATACTAGTAAATAATAACACTATCAGAATAGGATATAAAATAGTGAATTTGTGTTTAATTTGAATTAAGTGTTGTCCCAGATGTTACAATATCTCGGACAACATGCAGCGGAATATTATATTTTGTAACACAAATTGACTTTAAATAAATAGATGAACAATATTAAATTTGCACAAGTATAAATACTTGTACGGTGCCTTATGACAAAAATTAATCACTAGAAAACCAAACCGTTTATCACTAGTGATTAAGAACAAAAATCAATTTCCTCAATAAGTTGAGAAAATAAAAGCTTTCTAAAAAAAATAAACAGAATAAAACATTAACAAGAAAGAAAAAGTGTGATGCCAAAAGGGAATCCACGAAAACGATCTTCAGCCAACTTCTTTACGGATGTTGTCTGTAGATGTTCCCAACATTCAAGGCAACACGCGATCACCACTCTGCAACAGCAACGAATTCGAGAATTATTTTTCTTTGAAAATCTCCACTCCATATATGTATGTATGATCGATGTTGATTATCCTCTCCCCCTTTTTGTCCTGGAAAGACAACAACCTCCAAAAAAAGCCGGAATTTCCTAGACATAGCTTCATAGTAGGCAATATCAGCCTTGGCTTGTTCAACCGTCTTCATAGCATGATCAATAGTAGCCTTGGTGTGCTCAACCTTTACCATAGCATGATAAATGTGGGCTTGTACGTCTAACACCGAGATCATGATGTAATCAGTGGTCGGTGGATGAGCATGAGGGCTTTGCGGTCCAGTAGGTGCTGCAAAAGCATTACAGGGGCAGAACAAGGAAGATCAACCTTCCTATTTCCCTTGAAGAATGCAGGAGCAATCTTGAATGGTTCACCAAGGTCAGAAAGTTGCTAATTTATATCCCTAACAAAACCTTGTGAGATAATAAGGCCACAGATCAGACTGAGAAAAGGTAGCTTAGAGGATTTTAGACCACCCTCAGCATATTGAAGCATTGTGTTGAACACGAGCTTCCCAAAGTTTAATACCCATTTGTTCCAATGGAGTATAGCACTAATGCTTGGTGTCGTGTGACAACAGTATTATTGGTGGACAGTGTCCAATTTCGAACAGAAAGCTTGTGAAGCACCGAGTAAAATGAAGTTAACTTTGCCATAGAGAGCTTCTGTGGATGAGTTGGAAAGTGAGTAACAATGCCCCCAGTGATTGTGGAAGTGACAAGATGTATGTCTGGGGAAAGACCATCCTCATCCTCGGCAGGAGTTTGATAATGAGAATTGATGGCTTTCGGGCTGAACTCAAAGACTTTGTTGCGAACAAAAACTCTTCCATATTTTGCAGATCGTTCATCACCTACTCCAGGTGAGAGGTTCGAGTAAAACTCCAACACAGGCCGTCGGCTAAACGGTGAGACTGCTGAGACTGTGGAGAGTAGAGAGGAATGTTTCAGGAAGGCAACCAGATTATGCCTCTCAAAAGAATCAGGGTCGATGTTCTTCTCCTCAGTGACGTAGCGATTTGCATAAAAATGCCACTGAGCAACTGAGTGCTCAGTTTAGAATTTGGTAGAGAAATTAGTGCTCAAGTCATAGTCACCGAGGTACGTGTTGTCCTCAGTGTTGGCAACATCCTCAGCAACATCCTGTTCATAAGCCCCATGTTCTTCAGAGACAGTATCTTCCTCAGCAGGCTTGTCAGCATGACTGCTGGATTCAGTAGAACTTCCAGAATCTTGAGGAACATTAGGAACAACAGAAGTGTCGGATTTTTGGTGTCTCAAGTTGGCCATAAATTGGACCAACGTGATTTCCTCTTTTGTAGATGGTGAGGGCTTTTGAGGAGGAACAGGGGGTGCGGTCTCATCAGAGTAAGTTGCAGTACTGGACGATGTATTGCGCTCCTTCGATGTAGGAACAAGCTTCTTGCGAGCCACAAATTCGTAAGTCATCATCATTTGAGTCATCTCCTGACGTGTCAGCAGGACCAATCTGTGGGGACCCGTACCTAATTCATCTTCTTAAATCATCTTTGGGATTAAATTGGATCAATTACATAATATAGGTCTAATTTTTTTAAAAAAAACATAAGTGCGCAACATATGATAATTAATCTTATTTCATTTACAACTAGTGTAAGATCTACACATGATCCAAAGTACAAGTCTTACACAAAATAAAATCATAACCAACTAGTATCCAACCACTACATCAAGTGTTGAAAATCTAATTTACTTCTAAGTCCGGATCTCTACTCTAATCTTGATCTCTCATCCTCTTCTTGACCCTGATCATGTCCCACCTGTTGTCATGCACACATACAAATACAACAGTAGCCGGATAACTCTGGTGAGAATATAATTCCAAGTATAAACAACTTATACATGGATTTCATATAGAATCATATATTAAATCATATAACAGTTATCAATAACATGTATCATAATCTGAAAGACATGAATCAATATAAAACTGTAATTCAAACTTTTTAATTTTTAATCTCTGACTCGACTTTGATCTAGTCTAGGGATCCCAGTTCCCGGACGTTGGCACATTAAATCGAATCTCTGCAATAGGAGTCGATCTACTCCTAAGCACATCAATATAAACCAAACATCCAGTGTCTTGGCACCTCTGCCGAAGACTTGGCACCTCTGCCGAAGACTCGTTCTCGATATCTATCTTCTATTCTCTACTTTCTATAAATCAATAGAATAAGCATACAAATTCAATGATACAAAGGTATTAAAACAATAACAAATAAGTATGTGGTTTTGGGAAACTAAAGTCGAATCTAACTCGAGTCGTATCTCCCAGTTTAACATTGATTTATACATTTCTTTTGTCGATCTGACGAAGTCGAAGTCTTGAATTCAAATCTATCAATACTCAATCTGGCAATGACATTTAAAATATACAATATCACCATTCCATTCAAACAAGACATGTAGATCTTATCAAATTCTGACGTCATAACGGTACAATCTCAAAATGCCGGCAATACAATATCAATGAACATCAAGCTCAATAACTCATCAGCAATCAACAACACAATCTGATACCAAATTTGTATAATCTCCATCAAATCAAATCTAAAAAATCATAACAATTTCATACGGTATCCGTTCTTCTATCCGGTTTCGAATATACGATGTCTAAAATCTCGAGAACACACAATATCAATTAAACTCTGATTCCTTCAATATCATATTTTCAAATCATAAAAAAACATAAGAAAACTACGTCTTTTTGAAGCATTTGTCGAGAGGACCACAGTACTGAACTCGGATCGAAAATCGGGTGGGCGGATCTTGCACAAATCAAATTCTAAGATAAAGAATTTGAAAATTTCTCCAGGGACTTGTCTCGTTCTTTCTTACTGCCATTCTGAAGGGAAAGGAAGGTATTTGTTATATATATCATGCATGGTAAGGGACGTGTGGCTCATTCTTGGTTCAGCACGTCTCGCGCATATGCGCGACCTTCCTCGGCGCATATGCGCGAGACCTACTGTCTCGGCATATAACCAAACATCTTGCTCGCGCATATGCACGCCCTATCTCACGCATCTGTTCGAGGTCTTCTGCCTCAGCACATTGCAACTCGCTCATATGCATGCCTAGTCTCGCGCATATGCGCGAGGTCTTCTGCCCTGCTCATGCATATGCGCGCCTCTTCTCGCGCATATGCGCGAGGTGTTCTGTCCTTGCACATATCAGATGCTTTCTCAACTCTTGTCTCGGCGTGATCTTTCTAATTCGCAACCATTCATAAATCAATAAACTCGGATTTAATAATATAATCTCGGGCATTACACAATCAGTGATGGGCGATTAGAGAGCTGGCCCTTGTAGCGAAATCTCTTCCCGGGAGTATGATCGGGGTTGTACCCATCCTGTCTCTTTGATCTTCACACTTGTGGTTACGGCGGATTAGGAAACCTGAACATAGTGGGTTTTCGATGTCCTTTGGATTTCCTGGCTCTCCGGGAGCATTAACCTCTAAAGGTTTCAGGAGTTAGAGCATGGAGCCGGTATGATTTGCAGATTCTGGGCCGTGGGTGTTACTTCAGATGTTGCGGAAGTTGGGGCAACATCCTCTGTATGACCCATTTCACTTCGTATATCATGGGGATCAAAACCCTTTCCTGCCATTGAATCACAGTAGTTTGCAAAAAACAAATGAGGAAAATAGAAAAACAACAGAAAAACTGTAGTGCGATGAGAGAAATTTCACAGCGAGAAAATACGAGAGTTTGAAACGCTAATAGGCAAATAATGATGAGTTAGGTTTTGTGAATCCAGAAGATAAAGATGAATGAACAGGGCAACGGTAACAAAAACATAACTCAATAACTGATTAAATCTAACAGGAAAAAATGAAACGGTAAAAATATAGCTGTTAATCCTTTCTGACAGTTACTGAGATGATTTTCGCATAGTATTAATTCAAAAATTCCAGAGATAAACCCACATCAAATTTAAACTCCACTAGACATGAAAGATCACTGAAATTCGAATTTTAGTAAAGTTTGAATTTTCATCGAATTCTTCTTTTGTTGAAATTATCATATCCTTATAAGTCAACAATATTCACAATGATATGATTATGCATGTCCTATTTATGCCTAATAACAGTATGTAACAAAATTTCAAACATGAAACAAGTATGAGATATGTTTACAGATGAAGTGTTGTCACCAATGTTGGCAACATCTTCCGACAACACGCACAATTCCAGAAAAACAATTTTAATTTTCTTCACACTGAATGATTTAACAGTTTTCTGACCATAGGAGTGGTAGCTTCCACACTAGAAGAATAGTTTTCATTGGATTCCCCTAGGTAGCTTTTTCCATTTTCTCCTATTTATGTGCTAATCTTTAGAAGGGGTAGCTCCCACACTTAAAGTCCAGCCTTCATTTGGCTACTTTAGGTAGCTTTTTCCATTTTGCCTTCTAATCACAGACTGATAAACATAAAAATTGTATATTAATTAAATGTTTTATAATATAAATAATAGTTTTTGTTTTATTAAATTTTTAAATATTATATGTTTTATAATAAATTCTATAAAATATAAGTTGTTGTGTAATTATAAGTTTTTACTATTTTTACAGGTTCGATAGAAGAAGAATAACCTTGGCGTTGCAAATGGGATTAAGATGATTCTTGGACCTGTAGAAAGTTGATGATAATATCTACAATATTGGTGACAAGAATGAGATAAAAATCCTCTCACAATTGGGATCAAATTAAGCAACAAATAAAGTTACCAAAGGAGTGACAGTTTTACCATGCTCTAGTAGTTTGACCATATCTCTCAAATTACTTGGTCAAATGGTTTGAAAAAAATACCACAACTAGACAACTCAATTATCCACATGTTTCTTTTTATGTGAAGAAGCAAATTCGGAGAATAATATTTTCAAAAGTGATGTGTAATATAATATAATATCTTGGAACACCAATGAAGACTTATGTGTAAAAAAATAATATTTTATTTGTGGTTGTCTCCCCAAATTTGGCTATAAACAGGGGTGCATTGTAATGTATTTATATATCCCTCATTCTATGAACAAACCTTTGAGTTCATAATATTTCTCTCTATATTTTTCGTTTATTTCTTCATTTAAATATAATTAGCATGTTAATTTCATATTCAAAGTTTTACACTTTGAATAATGAATAGCTAACTTCATAAAGTTGAGATAAAAATGTGAAACTCTTGGCATGATAATAAGGTTACTAAAAAGTAAGAATCTATGTTTTATATTATTTAATCATTATTTATTGTTTATGTTATATTTATTTCTTTAAGCATTTTTATACCCTACTTATAAGTGGGAGTTTTGATTTATTGTTGCTATATGTTACACTAAATTCTTGGAACCATTTAAATGTTAGTTTGGTATTATCAACCATTTCAAGTGGATGCCTTGATTTATTATATATTAATATATTATAATATTAAATTACTTGGAACCATTTAAATGTTTGTTTAGTTTTACCAACCATTTAAAGTGGGAACCTTGATTTACTATATATAATTATATCATAATATTAATTTATTGGTATCATTTAAATGTTAGTTTGGTTTTACCAACCATTTAAAGTGAGAACCTTGATTTAGTGTTTACAAATATATATATAGCACAATAAATACTTGACAACATTTATAAGTTTTGGTATATATTATATACTTATAAGATAATAATATATAACATAATATAAATATGATTATTTAATATATTGGAATCATTTTATTAAGTGGATTTCAATATTGTTCGTTAATGTTAAATTTATTAAAATATCAATAGTGATCCTTTAATCTCAACTACTTAAATTAAAATTTTAACAATTAAAATTTATCCATTAAAGATTCAAACAATTAAAATTAAAAAGAAACAAAAACAAAAAGACATTGTAGTGGACTTGTAATTACCTTAGCTTCTCTGTGGATACGATATCGGACTCACCGAATTATACTACTTGTGGACAACCTGCTCTTGGGAGTGCAACAATCAAAGTGACAACAAGTTTTTGGCGCCGTTGCCGGGGAAGTATAATTTAATTTCAAGTCTATTTAATTTTGTTTATATTTTATTTTTCTTTATTTGAATTTTTATTGTTTTTGTGTGTTTTTATTCTTTTGCATTTGCATTTGCATGAGCATTGTAGGGACCCAGACGCTCATCATCTTTCTAATCGTGATTGAGACTAATTAATCAATTATAATAAACAGGGTCTAAATTTTTTTTTTTTAAAATGCGGAAGGTAATGGAATCAAACTCCTATACATATCAGTATAAAAGTATAAATCTGATAAAATATACAATCATACATATCTCAGGTTCAACAACTAACTATCAAGTGTTTAAACCCTATCTCTAGTCCAACTCCGTAGTCTTCACTCTAACTCGATCTTTCTTCACCTCTGTGACCTTGAACCTGTCCCCCCTGTTGCCATGCACACATACAGACAAGATAACAGCCGGATAACTCCGGTGAGATATAAATATCCCAGTATAAACAATGTATACATGCAATCATATAAAACATATATAACAGCATAAACAAACATCAAAACATGTATCTTATCTGACTACATGAATCAATGACTTGTGATCTAATCTTATCTTATCTCTAATCTAGGGATCCCGATCTAATTTAGACTTTGGTATGCTGTATCGAATGTCTACAATAGACGTCGATCTACATCTAAGCTCATCGATACACCGTAAGTCTAGAGTCTCAGCGGTTCTGACAAAGACTCGGCGGTTCTGCCCTAGCTAGGTCGATCTGCCCTAGACTCAAACTCTGACTCTGCACTAAGTCAATAAACTAAAAATATCAATCTAATAATCTGCAAATATCAATGCAATAAAATAAACTATGTGATTTAGGGAAACTCAAGTCAAACCTAACTCGAGTTGTGCAATCCCGAATCAACATTTATTTATACCTTTCTTCCTGTCGATCTGATACAGTCAAAGTCTTGATTCAAAGTCTGTCACTGTTCAATCTGGCAATGACAATATCAATATTCTGTATCAATATTCTAATCAAATCACAACATCTCTGTTTATCAAATTCTGACGGTACAACAGTACAGTCTTGCGATATCTGTGATACCAAACCAGTATCTACTAATTCCAATAATTTACAATCAAGCACCGTACAAATTGACATCACATCTAAGTCAATTTAACTCTGAAATTCATAACAATTCCATAATCAATCTGTTTCTTAATCTGACTTCAATTCTATGATGTCTACTACGTCAAGAACGCCATATATGAATCGTATCTAATTCTGGACATAGCATAATTTCAAATCCTAACAAAACGTAACAAAACTTACGTCCTGTAGTAGCTGTCGTTGCTAGGAACACGGTGTCGTACTCGGATTTACGTTTGGACACTCGGATCGTACGTAAAATAAATTCTGAAATTTAAAAGCAATTCTCCCCTGAAGCTCTCGTTTTCCTTTTTCTTCTGAAGATTACGTTTGTATATATATATATATATATATATATATACACACAAGCACATGCAAATGGACGAGTGGCTTAATGTGCACACTGCACGTCTCGCACATATGCGCGACCATCTCCCGCGCATATGCGCGAGACATTCTGTCTCGGCGCGTGGCTTCACGAAGACTCGCGCATATGCGCGCACCTCTTCCGCGCATATGCGCTAGGAATTCTTCACAACTCTCGGGTACCCTCGCGCATGTGCGCCGATTTATGCCTGCGCATATGCGCGAGGGGTTCTGCCTATTCCGCGCATATGCGCCGCATCAAGTCGCGCATATGCGCGAGGCTCATTTCCTCGCACCCACATCTTTTCATATTTATTTCAATTCGTGTCTCGCTTAGCTCTTTCATAATCGTCTCGATTAAAATTAATAATCGTAATTTAACACGATATAAAATCTTGGGCATTACATTTCTCCCCCCCTAAGATACGATTTCGTCCCCGAAATCTCAGGTAATCAATCGTATCAATAAGGAGTATATATACAAAATTGTATAAGAAATTTACATTATCGAAATAACTCTGGGAACTCTTGTCTCATATCTGATTCAGTTTCCTAGGTGGCTTCTTCAGTGCCATGACGAGTCCATTGAACTTTTACAAGTAGAATAGTCTTCGTTCTGAGCTGTTTTTCTTTACGATCAATAATCTGAATTGGTTTTTCAACATAGCTCAACGTCTCATCTAGTTCGGCCACAGTCTGGTTGAATAGCATGTGAAGCATCAGGAAGGTATTTCCTTAATAACGATACATGAAAGACATCATGTATCCCGGATAATGAAGGCGGTAAAGCAAGTCGATAGGCACGGTCTCCTATCTTCTCGAGAATCTCATAAGACCCAATGTATCGTGGAGACAGTTTCCCTTTCTTGCCAAATCTGACAACTCCTTTGAAAGGTGAAATCTTCAAGAATACTCGGTCTCCTGCCTCAAATACCAACTGTCTACGTCGAACATTGGCATACTTAGCCTGTGTATCTTTTGCTGCCTTCATTTTATTTCGAATTAGCTTCACTTTTTCTGTCATATCTCTGATCATATCTGGTCCAATCTCCGGTACTTCAGAGATATCATCCCAATAGAGAGGGGATCTGCACTTCTTTCCGTACAACGCTTCAAATGGTGCCATCTCGATACTCGTCTGATAGCTGTTGTTGTACGGAAACTCACAAAGAGGCAATGCATCTTGCCAATTAGTACCAAAATCTAGCACTACTGCTCTCAGCATATCCTCCAGTGTCTGGATAGTCCGATCTGACTGTCCGGCGGTCTGTAGATGATATGCGGTACTCAGATGTAACTTCGTACCGAGAGCCTGCTGCAAACTCTGCCAGAAGTACGAAGTAAATCGAGGATCACAGTCTGATACAATTGACTTCGGCCCTCCATGCAATCTGACCACTTCTCTGACATAGATCTCTGCCATCTGGTCAAATCTGTACGTCATCTTGTACGGAATAAAACATGCGGATTTGGTCAATCTATCAATAACGACCCAAATCGCATCACAACCTCGGGAGGAACGCGGTAGCTGCGTCACAAAATACATGGAAATGTGATCCCATTTCCATTCAGGAATGGACAAACTCTGTAATAATCCTCCTAGTTTCTTTCTTTCTGCTTTCAACTGCTGGCAATTCATACATTTGAAAACAAATTCGGCAATGTCAGTCTTCATTTGTTTCCACCAGAACTGTCTTTTCAAATCATTATACATCTTTCTACCGCCAGGATGAATACTGAATCGACTGTTGTGCGCTTCTGACAATATCTGTCGTCTCAAATCTGAAACATTTGGCACAACCAGACGATTATTCACATACAAGACGTTATCACGTACCTGATATTCCGATCGATGCCCTGTTCTGACTATTGACACTGATTTCTGTACATTCTGATCAACTTTCTGAGCTGCCTTAATTCTCATAATCAGTTCAGGTTCTACTTGCACCGTATAAAGTCTCAACGGTCTATAATCTGTTTCAAATGCTAATCCAGACAAACAGCAGTCTTCTATCAAATTTGAAACACCGATCGTCGACAAGGATAAAGAACATACCTTTCGACTTAGTGCATCAGCTGCTGCATTAGACTTTCCTGGATAATATTTGATTTCACAATCAAAATCTTTCAGCAAATCAAGCCATCTTCGCTGTCTCATATTCAATTCAGATTGTGAAAACAGATATTTAAACTCTTATGATCAGAATATATCTCAAACTTTTCACCATAAAGATAGTGTCGTCATATCTTTAATGCAAAGACAATGGCTTCCAATTCTAGGTCATGAATTGGATAACGGGTCTCATGTGGTTTAAGCTGTCTTGAGGCATAAGCAATAACATGCCCTCGTTGCATCAGCACACATCCCAACCCTCTGTGAGAAGCGTCGCAATAAACCACAAAATCACCAGTACCGGATGGGATAGTCAACACCGGTGCACTGGTCAACTTCTTCTTTAACTCCAGAAAACTGGTCTCGCATTCTTCAGACCAAACAAATGGAGCATTCTTTTGAGTCAGCTGAGTAATTGGTTTAGCTATACTCGAGAAATCTTTAATGAAACGACGGTAATATCCCGCTAAACCCATGAAACTTCGAATTTCGGGCACTGACGTCGGTCTTGGCCAAGAAATCACGGCTTCCAATTTACTGGGATCTACTGATATCCCATCTCCGGATATAATATGACCCAGAAATACTACATGTCTTAACCAAAACTCACATTTGACAGTTTAGCATATAACTTCTCAGCCCTTAGAATTCGCAACACAGTTCTTAAATGCTCAGCATGCTCACTCATATTCTTTGAATAAATCAAAATATCATCGATGAAAATAATCACAAAATCATCGAGATATTTCTGGAAGACACGGTTCATTAATCCCATAAACACAGCTGTAGCATTCTTCAGACCCAAGGGCATGACAATAAATTCCTAATGTCCATACCTGGTTCGGAATGCTGTCTTTGAGATATCAGAATCTCTGACTCTCAGCTGATGATATCCCAATCTCAAATCAATTTTGGAATATACGGAAGAACCCTGCAACTGATCGAATAAATCATCAATACGAGGCAAAGGATATTTATTCTTTTTCGTTGCCTTGTTCAGTTGCCGATAGTCGATGCAGAGTCTCATCGAACCGTCTTTCTTTCTTACAAACAGTACTGGAGCACCCCAAGGAGAAACACTCGGTCTGATGTACCCCTTGGCCAGTAAGTCCTCCAGCTGATCCTTTAATTCTTTCAATTCAACTGGTGCCATTCTGTACGGAGCTCTAGAAATAGGTACTGTACCTGGCATCAATTCAATGCTGAAGTCTATCTCTCTAACTAGGAGGTAATCCCGGGATCTCATCTGGGAAGACGTCAGCAAACTCACGTACCACTGGCAAGTCTGCTAATGCTGGACTCGACTTCAGTAAATCTACTGAATATACAAGGAATCCCTCTGCTCCTTTCTGTAACAATCGAGTCATTTAAAGGAATTCTCGATCTAGAACCCTTACCGTAAAATTTCCACTCTTCAGCCATATCTGGTCTGAATCTCACTATCTTGTGAAAACAATCAACTGTCGCTCTGTACTTGGTCAGCATATCAATACCGATAATAAAATCGAAATCGGACAACCTAAGTACGATGCAATCTAATTCAATATCATGCCCGTCATACTGTAGTACACAATGCTTAACAGAGTTTACTGATATGAAACCTGTCCCTAAAGGCGACGAGAGAGACACTACAGTAGCTAACGACTCTACAGGCAATGCCTGACTTAATGCAAATCGTTCAGAAATAAATGTATGTGAAGCACCGGTATCAATCAATACGTAAGCAGAGTAACCACATAAAGAACAGTTACTTGCCACAACGTCATCTGGTGCTTCCTAAGCCTGCTCCTCTGTCAAAGCAAATACCCTGGCCTGCTGTCTAGGAGGCTGGCTACCCGTCTGGCTTCCTCATAGCCTCTGCTGTGACTGAGCTGGCGCTGGCTGAAATGTGTGAACAGCAGCTGATCGGCTCTCAGTCTGTGCCGCTGATCCCGATGACTCGGCTCCCTGAGATCTTTGAGAACATCTCTGTGGACACACTTTAGCAAAATGTCCTGGTTTTTTTGCAGATGTTGCAACTACCAGTCACTCCCTGGCATTGCTCGGTTGCATGTCTTCCCCCGCAAGTTTTACAGTAAACTCCAGTGTACTCTGGCTCTGTCTGGAACCACCGGAGCTGGAAGAACTACTGCCATATTTCTTGAATTGCTTTCCCCTAGCTTTCAAAAATTCTTTCTTCCCTCCACTGCTGCTGCCACTCTCAAATCTGGTAGGTGGTTGCTGTGGTCTCGGTGCTGGAGGCACAAATGAAGCCCCTTTCTGTCTCATCAGACCGGCTTCTGCTCTCTTAGCTCTGTTCAGGGCGTCAGTAAAGTTATTCGGTCGCCCTGTGTTCACCAATGTGAAAATATCGGGGTTCAGGCCATTGATGAACTGGTCAGCAGTAGCTTCCTCACCGTCAGCCACATGTGGAGCAAATTTCAACAAGGTAGAGAATTTGGACACGTATTCTTCTATGTTCATCTGTCCTTGCCTTAGATTGGCAAATTCCGCCCCCTTGTCCTTTCGATACGACACTGGGAAGAATCGTTGATAAAATTCAGTTATAATATATTCCAGGTAATAATCGCACCTCTATGCTCCATGGCTCTCTTTCTCGTAATCCATCAGTCCTTTGCAACATCGTGTAACTGGTAGTCCAATCAATTTCACTCTCCTCTCATCTGTATACTCCAAGGATTCGAACAAGCATTTCAATATCATCAAGCCAACTCTCACACTCCACAGCGTTATCTGTGCCTTTCAAGGTTGGCGGATGAAATGACTGAAATCGTTTCAATAACGTTTCCATTGGAGTCGGGGTGACGTCCATTGGAGGATTTGATGTACTTCCCTGTTCTGGTACTCGTCTCGGAGGCATATCTAATAATCAAATAGATTAGTAACAAATACCACAATTTTGTTTCAATCCTCCTCTGAGCATCTTACTGCTGATCTATAATCAATACTGATCCAATCTCAATAAAACATATTACAATATCAAATCAGATAAAGAAGTAACATGTATTAAAGCAGTAAGACATGCTAGCATTCAAAAGCAGGAAAGAAAACATCAATCTACCCCGCTCACTAGCCTCTTCTATCTCAATCCTAAAGGATCTATCGCTCTGATACCACCTGTTGTGGGGACCCGGACGCTAATCATCTTTCTAATCGTGATTGAGACTAATTAATCAATTATAATAAACAGGGTCTAATTTTTTTTTTTTTAAAATGCGGAAGATAATGGAGTCAAACTCCTATACATATTAGTATAAAAGTATAAATCTGATAAAATATACAATCATACATATCTCAGGTTCAACAACTAACTATCGAGTGTTTAAACCCTATCTCTAGTCCAAGTCCGTAGTCTCCACTCTAACTCGATCTTTCTTCACCTCTGTGACCCTGAACATGTCCCCCCCTGTTGCCATGCACACATACAGACAAGACAACAGCCGGATAACTCCGGTGATGATATAAATATCCCAGTATAAACAACGTATACATGCAATCATATAAAACATATATAACAGCATAAACAAACATCAAAACATGTATCTAATCTGACTACATGAATCAATGACTTGTGATCTAATCTTATCGTATCTCTAATCTAGGGATCCCGATCTAATTTAGACTTTGGTATGCTGTATCGAATGTCTACAATAGACGTCGATCTACATCTAAGCTCATCGATACACCGTAAGTCTAGAGTCTCAGAGGTTCTGCCAAAGACTCGGCGGTTCTGCCCTAGCTAGGTCTGATCTGCCCTAGACTCAAACTCTGACTCTGCTCTAAGTCAATAAACTAAACATATCAATCTGATAATCTGCAAATATCAATGCAATAAAATAAAATATGTGATTTAGGGAAACTCAAGTCAAACCTAACTCGAGTTGTGCAATCCAGAATCAACATTTATTTATACCTTTCTTGCTGTCGATCTGATACAATCAAAGTCTTGATTCAAAGTCTGTCACTGTTCAATCTGGCAATATTCTGTATCAATATTCTAATCAAATCACAACATCTATGTTTATTAAATTCTGACGGTACAATAGTACAGTCTTGCGATATCTGTGATACCAAACCGGTATCTACTAATTCCAATAATATACAATCAAGCACCGTACAAATATGACATCACATCTCAATCAATTTAACTCTGAAATTCATAACAATTCCATAATCAATCTGTTTCTTGATCTGACTTCAATTCTATGATGTCTACTACGTCAAGAACGCCATATATGAATCATATCTAATTCTGGACATAGCATAATTTCAAATCCGAACAAAACGTAACAAAACTTACGTCCTGTAGTAGCTGTCGTTGCTAGGAACACGGTGTCGTACTCGGATTTACGTTTGGACACTCGGATCGTACGTAAAATAAATTCTGAAATTTAAAAGCAATTCTCTCCCGAAGCTCTCGTTTTCCTTTTTCTTCTGAAGATTACGTTTGTATATATATATATATATATATATATATATATATATATACACACACACACAAGCACATGCAAATGAACGAGTGGCTTAATATGCACACTGCACGTCTCGCGCATATGCGCGACCATCTCCCGCGCATATGCGCGAGACATTCTGTCTCGGCGCTTGGCTTCACGAAGACTCGCGCATATGCGCGCACCTCTTCCGCGCATATGCGCTAGGAATTCTTCACAACTCTCGGGTACCCTCGCGCATGTGCGCCGATTTATGCCGCGCATATGCGCGAGGGGTTCTGCCTATTCCACGCAGATGCGCCGCATCAAGTCGCGCATATGCGGGATGCTCATTTCCGCGCACCCACATCTTTTCATATTTATTTCAATTCGTGTCTCGGTTAGCCCTTTCATAATCGTCTCGATTAAAATTAATAATCGTAATTTACCACGATATAAAATCTTGGGCATTACAAGCATTTGGTCACGTACACTTATTGGTCGACTCATTCGAAATAACCCTTTATTTTTACAAAACATGGCGAAGAACCCATCCAAGAAAATGAAGATGAAATTCAATCTCAACATGATCATGATAGACGAAGAACACTTAGAGATCACATGAATCCTACACGTACTAATGCACCTTCATGTCTAGTTTTTCCTCCTGATGCATCTCATTTCAATTTAAGCCTGATATTATCCAACTTTTACCCAATTTTCATGGATTAGATTCTGAAAATCCATACATGCATTTACGAGAGTTTGAAGAAGTGTGCAACACATATAATGATCTAAAATGTAGCATGAACACCATTCGACTTAAGCTTTTTCCTTTTTCTTTAAAAGATAAAGCTAAAATTTGGCTACAAAATGTTAGATCGAGATCCATTCGAACTTGGGATGAATTGCAACAACAATTTTGAAAAAAAAATTTCCATCTCATAGAAAATATTCTTTCAAAAGGCAAATCATCACTTTCACTCAAAAACAAGGAGAAAATTTTTATCAGTGTTGGGATAGATACAAAGAATTGCTTAATATTTGTCCACATCATGGTTTTGAAATTGGGAGAGTTGTTTCTCAATTTTATGAAGGCTTAACACCTAAAGATAGGCAAATGGATGGAATTTATGTGTAATGGAACATTTGAAGATAAAGATCCAAACGAGGCAATTGAGTATCTCGATTAATTAGTTGAAAATGCTCAAAATTAGGACACTATAGGTACAATCGAACCATCAAACAAGATTCAATCTCCTACATCTGGTGGAGGTATGTACACTCTCAAAGATGAACATGATCTTCAAGCTAGATTTACCCTCTTTGGCAAGAAAAGTTGAGGCACTTGAATTGAAAAAGAATGGTCAATTAAAATCTGTTCAAGAAATTGCGTGTCACATCTGTGATACAAGTGATCATTTTACAAAATATTGTCCCACTTTGCCCTCTTTTAAAGAATGTCTCCATGAACAAGACAATGTTTTGAACAATTTCAAAAGGCCAAATTTTAAAACATTTTCTCAAAATTACAATTCAGGTTGGCGAAATCATCCAAATTTTAGTTGGAGGAATGATAATGCTGCAAAATTTTCACAACCACATTTCCAAAATCAACTAAATTTTCAAAATTATGCACTTTATGTTCCTCCACCTAAAAGAAATTTGGAAGATATATTGAATTCTTTCATTGCAAAGCAAGAGTTTATCAATACTCAAACTGCTCAAACCATGACAGATTTGAAAGATACTCTTGCTAAATTTGCATCTGCACTTAATGTTCATGAAAAAGGTAAATTTCTTTCAAAACCTCTGCCTAATCCCAAGGATCATCATTCACAAACTGGAACTTCTGGAACTCAACCGATGGATCAGGTAAAATCTGTTATTACCCTTCGAAGTGGTAAGGTTGTGGCAAAATCCATTCTTGAACCTTGTGAAGATGATGATAAATCAACTCCAAAGGGTAAGGAAGTGGAACCCATAACTTGCGAAGAGGAGGTTCAACAGACAGTGTCACCACCATTCCCTCATGCATTGAAAAATACAAAAAAATCAAATTTGAATTCTGATATATATCATATTTTTAAACAAGTATAAATTAATATTCCTTTATTAGATGCAATAAAACAGGTACCATCATATGCAAAATTTTTGAAAGACTTGTGCACTGTGGAAAGAAAATTGAATGTGAAAAAGAAAGCATTTTTAGCCGAACAAGTAAGTGCAATCATTCAAAATAATAATACTTTGAAATACAAAGTGTAACTGTTAGACATGAATTTTATTGTGGCGATGATAACTAAAACCAGTAGACCAGCAGACCAGAACAACAGAATAACTTTTCAGTAGCTGCTGTTCTAGTAAAACTAAACCAGTAGAAAAGGGATAACAATACAAAACCAGTAGAGAAAGTTTTCTAACGTTGCTATCTTAATTGTTACCGTTAAAGAGTTCCTAGTACTAGTATTAATTGCAGCATTAAATACTATACGGAGTCATTTAATGCATATTACCCAATTAAGTATAAAACAAAACTAATACTAGTATTGATTGCAGCATTAAATACTATACGGAGTCATTTAATGCATATTACCCAATTAAGTATAAAACAAAACTGATTGTTTTATAGCTTTTCTGCAGGAACTTGTTTCGGTAATAAAGCTGATTGTATCAGTTATCTGAAGACTTCTCTGATTGTGAACGTTGAACTCAGTCGATTATATATACTTGGATCAAATCCTTGTTCGATACGACACTTCGCATAATATCATTTTCAAGGAACAAAGCTACTCTCTTATCAGACGAATATCAAAATTCCTCGAGCATTTAAAATAGTTCAACACTAAGAAAAGTAGCACACGCTTCATAGCTTGTATCTGATTTGTTAAAAGATCATCTTGTGCTACTAATTCTTACACTCTTCACGATCTTTACATCACTTATACTTTATCAAGAAGAGTCTGTAATCTGAAAAGAGTCTTTTCAGAACTTTGTGTTTCACATTTTTGTGAGTTGAGAAACTAAGAGTTTCAGTAGCTTGGTCAATGAGCTAGCTGCTCTGGGTAAAGAGCATAGCAACAGAGAAATAGCCCTCAAGGTGATGAGAGCCTTACGCAGAGAATGGGATGTTAAAACAATGGCTATGAGAGTATCCAAAGATTTGAACAAATTGGAACTTCACGACTTATTTGCAGATCTAAAGGCCTACGAGTTCGAATTGGAAGTGAGAAGTGGAGAAGAGCCTTCAAGCCTACCCACCAAGGCTCTTGCTGCTACTGCTATTGCTTTTACTGCTACTGCCTCTACCACTTCTAGTGCTGCTGCAGTTGTATCTCAGGCATTACCGACTGTGATCATTGATAATACAACGGAGAAGACTGCTGAACAAATCAGTAGTGATGCTATGTCCTTATTTGTAAAGAAATTCTCCAGGTTCATGAAGAAGAACCATCGAACCTATCAAGGTCCCAATCGCAACTTCAAGAAAGATTCATCATCTGGTGATATGGGATGCTTCAACTGTGGAAAGATAGGTCACTTCATTGATGATTGTCCTAAACCAAAGAAGGATGACCAAAAGAGAAGGATCACAAGAGGAATGACAAAAAGTCCAGAAGAGATCGAAAAGCGATGATTGCCGAAGAAAGCAAATCTAAATGGGCGGACTCTAGTTCGGAGTCATCTGACTCAGAAAGTCATTCCAGTGATAGTGATGCAGAAGAAGTCAAATGTCTAATGGCAGACAATGACTCAACCTCGACATCTGGAGAGGTATTTGATTTTGACTCTAATGAATTTACACGAATTGATTTGATTGATGCACTACATGAAATGGTAAAAGAGTATTCCAGACTTTCTCAATCATTTGAAGAAGTTAAGATTGAAAATCAGAACTTAAAGAATCAGAACAGTAAGTTAACTTGCTTGCAAGTAGACAGCTGCAATGATTTACAAGTTAAGATGAGTAAATTAATAACTGAGAATGAAAGAGCCAAAGCAGATTACCAGAAGGTGCTTTCTGAAAACCAGAAGTTGTCGCTACTGGTAAATGCTTGGACAAGTCTTCTGTTTCATTGAAGATGCAAGAATTACAAAAACAGTCAGGAGATAGGAGTGATCTCGGTTTTTGTAATAATGAAGGCACTTCTGAAACGAATACTAAGCCAACACTGGATATGTGCAAAGGGAAATACATTCACTTGGTGAAATCCAGTGTGGTACAGGAACCAGAAGTACCTACTGCTTCAGTTGAAAGGAATGTAAATCTGACGAACAGAAGAATGCACTATGGTCTGGGTTACGTTACACCTAAGGAAAAAGTTGACCAGAGTTCTAGATTCAAAAAC
Source organism: Primulina eburnea (assembly GCF_022965805.1). Classification (NCBI taxonomy): domain Eukaryota; kingdom Viridiplantae; phylum Streptophyta; class Magnoliopsida; order Lamiales; family Gesneriaceae; genus Primulina; species Primulina eburnea. The sequence goes on from NC_133117.1 coordinate 12,477,123, forward strand.
GAATTCAACTCTGGAAGACAACATCCTATGAAGGTTAAAAACTACCAGTACTACAACTCTAAACCTGTTCAGAAGAGATATAGACTGGAAAACAGAAACAGAAGGGAAGAACAACATTTTGGTATGCATACTGTTAGAAATAACAGACCATTCTGTTACACACACATCTTTGGATACCCGAAGTACAAAGTCACCAAGAATTGTACAAATGTGGGTTCCCAAAGGACTGATAAGGCTTGGACCCAAATAGATTTGGGTACCAGTTACTAAAATTTGTGTTTGCAGGAACAGCAGAAGGAAGCAGAAATCAGTAACTCTACATGGTATCTGGACAGTGGATGTTCCAAACACATGACTGGACAAAGAAACCTACTTTCCGAGATAGTGAGCTGTACTAGACCAAAGATAACTTTTGGAGACAACTCAAAAGGTAAAACCATGGGTAAGGGTAAGATTATCCATGGTAACATAACTATTAATGATGTGTTATTAGTTGACAATCTTTGTTACAATCTAATCAGCATTAGTCAACTATGTGATAATGGTTATTCTGTAGCTTTTCAGAAGCATTCATGTATAGTTAGAGATTCTGCTGAAACTACTGTGTTAACCGGAAAAAGAGAAGGCAATACTTACAGAGTCTCTTGGAACTCAAATCATGTCAATACTACCTACATGCTTAGTTGCTTCTCTTAGCAATAAACACTGGCTATGGCACAAGAAATTTAATCATCTGAATTTCAAGTCAATCAATTATCTCAAGAAGCAGAATATAGTTGATGGATTACCTGACTTTAATTTCGTTAAAAATCATGTTTGTTCTGCTTGTCAGCTCGGGAAACAGATAAGATCCAGTTTCAAGACCAAAGATAGCAAATCAACTTCAAGATGTCTGGAACTACTGTATATGGATCTATTTGGTCCTATCCCCATCATGAGCTTAGGGGGAATGAAATATACTCTTGTTGTTATTGATGATTTTTCTAGATTCACTTGGGTAATCTTTCTCGCAGGAAAAGATCAAACCAGTAGTCTCTTGATCAAGCTCCTGAAAAGGATTCAAAATGAAAAATCTACCACCATCATCAAAATCAGAAGTGATCGGGGCACTGAGTTCACTAACAAGTATCTTGAATTATATTTGAATGAGCAGGGGATTCATCATGAATATTCAGCTGCCAGAACACCCCAACAAAACGGAGTAGCTGAGAGGAGAAATAGAACTCTAAAAGAAGCAGCTAGAACAATGCTAGCAGATGCAGACATTTCTCAGCGCTTTTAGGTTGAAGCAATCAATACTGCTTGTTACTCGCAAAAGAGATTTATGGTCAACAAAAGACACAACCAGACTCCTTATGAAATATGGAAAGGGAAGAAGCCCAATGTATCTTATTTTCATGTGTTTGGTTGCAAATGTTTTGTACTAAATAATGGCAAAAATCATTTGACGGCATTTGACTCAAAATCAGATGCTGAATATTTCTTGGTTACTCTGCTGTAAGCAGAGCTTTTAGAATCTTCAACAATAGAACTCTTAATGTTGAAGAATCGATTCATGTTGTCTTCGATGAAGACAGCAGTGCTGAAATTTCTAACATATCTGATTTAAGTAACATGTTAGACATGATTCACTTGGAAATTGACAGTGAAGATGATGTAGAAGCAAATACCAAGGATCTTCAAAATCCAGAACCAGACATTCCAATAGTGGAACCAGAAGTACAGAACTTGGATCTACCAATACCAGCAGAAGATGGTCAAGAACCTACTACTTGTTCTGTAGAAGACAATCTTAACATATCAAATCAGGAAGATGTCCATTCAAATCCGTTTATCTGGAGAAAATCTCATCCTCCATCATTGGTTATTGGTAATCCAGCAGCACCATTGAGAACCAGAAGGCAAATGCTTAATGAATACATGCATGCTGCTTTTATATCTCAGGATGAACCAAAGAAGATTGAAAAAGCTCTTCTGGATCCTAGTTGGATTGAAGCCATGCAAGAAGAGCTGAATCAATTCAAACGTAATGAAGTTTGGTTTCTAGTACCTAGACCATCTCACCAAGCTGTCATTGGAACTCGGTGGGTATTTAGAAACAAACTCAATGAAGAAGGCACAGTGGTGAGAAATAAAGCTAGATTGGTAGCTCAAGGCTTCAGACAAGAAGAAGGCATAGACTTTGATGAGACTTATGCACCAGACTGCCAGTAGACCAGATATCATGTTTGCTGTTTGCATTTGTGCTAGATTTCAATCTAACCCCAAACAATATCATTATATTGCTGCTAAACGTATTTTGAAGTACTTGAAAGGAACTCAAAATGTCGGCTTATGGTATCCCAATGATTCATCGTTAAATCTTATTGGATATTCAGATGCTGATTATGCAGGTTGCAAACTAGACCGAAAAAGCACAAGTGGGTTTTGTCAATTTCTTGGTGATAGGCTGATATCCTGGTTTAGCAAGAAACAGACTTCCATAGCCACATCTACTGCAGAAGCAGAATATCTAGCTGCTGGAAGCTGCTGCTCTCAGATACTGTGGATTCAACAACAGTTAAGAGGCTATGGGATTCAAGCCTCCGAATCACCTATATTCTAGTGACAATACCAGTGCAATTGCAATCACACAAAATCCAGTACTTCATTCCAGAACGAAGCATATAGACATCAGACATCACTTTATTAGAGATCATGTGCAAAAGAAGAACATTCGTCTGGAATATGTTTCTACTGCTCAACAAACAACAGATATCTTCACGAAACCCTTACCAGAAAATAAGTTTTCTTACTTTCGGAATTCTCTTGGTTTGATAGATTTAACTTAGTCATCTTATGATATCTTAGTTAAACTTCTATTATTACTTGATTGTTATCGCATTGAACTAACTGTAAGATATTTGCAGAATAGCAGAAGAGAAAAGTCAGATACGTAATCTGGAATTGTATTAGAAACCATTTCAGTACATTACACTGATGCAAAAGTAAAATCAGTAGATCTTCTATGCTATTTAACCAAGTAGCGTTACATTTAGTGTTTATCTTCTGTAATAGAAGCTATCTGATATTTGCTTGCAAAGTACTTCAACAAGAACAAGAGAAAGGCCTAGAAAGAATCTAGCAAGCTCAGGTCTTGTCAGCACTAATGTAATTTTTAGATGCCTTATTTAGATGCCTTATAGGGTATCAGAGAGGATCTTCAGCATCATCAATCCACCAGCACTCTCTTATTGCATTAGCATGCTTCTGGAAGAAATCGATGCTACATTTCAAACTCAATCGAAGCAAAAGATCTGCTTGACTGTGGAAACTACAACTCCAGGAGTGTATTTCAAGGATCATTACAAAAATAATGATATTCTCAAACATCTCTCTGAACACCTTTGCTTCGACTCCAGGATCAAACTCTAACTCTCTTTTTACTTGAGTCTTCATTTTTTTTGTTTTGTTTAACCTCGTTCAAGATATGCAGGTATTTATAGAGGGAACAACGACTCTTGTGAATCGCAAGATTGCGACTGTTCATTTTCAACTGCTCAGATTGAGAGATAGCCAAGAGTCACTTGTCACAATTATGACCACTTATTAATTGCATTTACCGAGGAGGAACAGTATCTTAGTCAGACTAAGAGTTTGACACCTTTTCAGAAAAAATATAGGATGTTTGTCTTTTCGATAAAACTACAAGTCTGCTGGTTTTGACAAAGTGCTCACATATTTCAGCACCCTGAAACTTCCAGCAGACGTTATCATAAAATGACAAATCCTTTTCTGATTTCTTTTAGTAACCGTCTGGACAACCCGCTCTTTTTCAAAATTTTCAAAATCATTCGTCTTTCTGACAGTTTCTGCAAAACTTTTCAAACACTCAATCAAGAACATACTGACACGTGTCTTTATGTTTATTTGACGGCTGTATATCTATTTCAAATTTCACCTTTTCACCTTTACTGTTTCATAACTATCGCTACTCAGCTACTGCTTTCTCTATATCTTCAACTAACTACTGCAAAATTTGTCTGATCTCATCTGCATACAGAAATGGCTGGAGCATACACTCTTAACGCTTATCAAGTTAACTTTGCTTCCGTTCTCAACATCAAGGATGAGAATCTCGTGAAAATGTTTAAGGACATTGAAATATCCGGACTCAGAAAATTCCTGGAAGCGCCAGTAGTTATTTACAAAAATGATCTCCTGGAATTTTACGCTAAAGCAACAGTGCATGAAGGAAGGATTGTTCATACTCAAGGAGATGTTTCTATCTCTATTGATGCCGCACACTTAGGAGCAACCTTCATCCTTCCACTTTCAAGGTACATCTGAACTCTCTGATATTTCCAAGATAGATATGTCTGTTGCACTTAGCTCTTTCTCAGCATCTGGAGAAGAAGTGTCTCCTTCCTGTCACAAGAAATTGCTCAAAATAGAGTATCAAATTCTGGCCGATATTGTGGCTAAATCTATTTTGATCAAAGCTGGCACCTTCGACAAGTTGACGAAGGAGAAAGTTCAAGTAATGACTGCCATCTCTAAGGGGATTAAGGTGGACTGGAGTCATTTTATTTTCAGAATCATGAAGGATATAGGTTATTCGGAAGAGTTCTGGTTTCGCTGTTCAGATCATCGTTATGCTCAAGGATGCTGGTTTCGCATCTACCAGTGATCTGGATGCTACTTCAGTCACCATGATTGATGCAGCAAATGTACTGGCTCTAAGGCCTAAGCCAACAGTGGCGGAGTTTGTTGCGTTGAAGAAGGAAATTGGGGAAATTGCTTCTGAGGTTCCAAAACATCAAAAGAAAATTTCAAAGAAACGAGTGATTATTTCAACGGATTCAGACAAAACAGCATCAGAAGAGTCTGCTGCTGCTGTTCGACCAGCAGTGCCAACCCCAGCCAAGAAGAAACCGCGCACCATTCTTAAGATTAAAAAGACAGCAGCACTGTCTGAAATTGAGAAAGTACCTATTCGACATATCTTTCCAGAAGCGGTTCCTTCTGCTCGATCAACTGCTTCTTCGACTGCACACGCTACTGCGTCTGTTTCAGCACCTTCTACTGCTACTGTTTTTAAGCCAACATTTGGAATAGTTATTCGAGAACCAGAAAGCGGATCTTCTGCTTTTCGACCCATCGTGCCTATTTCATCTTCTGACAAAGACAAAGGGAAAATGGTTGAAGAACCACCTATTTTTGTCACAAGACCACTGTCACCACCGGCATTGATCTTCATCTAGCCGAGATTGAGACCTCTGCAAACGATGACGTGAAATTCTTTGATGAATGGCATACTGTCCGACTATTCCACTCTTTTGATTACTTCAAAACAAAAGGGAATTATAGCAAGATGATGAATGCAGAAAGGAAGATTTTTCGGCTGGCAAAAACAGAAAATGTCATCGAGGCCTTGCGAAGAAGGAACTTTGTCCTCGATTAGCTGAAATGCCAGAAATTAGAATCGGTTCTCAAAGTTCTTCAATCAAATTTTGATCCTGCTGTTCCTACTGCTGTTCAGGATCAAAATGTTATTATGATTCTCTCTGACAGGTTAAAGCAGATGAGTGAGCAACTTCTTGCTCAAGAACAAGGCTTTGGAGAGCCTACTGTCTATCATGTTGGCCTTGTCCCGATCTTTCAACAGAATCAGCCAGTTGAGGAAAGGACTACAGCCTCCCCAAAGGCTTCTGCTCTTAGTACTCCTGCATCCCCAACAAGGCCCATTCAGTCCTCATCACTATTGTCCGTGCATGAACTGGCTTCAGTTGAGGAAGTCATTGAATTGATTGTCCCTACTGTCTCTACTACTCTGGAAGCAGCACCGGCTACTTCGTTGCCACCCTCTGTTTCTCCTACCTCAGGGCAACAATTAGCAGAACCAGATGCTACTTCTTTACTGCCGAACTTAGAGATATTTTCTGCTGCCCATCAAGCAGAAATGAACATTCTTCTGGAACAGCTTTCTGCACCTTCTACTGAAGCACCTTCAGATTCACAGGCTGTCATTGTACCAATGGAAGAAGCTTTGGCCTCTGACTTGGCCATTCCTAATGAAGAAATCTCTCTTCCTATGATTGCTGTTGAACCTACTGTTTCTGCAATTCCAGTAGAAAGCACAGCAGATCCTGCTCCTTCTACTGCCTTGATGGATGCCAATCTTGTTTCTACTGCGTTGACTGTCTCTCTTCCTGTTTTGACTGAGATGAACTCTCGTCTTTCTGAGATTAAACAACGCATTCTTGCGCGAACTCCCTCCCCGGAATCAGAAGCATTTAACCTGGAACATCAGATTGAGTCTCTACAAACCGAACTCAACAACATTTCTGATTTAGTGAAACGTATATCTTGTGAAAACATTTCGGAATTCAGTGGTGCTTAATCTTTCAGAGAACGAATGGGCAAACACATCTATACCACTAAGGAGACCGTGGACAAGATGTATGCTGAAACCGTCGTTTTCAGACAAGCTATCTCGAGAACTCACGGCACCCTCATGCTTGCTCAAAATGATATACTCACTCGAATCACTGAGCATGATGATCTCTTTCGATCACTGTTTACTTCTGTGGAACTTTTGGATGCAGAGATTGACTCTCAAAATCAATCTATCACTGCATTAGATAATCGCATCTCTTCTCAGACCCCGTATCTGGAGATGCTGACCGATGACATTCAAAATATTTCGGCAAACTGAATGATCTCTTTACCCATGTGGTTGCCGCTGATACCAAAAAGGGGGAAGAGAAAGCAGCTAGAGGAGATCAAGCAGGAGTTAGGCAAACAGAAGATGAGGCTGAACCTTCTAACAGGAGAGATCAAGAACCGATTGATTTGTTTACTTTGATATTTTATTAATATTATCTTTTTTGTTTAAATGATTATCTGTTTTACTTAACGACTTTCTACTGTTTAGGTTTTGGCATCACCACAAAGGGGGAAATTGTTAGACATGAATTTTATTGTGGCGATGATAACTAAAACCAGTAGACCAGCAGACCAGAACAACAGAATAACTTTTCAGTAGCTGTTGTTCTGGTAAAACTAAACCAGTAGAAAAGGGATAACAATACAAAACCAGTAGAGAAAGTTTTCTAACGTTGCTATCTTAATTGTTACCGTTAAAGAGTTCCTAGTACTAGTATTAATTGCAGCATTAAATGCTATGCGGAGTCATTTAATGCATATTACCCAATTAAGTATAAAACAAGACTGATTGTTTTATAGCTTTTTTGCAGGAACTTGTTTCGGTAATAAAGCTGATTGTATCAGTTATCTGAAGACTTCTCTGATTGTGAACGTTGAACTCAGTCAATTATATATACTTGGATCAAATCCTTGTTCCGATACGACACTTCGCATAATATCATTTTCAAGGAACAAAGCTACTCTCTTATCAGACGAATATCAAAATTCCTTGAGCATTTAAAAAAGTTCAACACAAAGAAAAGTAGCACACGCTTCATAGCTTGTATCTGATCTGTTAAAATATCATCTTGTGCTACTAATTCTTACACTCTTCACGATCTTTACATCACTTATACTTTATCAAGAAGAGTCTGTAATCTGAAAAGAGTCTTTTCAGAACTTTGTGTTTCGCATTTTTGTGAGTTGAGAAACTAAGAGTTTCAGTAGGCTGAGGTGTAAGTCCTTCTGAAGTGGGTGTGTACAAGAGTTGTACTGTAATATCCAAAGTCTTTTAGTTATACCTTCTGGAACAGATTAAGGGGAGACGTAGAAGAGTTTATCTTCGAACTTCCATAAACAACTGTTTCCTACTGTTTTATTGTTTTTGAACTACTTCATCAGATTGTTTCCGCACGTTTTACAGTAATCAGGTGAAAGTATTCGCACAAGATCAACTACTATCCTTAACAGGATTTTAGTACCTCATCAGAACGAAAAACGAGTAGAGTTTATTCACCCCCCCTCTAAACTCAACTTCGATCCTCAACAGTAACGTCCCGAAAATCGAAAAGTCCACGTAAACCACATGCATGCAAATTATTAAAGTTCTTTGGTATTTTATTAAATTCTTTTAAAGCATAAAATGCATATTTATTTTATTAATTTGTGTTTAATTATTTTTATGCATTACTATTGCATGATAGAATTTGTTTCACGAAATTTTAAAGGTTTATGCATTAAAGATTTTTAAGATTCATTTCGCGCTCGAACGAGGATCAGAGACCGGAGAATTTTCAGGAAAATTATTTTAATTACATGATTTGTTTTTAAATATTAATTTAAGATGTTTTAAAGGTATTTTTCAAGAATTGGGATTTATTGGGTATTTTTACATGCATGCTTTTATTTTTAACGGTACGCAAATTTTAGTGAATCGGGGAACTTTTTGAGGGTTCGGCTAATATTTTCAAAAAACTTTTCAACACGAAATTTTTTTTGGAGAGTTTGTTTGGATTTAATGGACCTAATTTTAAGCTTATTAGACTTAAAATTCTTTTTAAACTCTTAATTAGCAATTTAGGGCACATTAGGTATTTGTTTACTATTTAATTAATCACCTAAACATTATTTAAACTACACCTACCCTACTTCAATAAATTGAACCACCCGACGCCCCTTCATTACACAACCTCCCCCATGTTTTCTTCATTTCCAGCTGTAGTTTCCGTCGGTGTGCTCTTGTTCTTGAAAAGAAATCCATCCGGGTCTCCATCGCATCATCCGGGTCTCCATCGCATCATTCTTGTTCTTCAATCATTAAGGCACGCATTGTACTTTCGTTTTTGCATCATATACGCCATATATATTTGTTTGTATGATAAATTTTATGCGAAACCTTCGATCCGGCATCATACATGGAAGTAGTTTGCATTTCTTCAAATTCATGCATTTCTTGTTACGCACCTCACGGTTTCCTTCTGAGCTGTTGCAAGGGGCTGATGTAGGGTGTGATAAGGGCCTGTTATATTCGAGTTGGAAATGGGTTTGCAAGCTGGAACAAAGCCTTGGAGCGTGGGTAAGCTTTGGTCGAATTATTGAGGTTTGGTGGCTTAGGGTCACGTTTTTGGTTGGGGTTGGGGGAGAGGCCGAGTCGGCGGTGCGAGGGCTGAACCAATCCTTGGATCAGGTCCTGCTGGGTCTGAGACATGGTTTATAGAGGCTTGAACGCTGCTGGAACCGTCCTTAAGGCCGTTCGATCGAGTGCAAGTGCGAGGGGCTAGGACGCGGTTGATGGGTTGTGTTGTTTCTCGGCTCTCAGCAGGTTGCATCCTGCATGTAGCTGGGGCCGTGACTCTAGTTAGTCCAGCAAGGTCCTAGGGTGGTCTAGGTAAGGTGGAGTCAAGGCTCGAACCGTCGGTGGTGAGCTAGGACGTGACATTGGAGGGTAGTGCACAAGGGTGACCTAAGTGGGAAGGACCGAGAGTTTCATTCAATTGCTGGACCATCAGCTGTGGGTTTAAGGGTCTGAAATTAATATTGTAGGACCATTATAGTGTTTTTAAGATATGATAAAAAGTTGGGAAAAATTCGATTAAGTTTCGGTTCGATTCGGGTTAAAATCGGGACCCCGGTCTATGTTTTCAAACAATTCGATTAAGTTGTGATTTTGGCTTGAGTTTACGTTTAGGAATGCTTTTAAAAAAATTTTGGGACATTTTAAGGAGTTTGGTAAGTTTCGGATCAAAATAATGAGTTTTGGATTTATCCAGGATTTAGTCGCCTCACGAAAAGTTAATTAAAGAATTAATTGAAATGCCTAGATTTAAGCTTGATAAAATTATGGAAAATTATATTTAAGCTTAAATAATTATTAGAAGTGTAAGTTTTTAATTTGGGGAATTTATGCTAAAGTTTGGTTTAATTCGAGATTAAAACGCCTTAATATGTTAAATTTAAAGATTAATTTAGAATCATAGATTTAAGCCAAATAAAAATATGAGAAAGTTCATGTAGGCTTAAATAATTATTTGGGACATATAGAGTCAACGGAATTAAGAAAATGCCAAAGAAGTGAAATTTTTCGTCCAGGGATAAAATGTAATTTTTGGGTTTTCAGGGGTAAAATGGTCATTTTGCACCCAGGTTGAGATTTTGGTCCTGGCAGCGCCCTGAGCACAAATTTATGATATTTAAAATGTTCATGCATCATGATCACGATTTTAAGATTTTATAAAGATATACGTCGCATGCTTGGATTTAAGAAAAATTGCATAAATTCAAGATTTTTATAAGTGATGAAAATGATAATGTTTTGAATGATGGGAATTAGTTGTTGCTATCGAAGTATATGTAAATGGTTAAGACATATATGTAAATGCTGATGATGAGACCTAGGCACAGTGCATGGGTGATCCTATCACTGATGTCCGACAGCCGCCGGGTACCGCGGTTCTATGTATGATGGATCTATCGTAAATGATGAATGATGTACGATAGTCACCTCTAATGAACTGAATTCACCAATGATAAATGATGAAAGATGAATAATGAACGATGAATGATGAACGATAAATGAATGATGAATGATGAACGATGAATGATAAATGATAAACGATGAATGATGAATGATGATTAATGATGACATGCTTTGACACGACATGATTTTACACGAGACGTTGATGTTCATGCTTTTAAAGTTCATGAAAGATATGTTTACGTATATGATGATATGAGATGACATTCTTTGACATGACATGATTTTACACAACACGTTTACATTATGCTTTTAAGTTCATGAAAGATATGTTGAGTTTGATATTTTTCACTGTTGTGTGCTAGATATATGTACTTGTTATTAACGGTGCAGGTGTGTTGAGTCTTTAGACTCACTAGGCGTGTGTGATGCAGGTGAGCTTCATGATGAGGAGACTGGAGGTGCCGAACTCTAAGTAGGCAGAGCTGGTGCGGTGACACGACCCGAGGACCGCATGTTTTCCGCATTATGAATTATGAGATTTGAGAGGAGATGAAATTTTTATACGTTGACGACTTTAAGATTTTTATTCGTTTACGTTTGATTTTGGAGTAGTTTGGAAATTTTAAAACTGCGCTATTTTTATTGTCAAATATTAAAGATCATTTTTAAATGCTATATTTTTCTGTGCAGCGCATGCATGCAAAACCTTTAAATGATATTTCGAAAATGCGAGCTTTTATTCTAAAAAAAATGAGACGTTACAGTTGGTATCAGAGCAAGGGTCCTGTATAAGGTTGTGCCGCCGCCAGTTTATGCAGCTCAGTCTTCAAGCCTCGAGCCTGTAAGCTTTTATGATTTAAATGTTTTAAATGATTTACTATTATCACCTGCATGTTAACATGATTTACGCTTTATGACGATCTACGATATATGTTTAACTGCTTTTATGATTTAAGGATTTATTGTTTAAAAAAAAATCAAATTTAAATTTCATGTTGATTACGTTTGGAATTAGACGTGTCTAAGAATTCGAATATTGGGCTTTAGGAGATGTTGATAATGATTTGACTATATTGATTTTTAGGTCAGTAGTATTGATATCCTCCATATGGGTCATAAGTTAATCTTGAAAATTATGAAATGCTTTTGGGACTTGTAGAATTTCTAAGAAATTATTGATTGTTCGTGGTTGCTAGTTGAATTAATTTTTCGAGGATTCCATGTAAGGATTAATGATCGGAAGACTACGAAGATCTTTGGAAGTATAAGAACGTAGGATGCATGCTCTACCTAGTTGGATTTAAGGATTTAATTGCATGAATTGAGAATTTTAATATGTGGTTACCCTGCTTATGTATTGATAGATACGGGTGCTTCTCATACATTTATATATGAACGATTTGCATTGAGTCCTGCATTGCCTGTTGAGTCATTATCTGCTATAGTGTCTGTCTCTTCGCCTTTGGGGACATGTTTGATATCAGTGAAATTTGTGAAACATTGTATGCTACAGTATAACGGGCATGATATTGATCTTGATTGTATTGTACTTGGGTTGTCTGATTTTGACTGTATTATCGGTATTGATATGTTGACCAAGTACAGAGCTACCGTTGATTGTTTCCATAAGATTGTTAGATTCAGACCTGATATGGCTGACGAATGGAAATTCAACGGTAAGGGTTCTAGATCTAGAATTCCTTTGATATCTTCATTATCTATGACTCGATTATTACAGAAAGGAGCGGAGGGATTTCATGTCTATTTAGTTGATTTACTGAAATCGAGTCCAGCATTGGCTGATTTGCCAGTGGTCTGTGATTTTGCTGATGTCTTCCCAGATGAGATTCCAGGTTTGCCTCCGATTAGAGAGATAGACTTCAACATTGAATTGATGCCAGGTACAGTTCCGATTTCGAGGGCTCCGTACAAAATGGCACCGATTGAGTTGAATGAACTGAAAGATCAGTTGAAAGATTTACTGGCCAAGGGGTACATCAGACCGAGTGTTTCGCCTTGGGGTGCTCCAGTATTGTTTGTGAGAAAGAAAGACGGTTCAATGAGACTGTGTATTGACTACCGTCAACTGAATAAGGCTACAGTAAAGAACAAATATCCCTTGCCTCATATCGATGATTTATTTGATCAGTTGCAGGGTTCTTCTATTTATTCCAAGATCGATCTGAGATCTGGATATCATCAGCTGAGAGTCACAGATTCTGATATCTCGAAGACAGCGTTCCGAACCAGGTATGGACATTATGAGTTTATTGTCATGCTGTTTGGGTTGACGAATGCTCCACCTGTATTTATGGGTCTAATGAACCGTGTCTTTCAGAAGTATCTAGACGATTTTGTGATTATATTCATTGATGATAATTTGATTTATTCGAAGAACATGATTGATCAGGTCGAACACTTGAGACCTGTGTTGCGAATTTTGAGGGCTGAGAAATTATATGTGAAACTGTCCAAATGTGAATTTTGGCTGAGACAGGTGGTATTTCTGGATAATATCATATCCGGAGATGGTATATCAGTTGATCCCAGTAAATTTGAGGCCGTGATTTCTTGGCCGAGACTGACATCAGTGCCAGAGATTCACAGATTTATGGGTTTGGCAGGATATTATCGACGATTTATCAAAGATTTCTCCAGTATTGCTAAACCTATCACGCAGTTGACTCAGAAGAATGCACCATTTGTTTGATCAGAAGATTGTGAGTCAAGTTTTCTTGAGTTGAAGAAGAGACTGACCAGTGCTCCGATCTTGACTATTCGGGTGATTTTATCGTTTATTGTGATGCTTCTCACATAGGATTGGGTTGTGTTCTGATGCAGTGAGGACATGTTATTGCCTATGCTTTGAGACAGTTGAAGCCACATGAGACTCGCTATCCAATTCATGATCTTGAATTGGCAGCCATCGTATTTGCCCTTAAGATATGGAGAAATTGCCTATACGGTGAGAAGTTCGAGATTTATTCTGATCACAAAAGCCTGAAATATCTGTTTTCACAGTCAGAGCTGAATATGAGGCAACGAAGATGGCTTGATTTACTGAAAGATTTTGATTGTGAAATCAAATACTATCCGGGGAAATCTAATGCAGCAGCTGATGCACTGAGTCGAAAGGTATGTTCTTTGTCCTTATCGACTATTGGAGTTTCGAATTTTATTGAAGACTACTGTTTGTCTGGATTGGTATTTGAGATAGATCATAGACCATTGAGACTCTATACGGTTCAAGTTGAACCAGAGTTGATTTTGAGAATTAAAGCGTCTCAGAAAGTTGATCAGAATGTTCAGAATTCGATATCGATGGTCAGAGCAGGGCATCGATCAGAATATCAAGTTCGTGACAGTGTTTTATATGGGAATAATTGTCTTGTTGTGCCAGATGTTGCAGATTTGAAACGACAGATATTGTCAGAAGCGCACATCAGTCGATTCAGTATTCATCCTGGTGGCAGAAAAATGTACAATGATTTAAAAAGACAGTTCTGGTGGAAATAGATGAAAGATGATATTGCTGAATATGTGTCCAGATGTCTGAATTGCCAACAATTGAAAGCCGAAAGAAAGAGACCTGGAGGTTTGTTACAGAGCTTGTCGATTCCTGAATGGAAATGAGATCACATTTCCATGGATTTTGTGACGAAGCTACCGAGATCCTCCTGAGGTTGCGATGGGATTTGGGTCGTGAGTGGCAGATTGAACAAATCTGCATGTTTTATTCCGTAAAAGATGACGTACCGACATGACCAGATGGCAGAGATTTATGTCAGAGAAGTGGTCAGATTGCACGGAGTGCCAAAGTCGATTGTATCAGACCGTGATCCTTGGTTTAATTCGCACTTTTGGCAGAGTTTGCAGCAGGCTTTAGGTACGAAGTTACATCTGAGTACCACATATCATCAATAGACCGACGGACAGTCAGAGCGGAATATCCAGACACTGGAAGATATGATTAGAGCTATAGTGCTTGATTTTAGCACGTGATGGAAAGATTATTTTCCTCTTTGTGAGTTTTCGTACAACAACAGCTATCAGACGAATATTGAGATGGCACCGTTTGCAGCGTTGTACGGCAAGAAGTGCAGATCCCCTCTTTATTGGGATGATATCTCTGAGGTACCTGAGATTGGACCTGACATGATCAGAGATAAGACAGAGAAAGTGAAGCTGATTCAGAAGAGAATGAAGGCAGAATACATTATGTTTTTCAAGTATCTTTATTGCGGAAATATCTTCCTGATGCTTCAAATATTATTCAACCAGACGATGCCGAATTGGACGAGACATTGAGTTGCTTCGAATATTTAAGGCTTGAGATTTATTAGTCTTCATTGATGTGATATTCGAAGATATGAGAATGCATGACATGAAATGTAAGGCACTAGATTTATTATTCTTCATTGATGTGATATTCGAAGATATGAGTATGCATGACATGTAATAAGAAGCACTAAGTGAGATGGGAATAGGAAAAACATGAGAAGACATGAAAAATTAGAGTTTTGAATGCAAGCAAGATTGCACCCGCGCCTAAACATAGACCGCACCCGCGGTCCAAGAAGTAGTGCACCCGCGGTTGATGGACAAAAAGTTGAACATTTTTACAGTAGGGTCACCGCACCCACGGTAAAAAGGGGAGCGCAACCGCTGTCGCTTATTATAGATTTTGTAATGGGAACCCCGCAAGTACAGCGCACCCGCGGCAGGAACTAGGCGCAGTCGTACGTGTTGTACAAAGAATGAGACATGTGGTTGTTACCATGCAAGATATATATTGTGTTGTCTTCAATTCCTTTTCTTGCAACAGCTAAGGACCAAGAGAACCCAGGAGAATTCAGCAAGTTCCTTCAAGTATCACTTGCTAGTTTTACAAGATTCGATTACCCAAATTTAATTCCGAGTTCGGATTTGTGTTCCTTGTATCAAGGGCTTCAAAAGGGTATACTTTTTATATCTGTTCAGCATGTTTTTAAGTTGACATGTTGAGGAAATTCAGATATGTTCGTGATTATATGTTCTTGAGATCATAGATGTCGTAGAATCGTAAACGGATCGATTATCGGGTGTCATATGCGATTCGTATGAAATTCCAGCCTATATGTATATGAGGATATACCGATTTTGATATGATGGGGCATATATTGTAATGATTATGAGCTGTGATGTTGATTATGTTGTTGTTGAGTTGATCGGTATCGAGAAATCATGCTGTTACGCCGTTGAATTGTACTGAGATTGATTATTGAGTCCAATGTGTATTGATTGGAATTATGAATTGATAGAATGCATCTCAACATACCATTTCAGATTTGTATTGGCAACTTTGATAGCGAGACTTCGACTACGACACAAATTGTACGGAAACGAAAGGTATAATTCATGTGAATTCGGGAGATATGACTCGAATCAGACTTGATTGGAGTTTCCCAAAATCTCATACTAGATTGTTGTTCATATTGCGTTATGTTATGCCTTGTTTATAGATTATATTCAAGCATTTACGATAGGAGAGTCATTGGCAGACTTGCCAAACTAGACGTTCGGTGGTATCGACGCATAGGAGTAGACTTTCTCCGATTGTAGACATTCGATACAGACAGGACCGAAGTCTAGGAATAAGAAGTACCGTCACCCCGATTGGGAGGGTAGGTGGCAGACAGTGACGTCTTATTCACATCGGGACCCCTAGAGTTAGAGTTGAGGCGAGTCAAGATATGATTTGATTTGAATTGCATGCTTACATTACTTTGGTTTCATAGATTATGGAGCCTATTGTTATTGCTTTCATGCATGGTTTATGATTATGTATCAGCATGCATACATGTTTTATACTGGGATTCGTTCTCACCGGAGTTTCCGGCTGTTGTTGTGTTTGTATGTGTGCATGGCAACAGGTGGGATAAGATCGGGGTCTCGACGAGGATGAGAGATGATAGAGTGGTGATTACGGGCGTAGAAGAAGAGTACTAGTGGTTCTTACTAGACTTGTACTACTTGTGATTTGTAGTTGGTATTGAACTCTAGTTTGTATGGATGTACTAGAACAAAACATGTACTTATGTTTGTTGTAATTAAATAAAGAAAGATCTTATACTTAGTTTATATACATTTGATTTAATGTTAAAAGGAAAAATTTGAACCACACTTTATAATAAAGATCCAATTAATCCCAAAAGAATTGAGTTAGAGCCCGGGTCCCCACAACAGGTGGTATCAGAGCAGTAGGTTCTGTAGACTAAGATATAATAGAATGACCGGGGTAGATCGAGTCATCTTCCTTGCTATTGATGTACTAGCATGATTTATTGCTTTCCCTATTACATGTTGTATTGTTATCTGAGTTGATTGCAGCATGTATTTGTAAAGACTGAATCAGAACCGATTCTGGATCAGAGGCATATGATCAGAGGAGGGCTGAGACAACTTGTATAGACTGTGTACTAATGTAAAGGCCCTAAAACTCCTTGCTTGAAAATTTGCGGAAAATTTAAAATTTTCTTTTTAAAAATAAATGGAGTGCCTCATTCATAAAATCAACTGATAACTCAATTTCAATGTTTAAAATATAGCAGCGGAAAAATAATGTTTGCCAACATCAACAATTAAAATTTATCCAACGACTGATAAAATTGTTTGCGGAAAAATAACAACTGCTGCACTGAGGTCCTCAGGTGCCACTACTGCCGACCCAAGCTGGCTCACTGGTCCCCGCCCTCGGCCCTGGCCTCATCGGTACCTACAACAATCCATTCTAGTGAGCCTAAAGACTCAGCATGCATATATCGCAGGTAACGAGTAAAATCTGAAGTAAAATATGCATGGGATAAAATATCATGTCATGAGGCATGCTGAAAATAATCTGTACTGAGCAATTATAATACGTGCATAACTGAACTGAAAATCACAGTAAAAATATTTACTCCTTGGAGCCCTGTACTGAAATAACTGGTAAAATTTTCTGTTGAGATTATGGTCTACGCCTGTGGCCCCTGCACTAAGCTAAACTGGTCGGTAACTGGCTACCGGGGAGTATAAAACTGAACTGAGCTGGCCGGTCACTGGCGACCGGGTGGTACCAAACTGAAATGATCGATCACTGTCGACCGTATAAAATAATGCTCCCATCATAGTGAATTGACCACAATCAATATCGCATAAATCTCAAAAATAAGCATTTTCTATTTTCATGCACGTAAAATAATTAACTGGCATAATGAAAATATCCTGTGTATTTTACCAACTGGATTGGATTGGATCGTCCCCAGGCTCGCTGCAACCTAACTTGCCATGAAAAATATGCAATAGCTTATACTTGACCAAACTATGCAATTAAGTTTGAAAATGCGACAATTACGTCTAACGACTTCGTATTTAATCATGACTCCGAACCAACCCGAACCAACACTGAACCAACGTATAGTCATGATTAAAATACGCTTAAAATTATGAACTTATGCTCCTAAAATGATGAGGGCCGAAATCTAGGTGAATGGAGGCCAAAACGTGAAACGCTCTTTCGAGAGTCAATTTGGCACATCGCACCGTAAATTCTCGTACGACCTCAAAAATGATCCGAATCACAAACGGTCAAAAACACGACCTTCCTAACTCGATAGGGCACTGTCCAGTCCAAGTCCATAGGATAAAAGCCAACCAAGAACTCGAACGAGCCTCCGAACCGACACAGCAACTTGCTGTAATTTTCCAGCAGCTGCAACCTTTCTTGCATCGCGTCGTTTGCGAGACTTTTGGCCATTGGGGCTTGAACCACCGACCAAAGCCTCTCCAAAACGTCCCAAGGAATGATTCGAACCACGGCTAAGGGCCCTAGGCCAGCCACAATTCGAATTTTTCCAGCAACCAACCGAGAAGATCCACCGAGAGTAGACTTGCTAGAGAAGTGATCTAACCATGGCTATAGGCCACTAGGGCAACCTTGATCCGATCCTTTCTCTTGACAGCAGAAATCAAAACTTTGAGACTCAAAAATGGCACCGATGGAGCATTGCTGTCAATTCAAAATTCAAGCAAGCATGGGGACTGAAACATTGGACTAAAATGATCCTAATCCATGCTAGAACATGTATAGATGTCGCCTTGGGAGCCTGGGACCGATCCATAACCTGAATATACAAAACAAGCAAAAACCGTGAAGTGCATCTTGAAATATCGAAAATTCTACATGTGCAAGTTTCTGAAATTTGCTGTATATTTCGGTTTCAACATAGCAGTGATGATCATGGAATGAAAAATATTTGATAATAGGACTTGATTGAGGTTTGAAAGAAATATAAACATGCCTGGTTTCGTTTCGAAAGAAAACGAACGAAACGACGACGACGCGGCACGGAGGAGTGGAGCGCTTCTCTTCCTTTCCTCTTCTACTCGATTTTCTTTCCTTTCTTCCTAGCTAAGACTCACGTTTTTTACACTGAAAATGGATCTGAATTTGGTGGTAGGGAGGAGGTTAAGTGGTTAAAAGGGTGTGGGAGGATGGTGCAAAATATAAGGGAGAATCAAGACCAAGTCTCCATTTTTTTTTTTTAAATTTGAATTTGGTTTGGATATCAACTATTTGTTGGGTGTTTCTAGAATATAAGTAGCCGATTATATCATGCTAATCAAGGGCTAGGATAGTGGTCTAGTATTAATTAATTAAGATGGAAAAATAGCTAAAAGAATTAGCATGCTAAACAACCAAGAATGGGCCAAAGGTGAGTTGGCAAGTCCTTGTTTGTTCTACTAGGGGGTGTGGCCGAAATTCAATAATAAAAGGTAGGGGAGAAATTGATTATCTAATAAATTAATAACCTTTAAAAGCCTCACTAATCCTTTAAATAATTTAGTGACTAAAACCCTTAATTAAGTAACTTAAATGAGCTTATTTCTTAATCACCTCAAGTAATTAAATTAAATCCTCAAACCTCCTTTTTTAACTTAAATGAACTTACTTGCGAGCTAAATTAACTTCTGGAAATATTTCTGAGTCTTAAATTTTATCTCTAAACTCCAACTCCAGTCCGGCCTCACTAAAATAACTGAAATGATAAAAATCAAACTACTGCATGAAATCATAAAATAATTAACTTCAAAGAAATGCATTTAAATAATCATGTAATGAAGTCAATTTAATTTAAAAATCTAGAATTATGCATGGCTTATACGTAGACTGATTTACTGGTTCTACAACTAATCTTGTTGATAATCAGATATGCTGCCTAGAAGAATACCACAACCAGCTGCAGGTCAAGTGCCAGAACAGGGTAGTACGTCAGGTACTCAGATGGACGTGACCGCTACACCTATGGAGACGTTATTGAAGAGGTTTCAGTCATTCTATCCCCCGAATTTGAAGGGCACGGAGACTACAGTGGATTGTGAGAGCTGGCTAGACGATATAGAGATGCTATTTGAATCTCTTGCCTATAAAGATGAACAGAGAGTGAAGTTGATTGGGAATCAGTTACAAGAAGTGGCGAAAAGTTGGTGGCTTACGAAGAAAAGAGCATTAGAGCATCGAGGGATCGATATTACTTGGAAGGTATTTAAAGATAAATTTTATCAGCGTTTCTTTCCAGTCTCCTATCGAAAAGACAAAGGGGCAGAATTTGCCAACTTGAGACAGGGACAGTGGAACATAGAAGAGTATGTTGCCAAATTTTCTTCCTTGCTCCTATTTGCACCACATGTGGCAGGAAATGACGAAGCGGTCGCAGACTAGTTCATCTGTGGGGACCCGGGCTCTAACTCAATTCCTTTGGGATTTATTGGATCTTTGCTCGAAAATGTGGGTCAAAATTTTGCGTTTAACATTAATTCAAATGTATAATTAAAATATAATCTGTCTCTATAACAATTAAACAACATATTGTACATACAAATCTGTTTAGTACAATCATACACTAGTGTTTAAGAGTTTCAGTACAAATCTAATACCAACAACTAGTAATCTGCATCGCCCGAGATCTCCACACTATCAACAATCTCTCATCTTCCTCGTGACCCAGATCCTGCCCCACCTGTTGCCATGCACACATACAGACACGACAACAGCCGGATAACTCCGGTGAGAACAAATCCCAGTATAAAACATGTAGGCATGCAATGTAATAATCATGTACAAAAGCATAGCATATATCAATTAACATGAATTAAAATCTAAACATGTAAAGGAATACAAATCTGTATTCAACATCTAATTCTTGACTCGATTCGTTTCTACTCTAGGGATCCCGGTGTGAATAAGACGTCACTGATCTGTCACCTACCCTCCCAATCGGGGTAACTGTACGTCTTATTCCTAGACTTCGGTCAAATCTGTATCGAGTGGCTACACGTAGAGATGATCTGCTCCTACGCGTCGATACACCGAACGTCTAGTTTGACAAATCTGTCAATGATTCCTATCTCAAAGGCTTGAATATCAATCTATAAACAAAGCATAATCATAATCAAGTATAAATAACAATCTAGTATGTGATTTAGGGAAACTCGTATCAAATCTGAATCGAGTTGTGCAATCCCGTGACCTACATGAATTATACCTTTCTTGTCGAACAATCGGTCGTAGACGAATTCTCGAATTCAATGTAGCCAATACAAATCTGAAATGGCAATGTGTAGACACATTCTATCAATATACATCTCAATCAACTCAATGTACAAATCTGTAATTGATTTCAATACAATTCAACGGCGTAACGGCGTAGTCTCGCGATACCGATAACTCAAACAATATCATAATCAATCCCAATAACTCATAATCTCATCCAACACAAATATGTATACTGAAATCTATATAATCTTCACATAAAACATGCTGTAATTTTGAAACTGGTAACATACGGCGTCTGAAAATCGATCCGTTTACGTTTCTACGATGCTCATAATCTCAAGAACACATATGATACATCATATCACAATTTCCTCAACATTTAAACTTCAAAACATGTTGAAATCTAACCAAACTTACATCCTCTTGTAGCTTTGGTTGAGAGGAGCATAAATCTGAACTTGTATTCAAGTTTGGATGGCTAGATCTTGTACAAGATAAATTTTGAGATGAAAGAAGCCTTGCACTTTTCTCTGAATTCCCTCTGCTCGGTTCTTGTTCTGAGGTAGCTAAATGGAAGACAACACACCTATATTGCATGCTCAAGGACAAGTGTTATCATTTTCCAAGTGGCACGCATGACCGCGGGTGCGGTATCTCGGTGACCGCGGGTGCGCTATACTCTCGGCAGCCCTATCATTTTCTGAAATTCATCGACCGCGGGTGCGGTGGGTTTTTCACCGCGGGTGCGGTGTCACTTCGGCCTGCATCACTAAATTCTGAATACTGCACCGCGGGTGCGGTGTCTCCTAGCACCGCGGGTGCGGTATGGCTTCGGCCAAACTTTATAATTCTGATATTCTTGACCGCGGATGCACTCCTACTCTAGGCGCGGGTGCGGTCTATTCAATTTCAAAATTCTGATTTTTATGTCATGCATTCTCATATCTTCAAATCTAACATCAATAACAACTGATAATTCTCGAGCCTTACATTTCTCCCCCTCTTAGACAAGGGTTCGTCCTCGAACTCAGAAACTAGTAATCATGCAATTATATACAAAAGTAGTATAAGCAAAACTGAAATAAGAACTCACATCATATGAATAGCTCGGGATGCCTCTGTCTCATATTAGACTCTGTCTCCCAAGTTGCTTCTTCGATTCCATGACGACTCCACTGAATCTTCACAAGCGGAATGGTCTTTGTCCTGAGTTGTTTCACTTTCCGATCAAGAATCTGTATCGGTCGCTCAACATAGCTCAAAGTCTGATCTAACTCGGCTTCATCAGGCTGAATGACATGAGAACTGTCTGGCATATATTTACGCAGCATCGATACATGAAATACGTCATGTATTCCAGACAAAGAAGGAGGAAGAGCAAGTCTGTAAGCTCGATCGCCAATCTTCTCCAAGATTTCATACGGACCGATGTATCTAGGAGACAATTTCCCACGTTTGCCAAACCTGACAACGCCTCTGAAAGGAGAAATCTTCAAGAATACTCTGTCTCCCTGCTCAAACATTAACGGTCTGCGTCTGATATTGGCGTATTTGGCTTGACTATCCTGTGATGTCTTCATTCTCTTCTGAATGATCTTAACTTTCTCAGTCATCTCGCGAATCATATCTGGCTCCAATTCTGGTACCTCAGAAATATCATCCCAGTACAACGGAGATCTGCACTTCTTGCCATACAAAGCTTCAATATGGTGCCATCTCTATACTCGTCTGATAGCTATTGTTGTACGAGAATTCACATAAAGGCAATGAATCCTGCCAACTAGTACCAAAGTCTAGTACTACAGCTCTCAGCATATCCTCTAAAGTCTGGATAGTCCGCTCTGACTGTCCGTCTGTCTGAGGATGATAAGCAGTACTCAGGTCTAAAGTCGTACCCAAAGCCTGCTGCAAACTGTGCCAAAAGTGAGAAGTGAATCGTGGATCACGATCTGATACTATAGACTTCGGCACACCATGAAATCTGACGACTTCTCTGACATACAACTCTGCCATCTGATCGTGTCGGTATGTCATCTTGTATGGAATAAAATAGGCAGATTTGGTCAGTCTGTCAATAGTGACCCAAATCGAATCACAGCCCCGAGAAGATCGAGGTAACTTCGTCACAAAATCCATGGAAATGTGATCCCATTTCCATTCAGGAATAGACAAACTCTGAAGTAAACCTCCGGGCTTCTTTCTTTCTGCCTTCACCTGTTGGCAACTCAAGCATTTAGACACAAATTCTGCGATATCGGTCTTCATCTGTTTCCACCAAAACTGTGTCTTTAAATCGTTATACATCTTCCTACCACCAGGATGGATACTAAACCGGCTACAATGCGCTTCTGATATGATCTGTCGTCTCAAATCTGAAACATCTGGCACTACTAGACGGTTATTTACATACAGAACAAAATCTCTAACCTGATATTCAGAGATATGTCCAGCTCTGACCATATCAATCGATCTCTGAATACTCGGATCAGTTCTCTGCGCTTCTTTGATCTTCATAATCAGATCTGGCTCAACCTGAATCGTCGCAAGTCGAAGTGGTCTACTATCTGTATCAAATGCCAATCCAGACAAGCAACAATCTTTAACTAAATTCGATACACCTATCGTCGACAAGGATAGAGCACATACCTTCCGACTCAAGGCGTCTGCTGCTGCATTCAACTTCCCTGGATAGTACTTGATCTCGCAATCAAAATCTTTCAGCAGATCAAGCCATCTACGTTGCCTCATGTTTAACTCTGACTGAGAAAATAGGTATTTCAGACTCTTGTGATCAGAGTAGATCTCGAATTTCTCGCCATACAAATAATGCCGCCAAATCTTCAACGCAAATACGATAGCAGCCAATTCAAGATCATGAATCGGGTATCGTGTCTCGTGTGGCTTCAGTTTCCTAGAGGCATACGCAATCACGTACCCTCGCTGCATAAGAATACACCCTAGCCCTCTGTGAGATGCATCACAGTACACAACGAAATCACCTGTACCGGAAGGAATCATCAAAACAGGCGTACTAGTCAGCCTCTTCTTCAGCTCAACAAAACTAGACTCACAGTCTTCAGACCACACAAACGGTGAATTCTTCTGTGTCAAATGGGTAATCGGTTTCGCTATACTGGAGAAATCTCTGATAAAACGGCGGTAGTACCCTGCTAGACCCATGAAACTGCGTATCTCAGGCACAGAAGTCGGTCTCGGCCAGCTGATCACAGCTTCAACTTTACTCGGATCTACTGCAATACCGTCCCCAGATATGATATGCCCAAAAACACAACTTGTCTCAACCAAAATTCGCACTTGGACCGTTTGGCATACAACTGCTCTTTTCTCAAAGTCTGCAATACAATTCTCAAATGCTCTGCATGCTCAATCAAATTCTTCGAATATACCAAAATGTCATCAATAAAAATTATCACAAACTCATCTAAATATTTCTGAAAGATACGGTTCATCAAACTCATAAAAACCGATGGCGCATTCGTCAAACCAAAAGGCATAACAACAAACTCGTAATGTCCATACCTGGTTCGGAATGTTGTCTTCGGTATGTCCACATCTCTAACTCTGAGCTGATGATACCCTGATCTCAAATCAATCTTCGAGTAAACCGAAGATCCTTGAAGCTGATCAAATAAGTCATCGATGCGAGGCAAAGGATACTTGTTCTTTACTGTTGCCTTGTTCAACTGTCTGTAATCAATACATAACCGCATCGAGCCATCTTTCTTTCGAACAAATAGCACCGGAGCACCCCAAGGTGATACACTCGGTCTGATGTATCCCTTGGACAGAAGGTCTTCTAACTGTGCTTTCAACTCTTTCAGCTCTATCGGTGCCATCCTATACGGAGCTCTCGAAATAGGAACAGAACTGGGCATAAGATCTATGCTAAAATCAATCTCTCGGGCTGGAGGTAACCCCAGTATCTCATCTGGAAATATATCTGCAAACTCACAAACTACTGGCAAATCTGCCAAAGCAGGGCTCGACTTCAGTAGATCTACTGAATAAATAAGGAACCCCTCTGCTCCTGTCTGTAACAATCTACTCATAGTCAGAGCAGATACTAAGGGAATCCGAGATCTGGAACCCTTACCGTAGAATTTCCACTCTTCTGTCAATTCAGGTCTGAATCTGACAATCTTGTGGCAACAATCTACAGTAGCCCTGTACTTGGTTAACATGTCTATACCAATTATACAATCAAAATCAGCTAAACCAAGTACTATACAATCTAGATCAATCTCATGCCCCTCAAACTGAAGCATACAATGTCTAACTATAGTCACAGATATCAAACCACTTCCCAACGGAGATGTGATAGACACTACAGTAGATAATGAGTCCATAGGCAATGCGTGTATCAATGCAAAATGTTCAGATATGAATGTATGGGATGCACCTGTGTATATCAACACATATGCAGGATAACTGCAAAGAAAACAGTTACCTGCAATGACATCGTCTGGTGCCTCCTGCGCCTGCTCCTCTGTCAGCGCAAACACCCTAGCCTGCTGTCTGGGAGGTTGACCCACTGTCTGACTACCTCCTGGTCTCTGCTGGGCCTGTGTAGGTGGTGGCTGGAAGGAGTGTACAAAGGATGCATGTCTCTCCATCTGTGGCACTGATGCTGATGACCCTGTACTCTGGGATCGCTAGGCACTCCTCGGGGGACAAACTCTGGCAAAGTGTCCCGATTGCCTACAGATGTTGCAGCGTCCCATAACTCCTTGACACTGCTCGGTGGCATGTCGCCCTCCACACGAACTGCAATACGCGCCACTATAATCTGAACCCTGACCTCTCTGTCGAGATCCACTTGAGCTCAATGAACTGCTCCCGGATTTCTTAAACTGCTTGCCCTTAGCCTTCAGAAATTCCTTCTTGCCACTACTACTAGATCCACTATCAAATCGAGGAGGAGGTGGTGGAAACTGAACAGCAGTAGGTGGTGGCTGTCTCTGCCCCTAAACACTGTATGAAGCTCCTCGCTGCCTGATCAAGCCAGCCTCTGCTCCCTTAGCTTTGTTCAATGCCTCTGAAAAAGTATTGGGCCTACCAGTATTTACCAATGTGAAAATATCCGGATTCAAGCCATTTATGAACTGGTCGGCAGCCGCTTCATCATTCTCTGCCACATGAGGTGCAAAACGAAGCAAAGCAGAGAATTTAGCAACATACTCTTCGATGTTCAATGGCCCCTGTCTCAAGTTTTCAAATTCTGCTCCTTTATCTTTTCGGTAGGAGATTGGGAAGAAACGTTGATAGAACTCATCCTTGAACACCTTCCAAGTGATATCAATGCCTCGATGCTCCAAGGCTCTCTTCGTAGTCAACCACCAGCTCTTTGCAACCTCTTGCAATTGATGCCCTATCAACTTCACACGTCTCTCATCAGTATAGGCCAACGACTCGAAAAGCATCTCTATATCATCGAGCCAACTCTCACATTCAACTGCATTCTCGGTGCCTTTCAACGTCGGAGGATGGAAGGACTGAAACCTCTTCAACAAGGTCTCCATCGGTGTAGCCGTAACATCCATCTGTGTACCTGATGTGCTACCCTGCTCTGGCACCTGACCTGCTACCGGCTGTGGCACTCGTCGAGGAGGCATAAATCTGATTATCGAACTGATTAGTACACAAATTATACAATCTCTCTCAGCCCTCCTCTGATCATATACCTCTGATCGAGAATCGGTTTTGATTCAGGCTTGACATGCTGTAAATCAATTCAGATAATACAACAACATATAATAAGGAAAGCAATAAATCATGCTAGCATCCCAAAAGCAAGGAAGAAGACTCGATCTACCCCGCTCATTTTAGTCTATCTCAATCTACAGAATCTACAGCTCTGATACCACCTGTTGTGGGGGACCCGGGCTCTAACTCAATTCCTTTGGGATTTATTGGATCTTTTCTCGAAAATGTGGGTCAAAATTTTGCGTTTAACATTAATTCAAATGTATAATTAAAACATAATCTGTCTCTATAACAATTAAACAACATATTGTACATACAAATATGTTTAGTACAATCATACACTAGTGTTTAAGAGTTTCAGTATAAATCTAATACCAACAACTAGTAATCTGCATCGCCCGAGATCTCCACACTATCAACAATCTCTCATCTTCCTCATGACCCAGAACCTGCCCCACCTGTTGCCATGCACACATACAGACACGACAACAGCCGGATAACTCCGGTGAGAACAAATCCCAGTATAAAACATGTAGGCATGCAATGTAATAATCATGTACAAAAGCATAGCATATATCAATTAACATGAATTAAAATCTAAACATGTAAAGGAATACAAATCTGTATTCAACATCTAATTCTTGACTCGATTCGTTTCTACTCTAGGGATCCCGGTGTGAATAAGACGTCACTGATCTGTCACCTACCCTCCCAATCGGGGTAACTGTACGTCTTATTCCTAGACTTCGATCAAATCTATATCGAGTGGCTACACGTAGAGATGATCTGCTCCTACGCGTCGATACACCGAACGTCTAGTTTGACAAATCTGTCAATGATTCCTATCTCAAAGGCTTGAATATCAATCTATGAACAAAGCATAATCATAATCAAGTATAAATAACAATCTAGTATGTGATTTAGGGAAACTCGTATCAAATCTGAATCGAGTTGTGCAATCCCGTGACCACATGAATTATACCTTTCTTGTCGAACAATCGGTCGTAGACGAATTCTCGAATTCAATGTAGCCAATACAAATCTGAAATGGCAATGTGTAGACACATTCTATCAATATACATCTCAATCAACTCAATGTACAAATCTGTAATTGATTTCAATACAATTCAACGGCGTAACGGCGTAGTCTCGCGATACCGATAACTCAAACAATATCATAACAATCCCAATAACTCATAATCTCATCCAACACAAATATGTATACTGAAATCTATATAATCTTCACATAAAACATGATGTAATTTCGAAACAGTAACATACGGCGTCTGAAAATCGATCCGTTTACGTTTCTACGATGCTCATAATCTCAAGAACACATATTATACATCATATCACAATTTCCTCAACATTTAAACTTCAAAACATTTTGAAATCTAACCAAACTTACATCCTCTTGTAGCTTTGGTTGAGAGGAGCATAAATCTGAACTTGGATTCAAGTTTGGATGGCTAGATCTTGTACAAGATAAATTTTGAGATGAAAGAAGCCTTGCACTTTTCTCTTAATTCCCTCTGCTCGGTTCTTGTTCTGAGGTAGCTAAATGGAAGACAACACACCTATATTGCATGCTCAAGGACAAGTGTTATCATTTTCCAAGTGGCACGCATGACCGCGGGTGCGGTGTCTCGGTGACCGCGGGTGCGCTATACTCTCGGCAGCCCTATCATTTTCTGAAATTCATCGACCGCGGGTGCAGTGGGTTTTTCACCGCGGGTGCGGTGTCACTTTGGCCTGCATCACTAAATTCTGAATACTGCACCGCGGGTGCGGTATGGCTTCGGCCAAACTTCATAATTCTGATATTCTTGACTGCGGGTGCACTCCTACTCTAGGCGCGGGTGCGGTCTATTCAATTTCAAAATTCTGATTTTTATGTCATGCATTCTCATATCTTCAAATCTAACATCAATGACAACTGATAATTCTCGAGCCTTACATCATCAATGGTTTAAACCCTGATATTTTTACTTTGGTGAACACGGGACGACCCAATACCTTTTCTGAGGCACTTAATAGAGCAAAAGGAGCCTAGGCTGGATTGATCAGGCAGCGAGGAGTTTCCTATAGTGCTCAGAGTCAGAGACCGCCATAGGCCGCCGCCCAGTTTCCCCCACCTCCTCCTCGATTTGATAGTGGAAGCAGTTGTGGTGGCAAGAAAGATTTTCTGAAAGCCAAGGGTAAAAAGTTCAAGAGATCAGGGAGCAGTTTGTCGAGCTCCAGCGGGACACGACAGAGAGGTCCTGGCCAAAGTTTCGAGTATACAGGTGTGTACTGTAGTTCTTATGGAGGCATGCATGCCACTGAGCAGTGTCACGGAGTCATGGGTCGATGCAATATTTGTAGACAGCAGGGACACTTTGCCAGAGTCTGTCCACAGTGAGGTGTACAGCAAGCTCAGAGAATTGGGGCATCTGGTTCTGTATCTCAGCCTGAGCGGCAAGCATCATCTGTTCATTCCTTCCAGCCGCCACCTACACAGACCCAGTCTCGAGCCAGAGGTAGCCAGATAGTGAGCCAACCTCCCAGACAGCAGGCTCGAGTGTTCGCACTGACAGAGGAGCAGGCCCATGATGCGCCAGACGATGTGATTACAGGTAACTGTTTTCTTTGCGGTTATCCTGCATATGTGTTGATAGACACAGATGCATCACATACATTCATTTCTGAACATTTTGCATTGACACATGCATTGCTTGTCGAGTCATTGTCTATTGTATTGTCTATTTCTTCTCCGTTGCGAAGTGGTCTGATATCTGTTACGTCAGTTAGACATTGTAGACTACAGTTTGAAGGTCACGAGATTGAGCTAGATTGTGTTGTACTTGGATTATCTGATTTTGATTGTATTTTCGGGATTGACATGTTAACTAAGTACAGAGCCACCGTTGACTGTTTTCACAAGATTGTCAGATTCAGACCTGAAATGACAGAAGAATGGAAATTCTACGGTAAGGGTTCCAGATCTCGGATTCCCTTAGTGTCTACTTTGAAAATAATTATATTGTTGCAGAAAGGAGCAGAGGGGTTCCTTGTCTATTTTGTAGATCTATAGAAATCGAGCCCGGCATTGGCAGATTTGCCAGTAGTATGGGAGTTTGCAGATGTATTTCCAGATGAGATCCCAGGGTTACCCCCAGCCCGAGAAATAGATTTCAGCATAGATCTTTTTCCAGGTACTGTTCCTATATCTCGAGCTCCGTATAGGATGACGCCGATAGAGTTGAAAGAATTGAAAGCACAGTTAGAAGATCTTCTGGCCAAGGGATATATCAGACCTAGTGTATCTCCTTGGGGCGCACCAGTACTATTTGTGCGAAAGAAAGACGGTTCGATGAGATTGTGTATAGATTACCGGCAACTGAATAAGGCAACGATAAAGAACAAGTATCCTTTGCCTCGTGTAGACGATTTATTTGATCAGTTGCAGGGATCTTCTATCTATTCCAAGATTGATTTGCGATCGGGATATCACCAGCTGAAAGTTAGAGATGTTGATATACCAAAGACAACATTCCGAACAAGGTATGGACACTACGAATTTATTGTCATGCCTTTTGGTTTAACGAATGCTCCAGCGGTATTCATGGGATTGATGAACCGTGTCTTTCAGAGGTGTTTGGATGAGTTTGTGATTTGTTTTATAGATGATATCTTAGTTTATTCTAAGAATCTGAGTGAGCATGCCGATCATTTGAGAATCGTGTTGCAAACGTTGAGAAATGAAATATTATATCTGGAGAAAGTATTCCAAGTGTGAGTTTTGGCTGAGACAGGTTGTCTTCTTGGGTCATATCATATCTGGAGACAGTATTTCGGTAGATCCGAGTAAAGTTGAAGCTGTGATCAGTTGACCGAGACCGACTTCTGTGCCAGAGATACGCAGTTTCATGGGTTTGGCAGGGTACTATCGACGATTTATTCGAGATTTCTCCAGTATAGCGAAGCCAATTACCCAGTTGACACAGAAGAATGCGCCATTTGTGTGGTCTAAGGATTGTGAGTCTAGCTTTCTAGAGTTGAAGAAGAGGCTCACCAGTGCTCCAGTATTGACGATACCTTCAGGTACTTGTGATTTTATTGTATATTGTGATGCATCTCACAGAGGGCTAGGATGTGTTCTTATGCAGCGAGGACATGTGATCGCATACGCCTCGAGACAGTTGAAGACTCACGAGACTCGGTACCCAATTCATGATCTTGAATTGGCAGCCATTGTTTTTGCATTGAAGATTTGGCGTAATTATCTTTATGGCGAGAAATTTGAGATCTATTCTGATCACAAGAGCCTGAAGTATCTATTTTCTCAGTCACAGTTGAACATGAGACAGCGTAGACGAGTCGATTTGTTGAAATATTTTGATTGTGAGATCAAATACTATCCAGGGAAGTCAAATGCAGCAGCGGATGTCTTGAGTCGGAAGGTATGTGCCCTATCCTTATCGACGATAGGTGTTTCAAATTTAGTTGAAGATTGGTGTTTGTCTGGATTGATATTTGATACAGATAGTAGACCGCTACGACTTGCTTCGATTCAAGTTTAGCCAGATTTGATTATGAGAATCAAAGAAGCCCAAAGAACTGATCAGAATGTGTAGAAGTCGATTGATATGGTCAGATCAGGACATCAGTCAGAGTATCAGGTACATGATTATGTTCTGTATGTGAATAACCGTATTGTAGTGCCAGATGTTCCAGAATTGAAACAACAGATTATGTCAGAAGCTCACTGTAGTCAGTTTAGTATTCATCATGGTGGCGGAAAGATGAACAATGACTTGAAAACACAATCCTGGTTGAAACAGATGAAGTCAGATATTGCCGAATTTGTGTATAAGTGTTTGAATTGCCAACAAGTGAAGGCCGAGAGAAAGAAACCTGGAGGTTTACTTCAGAGTTTGTCTATTCCTGAATGGAAATGAGATCACATTTCCATGGATTTCGTGACGAAGTTACCTCGATCATCCCGGGGCTGTGATGCGATTTGGGTTATTATTGACAGATTGACCAAATCATCATGTTTTATTCCATACAGAATGACATACCGACACGATCAGATGGCTGAGATATATGTCAGAGATGTTTTCAGATTGCATGGTGTGCCGAAGTCTATTGTATCAGACCGCGATCCCCTATTCACTTCACACTTCTGGCACAATCTGCAGCAGGCTCTAGGTACGACATTACACTTGAGTACTGCTTATCATCCTCAGACAGACGGACAGTCAGAACGGACTATCCAGACTTTAGAGGATATGTTAAGAGCTGTAGTGCTAGATTTCGGCACTAGTTGGCAAGATTCACTGCCGCTTTGTGAATTCTCGTACAACAACATCTATCAGACGAGTATCGAGATGGCACCGTTTGAAGCTTTATACGGCAAGAAGTGCAGATCTCCGTTGTATTGGGATGAGGTATCTGACGTACCAGAACTTGGGCCTGATATGATTCGTGAAATGACTGAGAAAGTGAAAATAATTCAGAAGCGAATGAAGACGGCACAAGATAGACAAGCCAAGTATGCGAACGTCAGACGTAGACCGCTAGTATTTGAAGAAGGGGACAGAGTATTTTTTAAGATTTCTCCTTTCAGAGGCATTGTCATATTTGGCAAACGTGGGAAGTTGTCTCCTAGATACATCGGTCCTTACAAGATTCTGGAGAAGATTGGCGATCGAGCATATCGACTTGATCATCCTCCTTCTTTATCTAGGATACATGACATTTTTCATGTATCGATGTTGCATAGATATATTCCAGATATTTCTCATGTCATTCAGCCTGAAGAAGCTGAGCTTGATCAGACTTTGAGTTATGTTGAGCAACCGATACAGATTCTTGATCGGAAAGAGAAAAAGCTCAGAACGAAGACTATTCCGCTTGTGAAAGTTCAGCGGAGTCGTCATGGCACTGAAGAAGCGACTTGGGAGACAGAAGCAGATATGAGACAGAGACATCCCGAGTTATTTACATGATGTGAGTATTTTTTCAGTTTTTATTATATTGCTTTTCATATATGATTTGATAGATTGCCTGCGATTTCGAGGACGAAATCATTTCTTATAGGGGGAGAAATGTAAGGCTTGAGATTTATTAGTCTTCATTGATGTGATATTCGAAGATATGAGAATGCATGACATGAAACGTAAGGCACTAGATTTGTTAGTCCTTCATTGATGTGATATTCGAAGATATGAGTATGCATGACATGTAATGAGAAGCAGTAAGTGAGATGGGAATAGGAAAGACATAGATAAGACATGAAAAATTAGAGTTTTGAATGCAAGGAAGATTGCACCCGCGCCTAAACATAGACCGCACCCGCGGTCCAAGAAGCAGTGCACCCGCGGTTGATGGACAGAAAGTTGAACATTTTTACATTAGGGTCACCGTACCCGCGGTAAAAAGTGGAGGGCACCCGCGGTCGCTTATTATAGATTTTGTAACGGGAACCCCGTGAGCACAGCGCACCCGCGGCAGGAACTAGGCGCACCCGCGGTCGTACGTGTTGTACAAAGAATGAGACATGTGGTTGTTACCATGCAAGATATATATTATGTTGTCTTCATTTCCTTTTCTTGCAACAGCTAAGGACCGAGAGAACCCAGGAGAATTCAGCAAGTTCCTTCAAGCTTCACTTGCTAGTTTTACAAGATTCGATTACTCGAATTTAATTCCGAGTTCGGATTTGTGTTCCTTGTATCAAGGGCTTCAAAAGGGTATACTTTTTATATCTGTTCAGCATGTTTTGAAGTTGACATGTTGAGGAAATACAGATATGTTCGTGATTATATGTTCTTGAGATCATAGATGTCGTAGAATCGTAAACGGATCGATTATCGGGTGTCGTATGCGATTCGTATGAAATTCCAGCCTATATGTATATGAGGATATACTGATTTTGATATGATGGGGCATATATTGTAATGATTATGAGCTGTGATGTTGATTATGTTGTTGTTGAGTTGATCGGTATCGAGAAATCATGCCGTTACGCCGTTGAATTGTACTGAGATTGATTATTGAGTCCAATGTGTATTGATTGGAATTATGAATTGATAGAATGCATCTCAACATACCATTTTAGATTTGTATTGGCAACTTTGATAGCGAGACTTCGACTACGACACAAATTGTACGGCAATGAAAGGTATAATTCATGTGAATTCGGGAGATATGAATCGAATAAGACTTGATTGGAGTTTCCCAAAACCTCATACTAGATTGTTGTTCATATTGCGTTATGTTATGCCTTGTTTATAGATTATATTCAAGCATTTACGATAGGAGAGTCATTGGCAGACTTGCCAAACTAGACGTTCGGTGGTATCGACGCATAGGAGTAGACTTTCTCCGATTGTAGACATTCGATACAGACAGGACCGAAGTCTAGGAATAAGAAGTACCGTCACCCCGATTGGGAGGGTAGGTGGCAGACAGTAACGTCTTATTCACACCGGGACCCCTAGAGTTAGAGTTGAGGCGAGTCAAGATATGATTTGATTTGAATTGCATGCTTACATTGCTTTGGTTTCATAGATTATGGAGCCTATTGTTATTGCTTTCATGCATGGTTTATGATTATGTATCAGCATGCATACATGTTTTATACTGGGATTCGTTCTCACCGGAGTTTCCGGCTGTTTTTGTGTCTGTATGTGTGCATGACAACAGGTGGGATAGGATCGGGGTCTCGACGAGGATGAGAGATGATAGAGTGGTGATTACGGGCGTAGAAGAAGAGTACTAGTGGTTCTTACTAGACTTGTACTACTTGTGAATTGTAGTTGGTATTGAACTCTAGTTTGTATGGATGTACTAGAACAAAACATGTACTTATGTTTGTTGTAATTAAATAAAGAAAGATCTTATGCTTAGTTTATATACATTTGATTTAATGTTAAAAGCAAAAATTTGAACCACATTTTATAATAAAGATCCAATTAATCCCAAAAGAATTGAGTTAGAGACCGGGTCCCCACAGAAAAGCCGATTCAGATTCTCGATCGTAAAGAAAAGCAGCTCAATACAAATACTATTCCACTTGTGAAGATTCAATGTAGTCGTCATGGCATCGAAGAAGCTACCTGGGAGACTGAATCAGACATGAGACAAAAATTCCCAGAGTTATTTCACTGATGTAGGTTTTCTGATTAGCTTCTATTATACATTTCTTTCTGATATGATTTGATTGCTTGTGATTTCGAGGATGATATCGTATCTTAAGAGGGAGAAATGTAATGACCGAGATTTTATATCATGTTAATATGCGATTATTGATTTTGAATTGATATGATTATGAAAGGGCCAACCGAGACACGAAATGAGATTGCATGTGGTGATGTATGTACATGGACAGTACCCCTTGCGCATATGTGCGGCACTGATGCGCGCATATGCACGAGGCAGGCAGAGGACCTCGCGCAGATGCGCGAGACCGGGCGCGCATATGCACGAGGAGGTGTATTGACAAGATGCCGAGTCGAGAGAGTCTCGCGCATATGCGCGGCGATGGTGCGCACATATGCGCGAGCTGCCGAGAAGAAATGTGTCAAGACCAGTAGGTCCCACGCATATGCGCAGAGGAGAGTCGCGCATATGCGTGAGATGTGCTGAACGAAGAATGAGCCACTTGCCCCTCACCATGCGTGATATATATACAAACTTCATCTCTCAGCATGCAGAAAGGAAAGAAACGAGAAAGGTTCAGAAGAATTGTGTGAAAAATCCTTACGACTTTTATTTTAGAAATTTGAATTTTGCGGAAGATCCGTCCGTCCGATTTTCAATCCAATTTCAATATTGTGTTCCTCTCGAAGAAGAATTCATACGGACATAAGCTTTCTTAAGTTTTGATATGATTTAAAATTATGGTATTCCCAGAATCAGATATGATTCATATTTGATGTTCTTGACATGTTAGACATCGTATAATCGAAATCGGATTGAAAAACAGATACCATATGGAATTGTTATGATTTTTAGAATGGAATTGATTGTGATTTGATATCAGATTGGTATTGTTGTTGATTATGAGTTGAGATTGATATCGGTTGATATTTGTATTGTTGGGGATATTGAGATTGTGCAGTTATGCCGTTGAAACAGAATTTGATTTAGTTCTGATTATATCCAGTATTGATTTGAGCGGTGTATTGATATTATACTCCTCAATATTGTTATTTCCAGATTGAGTATTGACAGGCTTTGAGTTCGAGACGTCGACAGAGTCAGATTGACAGAAA
Source organism: Primulina eburnea (assembly GCF_022965805.1). Classification (NCBI taxonomy): domain Eukaryota; kingdom Viridiplantae; phylum Streptophyta; class Magnoliopsida; order Lamiales; family Gesneriaceae; genus Primulina; species Primulina eburnea. The sequence continues at coordinate 12,513,067 of NC_133117.1, forward strand.
GAAAGGTATAAATCAATGTGAACCGGGAGATCGACTTGAGTTAGATTGGACTCGAGTTTCCCAAAAACCACATAATTTACTTTATTGCATTGATTTTTGTAATTGAATGAGATTGATATGCTTAGTCTATTGATTTATAGCAAAGCGTGTATTGAGTCATGGGCGGAGATGCCTAGACATTGGCGGATATGCCAAGTCTGTGGCGGATATTCCAAGACACTGAATGATTGAATTATATCGATGTTACTTAGGAGTGGATCGACTCCTATCGCTGAGATTCGATATAAGTGCCAATGTCCAGGAACCGGGATCCCTAGATTAGATATGAGTCAAGTCTGAGATGACGAGTCATGAGTTAATTTACAGTTATATATCATTTCATGTTTTCAGATTTTGATACATGTTATTGATATGCATTTCATGCTTTATATTTGTTTATATGACTGCATGTATATGTTGTTTATACTGGGATGTATTTCTCACCGGAGTTATCCAGCTGTTTTCTTGTTTGTATGTGTGCATGACAATATGTGGGACATGATCAGGGTCAGGAAGAGGATGAGAGAGGATCAACATTAGCGTGGAGATCCAGACTTAGAAGTGAATCTGTTTCATCACCTGACATTTAGTGAATAAACAGTAGTTCATTAGGAATCACTTTTGTACAAGACTTGTACCTTAGATCTGGATATTGATCTTTAAATGAAATAAGATTTATTTCATTTGTTGCGCACTCGTGTAATAAAAAAAATTATGTCCCACATTACTTAATCGTTACATTGGATCTCAATAATGATTAAGGAAATGAATTAGGTTTGGGTCTCCACATCTAGGCTGGTTAGGTTCCATCCAGTAGGGTCCCTCGGGGTTGGGTATGGTACTAAGATGGTCAGCTAGGGTCTGGACGGGTTGGCTAAGGGCTTGGGTCGAAGGTTGCATGGGATGGTTAAGCTAGGGCTCTAATAAGATAGGGAAAAAATCAGCGGCTGGTATAGTCTTGTTTTATGGTCTTAATTGGCTTGATTTGGGTTTTATATGGTATAGTTAGGTGTTACTAAGTTTTGGTCCAAGTTTGGTTATGTTTCGAGTTAAAACCGGGGTGTACGTCTGAGTTTAATTAGAAATTGGGAAATTGATCAAGGGGCTTAAGTTAACGTCTAAGAAATATTTATTGGTGTATTTTAAGCTGTTATGTTAAGTTTGTAATGATTGGGTCTTTATTTTAAGGTCTAAGGATAAATTTGGAAAATTAGGATTTCAGGGGCAAAACGGTCATTTTACACCTGAAAATTGTTAGACGTCCTGGCAGTGCTGTAATAAATGTTAGAATTTTATGGAATTTTATGATAAAACGATAATGCTAAAAGACATGTTGCATGCTTGGTTTAAAAGGAAAATGATTTATATATGCATGAATTTTTATAAGTGATGGAAATATGAAAAGTTGAAGGAGATTAAATTGATTGTGACTAAGACGATGATATGTAAGGCCAATACTCAATTGACGGGTGAGAGTGTCACTGATGTCTCTGTCGCCTGGTACCTTTGTAATACATAGATGAATCCATCGACCTACAGCTAATATGAAAGTCACAATTGAGGATCTGAATTCAATAAAAAGATAAATATATACGTCTTTGATGAAAGGAAAATGTATATGTTGAAAGGAAAATGTTTAAAGTTTAAGTTCATGAAAAGCTATTTTCTTAAAAGTATTTTCACTGTTGCTTGTGAATGTATATGTAGTACTTGCTATCATGATTAAGGTTTGCTAAGTCAATAGACTCACTAGCTGTGATCGATGAAGTGAGCATGATATTGATGGAGGACTTGATAGTTAAACTGAAGGTACATTGTAAGGTCTAGGAAATTCGAACTAAGTAACCTGACTGCATGCAATATAGGTTTTATATAAAATATGTGTTTATTGATTTTTATGAATTTTAATGCATGAGTATGGCATGGATTGTTGGTTATTTCAGAGTTTCATGCATTAGGGTGTTTAGATTCATTTTGCGCTAGAACGATTAACGCCGACCAGGGATAATCAGGAAAATATTTTTATTGAATAAGTATTTTTAATGATTTAATATAAGGTGTATTTCAGGGAGAATTTCGAAAATAGGCCTTGATTGGATATTTTTACAGACCGGACCTTATTTTAAAACGGTACGCAAATTTTAACGATTCAGGGGACTTTTTGAGGGTTCGGACAATATTTTCAAAAACGTACTAAAATGAAATATTTTTGGGGAGTGTTATTGGGCATGAAGAGTTTATTTTATTGTTTAATGGGCCTAAAAGCTTTTAATCCCTTTATTTTTAATTAAGATCCCATTAGCACCTTTTTTCATGATTTAAATACCTAATTAGTAAACCCTAACCCTAATCAAAACTTTTGGCTGCCTCTCCCCTTCAACTGCAGCTGCTGTTCGAATTTTCCAACAGCTCCAACCTTCAAAAACCCTCTTGGTTTTGCAAATAAATCCCTTCCCGTCTCTCCGGTGCACGTCCTACGCGACTGTATTAAGTTTTCGAGCGTATTATTCACAAAGGCACGCTATGTATCCCTTTTTCCTATCATTCACGCTATGTATATGATGTTGTGTGTGTGTGTGTGTGTTGCATGATAATTTATTTGATTTATCATGTAATATTTTTTTTGCAAAGATTTTTTAATGAACATGCATATATCTTTTATGCAACTCACGTTCTTCATGTTCTTGTGCAAGGGGCTGTCGAAATGGGTTGTTATGGGACTGCTTAGGACGAGAGTCAAGAGGACAAGAGTGAAGCGTACACGATGCTGTAGTCGAGTCTTGTTTGGGTTAAGGTTAAGGCCCAAGGTTTAGACCCTGATGGGCCATGTCAAGGCTGGGAAGAGTTCATGGGCTGTTGGTCGTGAGACTAGGGATGATAAAAATGGTAGGTTGATGATTAGGGTTCGAAAATGGTGATTTTGGGGAAAGATTGTGTAACAGCTTGCATGGGGCTAGGGTCCTTGGATATATTGATCCAGGATGGGTCCAGCGGTGAGCTAGGAGTGTTGGTTTGGGACTGGTTCGATTTGGTTGAGAGTAGGGTAGAAAGTTGGCTTTGAGGTGTTTGGGACACCTTTCAGCCACAGAGTTAGTGCTGCAGCGCCTGGTCTTCGAACTGGTAGCATTGCAGCACTGATGTCGGGCGCCTACGCATTAACCAAGCACCATAGCATCAGCGCCTTGGAGCTAGTCTAGGGTTTGAGGAGCTTTTAGTTTAAGTGTCATTGTCTCATTTGGTTATTAATATGTCATTTTGACCAAGCTTAGTGAGGGCTAGATTAGGTAATGTGAAGTTTGATAAGGAATCTTTGAATTATGGTTTAAGCATGATCATCTTTGAGTCGAGTTAGTAGTCTTGGCAGCACCCCGAAAACGAGTTTTCATGTTTTAAGCGTTTATGATATCATGGATATGACTTTTTATGTAAATATGAAAAATACGTTGCATGCTTGATTTTAAGAAAAATTTACGTATATGCATGATTTTATTAAGTGATAAATACAATGAAATGTTTTGAAGGATGAGAGTTGGTTGTGACTAACACGATGACACGATGACATGTAAGGTCAAGGCTCAGTTGACGGGTAATGCTGTCGCTGTTGTCCCCGCCGCCGGGTAACATGGTTACACGTAGATGGATACATCAACTGAAACGATGATACAAAAGTCACAACTAATGAACGAAAATCAAATTAAGAAAATGAACACGTATATGCTAATATGATGTGATATGTTAAGAAAATATTTATGCTTCGACAGGTTATGTTTATGCATGCGACTTTTACGATCATGAAATTTATTTTCATTACAGTACTTTTCACAGATGCTTGTTATGTATATGTACTTGCTATAACGTTACAGGTGTGTTGAGTCTTTACACCAACTAGGTGTGAATGATGCAAGTGAGCATATCGGTAAGGAGATTGGAGGCGCCGAAGATTAGTTAGGCGGGGTTGGATGTGCGCACGCTAACCCGAGGACCTTATTTCTTTCGCACATCATGTTTATGAGGCATGAATGATTTGGATATTTATTTTATAAGATATCTTTTTATATGTTGATGGTTGGCAGGAACTTTACACATATTTAATATTTGAATTATTTTTTAAAAAATGTATGCTTTCGGATGACAATTTGTTATGGAATTTTGACTGCAATATTTTACTTGTTAGTTTATTACTGATATTTTAAATGTGAATTTTCAAAAGTATTGCATGCATGCATTTAAATATAAAATTTCGAGTAGAAGCTTTAAAAAAAATTAAATTTTTAGTAGTAGTTTAAACTATAGACGTTTCAGTTGGTATCAGAGCAAGGGTCATGTATAGGGTTGTGTCACTGCCAGCTTCTGCAGCTCAGTCTTCAAGACTCAATTCTGTAAGTTTTATGATTTTAAATGTTTTAATGCTATAACCTGCATGTTTACTTGATGCATGTTTTTCAGCGATTTTCAGTACTTGTTAGTTGCTTTCATGATTTAAGGATTTAAGTTGTTTTGAAAACTAGATTAAATTGTATGATAGGTTACGTTTAGAATTTGGGATGTATTCAGATATCATGGCTCCCAAACGTGCTCCAGTACCGACTGTCAGAAGGATACTTCAAGAGGTGGCAGAGGCCCACCTTCACCTCTACGAGCAACGCCAAGGGACATAGCTACCCCGTGTACTAGATGTTTTTGCCAGGCTTATGGAGCAGGTGAAGCAGGCTCCCCGACCACAGACCGACATCTATGAGCAGTTCAGATAGCTCAACCCGAAGGAGTTCGGGGTACCACGGCTCCTTTTGTGGCCGAGGGTTGGATTCGATCCTTAGAGCTACATTTTCAGTACTTGGATTTGAGGGATGGTGACCGGGTCAGGTGAGCCACGTATATGCTGAGGGATGACGCATCCCTTTGGGGGTAAAGAGCCGCTCATGGGGTGGATTTGACTACCCTCACTTGGATTTTCAACAAGTATTTCCCAACAGATGTCAAGGGCCGCCTGAAAAGGGAGACAGCAGGGGCAGCAGAAGCCCCAGGGTCAGTTCAAGAGGCTGGGGCAGCAGCGGCCATCTCAGGCACCAGGGGCTCCTAAGCCGGAGGGAGGACCGCCATGCAAGCAATGCAACAAAATTCACTAAGGAATTATTTGGGGCTAATCGAAAGGAATTCGAAACTTTAAGGTACAAATTGCAAATTTCAAAATTTTTGAGAAAAAAATTCTCGATTTTTGATTGGATTCTATAATTAAATCAGTATTTTTTGAGAGTTTTGGAATAATTGCTGATAGAAAATTTCTTAAGTTTCAACGTGATTAGATTTGATGGTATGTTTTGTCGAGGAAGGATATATATTTCAAGTGTAGCCACGTATGGATTGCTAGACTCTGGAGCTACACTTTTGTTTATATCCAAATCTTTAGACAAGCGACTAGGAATCATACTAGAGGCGATGGATTTGGGTTTCAGAGTACTGATTCCATCCAGAGATCAGATGTTTACCTCAAAGATAGTGAAGAGATTGAGACTTCGGTTACAGAAAAATGTGGTGCAGGCATATTTGATTGTGCTACCGTTGCCGGAATTCGACGTCATTTTGGGTACGGACTGGCTTTCTTCGAATCGAGCGGTCATAGATTTTGTCAGAGGTCAGTATCTATCTGACCGCCCAACGGTAAGCAGCTTGTATTTGAGGCAGCCAGATACAGCAGATGATGCACATCATTTCTTGCATCTGTACAAGGAATCTCATGAGGAGAGGCTGCCAGGATTTTTTGGCCAGTATTATTACTGTGACCGAGCCAGTCAGTCAGAGGTTAGAGGAGGTCGAAGTGGTCAGAGATTTCCCCAGTGTTTTCCTTGATGATGTATCGGGCATTCCACCGGACAGAGAGGTGGACTTTTCTATAGAGCTCATGCCAGGTACCGTGCCTATTTCTAAGGCTCCATATCGTCTAGCACTTGCAGAGATGAAGGAACTGAAGGATCAGATTCATAACTTGCTAGATAAGGGTTTCATTCGCCCTAGATTTTCTCCATGGGGCGCACCAGTACTGTTTGTTAAGAAGAAAGATGGCAGCATGAGGCTCTGCATTGATTACAGAGAGCTAAACAGAGTCACGGTCAAGAACAAGTATCCATTATTTGATCAGCTTCAGGGAGCATCATTATTCTCGAAGATAGACCTTCGATCTGGATACCATCAACTGAAAGTAAGAGAGTCTGACGTGCATAAGACTGCTTTCATGATGCATAATGGACACTATGAGTTTATGGTGATGCCTTTCAGATTGACGAACATGCCAATGATCTTCACGGAACTCATGAATCCCGTGTTTCAACCATATTTAGATCAGTTCGTCATAGTTTTCATTGACTACAACCTGATCTACTTGCGGAGCATAGAGGAGCACATTCAGCCTCTATGGACCATACAACATACATTATAGGATAGACGGTTGTATGCCAAATTCAGTAAATGTGAGTTCTGGCTTGATAGAGAGGCATTTGTGAAAGGGGATCGATTACGAGTGCCCGAAAGCGCTACGGAATTTTTGAAAAATCATAATTTTCAAGCAAGAAATTCGATCACCCATTATTGTGTGTTGAAAATGACAAAAACATAAAAATGTCATACATAGTGTGTTTAGAATTTCTTACCTATCAATCACAAGGATTGATTTTTTGGCTCCAACTAAGTTGTAATCAACTTAGCTCTTGAAAGGTAGACAAATCTACAAGCTTCCCTTGAGCACTCCTTGCTCAAATTCCTTCAAATTAGGTCCACCACTAACAAGGAAGATCCCTTCTAATTTTGCACTAGAAAAATTAGAGGATTTTTCTTTGAGAAGGATATGCTTTTCTCAACAATTGAAGAAGCAAAAATTAGAGTAAAATGAAGAGGAAGTTTCAGCCATGTTCTTGAAGAGAGAAAGGGGGGGAAATTTTTCTTTGTGCTTGAAAAAGTTAAAAGTGCATGAGCATGCCATTGTTGAAAATGTTGTCTCCAACCCTTCACCTCCCAAGAATGAAATTTTATTTGGGCTTGTAACAATTACAAAGCTCATTGACTTTAATTTAAATGTCTCAAACAAATTTGAGATCAATTAAGCCTACTTGAATTTACTCAAGCCCACTAGTTGAATAATTATTTCTAATTGAGCTCTACGAGACCTAATATTATTTAATTAATTCAACACTTGAATTAATTTAATTATTTGGACTCTACTAGGTCCACTAGTGTTTAATTAATTCAACACTTGAATTAACTAATTTAGCTCATAATAATGTTTATGAAAATCACAATTTTCAAATACCTTATTTATTTGTGACATCTTTTAATTTAGTAACATTTTCATAAATTAAAAGTTACATACACCATAATATTTTTTATAAATCATACTTCTATTTTTCTTTGCGCTTTTAAACTATTTTATAAGCCGTTCAACATATTGAACAATTTTTCTTCTTAACGGGATCTAGTAAGTTAGCACTTGTTTGACACTTAATGGTTCAATGATGCAACTAGCCGTGGGTTCACATCTCAATGTGATTCGGGACTAAACATGTCCTTATGTGAGCATACACCAGTTGCTCCATTCTTACTTATCAACTCCTTGATAATAAGAATGTAAAAACTCAAGTCTGATAATACTCAACAAATCATGTTAAATACCTAGTAGCATCGCTTACATGATTCCCTAGGTATCAAATGATAGTGCCTGCAAGAACTAATCTATTATGGTTATCATACAGTACGGTCCCTTCATCTCATATATCCCGACCGATTCGACAACTATTGGTGTATCGAGAGCTGCCAAAGAATCGATAATGTGTCATGTCGTTGTTGCATCTACGGTGTAATCTATGAAACCTGTGACACCCCGATCCTCTTTTAAAATAAATACGCAGCGGAAATGAAATTTTCTCTTTAAAATATACGGAAGGAGTTTCAAAATACATTTCATCAAATATCTTTACAAAATAAATACATGATCATTTAAATGACATAACAAAAACAAAATATCATTCCTATGATCATGCCAAAATCCTCCTTCCAACGGTGTATGCATATGACCCCCGATCTACAGTCAACGTCCCGAGGCACCACTCTGATCTGCATCACATGAAAAATAACTGGAATGAGAATAAATCTCAGCAAGTGGAACTCTTATATAACAATGAACAATAACTCTGTAAAACATCTCTTTGAAATCATAAATACCATCAACTCTGAACTGTAAACTCTGAATATCAATAATATAGCAATAGCATAAAAATATGATGGTATTTCTCTTTTGCTCTGGGGATTGATATCAATAGTATCTCTGCTCTGGGGTTGCTCGTATCCCAAATCGATATAAATACCGATAACTCTGAGGGATATAAGCCTCTGGGCGATGATCATCTAATATTGCATGCAATCTCTGACTATGTATTTATCAATCCGAAAACATTTAAACTCTTCTCTGGTTTTAACAATCACTTTGAACTCTATATATCTCTTTGTATTCCCTTTAATCAATAATGAGACATACAATGCCTCCAATACATATAACAATACATACTATGGATCAAATGAAAGGGAATAACACAATAAACTCTTTGAAACACATACATATAAAATCATGTGAGCAAAAGGAATGAATTTCCACTTACAAACCACAACAAACACCTCAACTTAGCTCTTGATCACCACCTACAACAAATAATCCACAAATAACACCAATATCAACTAAATATCCAAGATTACAAGCTAAATAATCCATAAATCCACATAAACAACCCACCTAAACAACTCTTAATTTACAACTTTAACAGAATCGCACCAAAAACTTACCCAAGCTTCCTAGCACCAAGGAGAACGTCGAACTCAAGTCGAAATTCCAAACAAACGCCTGAATCGAAGATAGGAATGGAAAGAAATGACTAAAAACCCTAGAAATGGAGAGAAAAGTCGAGAATGGAGGAGAAAAGAAAGGGAAAGTATGGCCAACCACTCCAAAAAGTAGCTTAAAAACTCGCCCATACCTTCACCGCGGGTGCGCTCCTCTAAGCACCGCGGGTGCGCAATGGTTACGGCATTCTCAAAAATTCTGGAACACGAACAGCGCGGGTGCGGCGACGCAAGCAGCGCGGGTGCGGTCTCTACCGCAGGGGCGGTCTCTACATCACCGCGGGTGCGGTGTGCTCACGGCATTCCAACTCCAAAACAGCACAGTACACCGCGGGGGCACTCCAGTTAAGAGCGCGGGTGCACTCAAGCCACGGCCAAGCACTATTCCCATGCAACTAGAATCGATCCGAAACTCTGAAACGAACAACCAACATCAACTAACACCTCAAGACAATAAAACTAACAATACTATAGCCCAAAAATACAACTCTGAACATCTAATCAAATATCCCAAATAACAAACGAAACTTAAATCGTACCGTACACCGGGCTCGGCTATTACAATCTCCCCCCCTTAAGGGAATTTCGTCCGCGAAATTGACGTCACGGCACGAACAACTCAGGATACTTCTCTCTCATCTCATCCTCTGGTTCCCACGTAGCCTCCTCTAACAAATGGTTCCTCCAAAGAACTTTAACGATGCCGATCTCTTTGTTCCTCAGAACTCTAACTGTGCGATCCAAAATCTGAATCGGAATCTCTTGATACGTCAAATTCGGCGTCAAGTCCAATGGCTCATGGCGTAGAACATGGGAAGGATCTGCAACATACTTCCTGAGCATCGAAACGTGAAACACATTATGAACTCTGTCAAGATCTGGAGGTAGGGCTAATCTGTAGGCTCTGTTACCAACTCTGTCCAAAATCTCGAATGGACCAATAAATCTAGGACTCAACTTGCCCTTCTTGCCAAATCTCATCACACCCTTGAGAGGTGCTATCTTCAGAAACACGTGGTCGCCAATCTCGAACCGCAAAGGTCTGCGACGAACATCTGCATAGCTCTTCTGTCTGGACTGGGCAGTCTTCATCCTTTCTCTGATAACAGCAACAACATCAGCAGTCTGCTGGACCAACTCTGGTCCCAACATCTTCCTCTCACCAACCTCGTCCCAATACAAGGGAGACCTGCACTTCCTGCCATAAAGTGCCTCATACGGTGCCATGCCAATCGTCGCCTGGTAGCTATTATTATAAGTGAACTCAGCCAAAGGCAACAAAGAATCCCAGCTACCTGGAAAGTCAATAGTACACGCTCTGAGCATATCCTCAAGAATCTGAATGACTCTCTCTGACTGACCATCACTCTGAGGATGATAGGCTGTACTGAATGCTAACCGCGAACCCATAGCTCTGTGCAAACTCTTCCAAAACTCTGAAGTAAATCTGAGGTCACGATCAGACACGATCGACACAGGAACACCATGAAGTCTTACAATCTCTGCTATGTAGTCCTCGGCATACTGGTTCATCGAATACGTCGTCTTGACTGGAAGAAAGTGCGCTGACTTAGTCAATCTATCAACGATAACCCAAATAGAATTGAAACCTCTCCGCACTCTGGGAAGACCAGTCACGAAATCCATCGTAATATGCTCCCACTTCCACTGAGGAATCGGCAACGACAACAATGTCCCAGCAGGTCTCTGGTGCTCAATCTTCACCTGCTGACAAGTAAGGCACTGAGAAATGAACACGGCAACATCCTTCTTCATACCTGGCCACCAGTAGAGTCGACGAAGATCCTGATACATCTTCGTACTGCCTGGATGAATCGAATACGGCGCGGTATGAGCCTCTGTCAGAATATCTCTACGAATATCGTCGCCAGAAGGAACACAAATACGACCTCTGAAAGTCACCAAACCATCACCATTCAAGGCAAACTCTGAATTACCTCTAATCTCTGCTCTATCTCTCAACTCTGTCAACTGAACATCAGTCGACTGCTCTCTACGGATCCTGTCCGTCAAAGAAGATCGAATAACTAACGCTGAAAGACGAGCAATGGTGCCTGGAATCACCAGATCAATCTCCTCTCTCTGCAAATCCATCAGCAACGGTCTCTGAATCAAAGAACTCAATGAAACACTCGACTTGCGGCTTAAAGCATCAGCCACAACATTCGCCTTCCCTGGGTGATAACTGATAGTTACATCGTAATCCTTGACAAGCTCTAACCACCTCCTCTGCCGCATATTGAGCTCTTTCTGCGAGAACAGATACTTCAAACTCTTGTGGTCTGTGAAGATCTCACACTTTTCGCCATACAGATAATGTCTCCAAATCTTAAGGGCGAAAACCACAGCTGCTAGCTCCAAATCGTGCGTCGGATAATTCTTCTCATAATCCTTCAACTGGCGAGAAGCATAGGCAATGACCTTACCTCTCTGCATCAACACTGCACCGAGACCCTTCTTCGACGCATCGGTAAAGACCACAAAATCCTCTGAACCACTGGGCAATGCGAGAATAGGAGCTGACGTCAATCTACCCTTCAACTCCTGAAATGCGCTCTGGCAATCTATAGACCACTCGAACTTCACAGTCTTCCTTGTCAGATTGGACAATGGCAGGGCAATCTTGGAAAAATCCGAAATAAAACGACGATAATAACCCGCCAAACCAAGGAAACTGCGTACCTCTGAAACAGTCGTAGGAATAGGCCACTTCTGAATCGCCTCTATCTTCATCGGATCAACAGCAATGCCATCCCTCGAAACGACATGGCCTAGAAAAGAAATCTGATCCAGCCAAAACTCACACTTCTTCAACTTAGCAAACAACCTCCGCTCTCTCAACAACTGGAGCACAACTCTGAGATGCTCTGAATGAAGCTCTCTGGTCTTGGAATAGATCAATATATCGTCGATAAAGACAATGACGAAGCTATCCAAATACGGCTTGAACACACGGTTCATCAGGTCCATGAAAACAGAAGGGGCATTGGTCAAACCAAAAGACATCACGAGAAACTCATAGTGACCATACCTGGTCCTGAAAGCCGTCTTAGGGATATCAGACTCCCTAACCTTCAACTGATAGTAGCCAGACCGAAGATCAATCTTCGAGAAAACAGTGGCACCCTGGAGTTGGTCAAATAGATCGTCAATCCGTGGCAACGGATACTTGTTCTTGATCGTCACTTTGTTGAGCTCTCTGTAATCGATACACAGACGCAAAGACCCGTCCTTCTTCTTAACAAATAGAACCGGAGCTCCCCAAGGCGAAGAACTCGGACGAATGAAACCCTTATCTAGAAGATCCTGCAACTGCGTCTTCAACTCTTTCATCTCGGTAGGAGCCATCCTATACGGAGCCTTAGAAATAGGAACCGTACCTGGAGCAAGATCAATAACAAACTCTACATCTCTATCCGGCGGCAAACCCGGAACATCATCCTCAAACACATCCGCAAACTCCCTCACCACATCAATATCATCAATATTCAACTTAATCAGTCTATCCATATCCACAACAGATGCTAGAAAAACATCACAACCTCTACACAAAAGCCTCTCAGCATCAAGACACGAAATAAAAGGAAGGACCAGCGAAGTACCTGAGCTGGCGAGAACTCCTCCCTGGCCATCATCTGCAAAAGTCACCGTCTTAGCAACGCAATCAATAACAGCACGATAGGTCGACAGCCAATCCATGCCAAGAATAACATCAAAGGCAACCATCGGGATCACAATCAAATCAGCAAAGACCTCTCGATCAACAAAACGAACGGGGCACGCATACACTATGGAAGTCGGGCACAAAACATCTCCCGAAGGCAAAACAACACTAAGCTGAAGGGGAATAACAGAAGGAACTATACCCAAAGATCTCAAAAACAATTCAGACATAAAAGAATGAGTAGCACCAGTATCAATCAAAGTAGTAGCTACTCTGCCTGAAATTAAAATGGAACTAGAGATTACAGAAGAATTACGATTAATACCTTCCTTAGTCATCGAAAAGATACGACCCTGCACTTTCTCCTGGCTAGCTCCCCTAGGACAATCTCTGGAAATATGGCCTGGCATGCCACAACGATAGCAAGAACGAGAGCCAAATCTACACTCTCCACGATGGGGTCTGCTACACTTGGGACACAAGGATCTCTCAGAATCAGATGGAGTAACTGGCGCTGACGGTGGCCTAGGACTCTGATCCACCTTGCCCTTCCCCTTGAATCGATCTCTGCCACGCTGACCTGAACTCTGGCCTCTTTGAACACTAGCCTGGTGCCTCGCCTGTCTCTCCCTGGCGATATCCTTCTCGTCCTGCTCTGCTAGCAACGCCTTGGACACAATCTCCTTGAAAGTCACAGCCTTGGACATATTGATATCACGCCTGATCTCCGCTCTAAGGCCTCGAATGAAGTGAGCACCTTTATCTTTATCACTGGTAGCAATGTACGGAGCAAAAAGGCAACCCTCCTCGAACCTGAGAATATACTCATCCACATTCAAGCTCCCCTGACGAAGCTCCAAGAACTCTGTGACCTTCCTCGCTCGCAGTGCATCAGGAAAGTACTTGTCGTAGAAAAGCTCAGTAAACTCAGACCACTTCAAAGTAGAAACATCAATGCCAACCTTGGTCGCATTCCACCACAAACGTGCAGCTTTAACCAGCATGAAAACAGCACAACTGATACGGTCTCTGTCCTCATAGTGGAGATGATCAAAAATCGCCTCCAAAGCCTTGACCCACTCTACTGCAGCTAAAGGATCGGAGCTGCCTGGAAACTCGGGTGGATCCATCCTCTTAAACGCAGAAAAGATAGCATCAGAACCAACTGCTACTGGAGCAACCTGCCCCCTACCTTGGTCTCTGCCCTGGCCTGCTCCTTGCAGTCTAAGCAACTGCTGGATCTGCTCACTGTGAACCTTAGCCTGCTCCTTCAGTAACTTGCCGAACTCGTCGACAACTCTCGAAGACGAACTATCCTCCCCCTCTGACGCCTTACGCTTAGGAGGCATCCTCTACTCTACAATGCTCACAAGATACCAATCAATACATAACAATAGATAGATGCAAAGAAAACATACCCGGACAGTTGAAAGTAGACGAAGTCATATGCATTGGTCCGAAGAACACCGCTCTGATACCACTAAATGTGACACCCCGATCCTCTTTTAAAATAAATACGCAGCGGAAATGAAATTTTCTCTTTAAAATATACGGAAGGAGTTTCAAAATACATTTCATCAAATATCTTTACAAAATAAATACATGATCATTTAAATGACATAACAAAAACAAAATATCATTCCTATGATCATGCCAAAATCCTCCTTCCAACGGTGTATGCATATGACCCCCGATCTACAGTCAACGTCCCGAGGCACCACTCTGATCTGCATCACATGAAAAATAACTGGAATGAGAATAAATCTCAGCAAGTGGAACTCTTATATAACAATGAACAATAACTCTGTAAAACATCTCTTTGAAATCATAAATACCATCAACTCTGAACTGTAAACTCTGAATATCAATAATATAGCAATAGCATAAAAATATGATGGTATTTCTCTTTTGCTCTGGGGATTGATATCAATAGTATCTCTGCTCTGGGGTTGCTCGTATCCCAAATCGATATAAATACCGATAACTCTGAGGGATATAAGCCTCTGGGCGATGATCATCTAATATTGCATGCAATCTCTGACTATGTATTTATCAATCCGAAAACATTTAAACTCTTCTCTGGTTTTAACAATCACTTTGAACTCTATATATCTCTTTGTATTCCCTTTAATCAATAATGAGACATACAATGCCTCCAATACATATAACAATACATACTATGGATCAAATGAAAGGGAATAACACAATAAACTCTTTGAAACACATACATATAAAATCATGTGAGCAAAAGGAATGAATTTCCACTTACAAACCACAACAAACACCTCAACTTAGCTCTTGATCACCACCTACAACAAATAATCCACAAATAACACCAATATCAACTAAATATCCAAGATTACAAGCTAAATAATCCATAAATCCACATAAACAACCCACCTAAACAACTCTTAATTTACAACTTTAACAGAATCGCACCAAAAACTTACCCAAGCTTCCTAGCACCAAGGAGAACGTCGAACTCAAGTCGAAATTCCAAACAAACGCCTGAATCGAAGATAGGAATGGAAAGAAATGACTAAAAACCCTAGAAATGGAGAGAAAAGTCGAGAATGGAGGAGAAAAGAAAGGGAAAGTATGGCCAACCACTCCAAAAAGTAGCTTAAAAACTCGCCCATACCTTCACCGCGGGTGCGCTCCTCTAAGCACCGCGGGTGCGCAATGGTTACGGCATTCTCAAAAATTCTGGAACACGAACAGCGCGGGTGCGGCGACGCAAGCAGCGCGGGTGCAGTCTCTACCGCAGGGGCGGTCTCTACATCACCGCGGGTGCGGTGTGCTCACGGCATTCCAACTCCAAAACAGCACAGTACACCGCGGGGGCACTCCAGTTAAGAGCGCGGGTGCACTCAAGCCACGGCCAAGCACTATTCCCATGCAACTAGAATCGATCCGAAACTCTGAAACGAACAACCAACATCAACTAACACCTCAAGACAATAAAACTAACAATACTATAGCCCAAAAATACAACTCTGAACATCTAATCAAATATCCCAAATAACAAACGAAACTTAAATCGTACCGTACACCGGGCTCGGCTATTACAAAACCCCTTTCATAATTACCACCAACACTCTGATCAGAGATTTCAAACTACATACACATGAGATCACATAGGATATTCATACCCGGATGTAAGCGGTGAATCCCCGACTACAATACATAGAATCATATATGTTTCGACAGAACACCAAACCTTGCCGCCTGATGACCCCATATGAGTAGATAAACAAGTCAAAGTGCAATGCTAGCATATAGAGTCAAAATGTTTTCCGGGTCATAAGGACTAATGGTGTACAACCATAAACTAGGAATTTTCCACTCGATAAATGAGAAACACTTGGAAAGTCCTTTATGGAGGGTAGTTCAGTGCTCCTATTGGCATGCTCGGACGTCAAAATGTCCTCTACCAATGAAACATGATACTCACATCGCATATACCAGTCTCAAACTCAAGCGGCCTTTATCTTTCTTTGCGGCGGCTGAATCGACTAGCAACTGTTTAGAATATACATCATTGAAAATATAAGTTTCATGATACTCATCATATGAGCATCTCATATTCGTTCTACTATTTGTATATTCAAGGACTTTATCTATGCAACAAGCATGGACATACAGATAAAGATGTTCAAAATCCATAATTTCAAATATAATTAAAATAAAGATTGTTTATAAATAGAGTTTCAATATGATCCCTCGGCCAACACTTTGCTCGATGGGAACCTAGTCTAACAATCTCCCACTTGCACTAGAGCCAACTACCCATATGCTTCAAACCCGTCGATTCGCGATGCTTCTCGAATAATGGTCCGGGTAAAGGCTTAGTTAGTGGATCAACAACATTATCCGCGGAGCCGACTTTGTCAATCGAAACTTCTCCTTTTTCCACAATCTCTCGGAGGATGTGGTACTTTCTCAATACATGTTTGGATTTCTGACGAGACCTTGGCTTCTTCGCCTGAGCAATAGTTCTCGTATTATCACAAAACACCGGGACTGAAACAACTCCATTAGGAATGACGCCCAACTCTTGGACAAAATTCCTTAACCAAACAGCCTCCTTTGCTGCAGCAGATGCAGCAATGTATTCGGCCTCAGTGGTGGAATCCGTAATACTATCTTTCTTGGAACTTTTCCTGCAGACAGCTGCACCATTGAGCATGAATACGAACCCATAGGTTGACTTTGAGTCATCGATATTGCTTTGGAATCTAGAGTCAGTATAGCCTTCCAATTTCAGTTCT
Source organism: Primulina eburnea (assembly GCF_022965805.1). NCBI lineage: Eukaryota > Viridiplantae > Streptophyta > Magnoliopsida > Lamiales > Gesneriaceae > Primulina > Primulina eburnea. The sequence goes on from NC_133117.1 coordinate 12,529,942, forward strand.
CCACCCCCATAGACCAAGAACAACTTATTAGTCCTTCTCAAATACTTGAGGATGTCTTTCACAGCTTTCCAGTGTGGAAGACTAGGGTTTGATTGATATCTACTCACTAGACTTAGTGCATAAGCCACGTCAGGATGTGTAGATATCATCTCGTACATGATACTACCAATTGCGGATGCATACAGAATACGTGTCATCGCCGCTATCTCTGCATCAGTGTTGGGAAACATGGACTTGGATAGGGACACGTGCCGGGAAAGTATAATTTAATTTCAAGTGTATTTAATTTTGTTTATAGTTTTTTTTTCTTTCTTTGAATTTTTATTGCTTTTGTGTGTTTTTCTTTTGCACTTGCATGAACATTTAGTCACGTACACTTAGTGGTCGACTCATTCGAAATAACCCTTTATTTTTACAAAACATGGCGGAAGAACCCATCCAGGAAAATGAAGATGAAATTCAATCTAAACATGATCATGACAGGCAAAGAACACTCAGAGATCACATGAATCCTACACGTACTAGTGCACCTTCATGTCTATTTTTTCCCCCAGAGGCATCTCATTTCAATTTTAAGCCTGGTATTATCAAACTTTTACCCAACTTTCATGGCTTAGATTCTGAAAATCCATACATGCATTTACGAGAATTTGAAGAAGTGTGCAACACATATAATGATCTACATTGTAGCATGAATACCGTTCGAATTAAGCTTTTTCCTTTTTCTTTAAAAGATAAAGCCAAAACTTGGCTACAAAATCTTTGATCGGGATCCATTCGAACAAGGGATGAATTGCAAAAACAGTTTTTGAAAAAAAAAATCCATCTCATAAAACAAATTCTTTCAAAAGGCAAATCATCACTTTCACTCAAAAACAAGGAGAAACTTTTTTTCAGTGTTGGGATAGATATAAATAATTGCTTAATCTTTGTCCACATCATGGTTTTGAAATTTGGAGAGTCGTTTCTCAATTTTATGAAGGCTTAACACCTGAAGATAGGCAAATGGTTGAATTTTTATGTAATTGAACATTTGAAGATAAAGATCCAAACGAGGCAATTGAGTATCTCGATTCATTAGTTGAAAATGCTCAAAATTGGGACACTATAGGTACAATCGAAGCATCAAACAAGATTCAATCTGTAATGCCCGAGAATTATCGAATTGATAAACCAAGATTATTAATCTTTGTTAACGTGAGACTCGGAAGATATGAGAATGCATGACATGCATTGAGGGAAGAAAAGACAAGATTATAAGGTGTTGCAAAGATCAAAATCTAGAAATTTAGAAGTTTGCAAGACCGCACCCGCAGTGCCAGCACGACCGCACCCGCGGTGCATGTGAAGAAAATGAAGTGCAATTTCCGTAGCCACACCGCACCCGCGGTATTAGACGGAGCGCACCCGCGCTGATGACACCGCACCCGCGGTAATGATAACACCGCACCCGCGGTCTCAGCTTTTGCAAAATGGATAGGGATCAGAGCACGGAGCGCACCCGCGGTGCAGCAGGGACCGCACCCGCGGTGCGACGTGCACTATGAAGAAGTATGCCACGTTTTATATGGATGCATGTAGTATATATACATGGACATAAACGTGTCTTCTTCAGAATTTGAAGAGGAAACCGAGAGCTTAGAGAGAATTTCACTTTTTAAGTTTAGGATTGATTTACAAAGAATCCGTCTATCAGAATTCGAATACGAACGCACTATCGTGTTCCTCTCGAATAGAGCTACGCAAGGACGTAAGTTTTATTACGTTTTAAGATGTTTTCAAAATATGATGTTACTAGAATTGCATGTGATTCAGATATAGGGTTTCTACTACTGTAGACATTGTATAATCGAAGTCAGATTTCAGAATAGACTGGTTATGCAATTGTTATGAATGATGAAAGATATGGATTGATATTTTGATATCAGAATTGTGTATCATTGATCGTGAACATACCAGTATTGAAATTTTGAGTTCTGGTATTATATATGTGATGTTCAGATTGACGGTATATTCAGATTTTATTGTTATGCCGTAGAAACATCAGTTGAGTTATATTGATCAGATTCAGTATTGATTGAGATTGATCAGACTTAGTAATTATTCAGAGTGTATTGTGATATCGATGACATGACTTAGATTGTATCTTGTTCAGATATTGATCAGATTGTATACTGATTTGAGTATTGATCAGAACATGTGGTGTATTGAGTTATTCACTGATACAGTGTATTCGATATTGTCATTTCAGATTTGATATGGACAGAGTTGAATACAAGTCATCGTCTTCGTCAGACCGGGACGACAAAGGTATAATTCATGTGATATTCGGGAAGCATAACTCAAATTAGATTAATTTGAGTTTCCCAATAAAATCACATACTAGATTATTGTTTATATTGTTACCTGGTTATGCTTTGATTATAGAATTGTATTCAAGCATGTAAGATAATTGTGATATTCAGTTATGAATATGATTATTCTTTTTTTACAGATTGTTATTCATTGCATTTAAGATAGGAAAGTCTTGACAGCCATTGTCAGACTTCTAGATGTTCGGTGTATCTCAACTTAGGAGTAGCCATTACTCCTATTGCCAGCCGTCGATACAGCTCGGACCGAAGTCTAGGAATAAGACGTACAGTCGCCCCGAGTGGTTGGGTAGGTGACAGCCAGTGACGTCTTATTCACACCGGGATCCCTAGAGTTATAGTTGAGTCGAATCTAGACATGATTTGACTAGAACTGCATGCGTTTAAGAATTGGTTTCATAGACTATGGAACCTATTGTTATTGCTTTCAGTTATGATAGCATGTTTAATGATTTAGATTGTTTATATACATGTTTATCTGATTAGAGTTGCATGTTTAGTTAGATTAGATTTCATAGATGATGAAATCTATTACTATTGTTTTTAATTTATGCATGACAGCATGTATCATGAATTATTATGTGTATATGCATGTTTACCATGTTTTATACTGGGATTATTCTCACCGGAGTTATCCGGCTGTTGTCTTGTTTTGTATGTGTGCATGACAACAGGTGGGGCTGGATCAGGGTCGAGATGACGATGAGAGAAGACGAGTTAGCGTGGTGATTCCGGACTTGTAGCAGATTGGGTTTATGACTTGAATTTAGTCACTGAACCTTAGACTTAGGTTGTACAGTATTGTACTTTTCTAATGAATTGTAGTTGTTATACAGACATGTATACTATTTAGATTCCATTACCTTCCGCAGTTATATTTTAAAAAGAAAAATTTTTAGACCCTGTTTATCAGAACTGATAATTAAATCCCAAAAGATGATTAAGAAAAGATTAGCGTCCGGGTCCCCACAACAGGTGGTATCAGAGCTGATAGTTCCTTTAGACTTAGATTATCAGAACGATAGATCCTTTAGATTGAGATAATTAGAGTTGATAGATTCTTCAGACTGAGACATCAGAGAATGAGCGGGGTAGATTGAATTTTTGTCCTTGCATATGATTGCTAGCATGAGATTTATTTCAATGTTGACTACATTGTGTGTGCTAGCATGATTTATTGCTTTCCCTATTACATGTTGCTTGTTATCTGAGTTGTTTGCAGCATGTAATTACTAAGCCTGGATCAGAACCGAGTCTGAATCAGAGGTATATGATCAGAGGAGGGCTGAGACAGATTGTATAGATGGTGTACTAATCTGTTTGATATTCAGATATACCGCCTCGAAGAATTTCAGAAAAGGGCAGTACTTCGTCTGAACAGAGAGATGTATCAGAAACTCAGTTAGAAGAAAAGATGAAGGAATTTGAGTTATTACAGCCACCGGTTCTGAATGGTACCGAGACATCTGAAGATTGTCAGAACTGGTTTGATGATATAGAAATCTTGTTCGATTTACTTGACTGTACAGATGAACAGAGGGTCCAAATGGTGCCTTATCAGTTACGAGAAGCCTCCAGGAGTTGGTGGATTACCAGTAGAAGAATGTGGGCACAGAGAGGTACAGTGATGTCGTGGGAAATATTCAGAACTGAATTCTATCGAAGATTTTTCTCAGCTTCGTACCGAGAGGACAAGAAATTCGAGTTTGAGAATTTGAGCCAAGGGCCGCTGAATATTGACCAATATATTGCTAAATTCTCTACTCTACTGCATTTTGCTCCTCATTTAGCTGGAAATGATGAAGCTATAGTAAATCAGTTCATCAGAGGGTTGAACTCAGAGGTAGTTGCATTTATGAATTTGCAGCGACCTTACCATTTTGCTGACATCCTGAGTAGAGCGAAGAGAGCTGAGGCGAGTCTGATTAGACAATTGACAAGGTTGTGTGTGAAGCCACTTCAGACACAGCAATCCCCTCTTCGATATGATCACGGCAGTACGAGTGGGAAGCAAGATGTGCTGAAAGCCCGAAAGAATCCATTCAAGAAGCTAGGAAGCGATTCATCTATCTCTAGTGTTCTGGTCCAAGTTATACTGGAGTGTATTGCAGAAGTTGCGGAGGAAGACATTCCACCGAAAAATGCCAGGGAGTAACTGGTAGAAGCAATATTTGTGGACAGCCGGGACACTTTGCTAAAGTTTGTCCCCAGAAGCGTTCCCGAAGATCGTAGGGAACAGAGTTCACTTGAAACCACAGATTCAGAATTCACAACAGGTACTAGTCTTTATGATTCTATTGCATATGTATTGATATATACTAATGCATTTGTTAAGAATATCTTTGACTGAGTGCATGGAGATATGTTGTATCTGTTGGGTTTGTATGTACTGTAGTATTGATGTCCTTGCTTGTTGAGGAATATGTTGATATCAGAGATTTCTGTGACATGTTATATACTACAGTGAAATGAACCCGGGATTGGGTTAGATTATGATGTACTTGTGTTATATGATTTCGATTTCATTATTGACATGTAATGCTAAACAAGTACAGAAATATCGTAGAATGTGTTCCAGAAATGGTAAGATTAAGATCAGATCTAGTTGAGAAATGAGGATTCTAGATCCAGAATTCCTTAGATCATTGTACTGTTATGACTCGATTATCACAGAAAGGAACAGATGGTATCCTTATGTGTTTGGTAGATATACTGAAATCGAGTCTAACGGTGACAGATTTGCTCGTAATGTATTAGTTGACTGGTGTTTGCCTAGATAAGATTTCAGATGTGTTTGATATCAGAAAGGTAGATTTCAGAATTGAATCAATACCAGGTATTGTTTATATGATAGAATCCAGTAAAGAATGACATTGAATGTATAGAATGATACTGAATGATTAGACAGAATTGAAAGAATTGACAGATTAGAATACTGGCTGAGAATTACAGTTGATTGAGTATTCTCTTGAAGACATTTCAGTTCTGTTTCTAAATTAATAGCGTTTATGTTCAGAGGTATTCTGAAGATTATGCTTGGTATATCTATGATTTATTGATATATTGCAGCATTGGATTGATTATATTGAATATTCGAAGACTGTGTTAAATATTCAGAGAACTGTGATTATTGTATACAGAAATGGATCAGGTATGAATCCGGTATGCAGTTATTGATACAGTGTTTATTCAGAATATGCAGTATCTGAAGATCAATTGATTTAGACAGTTAAGACAGAAAGATCAAGAATTCCAGAAATGTCAGAAATTTATTATCTGCAGATTATCTTCTTCTCTTATTGTTATATATCTTCTGAGTATTGTTATTGTTCTACATTAGTATTTGCGATATCTTATATTGTTGGGAGCATATGTTATTTGCAGATAAGATATAGCAGTTGATCTGGGCAGTATGAGGATTGGTTAGATAGCCAGAATTTACAGATTGCCTGATTTTGTTATTTTATGAGTTTTCTTAAACTCACTAGATCTGTGTAGGTTCTTTCTGTTCTGAATCTGGTGTGATATTACTGTTCTTGTGAATCAGTGTTTGATACAGATTAGTGTAAACAGTCAGACATGTGATCAGAATGTTCAGAATTTGTTTGTAATAATCAGAACAGAGCATCAGTCAGAATAACAGATATTTGATATTGTGTTATATGGGACTGATTATGTTATGATATCAGATGTTTCAGAATTGTTTACAGATTTTGATATTGATAATCAGAGCCGAATACCAGGTAGGTATTTCTTCTTTAATTTATGATTATTTACTGATTTGTTTATACAGGATAGTTCGAATCTGAATTCACAGATAGTGTCAGAACCGCATAGTAGTGGATTCAGTTGCCATTCAGATGATTGTGAATGTACGTTATTCGAACAGACAGTAGTGATATAAACAGATCAGATCAGTTATAACAGAAATTGTACGGAAATGTTGGCAGAAATTGTACTGATAAGTCTGAATTGCTAACAGAAGAAGCCAGAAAGATAGAAACCAGAAGATTATTACAGATTTTGTATAGTTCTGAATAGAAATGGGAGTGCATTTCTATGGCTTTCGTAATGAAATTACCGCCATTTTCTTGAGATTATGATATGATATGATTATGATTGACAGATTACTCAATCTATATCTATCAGTTTGTACCAGATTACGTACAAACAGAACTAGATGGCATAGATCAATGTCAAAGAAATAGTCAGACTGACGAGAATGTAAGAATTAGATGATATCAGATTGTGATTTGATGGAGTTGTACTTGTGATAGAGTATATCATAAGCTCTCTTGTGCAGATTATTCACAGATTGACAGATAGTCAGAATGTACTAGCCAGATATTGGAAGATATCCAGAGAGTGGTAGTGCTGGATGCTAGCACTAGTTGACATAAAGTTTTGTTACTTTATGGGTGATTGTGTGGTAATAGCTATCAAAAGAGTACTGAGATAGTTACAGATGACACATGGTACAGTAAGTGCTACAGAGTCCTTATAAAGAAGCTTCAGAAAGGAATAAAGATAGCTCAGAAATGACAGATTTGATAAACCAACATCAGATGATGATGCTTGGTATTAAGAGTGGAAGATTGAATAGGTCCTTGATTGGGATAAACAGATTTGATAACAGCCGATGGTACTGATATGGGATGAAATATGATTGGTTTATACGGATGTCGTATAACCAACATGGCGAGATTGATTCTGTTAGAAGGATTTGAGAAGTATTATGACATTATACTTAGTGAATTCTTATTCCAGACTGGAATTAGATATGGGAGTTTGGTTTAAACTCTGTGATGCATTTCTTCTGATATCTCTGAATTGATTGTTATGAGTTCGAGGACGAACTCAGATCTAAGAGGGGGAGAAATGTAATGCCCGAGAATTATCGAATTGATAAACCAATATTATTAATCTTTGTTAACGTGAGACTCGGAAGATATGAGAATGCATGACATGCATTGAGGGAAGAAAATACAAGATTATAAGGTGTTGCAAAGATCAAAAATTAGAAATTTAGAAGTTTGCAAGACCGCACCCGCAGTGCCAGCACGACCGCACCCGCGGTGCATGTGAAGAAAATGAAGTGCAATTTCCGTAGCCACACCGCACCCGCGGTATTAGACGGAGTGCACCCGCGCTGATGACACCGCACCCGCGGTAATGATAACACCGCACCCGCGGTCTCAGCTTTTGCAAAATGGATAGGGATCAGAGCACGGAGCGCACCCGCGGTGCAGCAGGGACCGCACCCGCGGTGCGACGTGCACTATGAAGAAGTATGCCACGTTTTATATGGATGCATGTAGTATATATACATGGACATAAACGTGTCTTCTTCAGAATTTGAAGAGGAAACCGAGAGCTTAGATAGAATTTCACTTTTTAAGTTTAGGATTGATTTACAAAGAATCCGTCTATCAGAATTCGAATCCGAACGCAGTATCGTGTTCCTCTCGAATAGAGCTACGCAAGGACGTAAGTTTTATTACGTTTTAAGATGTTTTGAAAATATGATGTTACTAGAATTGCATGTGATTCAGATATAGCGTTTCTACTACTGTAGACATTGTATAATCGAAGTCAGATTTCAGAATAGACTGGTTATGCAATTGTTATGAATGATGAAAGATATGGATTGATATTTTGATATCAGAATTGTGTATCATTGATCGTGAACATACCAGTATTGAGATTTTGAGTTCTGGTATTATATATGTGATGTTCAGATTGACGGTGTATTCAGATTTTATTGTTATGCCGTAGAAACATCAGTTGAGTTATATTGATCAGATTCAGTATTGATTGAGATTGATCAGACTTAGTAATTATTCAGAGTGTATTGTGATATCGATGACATGACTTAGATTGTATCTTGTTCAGATATTGATCAGATTGTATACTGATTTGAGTATTGATCAGAACATGTGGTGTATTGAGTTATTCACTGATACAGTGTATTCGATATTGTCATTTCAGATTTGATATGGACAGAGTTGAATACAGGTCATCGTCTTCGTCAGACCGGGACGACAAAGGTATAATTCATGTGATATTCGGGAAGCATAACTCAAATTAGATTAATTTGAGTTTCCCAATAAAATCACATACTAGATTATTGTTTATATTGTTACCTGGTTATGCTTTGATTATAGAATTGTATTCAAGCATGTAAGATAATTGTGATATTCAGTTATGAATATGATTATTCTTTGTTTACAGATTGTTATTCATTGCATTTAAGATAGGAAAGTCTTGACAGCCATTGTCAGACTTCTAGATGTTCGGTGTATCTCAACTTAGGAGTAGCCATTACTCCTATTGCCAGCCGTCGATACAGCTCGGACCGAAGTCTAGGAATAAGACGTACAGTCGCCCCGAGTGGTTGGGTAGGTGACAGCCAGTGACGTCTTATTCACACCGGGATCCCTAGAGTTATAGTTGAGTCGAATCTAGACATGATTTGACTAGAACTGCATGCGTTTAAGAATTGGTTTCATAGACTATGGAACCTATTGTTATTGCTTTCAGTTATGATAGCATGTTTAATGATTTATATTGTTTATATACATGTTTATCTGATTAGAGTTGCATGTTTAGTTAGATTAGATTTCATAGATGATGAAATCTATTACTATTGTTTTTAATTTATGCATGACAGCATGTATCATGAATTATTATGTGTATATGCATGTTTACCATGTTTTATACTGGGATTATTCTCACCGGAGTTATCCAGCTGTTGTCTTGTTTTGTATGTGTGCATGACAACAGGTGGGGCTGGATCAGGGTCGAGATGACGATGAGAGAAGACGAGTTAGCGTGGTGATTCCGGACTTGTAGCAGATTGGGTTTATGACTTGAATTTAGTCACTGAACCTTAGACTTAGGTTGTACAGTATTGTACTTTTCTAATGAATTGTAGTTGTTATACAGACATGTATACTATTTAGATTCCATTACCTTCCGCAGTTATATTTTAAAAAGAAAAATTTTTAGACCCTGTTTATCAGAACTGATAATTAAATCCCAAAAGATGATTAAGAAAAGATTAGCGTCCGGGTCCCCACACAATCACCCACATATGGTGGAGGTATGTACACCCTCAAAGATGAAAATGATCTCCAAGCTAGATTTACCTCTTTGGCAAGAAAATTTTAGGCACTTGAATTGAAAAATAATGGTCAATTAAAATCTGTTCAAGAAATTGTGTGTCATATATTTGATACAAGTGATAATTCTACAAAAGATTGTCCTACTTTGCCCTCTTTCAAAAAATGTCTCCATGAACAAGCAAAAGTTTTGAAAATTTTCAAAAGGCCAAATTTTGAACTATTTTCTCAAAATTCTAATCCAGGTTGGTGAAATCATCCAAATTTTAGTTAGAGGAATGATAATGCTGCACAATTTTCACAACCACATTTCCAAAATCAACAAAATTTTCAAAATTATGCACTTTATGTTCCTCCACCTAAAAAGAAATTGGAAGATATATTGAATTCTTTCATTGCAAAGCAATAGTCTATCAATACTCAGACTGATCAAACCATGACAGATTTGAAAGATACTCTTGCTAAATTTGCATCTGCACTTAATGTTCATGAAAAAGGTAAATTTCCTTCACAACCACAGCCTAATCCCAAGGATCATCATTCACAAACTGGAACTTCTGGAACTCAACCGATGGATCAGGTAAAATCTGTTATTACCCTTCGCAGTGGTAAGGTTGTGGAAAAATCCATTCTTGAACGTTGTGAAGATGATGATAAACCAACTCCAAAGGGTAAGGAAGTGGAACCCATAACTTGCGAAGAGGAGGATAAACAGACAATGTCACCACCATTCCCTCATGCATTGAAAAATACAAAAAAATCAAATTTGAATTATGATATATATGATATTTTTAAACAAGTAAAAGTTAATATTTCTTTATTAGATGCGATAAAGCAGGTACCATCACATGCCAAATTTTTGAAAGACTTGTGATATGTGAAAAGAAAATTGAATGTGAAAAAGAAAGCATTTTTAGCATAACAAGTAAGTGCAATCATTTAAAATAATAATAATTTGAAATACAAAGACCCTAGTTGTCCTACTATTTCATGTATTATTGGAGAACGAAAGATTAAAAAAGCCTTGCTTGATCTTGGAGCTAGCGTAAATTTACTTCCGTATTCAGTTTATCAAGAACTCAATCTAGGCGAGTTAAAACCTACTTCGGTAACACTTTTACTTGCTGATAGATCTGTTAAGGTGCTAAGAGGTATGGTAGAAGACGTGTTGGTCCAAGTGATAAATTTGTATCTCCTATCGATTTCATTTTTTTAGATACACAACCTATCGAAGCTTGTAATGCAATTCCTGTAATTTTTGGTCATCCATTTTTAGCAACTTCTAATGCTCTAATAAATAGCAGGAATGGAATAATGAAGTTGTCATTTAGTAACATGACCTTGGAGCTTGATGTTTTTAATCTTTGTAAGCAACCACATGACAAAGGAGATGCAAGCGAAGATGAAAATCTTATTGAAACTCTTGTGGAAGAAAACATTGAAAAAGGTATTAGTAGTGACCAATTAGATATTTGTTCAATTAATACTGTTAAAGAAAATATTGGAATTGGTCTTGATGTTTTTATCAGGTATCACTCGTTACTAGGATCAGAGAAAGAATTTGGGGCAAAATATGAGAACAAAGACGAACCACCCATATTGGAGTTAAAACCCTTGCCAGAAGACTTAAAGTATGCATTTCTTGGAGAAGATTAAACATATCTGGTGGTAATTTCTTCCAAACTAGCAAGTGATCAAGAAGATAAATTAGTTGATATGCTTAAAAGACATAAAAATGCAATTGGTTGGACATTAAAAGATCTCAAGGGTATTAATCCACTAATTTGCACTCACAAAATTCACTTAGAAAAAAATGCAAAAACATCTCAACAACCACAAAGGAGATTAAATCCACACATGAAAGATGTTGTGAAAACCGAAGTTCTCAAACTACTTGATGTTGGAATTATCTATCCTATTTCTGATAGTAAGTGGGTAAGCACAACACAAGTAGTTCCAAAAAAATCTGGCATCACAGTGACAAGAAATGAAAAAGGTGAATTGTTAACAATTCGAGTCCCATCTAGTTGCCGGAGGTGTATTGATTATAGAAAATTAAATTACGCCACTAGAAAAGATCATTTTCCATTACCATTTTTTGATCAAATTTTAGAAAGAGTAGCAGGTCATCCCTACTACTGTTTTCTTGACGGATATTCAGGCTATTATCAAATTCTCATTGCTCTCGAAGACCAAGAAAAAACTACATTCAAATGTCTTTTTGAAACATTTGAATTCAGAATGATGCCATTTGGTTTATGCAATGCCACAACAACATTTCAAAGATGTAAGCTAAGAATTTTTTGCGACGTGGCTGAAAATTGTTCGGAAATTTTCATGGATGATTTAACTGTTTTTGTAATACATTTGATAATTGTCTTGAATATTTGGAAAAATTTTAAAAAGATGCATGGAAAAAGGTCTTATTTTAAATTGGAAAAAATGTCATTATATGATTACTTCTGGAATTTTTTTGGGACATGTCGTGTCATCTCATGGAATTGAAGTTGATAAAGCAAAAGTTGATGTCATTGCCAATTTACCCCCTCCAAAAAACATTAAAGAAATTCGCTCATTTTTTGGACATGCTTGATTTTATAGAAGGTTTATAAAGGACTTTAGTTTAATCTCTAAACCCATTTGTAATCTCTTAATAAAAGACATTGCATTTGAATGGACTCAAGAATGTCAAAATGTTTTTCATAAAATCATTCGACATTTAACATGATCTCCTGTCATGCAACCTCCTGATTGATCTTTCCCATTGAAATCATGCGCGACGCAACTGATTATGCAGTCGGTGCAGTATTGAGTTAAAGAAGAAACAGTAAGCCTTATGTGATATATTATGAAAGTACAACTTTAAACAATGCTCAAATGAATTACTCCACAACTGAAAAAGAATTACTTGCTGTAATATTTGAATTAGATAACTTTCGTTCTTATTTGATTGGATCAACAACTATTGTGTTTACTGATCATTCTGCTATTTGATATTTGTTGACAAAACATGATGCAAAGCCACAACTGATACGATGGATTTTGTTGCTCCAAGAATTTGAAATTGTCATCAAAGATAAAAAATAACCGAGAATGTCGTAGACGATCATTTATCGATACTAGTAACAGGATCATCTTGTGAAATGACACCAATTAACAATAATTTTCCCCATGAACATCTATTTTTAGTTACTACTACACCTTGGTTTGCTAACATAGTAAATTTTCTTCTGACAGGAAAAATGCCACCGCAATGGAGTTCCCAAGATAAAAGAAAATTTTTGAATGAGGTAAAAAACTTTTATTGGGATGATCCGTATTTGTTCCAGTATTGTCCAGATCAAATTTTTCGACGTTGCATACTCGACAATGAGGTAAGTAGTGTCATTAAATTTTGTCATTCAGAAGCATGCGAAAATTCAGGACATTTTTCTTCAAAGAAAACGACTGTAAAAATCTTGCAGTGTGGATTTTATTGGCCCACTTTGTTTAAAGACACCCACGAAATCTGCAAGATATGTGAAAATCGTCAAAAATTGGGTGTGATTTCAAAAAAAAATATGATGCCTTTGAATCCTATCATTCAAATTGAAATCTTTGATTGTTGGGGAATTAATTTTATGAGACCTTTTCCACCGTCGTTTGGATACTTGTATATTTTAATTGCAGTTGATTATGTTTCCAAATGGATAGAGGCAATTCCATGTCGAACAAATGATCATAAAATCGTCATCAAATTTTTAAAAGAAAATATTTTTAATAGATTTGGAATTCCTCGAGCCATGATAAGTGATGGGGGAACTCACTTTGTTAATAAACCATTTGCTTCATTAATGAAAAAATATGGTATTACTCACAGGGTAACTACTTCTTATCATCCTCAAACAAATGGACAAGTTGAATTAGCTTATAGGGAGATAAAACAAAAATTGGAAAAACCGTTAACCCAAATAGAAAAGATTGGTCTCTACGACTTAATGATGTACTTTGGACATATCGAACATCTTTTAAAACATCATTGAATATGTCTCCCTATAGGTTGGTTTACGGAAAACATTGTCATTTGCCTGTGGAATTGGAACATAAAACTTATTGGGCTCAAAACTTTTAATTCAAGCATGGATGATGCCAACAAATTGTGCAAATTGTAATTTAATGAACTTGATGAACTAAGAAATGACGCGTATGAGAATTCAAAGATTTATAAAGCAAAAATCAAATCAATTCATGATAAAACAATTCTTAGAAAATCTTTTGAAATTGGTAAAAACGTTTTGCTTTATAATTCGCAACTTCATATATTCCCAGGAAAATTATGATCAAGATGGACATGCTCATATGTTGTAAAGCATGTGTATCCTTATGGAGCTGTGGATATTGAAAATCCTAACAATGGTGATGTTTTTAAAGTAAATGGACAAAGGCCTAAACCATTTTTAGAAAATGAAATCTTTGAAGAAGAGTTTATTTCTCTTTCCGATCCTTGATTTTTTTTGTGTTGCATTTAATTTTGTTTGTTTTTATTTCAGGTTTTCTTAATTTCTTATTTTCACGGTTAAATGGCGGATAACGGTACTCTGTGACTCTCATAGTCGGTTAAATCAATTTCCCACAATTACTGTTACAAAATTTAAAAAAAAAATCATTACTTTTCTTTTCAAAATGGATGAAATTCTCTCAAAAATTTGTAAATATTTTCCCTCTGTTTCTGAAAATGTTTTAAGAAAAATTTATGCAGGTAGGTGGGAAAGATTGAGATTGCTAATGCAAAAAATAATTCCAGAAGATATTCGTCTTGTAATAAAAGCTAAGGTCCGATTAGGAGGAGAAGTTCCACAATCATTGCTCATTTGGTATTTGCCTGGATTAGGAAAAAGCACTTACGCAAAAAAAAGAAAGGCCAAAAGGTTAGGGGTTTGTCATAAGTGTGCAAGATGGACTTGTGAAAAACGATACAGATCTCTATGATGTGTTTCCAATAACAGAGATGATAAAATTGGTTTCATTAAGAATGGGATGAGTAATGCGTCTTTAGATAACATCTTATTGACTCTTGAGATGCATTCTACTGGACACGTGCATATTGAACTTCTCCGTTTATGGAAAAAATTCCAAGATGAGCGTCATTGTCTTGGGAATCCGACTAAATAATACCTTGTTGGCCAATTTATAAGAAAATTGGATGGGAAGCATATCCTCGACTCATAGAAGGCGTTGAAGCCGTTTTTGGACGTAAAACCAGAGGAAAATTGTGAGCCACAATCACACTACTGTTTATATGCATGTGTGTAATTATTTTTTTTACAGTTTATTTTGCTTACAGCTGTGACTCATAGTTTTGTCATGATAACATATTACCCTTATAAAATCTCTCATCTTTCTCTCTATTTTCGCAGACAAAAAAGAAAGTAAAAACATGGCTGGATCCTCTGCACAAACATTGAAAAATATTTGTGTATTTTGTGGGTTGAGTCCTAGAAATAATGAAATGTTTGTAGAAGCAGCGAATAATCTTGGAAAGATGTTGGCTGAGAGAAAAATTCACTTGGTATATGGGGGAGATAATATTGGGTTAATGGGATCTATTTCAACATCTGCTCATCTTGGAGGTAGTCAAGTTTTGGGTATTATTCCTATAGCTTTAGCTGAAGGAAATATTACAGATGTTACGATTGGGGAGGAATTAAAAGTTTCTTCTATGTATGAAAGAATCACCAAAATTATTGAAAATTCTGATGTTTTTATTGCACTACCAGGTGGTTTTGGTACATTAGAAGAAATGTTTCACACTGTTTCTTGGGCACAACTTAATATCCATAATAAACATGTGGACTTTTTGAATATCAATAATTACTGTGATAGTTTGTTGACATTTCTTGATACAGCTGTGGAACAGAATTTTATTTCAGAAAATTCACGACGGATGCTCATCTATGCTTTGACTGCCGACCAATTAATTGATAATTTGGAAACTTTTGTTCATAAGCCTGATCCGATGATAACAAATATCAATTGGTCACAATCAAGCAGTAAGAAAAGAAAGTTGGATCATTGATTCAAAAGTCGTGGATTGGTTTGTGTATATTTCAGTTTGTTATGTTCAATAAAATTCTAGGTGATATCTCTTTCATTATGTACTTTTTATTAATAGCTATTTTGCCATTAGGGATAATGTCATATTCTGATTGGGGGAGAACAAACTTGTAAAATAAACTTTAACAAAAATTAAAAATATATTATTTTAAAATAAAACCATGTTTATTGTTTGTATCTTAGTAATTTTTGTAAAAATATCATTACATTACATGTTTGAATGGTTTATATTAGTAATTGTATAAATCTATCTAAGGATGTTTAATTTTTTTTACAAAAAAGTCAATTTTAGTATTATGATCACTATAAAAATAAGAATTATGAAATCTTTTTGAATGTTTAACCATTGTGATAAAATCAGTTATTAAAGTATATAATCCAAGATATACCTGATAAGAGTGCCTAAAATTTTTAAACTCACACATATTTTATGAGTGAGTGAAGAGGATTGAGAAAACAGCTTGCGAGACTTTATTGATCATGAGAAAATCTATTTATTGTTTAGATCTTAAGTTCTTATTTTGAAAAAAAATAATGATATTTCCTGAAAAAAAAATTTTAAAAATTAAAAATAAAAATGAAAGATGTTGAAGATCTATGCAATTTTTAAGTTATATGTTATGACCCATTTATCTCTCATTTAAAAAAAAAAGAGAGAAAAAAAAAGAAAGAGAGAAATATATTGTACAGATTAATAAATATGTAGTCAATAAGCATAAACTTAGTCTAATTCCATGATGTTAAGGAAAAAAAGATCATGAAAAAATATATAATAAGAACAACTAGATTTTGAATCAATGGATTTCTTATCTTTTGATTAGTTTGGCTCGTTTGTCTGTCTGCATTCTGTAAACCATTTACCTGAGCATTTATCTGTATTCCAACTCCATGAGAGAAATCGTTCCCATAAATTTAAAAATTTATAAACATGTGAGGATATGGAGTTGAAACTCTTACTAGGATTTTCTGAAGGCCATGTACATTTAACTACCTGAAAATAAGCTTTGAATTGATTAGTTCAGATTATTTCATAAATTATAATTACAATGATCTTGATATAACTTTGAGAGTTTTCAAATTTAATTATATTTAAACACTTGGATAGTTCCGATTACATTTCTATTTAAATTAAGCAATACGTTTTGTATTGCTATTAACGCTTAAATTGCTAGTGACTAGCAATAAGCTGATTGGAGGATGTGATAAACATAAAAATTGTACATTAATTAAATGTTTTATAATTTAAATTTATAGTTTTGTTTTATTAAAAGTTTAAATACTATATTTTTTATAATAAATTGTATAAAAATAAGTTGTTGTGTAGTTATAAGTTTTTACTATTTTTACAGGTTCGATAAAACAAGAATAACCTTGGCATTGCAAATGAGATTAAGATGATTCTTGGACCTGTAGAAAGTTGATAATATCTACAATATTGGTGAAAAGCATGAGATAAAAATCCTCTCGCAATTGAGATCAAATAAAGCAACAAATAAAGTTATCAAAGAAGTGACAGTTTTATCATGCTATATCATTTTGACCATATCTCTCAAATTACTTGGTCAAATGGTAAAAAAAATACCACAATTCAAACAACTCAGATATCTACATCTTGTTTTATGTGGAAAAGAAAATTCGGATGGGAAGATTTTCAAAAGTCATGTGTATTAAAATATATTTTCTTGGAACACCAATGAAGACTTATGTGTAAAAAAAATAATATTTTATTTGTGGTTGTCTCCCCAAATTAGGCTATACATAGGAGTGCATTGTATTCAATTTAGATATCCCTCATTCTATGAACAAACATTTGAGTTCATAATATTTCTCTCTTTATTTTTCCTTTATTTCTTCAATTAAATATAATTAGCATGTTAATTTCATATTCAAAGTTTCACACTTTGAATAATGAATAGCTAACTTCCCAAAATTGAGATGAAACGGTGAAACTGTTGGCATAATAATAAGGTTATTAAAAGGTAAGAATCTATATTTTATATTATTTAATCATTATTTATTGTTTATGTTATATTTGTTTCTTTAAGTATTATTATACCCTACTTATAAGCAGGAGTTTTGATTTATTATTGCTATATGTAACACTAAATTCTTGGAACCATTTAAATGTTAGTTTGGTATTACCAACCATTTCAATTGGATGACTTGATTTATTATATATGAATATATCATAATATTAATTTATTGACACCATTTAAATGTTTATTTGGTTTTACCAACCATTTAAAGTGGGAACCTTGATTTAATGTTTACAAATATATATATAGCACAATAAATACTTGACAACATATATAAGTTTTGGTGTATATTATATACTTATAAAATAATAATATATAACATAATATAAATGTTACTATTTAATATATTGGAACCATTTTATTAAGTAGATTTCAATCATATTTATTAATGTTAATTTTATTAAAATACCAAGAGTAGATCCTTTAATCTCAACTACTTAAATTAAAATTTAAACAATTATAAATTACCAATTAAAGATTCCAACAATTTAAAAAACAAAAACAAAAACAAAAAGACATTGTAGTGGACTTGTAATTACCTTAGCTTCCCTGTGGATACGATATTCGGACCGAATTATACAATGGACAACCTGCTCTTGGGAGTGCAAAAATCAAAGTCGCAACAAGTTTATTTAGTGTAACATATAGCAACAATAAATCAAAACTCTCACTTATAAGTAGGGTATAATAATACTTAAAGAAATAAATATAACATAAACAATTAATAATGATTAAATAATATAAAACATAGATTCTTGACTTTTAATAACCTTATTATTACGCCAAGAGTTTCAGCTTTTCATTTCAACTTTGGGAAGTTAGCTATTCATTATTCAAAGTGTGAAACTTTGAATATGAAATTAACATGCTAATTATATTTAATTGAAGAAATAAAGAGAGAAATATTATGAACTCAAAGGTTTGTTCAAAGAATGAGGGATATCTCAATTCATTACAATGCACCACTATTTATAGCCAAATTTTGGGAGACAAACACAAATAAAATATTTTTTTTACACATAAGTCTTCAGTGGTGTTCCGAGAATATATATTTTAATTCACGTCTAATACTTAAAATACTAATAGAATTAAATTTTTTTTTTTGTAAACTAAATCTCGAAAAATACATTTTTATGCATGCTATAACAAATTTAAATCACACATTTCAAAATAAAAGTATTCCAAAATCTGTAAAAATACTGTAGCAAAAAATAAGACAAATCTTCAACCCTAGACTGTCGTGTAAAATAATTCAAATGTTACATGGAAAAATCCTGACAAGCCATCAACATGTAAAAACGAAATTGTATGAAAATATCAATGATCTCTCCAACTCTTAAATATATGTGCGGAAAAGTATGGTCCTCGAGTTAGCGTGCGCACATCTAGCCCCGCCTACTCAGCCTTCCGCACCTCCAATCTCCTCATCAATATGCTCACCTGCATCATTCACACATAGTGAGTCTAAAAACTCAAAACACTTGAATCGTTATAACAAATACATATGCATAACATGCAATAGTGAAAAGTGTAAAAGCCCTAAAACTCCTTGCTTGAAAATTTGCGGAAAATTAAAAATTTTCTTTTTAAAAATAAATGGAGTGCCTCATTCATAAAATCAACTGATAACTCAAGTTCAATGTTTAAAATATAGCAGCGGAAAAATAATGTTTGCCAACAACAACAATTTAAAATTTATCCAACGACTGATAAAATTGTTTGCGGAAAAATAACAACATCTGCACTGGGGTCCTCGGGTGCCACTACTGCCAACCCAAGCTGGCTCACTGGTCCCCGCCCTCGGCCCTGGCCTCATCAGTACCTACAACAATCAAGTCTAGTGAGCCTAACGACTCAGCATGTATATATCGCAGGTAACGAGTAAAATCTGAAGTAAAATATGCATGGGATAAAATATCATGTCATGAGGCATGCTGAAAATAATCTGTACTGAGCAATTATAATACGTGCATAACTGAACTGAAAATCACAGTAAAAATATTTGCTCCTTGGAGCCCTGTACTGAAATAACTGGTAAAATTTTCTGTTGAGATTATGGTCTACGCCTGTGGCCCCTGCACTAAGCTGAACTGGTCGGTAACTGGCTACCGGGGAGTATAAAACTGAACTGAGCTGGCCGGTCACTGGCGACCGGGTGGTACCAAACTGAACTGATCGGTCACTGGCGACCGTATAAAATAATGCTCCCATCGTAGTGAATTGACCACAAGCAATATCGCATAAATCTCAAAATAAGTATTTTCTATTTTCATGCACGTAAAATAATTAACTGGCATAATGAAAATATCCTGTGTATTTTACCAACTGGATTGGATTGGATCATCCCCAGGCTCGCTGCAACCTAACTGCCATGAAAAATATGCAATAGCTTAAACTTGACCAACTATGCAATTTACGTTCAAAAAGTGCGACTCTGACGCCTAATGACTTCGTATTTAATCATGACTCCGAACCAACCTGAACCGACACTGAACTGACGTATAGTCATGATTAAAATACGCTTAAAATACTGAAATAATGCTCCTATAATGATGAGGGTCGAAATCTAGGTGAAATGAAGGCCAAAACATGAAACGCTCTTTCGAGTGTCAATTTGGCACGTCGCACCGTAAATTCTCGTACGACCTCAAAAATGCTCCGAATCACAAACGGTCAAAAACACGACCTTCCCAACTCAAAGGGGCACTGTCCAGTACAAGGCCATAGGCTAAAAGCCAACCGAGAACTCGAACGAGCCACTGAACCGACACAGCAAGTTGCTGTCCCAAAAATAAAGCGACCTTGCTTGGCTTGCTTGCGTCGTTTGCGAGGCTAATGGCCATTGGGGCTTGAACCACCGACCAAAACCTCTCCACAACGTCCCAAGGAATGATTTGAACCATGGCTAAGGGCCCTAGGCCAGCCACAATCCGCATCACACCATAACTCAACCGAAGGGTCCAACCGAGAGCATCTTGTATGCGTGAGGTGTTTATGCTATGATCGATGTCTCGTGTCGTTCCAGTGGCCATTTGATTGACCATGGCACGATCTAGACATCTAGGGGCATGGTATGAACCGTGGCTAAGGGCCATAGACCAACCAAGAGCCATAACAAACCACCATGGCCGAAACCATAAGCCGTCCAACCGAAGGGGGCCCAGAGGGGAGGGGGCTGTTCTTGTTGGTTTGATTAAAAACCGATGCACCATGGACCAAGCCACCAAAAGGGCTACTTAGTCACGTCTTAGACATGTTATGGAAGTGATCTAACCATGGCTATAGGCCCTTAGGGCAGCCAAGATCAGATCCTTTCCCATGACAAAAGAAAAAAAACTGAAATTTTCGAACACATGAGAAGCAATGGGAAAGTTGCTGTCATTCTGAAATTTCCAGCGAGCATGGGGTTAAACCAATGGACAAACGTGGTCCTAATGCATCCTATTACATGTATAGATGTCGCCTTGGGAGCCTGGAATCGAACCAATCACCTGAAACAACAAAACTTAGAAAAACGTGAAGCTTGCCATGAAAGGGCCGAAATCTGCATGCATTATTTTTCTGAAAATTCTATGATGTATTTCGGTTTTTTGCATAATAAAACATGATAATTTACTGAAAAATAATTGATAATATGACTTGATTGAGATTTGAAAGAAATCTAGACATGCCTGGTTTCGTTTCGAAAGAAAATGAACGAAACGACGACGACGCGGCGCGGAGGAGACGGAGTGGCTTCCTTTTCTACCTTTCCTTGCTTCGATTTTTCTTGCCTTCTTTCCTAGCTAAGACTCACGTTTTTCTACTGAAAAGGAATCTGAATTTCGGTGGTAGGGAGTGTGATGGAGTGGTTATGAAGGTGAGGAGAAGGGGTGCACAATATATGGAGAATCATGACCAAGTCTTCTCATTTTTTAATTTTGAATTATGGTTTTATATCAAATGAGTTGGTGGATGTATCTAGAAGGGGTGGCCGATTTTTCTCTTGATTTCTAGACTAGGATATGTCCACTAATTAATTACATGGTGCTCCCAAAAATCCTAGAATTATCCTACTAATTACATGCAAAGAAATGGTCAAAATTGATGAGTTGGCAATGGAATCCTCTAGTAACCAAGGGGTGGCCGAAATCTACTAATAAAATGAATGGGGAGTGTTGTTTATTTACTAAATTAATAACTCTAAAAAGCCTCACTAATCCTTTAAATAATTTAGTGAGCTAACCCCTTAATTAAGTAACTCAAATGAGCTTATTTTCTACTCACCTCGAGTAACTTAAATTAAATCCTCAAACCTTCTTACTAACTTAAATGAACTTACTTGCTAGCTAAATTAACTTCTGGAAATATTTCTCGAATCTTAAATTCTATCTCAAAACTCCAACTCCAGTCCGGCCTCACTGAAATAACTGAAATGATAAAAATCAAACTACTGCATGAAATCATAAAATAATTAACTTCAAAGAAATGCATTTAAATAATCATGCAATGAAGTCAATTTAATTTAAAAATCTAGAATTATGCATGGCTTATACGTAGACTGATTTACGGGTTCTACAAAAAGTATTGTAATAAACATACATTTCATGATCTTAAAAATATGAACTTATACATATCGTGTCAAAGCATAACATGTCCAAACACGTCACAATCATATCATCTTTTTTATTTGAATTCAGATCATTAGTTGTCATTTTCGTTTCAGCTCTATCTGATGGATCCATTTACGTATAACCGTCTCGACCGCGGGGACAGCAGAGACAGTTTTACTCATCCACCGAGCCTTGGCCTTACATGTTCTTGTTCCTGTTCGTATTAGTCAAAAAACTCCCATCCTTCAAAACATGTCAACATATTCATCACTTATAAAAATCATGCATGTACGTAAATTTCCTTAAAATCAAGCATGCAACATATTTTCATTTTTCCATAAAAATCATGTTCATGATAACATATAAATTTAAAACATGTAATTTTGTGATCAGAGTGATACCAGGACTACTAACAATTTTGCCCCTGGAAACCATAATTGACATTATACCCTTGGAACTCAAAATTTCGACGCGTAGCCAACCAAACTTTTTAAAACACCACAAAAAATAATTGTAATAGTTTTCTAGGCGTAACCTCAAACCAACTTCATAACTTATACAATTCGTTTTAAAACTTGAGACCGAGGTCACGGTTTTAACCCGAAATTCAACAAAATTAATCCCAACTTAAAACTTGACTCGAACCTACATGACAAGCCCTTAAACCACTTATTTCAGACATACTAGGACCCTCGAAAAAGACCGAAGATGTAACGGCAGAAAAACCAACCTACGTAAACCACATGCTTGGAAACTAATTAAATTGGTTATGTAAATTGCATAATTGATTTTAAATGCTTATATCATGCATATTAAATGATTATATGGTATGGTTACATGCTTAAATGATTATATGGTGTTACGCCTTAAACGCATACAAATCTCGAGGATGAGATTAATGTTTTTAATGTTGTAACATATCCCAAAGTTTTTGTTTTGATGATACCAAAACTTGGCTTAAAAATGTACTAATGTTTTATATTGAGGCATGCAGGAAATTAAGAACAAGGTTACGTTCGGAAGATCCGAAATTTGGTTCGGACGTTCCGAAATTGTGCCAATCAGAGGCAAAATAGAAGCTGTTCGGAAGCTGCGAGGAGCGAGTTCGGACGGTCCGAAGACTGGATCGGACGTTCCGAACACAAGCAATCAAATCACTTCAATCCGGAGACAATTTGATCTGACTGATTGATTGAGTAGATTTCGGACGCTACGATGGACATGATCGGAAGCTACGAAGTGTTGAAGATTTCAAATCTCCGGAACGCGGGAATGTTCGGACGATACGAACTGGAGTTCGGACCTTCCGAAGTTGTTCATACACTGTCTGCAAGAATTGTTCGGAAGAAACGAAGTTTGATCGGTCCCTCCGAAGCATATGTTCGGACCCTACGAAGTCAAGAACGGAAGATCCGAAGTCATGCCAGAATTACGCAAATTGATTTCAATCACAGCGGAAGTTCCGAAGCACAAACGGAAGATCCGAACCTTGGCGTCCAAGACTAGTATAAATAGGCCTTTGAGGATGCATTCTCAATCATCCCACTCCATTCTCTCTTGTCTCTTACAAAGCTTTCTACTATCTCTTGTGTGCGTTGATTAAAAGAATTGTAATATCAAAAGAGTTGTAGAAAAAGAGTGAAAGTAATACTCTCGAGTGGGTTGTAAAGTTCGTGGCTATCCTTGGAGCCCTCAAGGCCAAGTAGACGCATCGAGGCGTGGTTGTAAAAGCTAGCTTGGAGCTCCTAAAGCCAAGTCGTTATAGTGATACCTCGATCCTCATCGAGAAGGGGAGACGTAGACGATTCTTCGTCGAACTTCCATAAACATCTCTATCCCTCTTTACTTTACGCATTTACTTTATTGCATTTAAATTACGCATTTATTTTACGCACTTACTTTACGCATTCATTTATCGTATTTATTTGTGATTGTCCCTCAAGTCTTCCGCTTGCAATTTTTGCAAACTCGTTTTAAAAAAGCTAAAGGGCCTTAAAGAACCTATTCACCCCTCCCCTTTAGGTTCTTCAAGTGGTATCAGAGCCAGGTTTTTCAAAATCTTTTAAAAATGACCAATCTAGCAAGCGAGTATGCCCAAGGACAATCCACAAATCGTCCCCCTATTTTCAATGGTACTAATTACGGATATTGGAAGAATAGAATATCTCTATACATCCAATCCGTCGATTACGACCTTTGGAAAATAACGGTGAAAGGTCCCTATATCCCCATGAAAACGGTGGATGATAAGGAAATTCCTAACGGAATGGATGACCTCACCAAGGACGATATGAAACTTATCTTTCAAAATGCTAAAGCTATGAATATTCTTCATTGTTCCCTAGATATGAATGAATACAACCGAATCTCGGCTTGCACCTCCGCCAAAGAGATTTGGGACAAATTGGAGATTTGCCACGAGGGAACCAATTAAGTCAAAGAAACGAAGATAGATCTTCTCCAACTCGAGTACGAGACCTTTGAGATGGAACCCAAGGAGGATATCGACACCATGTTCCGGCGGCTCACCCAAATCATCAATGAGCTTGCCCAACTTGGTGAGAACTACCCAACTAAACAAGTGTGGAGGAGAGCCCTTCGAGCACTACCGGCGGAATGGGATGCAAAGCGCACGGCTATCATTGAATCCAACAAGGGAGATGCGGCATCCTACGACCTTGATAAACTTCATGGGACCCTAAAGACCCATGAACTTGAAGTATCTACCCGGAAGGAGACAAAGAAAGATGACGACAAAGTAAAGGCGAAAGGGATCGCCTTGACCAGTCAACTTGAAGATAGCGACGATGAAGAAATGACACTCCTCACTAGAAAGTTCAAAAGATTCATGCGGAGTTCCAACTTCAACAAGAAGGACAAAAAGATTGAGAAGGAAGTGACCTGCTACAACTGTCAACAAAAGGGTCACTATGCAAACGAGTGTCCCTCCAAGAAGAAGGCCGGCAAAGACAAGAAGAAGGCCCTTCTAGCCACGTGGAGCGACAGCGACAACGAAGAGGAGTCTACCCTATGCTTCATGGCGAAGGAAGATCATCTGACCGACTCGGATGACGACGAGGTACCCTCTTACGATGAATTACTCTCCGCTTACACTAGTATGTACAATAAGGCTAAGTCACTTAGAAATGAGAATAAGCAACTTAAAACTGAACTAGAAGCTAGGATGCATGACAACACTAGGCTCAAGACAAACCTAAGAGACTTAGAGAAAGCCTTCAACAAGTTCAATGTGAGTAGAGGTAAACTAGAAAACCTCTTGAGCATGCAAATGTGTAACTTCAACAAAGGAGGTCTAGGATATGAAAAGAAATCAGTCAACTTCGCTAGTCTTATCGCAAAGGCAAAACTAAGAACACCACCAACATGCACTTACTGTTGTAAGATAGGCCACATAAGACCTAAATGCAAGAAACTTAGACACCAACACAATAAGAATAGTTATTGGAAATGGATCCCCAAATCCCCAACTACTACTAACCTCAAAGGACCCAAAGAAACGGGTACCAACTATCAAATTGTATCTCAATCTTGTAGGGACAAAGGGGAGACAAGTCATCGAGCACTTGGTAACTTGACAGTGGATGCTCTCGACACATGACGGGAGAAAAGAAGCTGCTACAATCCATTCGACCAAAAGAAAAGGGATCGGTGACCTTTGGAGACAACAGCAAAGGGATCATAGAAGGCATCGGCTCAATAGGTATATCTAACTCTACTATTATTGATGATGTACTTCTTGTGAAAGGACTTAAACATAACCTCCTAAGCATTAGTCAATTGTGCGATAGGGGTTATGAACTCAAATTCACACCACACGATTGCACTGTATCACTCACAACTGACAAATCCATTAGTTTCAAAGGTTATAGAAGTGAAAATGTTTACAAGGTCGATTTAAATATTTCATCTTTTTCAAAAATAAAAAGCCTTGTAACATTAAATGTTGATGACAACATTCTTTGGCATAGACGACTTGGTCATGTTGGGATGAGCACCATAGAAAAACTTTTAAAACTTGACCTAGTTTCCGGAATGCCAAAGCTGAATTTAAAATTAGATTCTTTTTGTGATGCTTGTCAACTTGGTAAACACACAAAGGAATCTTTCAAAAATAAAAATTTTGTATCCACTTCTATGCCCCTTGAATTACTTCACCTAGATTTATGTGGTCCCTCGAGGACAACCAGTCTAGGAGGTAAATCATATGCTTTTGTCATTATGGATGATTTTTCACGTTTTACTTGGACATTGTTTTTAGCCCATAGAAGTGATGCCTTTGATCATTTCAAAATTTTGTCAAAAAGGTTGAAAATGAGAAAAATCTTTTGATCAAACAAATCCGTAGTGACCACGGAACGGAATTTCAAAATGAAAATTTTTCAATTTTTTGTCAAAACAAAGGCATTGGTCACAACTTTTCTTGTCCTAGAACTCCTAAACAAAACGGTGTCGTTGAGAGGAAGAATAGGACCCTAGTAGAGATTGCAAGGACCATGCTATGTGAGCATTCTCTACCAAAATATTTTTGGGCTGAAGCGATGAGTTATGCTTGTTACATCATCAATCGCGTATCAATAAGGCCAATTCTCAAGAAAACTCCATACGAACTATGGAGAGGGAGAAAGCCTAACATTTCTTACTTCCGCGCTTTTGGATCAAAATGCTTCATCCACAACAATAGTAAGGACAACCTGGGTAAGTTCGATGCTAAATCGGACAAAGGTATCTTTCTTGGTTACTCTACTTCTAGCAAAGCATATAGAGTCTTTAATAAACGCACTTTACTAGTTGAAGAATCTATTCATGTCATATTTGATGAAACTAACCCTTGCTTGCCTAGACCTGTTGTTTCTGATGATGATGATATAGATATCCTTGGCGAAGAGTTGGAGTCCACAAGCCTAGATGATGTTCCTAAAGATCAAGAGGACGCACCTCTTCCGAAGGAGTGGACTACGCACAAGGATCATCCCATGGACCTCATCATTGGTAGCCTATCGAAGGGAGTATCTACTCGCTCTTCTAATATGTGCAATTATCTTGCTTTTCTTTCTCACATAGAGCCTAAGAACATAGAAGAAGCTTTACTTGATGATTCTTGGATTATTGCTATGCAAGATGAACTAAATGAATTTAGAAGGAATAAAGTTTGGAATCTTGTACCTAGACCCACTGATAGACCTGTCATAGGAACTAAATGGGTATTTAGGAACAAGTTAGATGAGCATGGTACAATCACTAGAAATAAAGCTAGGCTAGTAGCTAAAGGATATAGTCAAGAAGAGGGAATTGATTATGATGAGACTTATGCCCCTGTTGCTAGGCTATAATCCATTCGCATGCTACTTGCTTTTGCTTGCTCTAGAGACTTTAAATTGTTTCAAATGGATGTTAAAAGTGCTTTTCTTAATGGTGATTTGAAAGAAGAAGTGTATGTTGAGCAACCTGTTGGTTTTGAAGATGTGCACTTATCTGATTATGTGTATAAACTTGATAAGGCTTTGTATGGTTTGAAACAAGCTCCTAGAGCTTGGTATGAGAAATTGTCTACTTTCTTGCTGTCTAATGGTTTTTGTAGGGGTAAAGTTGATATTACCTTGTTTACCTTGACTAAAGATAATGATTTGCTGATAGTACAAATATATGTAGATGATATTATTTTTGGTGCTACTAATGAACACTTGTGTAGAGATTTTTCTAAGCTTATGCAGGATCACTTTGAGATGAGCATGATGGGCAAGCTCAACTACTTCTTTGGTCTCCAAATCAAGCAATGCAAGGATTGTTTCTTTGTCAACCAAGGGAAGTACATCAAGGAGATGCTCAAAAAGTTTGGGATGGAGTCTTCCAAAGCCTCATCCACACCTATGAGCACGACAGTCAGACTCGACAAAGATGAGGGAGGTAAACCTGTTGACCAAAAGTTATTTCGTAGCATGATTGGCTCCCTACTCTACGCGACTGCTAGTAGACCTGACATTATGTTTAGTGTTTGCTTGTGTGCACGATTTCAATCATGTCCAAAGGAATCACACTTATTCGCCTTAAAACGCATTTTCAAATATCTTTCAAATACTCCAAATCTCGGATTATGGTATTTTAAGAACTCATTTTTCGATTTAAAAGCTTACTTTGATGCCGACTTTGGAGGATATAAGGTGGATAGAAAGAGCACTAGTGGTACTTGTTTCTTTTTGGGAAATTGCTTGGTGTCATGGTTTTCTAAAAAGCAAAACTGTGTTGCACTTTCAACGACCGAGGCCGAGTATATGGCTGCCGGTAGTTGTTGTGCACAAATTCTTTGGATGAAGTATCAATTACTCGACTATGGTGTTACTTTTTCAAAAATTCCAATCTTTTGTGATAATACAAGCACCATATGTCTAACAAAGAATCCAGTTCAACATTCTCGTACAAAACATATTGACATTCGACATCATTTTATTCGTGATCACATTGAGCAAAATGATGTTGAACTTCACTATGTTGACACCAAGAATCAAATTGCTGATATTTTTACAAAACCACTAGATGAATCTACTTTTACTCGTTTGCGTGGTGAACTTGGCATGATTGAGTTGTAAACATTAGTCAAATACTCTCGTACATATTTGTTAAATTGAGGGGGAGTATTATTAATGTGAGCATTATAATGTCGGATAATACAAATTAATTGTATTTATCCATAATTATGTCTCAACATTCATTTATGTGCTAAATATTTTAAATTTTAGGTGTTCCTCATCTTGGCTACTTCGGAATCACCGTTCCTTATTCGGATGCTTCGTTTCACTTCGTATCCACCGAACGTGTTCGGATCGTCCGAACCTGACCATAGGTTCCAGAACCTCCGATTCACTCTTCGGACCATCCGAACACACATCGGATCATCCGAACCTCCTTCCGATGTCATTTAATGTTCGCGCATTCCCAATGCCTGACTGTCGGACTTCGGACCCTCCGTTTACTCATCGTAGCCTCCGTTCTAGGATCGGAATGTCTGATTGTTAATCGGATCGTCCGAACGTCTTGCCAGATAACCGATCTGTTCGTATTCCGGACCTTCCGAACTCATGTTCGGACCGTCCGAACATGGCCTATAAATAGGCGTTCGGATCCTCTGATTCATTTGCTAATTCACATCTTTCTTTCTTTCCCCACACAAAACACCCACTACTCACTATGCCTCCGCGCCGTAACGCAGCTGGCCGAAATGTTCGCCCTCGTCACGTTGCCTTTCACCATGATCTTAACCAACCACCCAACCCTCGCCCTACCCCACCTGAATTCGAAACCCGTAACATTCTGCCTGGTCGTACCCTTCACACCGAATACCTCCGTGCGAATTCCTTTACGTTGATTACTTTTATTGAGTCTCAACGTTGGGGAAATTTTTTTCTACCTTCCGTACCCGATCTCATCTACCCCTCTCTCATGCATCAGTTCTATGCGAACTTTTCCCTAGTTGTTGGTGGTGATGACACTCGTGTTGTTACCATTGTTCAGGGTCGGTTCATTTCTTTTTCTACCGCCGACCTCTCTACTTGGTTCGATCTTCCTCGAGACGGACCGAGTGAGTTCTTTTCTCAGTCCTGGACTGAGAATGACCCCACTTTTGATCGAGTCACTGCCTTGACCACCATCTTCGGTCGTCCGCCTACTCCTGCCGATGACCGTCCTCATGCGAAGGACCTTCCTACTCAGCTTCAGCTTGTTCAAAAGCTTATCACTTCTTCCATTGTTCCTCGCAGTGGAGACCTCTCCACTTGCAAGTATCTCGATCTATACATTCTCTATTACTTAGTCTCCCAGCGCCCTTTTAACCTTCCCCGTTTTCTTATGTCCGCCATGGAGTACGCGGCTACTTCTACTCGCGTCTCTTTTCCGTTTGGCCGGTTCATTAACCGGATTCTCGCCCATTTGGACATTGACTTTGCAAGTGAAGAATCCGTGTCTATTTCTCCCCACGAGACTATCGACCATGATACCGTTGTTAAGATGGGACTCTCTTGGAATCCCGTCTTATCCTCTTGGGTCGTCGACAAGGATCGCATCTTCGCGTCCTATCGTCCGACCGAACACTTTTATGTTCCCTTCGGTCTTCTTCCTCCTCACGTTCAGACGAGAGGATTTCCCACTGGTCCTCCTACTACGGGTACCACTCCTACCCCTTCGTCTGATATTCCCTCTACATCCCAGCAGCGTGGTCCCGACCCTATTAGCACTCCTTTGTTGACCATTGATGACCTTCCTCATGGCTTCACTCCGCCTGCTCCCTCTGGACCCTTCGATAGGATTTTCGAGTATCTCGAGCGATTGGAGACTCGTTTCGACACTCGTTTCTCTCTTTTGGAGTCTGCCTTAGAGCGCCATCATACTGAGACTTCCTCGCGTCTTGATTCCATCGAGGCTGAGATGAGGAGCCATAGAGAGTCGCGGGATGCGGATTCTTAGCTTATGTTTTTGTTATTTTTGTTTATTTTATCTTTATGCATCATTGTATAAAAGACTTGCATTTATTAGTGGATATTTTACCTGTTTATTTGTCTCTCTTTATGCTTATGTCTTTTTGATTATCGCAAAAAGGGGGAGAATTTATTTGGTTAAAATTGCTATTAAATGGTTATTAAATAAATTCTCAAATAAATTCGCCTTAATTCAACCTCTTAGATTTGTTATTTGATTAAGGGGGAGTTATTTAATAACATTTAGATTATGTTGATTATTGTTTCTCAATTTTTAACCAAGTTTTGTGATCATCAAAAAGGGGGAGATTGTTACGCCTTAAACGCATACAAATCTCGAGGATGAGATTAATGTTTTTAATGCTGTAACATATCCCAAAGTTTTTGTTTTGATGATACCAAAACTTGGCTTAAAAATGTAATAATGTTTTATATTGAGGCATGCAGGAAATTAAGAACAAGGTTACGTTCGGAAGATCCGAAATTTGGTTCGGACGTTCCGAAATTGTGCCAATCAGAAGCAAAATAGAAGCTGTTCGGAAGCTGCGAGGAGCGAGTTCAGACGTTCCGAAAACTGGATCGGACGTTCCGAACACAAGCAATCAAATCACTTCAATCCGGAGACAATTTGATCTGACTGATTGATTGAGTAGATTTCGGACGCTACGATGGACATGATTGGAAGCTACGAAGTGTTGAAGATTTCAAATCTCCGGAACGCGGGAATGTTCGGACGATACGAACTGGAGTTCGGACCTTCCGAAGTTGTTCATACACTGTCTGCAAGAATTGTTCGGAAGAAACGAAGTTTGATCGGTCCCTCCGAAGCATATGTTCGGACCCTACGAAGTCAAGAACGGAAGATCCGAAGTCATGCCAGAATTACGCAAATTGATTTCAATCACATCGGAAGTTCCGAAGCACAAACGGAAGATCCGAACCTTGGCGTCCAAGACTAGTATAAATAGGCCTTTGAGGATGCATTCTCAATCATCCCACTCCATTCTCTCTTGTCTCTTACCAAGCTTTCTACTATCTCTTGTGTGCGTTGATTAAAAGAATTGTAATATCAAAAGAGTTGTAGAAAAAGAGTGAAAGTAATACTCTCGAGTGGGTTGTAAAGTTCGTGGCTATCCTTGGAGCCCTCAAGGCCAAGTAGACGCATCGAGGCGTGGTTGTAAAAGCTAGCTTGGAGCTCCTAAAGCCAAGTCGTTATAGTGATACCTCGATCCTCATCGAGAAGGGGAGACGTAGACGATTCTTCGTCGAACTTCCATAAACATCTCTATCCCTCTTTACTTTACGCATTATTGCATTTAAATTACGCATTTATTTTACGCACTTACTTTACGCATTCATTTATCGTATTTATTTGTGATTGTCCCTCAAGTCTTCCGCTTGCAATTTTTGCAAACTCGTTTTAAAAAAGCTAAAGGGCCTTAAAGAACCTATTCACCCCTCCCCTTTAGGTTCTTCAAGTGGTATCAGAGCCAGGTTTTTCAAAATCTTTTAAAAATGGCCAATCTAGCAAGCGAGTATGCCCAAGGACAATCCACAAATCGTCCCCCTCTTTTCAATGGTACTAATTACGGATATTGGAAGAATAGAATATCTCTATACATCCAATCCGTCGATTACGACCTTTGGAAAATAACGGTGAAAGGTCCCTATATCCCCATGAAAGGTCCCTATATCCCCATGAAAATCGAGCACGATTTTACCCGGTAAGCTGATTTTGGTCAAACGAGGGACTTTAAAAATATGAAATGCATTATTTTTGAAAAGTAACTTTTATAAAATTTTATTTTTAAATTAAGTAAGTGTTATTGGGCCCAATTTAATTATTTAAAATAGGCCCAATTGCTCCTAGACATAAAGGCCCAAAACCCAAGTCATTAACATGTTAATTAAAAATTATTAGTAAGTAAACCTAGGTCTTTTTTAAAAATCTAGCATCCAAACTTAAAACACATTAGAACACACAAATTTCTAAAATTTGAGGGGAATAAAAGCTAGGGTTCTTCGTCGCCCGTTCGTCCATCTTCGCTCCCTCGCCGACGATTGAATATTCGAGTGTTTTAAACGCAAAGTCACATATTCTAAACCCTTTGACGCTTTATTCGAACAATATTTTGCATGTTTTAATTGTTGTTGATTGAAAAATATTTACGTACGATGTTTTAAAGTTTGATGATTATTTTCAATGTTTTCAATGTTTTTTCGTATATGTGATCGTATTATGATTTCTAACGAGCATGCTGCAAAATTAAAATCAAATATGGTTAGAACATGAACTAATTTTAAGTAAAATACATGCTGGAATCGATCATGGTAAGGGTCAAGCACCTAATGTTTTTTTTCTAGGACTCAACTCACATGCATAGCTTCTAAAGGGGTGCGGCTTGGGCATGGTTGCTTGGGGCTTTGCCAGGGCTGGTTGGAACTAGACCAGGGTCATGTACTTGGGTCTAGTAGGGTCCTGTCATGGTTAGGAACCGTGGATAGTCGGTAAGGAAGAGTCAATGATCGCGTGGGCTCTTCCCATGCTTGTATATGGCGCGGCCAAGTGCTGCTGTATTCAAGGGGTTAAGGGATTAGCTAGATAGTCTAGGTGATGGCTCAGGGTGGTCCAGAGAGGGTCAGGAGGGATCGGGTCTTGGGGCTGTGGAGGGTGGCTTGACGGGGGCTTGAGCAAAACATGGAAGAGCAACACGCGTTGCTGCTGTTTCTTGCACAGGTGGCTCACAACATGGGTTTAGGGGCTTAGGTTGGGTTTGGTTGGGCTTGACCATGGTCCAAGGTTGGTGAGGGTCAGGTGGGCTCGCTCGTGGCTCTAATAGGAGAGTCCTAGACGAGAGGTAGCAGCATGCGCGCAACTCTTGCATCTTCGGTGCAGGGCTTGTGCGGCGTGTAGCAGCTAGTTCAAAGGGTCGGGAGTTGGTCAGTAGAGTACCTAGATAGGTTGGCTAGGGTCTGGCTCGAAGTGTCTTGATCGTGGCTCGACAAAATTGGGAGTTGGCTCAGTGGTCTTGATTAAGGGTCAAAAATCGAGTTTAAAGGAATAAGTTTCGAACCATGGGTACACTGGGTGGTTCATGGCGCACAAGGGTAGTTTAGGTAATAAAAAGTCTATGTTTAAAGCATGGGACAAAAACATTGAAGTTTGAATTTATTCGGGAATTAAACGCTTCACGAATTATTAATTAAGGAATTAAATCGAAAGCCTCGAATTTAAATGAAATAAAAATATTATATATTATGCTTAGGCTTATATAACTATTTTGGATTATCTAGAGTCAATAAATGTAAGCAAAAGTCAAATCGAGAATATTAGAGTCCAGGGGCAAAACAATCATTTTTATACTTGGGTAAAACGTAATAGGTTGGTATCGTCCTGAAGCTGTATAATAAAAATGTGAGATTTTATGATTTATGGTAAAGCTGTATAATTTTTACTGCAAAATGATATATTTCAAAAGTCATGATATGGCATGATTTTTTAATGGTAAAAATGTTATTTTTCAAATGTTGAAAGCAAATGATATTTTATGTTTTAAAAAAGGTAAATGAAAAAATATTTTGAGAGATGTGAATTGACTGTGACAAAGAGGATATGTCGGGGATCTGTTTTAAGAAGGAACGATGAACTTACAATGTTATGGGGGATCCGTTTTAGGAAAGAACGGTGAACTTACAATTTTATTTATGGGGATGTCGTGAGGGAAAAGGCCCCAGAGGGAGGTTGTTTACGGGAATGCCTCAGAGGGAGCCCGACGATCGTATTTCGATGGCGTGCCTAGTGCCCGTCCTCATGCATATGTGGAGCTAAGAATGCATTCGATCAAAGTATAAAATGTCAGTCACTTTAAAGGATCAAACTTCACCCAAAATGAAAAAGGATTGAAAGCTTTATGATTTTACGATTTTCTGATATATGATTTACTTATGCTGAAATTTATTTCAAATGGTTTAATTATGTTCAAAAATTATTTTAAATAAAAATATGATTTTAATGCATGTGCATGTATATGTATTACTTGTTATTCATGTTTAGAACTTGCAGAGTCATTAGACTCATTAGGTTTGAATGCTGCAAGTGATGATTGTGTTGTTGGAGGCGCTCACGCTTGATTGGATCGAGTCGAGCAGTATACTCTCGAGGGACAATTACTTCCATATTAGCTTGATAGTTAAAAGATTCAAAGATTTTTGTTAAATATTTTATTAGAGATTTTATGTTTTATTATGAAGTTTATTATGTCTAGGTTAACGGTAGAAGTTCAAATTTTTTTGATTGATGATTTAAGGATTTTATTCACTTGATATTTAAAATGTTAAGCTATTTTGATTTATGAAAATGTTAATTTAGTTTGAGTGGTGATTTTCGAAGTCTATGAAAAAAATATATAGTATAATTTTAAAGTTAAAAACGAGGGACGTTTCAAAAGAGCTGCTGGAACTTTTTCAGCACACAAGCACCGAAAATCCTAGCGCCCTAAATCTTCAAATTATCGAGCATAGACCTAACCAACCCGAACCAACCTTGAACCAATGCTACCTAGAACCAAGATCAAGCCAAGGACGCCCTATTGGACCAACCCTAGCCATGCATTGATGCGACTTTGATTGTTGTACTCCCAATAGCAGGTTTTCCACAAGTAGTGTAATTCGGTGAATCCGAATATCGTATCCACAAAGAAGTTAAAGTAATTACAAGTCAACTACAATGTTTTTTTGTTTTTTTTTCTTTTAATTCTTTGAATCTTTACTTGGTAATTTTTAATTGTTCAAATTTTAATTTAAGTAGTTGAGATTAGAGGATTCACTCTTGATATTTTAATAAAGTTAACATTAATGAACATCATTGAAATTCACTTAATAAAATGGTTCCATTATATTAAATAGTAATATTTATATTATATTATATTATAATATCTTTAAAGTATATAATATATATCAAAACTTATAAATTTTATTAAGTATTTATTGTGTGTTATATATATTTGTAAATATTAAATCAAGATTCCCACTTTAAATAGTTGATAATACCAAACTAACATTTAAATGGTACGAAGAAATTAATATTATGATATATTCATCCACTTTAAATGGTTGGTAATACCAAACTAACATTTAAATGATTCCACAAATTTAGTTTAACATATAGCAACAACAAATCGAAACTTCCACATATAAGTAGGGTATAATAACACTTAAAGAAATAAATAGAACATAAACAATAAATAATGATTAAATAATATAAAACATAGATTATTACCTTTTA
Organism: Primulina eburnea; assembly: GCF_022965805.1. Taxonomy (NCBI): domain Eukaryota; kingdom Viridiplantae; phylum Streptophyta; class Magnoliopsida; order Lamiales; family Gesneriaceae; genus Primulina; species Primulina eburnea. Next base: position 12,565,926 of record NC_133117.1, read on the forward strand.
ATAACATTATTATTATACGAAGAGCTTCACTTTTTCATCTCAACTTTAGGAAGTTAGAAATTCATTATTCAAAGTATAAAACTTAGAATATGAAATTAAAAAATTATAAAAAAAATTCCAAATTTTCCAGACAATTATCAACTATATTCCCAAAAATAGTTGAATCATCCATGAAAATCTCCAAACAATTTTCAACCATGTCGCTAAAAATGTTTAGCAAATACATCTTTGAAATGTTGATGGGACATTGCATAAACCAAATGGCATCCTTCTGCATGCAAATGTTCCAACATGTGAATGTAGCTTTATCTTGATCTTCGAGTGCAGTGAGAATTGATAATAGCCTGAATATCCATCGAAAAAATAGTAGTAGGGCTGACCTGTTACTCTTTAAAAAATTTGATCCAAAAATGGTAATGGAAAATGATATTTTCTAGTGGAAAATGATAATTTTCTATAATCGATACAAATCCGCCAACTAGATGGGACTCGACTTGTTAACAATTCACCTTTTTAATTTTTTATCACTGTGATGACATATTTTTTTGAAACTACTTGTGTTGGGCTTACCCACTTACTATCAGAAATAGGCTAGATAATTCCAACTTCGAGTAATTTAAGAACTTCAGTTTTCACAACATCTTTCATGTGTGGATTTAATCTTCTTTGTGGCTGTTGAAATGCTTTAGCATTTTCTTCTAAATGAATTTTTTGTGTGCAAATTAGAGGATTAATGCCCTTGAGATCTTTTAGTGTCCAACCAATTGCATTTTTATGTCTTTAAGCATATAAAATAATTTACCTTCTTGATCACTTGCTAGTTTGGAAGAAATTACCATCGGATATGTTTCATCATCTCCAAGGAATGCATACTTTAATTCTTCTGGCAAGTGTTTCAACTCCAATATGGGTGGTTCATCTTTGTTCTCAAATTCTCTCTCTGATCCTAGTAACGAGTGATACCTGAAAAAATCATCAAGATCAATTTCAATATTTTTTTTAACAGTATCAATTGAACAAATATCTAATTGGTCACGAGTAATCCCTTCTTGAATTTTTCTTCCACAAGAGTTACAGTAAGATTTTCATATTTACTTTCATCTCCTTTGTCATGTGGTTGCTTACAAAGATTAAAAATATTAAGCTCCAAAGTCATGTGACAAAATGACAACTTCATTATTCCATTCCTGCAATTTATTAGAGCATTAGAAGTTGCTAAAAATGGACGACCCAAAGTTACTAGAATTGCATTACAAGCTTCAATAGGTTGTGTATCTAAAACTATGAAATCTACATAATATACAAAGTTATCAACTTGGACCAACACGTCTTCTACCATACCTCTTGGCACTTTAACAGATCTATCGGCAAGTAAAAGTGTTTCCAAAGTAGGTTTTAACTCGCCTAGATTGAGTTCTTGATAAACTGAATAAAGAAGTAAATTCACACTAGATCCAAGATCAAGGCGGGATTGTTTAATCTTTCGTTCTCCAATAATACATGAAATAGGAGGACAACCAGTGTCTTTGTATTTCAAAGTATTATTATTTTGAACGATTGCATTTACTTGTTCGGCTAAAAATGCTTTCTTTTTCACGTTTATTTTTCTTTTCACAGTGCACAAGTCTTTAAAAAATTTAGCATATGATGGTACATGCTTTATTGCATCTAATAAATGAATATTAACTTTTACTTGTTTAAAAATATCATATATATTAGATTTCAAATTTGATTTGTTTTTTTGTATTTTTCAATGCATGAGGGAATGGGGTGACACTGTCTGTTGATCCTCATCTTCTTAAGTTATGGGTTCCACTTCCTTACCCTTTGGAATTGATTTATCATCATCTTCACAGTGTTCAAGAATGGATTTTTTCCACAACCTTACACCGCGGAGGGTAATAACAGATTTTACCTGCTCCATCGATTGAGTTCCAGAAATTCTAGTTTGTGAATGATGATCCTTGGGATTAGGCTGTGGTTGTGAATGAAATTTACTTTTTTCATGAACATTAATTTCATAGGCAAATTTAGCAAGAGTCTCTTTCAAATCTGTCACGGTTTGAGCATTTTGAGTATTGATAGACTCTTGCTTTGCAATGAAAGAATTCAATTTATCTTCCAAATTCCTTTTAGGTGGAGGAACATAAAGTGCATAATTTTTAAAATTTTGTTGATTTTGGAAATGTGGTTGTAAAAAATTGTGCAGCATTATCATTCCTCTAACTAAAATTTGGATGATTTCGCCGACCTGGATTGTAACTTCGAGAAAATGGTTCAAAATTTGGCCTTTTGAAATTGTTCAAACATTGGCTTGTTCATGGAGACATTCTTTAAAAGAGGGCAAAGTGGGACAATATTTTGTAGAATGATCACTTTATCACAAATGTGGCACACTATTTCTTGAACAGATTTTAATTGACCATTCTTTTTCAATTCAAGCGCCTCAATTTTTCTTGCCAAAGAGGTAAATCTGGCTTGGAGATCATGTTCATCCTTGAGGGTGTACATACCTCCACCAGATGTGGGAGTAGAATCTTGTTTGATGGTTCGATTGTACCTATAGTGTCCCAATATTGACCATTTTCAGGTAATGAATCGAGATACTCAATTGCCTCGTTTGGATCTTTATCTTCAAAAATTCCATTACACATAAATTCAACCATTTGCCTATCTTTAGGTGTTAAAACTTCATAAAATTGAGAAACAACTATCCAAATTTCAAAACAATGATGTCGACAAAGATTAACCAATTTTTTATATCTATCCTAGCACTGATAAAAGGTTTCTCCTTGTTTTTGAGTGAAAGTGATGATTTGTGTAAAGGCCCGTATTTCGTACTCGTATTTTTGCGGGATTATAAAAATTTTTCTAAATAAATAATCATCTCGCCTCATTTATAAAATTAACATGTAAATAATTTTAACTTCAAAATAACTGCGGAAGCAAATATTGTTTTCAACCAACAATTTAAAAACAATCCACCATAAACAACAATTTAAAAATACTCCAACGTATTAAACTGAGTTTGGATAATAAAAGGTGCATAAACTAAATCATGAGGTCCTCGGGTTTACTACTACCGTCTCAAGATCGCTCACTGGTCCACGCCCTCCGTCTCGACCTCACCCGTACCTACAACAATCAAGTCTAGTAATTCTAAAGACTCAACATGTATATATCGTGAATAACAAGTAAATATATCATAAAATCGCATGCATCATAAAAATAAAGTATCGTAGAGCGTTTGGTGAAAATCGTATCATGAATAATTATAACTACGTGCATATCTGAAAATTCATACGTAAAAGCTTTGCTCAATAGAGCTCTGTCATAACATATCATAATTTTTCTGGTAGAGATAATGTTTCTAAGCAAGTGGCCCATAACATAGCGTAAGCGCCTGATCAGACTAAACCACAGTATACTGGGCGGTAGAGATCAATCACAGCCCTTGGACTTGATGTCCATACCCATACATAATCATAAACCGGTCGTAAGTCACCGGGCGGAGAGGTCCTCGGTTGCGCCTACCGACATCCAAACCCATAAGCATAAGGTGGCCACAAGACATATAGCATATATCTAAAAAATAAACATTTTATATTTTTATGCACGTAATATCATTATAACCTTATTTTTACCGGATGAGTTGAATCGTTCTCGGGCTTGCTGCGACTTAATTCTAATATGTGACACATGCAATAATCTTAACTTGACAAAAACTTAACAATAGAACCAAAAACGAGACGATTCGGACCAACAACTTGATTTTTAACCATGGCTTCGTACCAACCCGAACCAACATTAAACCGACATTTAACCATGATTAAAAATACCCAAACATACTGAAAAATATGTATAATGACTGTAAAACACGAAAATAGGTGAAAGGAATTCAAAAACATAAAACACTCTTTCGAGAGTCATTTTGGCACCTTTCACCGTAAATTCTCGTACGACCTCTAAACTCGACCAAATCACAAACAGCCAAAAACATGACTTTTCTAACTCATTGAGGTATTGTCCAGTCCAAGGCCATGGGCTAAAAGCCAAACAAGAACTCAAACCACCTCCAAAAACGAAGATGAAAGTTGCTGTCAAAAAATCCAGCAGTGGCACTTGTGTGTTTGTGGTGTAACTATGAAATTTATTGACCAATGGCTTGAACCACCACCCAAGGACTCTTACCAACATTCTAAGGAATGGCTTGGACCATGGATAAGGGCTAAAAGTCAACCACAAACCAAGCCATTACCTAAGACAATCGAAGGTATCAACCGAGTGCACCAAACCTGTGCAGTGAAATGTATTGAGTTGTTTTACTGTCGTGGGTCGTTCCAGTGGCCATTTCATCGACCATGGCTCGATCTAGACATGATGTAGTGTTGTATGAACCATGGATACAGGCTAGGAGCCAACCATAATCCACACAACATCCAAAAACCGAAAGGGCATATACACAGAATTTGAAGAAAACGAAATGCATTTGTGATGTTGTTGTGAAATTCTGACGGATCCGTGTACCAAGCTTGGAAAGGACACCTTGTTTGCGTCCTAGAAATATTAAGGGATGATTCTAACCATGGCTACAGTCCCTAAGACAGCCAAGATTCGAACTCCCACTTTAAACACCCAATGACATAAACTTTGACACAAAACTATAACTCATGGAAATGTTGCTGTAAATTCTTTGTTATGCTTGTATGGACTTCAACCATTGACCCAAAAACATCCTAACACATTCTAATTTATTCCTAAATGCAGCCTTGTGTGCCTGGAAACCGAGACAACCTCCTGAAGCTCCAAACAATTCAAAACCGTGAGTCACAAAGAGTAAGCCGAAAAATCTGTGCAGAAACTTTTGTGTTGTTGCTGTCAAAATTTCGTTTTTACCTCATGAATCCTGAACATATAATGCTTAAAAATATTTATAGAACTTGATTGAAGAGAAAAGAAACAACAAATACATGCCTGGAATTTGTTTTGAAGAAAAACAAATCAAAACGATAATACGACACGACGGAGTCAGAGTTGGAACTTCTTTTCTTTCCTACTTTTCTACTGTTGTTCCTTCGATTTCAGCTGATGTTTTTCTGATATTTTTCAAAGGTGATGGTGTATAGGAAATATAGATAGTGAAGGTGAAGGTTTAAGGGGTGATAAATGGGTATTGAAGTGCATTTAGATGGAGGTTACAAGTCAATAAGTTAAATGGATTTGAATTGTTTTTCCTTACTCCTTTGCTGCCGATTCTTTGTTCTTATTCTCGCTGTTACTCATGTTTATTTGTTAGCATAAAGGGGTTGAGGAGCTTCAAGGAGAATTATGGTGCATGTATTACCCATTATTATGGAGTTTAAAAATGATTACACTATGAAACCCATTTAATGGTGATTTGAATGGCTTCTCATTCCTTGTTGTCGTTGCCTTTCATTGAAATTCTTGCTGCATATTCTAATTAATTTACTAGGTAATTAGTTGAGGAAAATGAGGTGTAATATTCTTTTTTTTTAAATTACTACTTATTAGTGAATTAGAATGGGAAATGAATATCCCATGAAGTGCAATTAGGAATGTTTGAATGGAGAGTTATCAAATCTTTGAAATATTTTAAATGTTGGACCCAAAATTATTATTACTAATTTGCATGGTATTTTATTGTTTAAATCTTGTATTCTAAATGCTTGAGGTTTAATACATCTATTATATAATTTAGTGGATTTACACCTTAATTTAAAATAAACTCTTGTATGATTGCATGGTTAACAATTTAAGTATTTAAATGTTATATTTAATTTCTTGAATATTTTATACTTAGATTAATTCACCCACATATGTTTACATATATTAATTTAAGCTTTAATTAAATATTAACCTAAAGAACTTATTTAATAACTTAGCTCTAATTAATTTAATAAATCCTAAAACACTATTTTGTTTAAATTAAATTATTCCTTGACTTAAATTAAATTTAAAAATATCTTTTTTATTATTAATTTTATCTTTAATCTCCAAACTCCGGTCCGGCCTCGCGTATTTATCCTAAAAGATAAAACTAAACATCTACTTTTAAAATAAATAATCATGACTTAAAATTATTAAAATAAACCAAACACTTCATATATTTATAAAAATTCATTTTTAATTTAAATAGTAGCAATTATGCATGGCTTATACGTAACCTGATTTTTTTGGGTTCTACAACTCTCTCTCCCTTAAAAGAAATTTCGTCCCCGAAATTCGCTTATCCTTGATAAACAAAAAGTTTAGACTATTAATTCTAGAATTCTAATAATCCACGCTTCCGATGCGCTACTCTGATAAGATAAATATTAAGCTTTCCTTATGTTTCCTAAATAAATTTGTCTACCAAAATCCTCGTTTGTGAATCGCAACTTAAAACAACTTATGGTAACGTAGTTCTATTCAACTATAGCCCCGAATTTTGACTTTCCCGCAATTCCTCATACTAGAGGTGGATGTCCAAATTTAACGCGCCTTACTTTCCTTATAATATATCCAAGATGTTCATTGACCTATTATATTCCAATATTGAAATCTTAATAGTATCCCTTCTTAACTTTATTGAATTCAAGATATGTTAAAGCTTCATGTCCAAGTATTGGCATACATGCAGTTTGACTTAGGAGGTCTTAGTAAAACACTTAAAAATTTAAATCTTATCTCAACCCCATAATAATATTAGACTAAGATACTTGAATCGAATCTTTATCTTACCACTCCAAACTTACATAACCTAACTATTTAGAAGTGCATCCCAATATAACGTTGTTGAAAATCTTAAGTTCGAGTGGTCTTAATCCTAAAAAACCCTAAATATACGATACCGATCTTCCACCAAATAATAAAATTATTCTAGCACAAATTACATGCTTAAACTATTTCCTTTTCAATTAGAATAAGGTTGAGACATAAGACCCTGGGACTTTCCTTATTGAAGTGAACGTCGCACCCTTACGTATCCTTAATGCTTAATTAATACTATCGTATAAACCTTAATAAGTTAGCCCATGGTAGCATTAGACTAACTCTAATAAATCAATTTCACTTATAACCCATAGAATTCTAGAATCCTCATATCAAGCTTTTAGATTCCTTACTTGATAAAAAAAATTTAATATTCATCACTTGATAACTTATATTGAACACAACTAATTCCTTTTTGTTTTTATTTCACTCAAAATTTCCGTATGAACAATTATCCCATAAATTTGAAATTCAAACTTACCTAATCCAAATAGCTTTGAATAAAATAATTCCAATACGCATATTCGTTTAGTCCCAAGTTTGTTAATGATTTCCAAAATTTCTCAAGACAAAGTGTCTACCTCACCTCTTACGTGCGTCTACGAATTATACTAACCATCATCGTACCCAACTTTCCTAAAAATTTTAAATTCTCACAAGGTATAATCTTAAATGTTAAGATCATGACTAAAACTTGTGACACATCAAAATTATGTTCCCAAAATTTTACTAACTCAATGTTTATCCTTATAACTTAACTAACCGATCAAATTTACCTTAAATCGGCATCACTTTAAATCATTAATTTGCCACAACATGATTTCACTAACGCTTAAATTTTCATGCCTAAGATTGATTCATCCTACAATGTCCTTGATTACCATTCATTATAACATTATAATCCAAATATCTAAATATTCAATATTTACTTCGAGCCTAAATAACCGAAAATTCCTATCATTTAAACCGTTCAATTCTCACTTACTACTAGATAAGTTCTCAAATTTCCTGAGATTTTAAAATTAATTCTTACTTTCCTCGAATATCATCCAATTTTTTTCCCTAAATCTCGAAAATTCCACAATTACCCATGAGTCCTCATTATTTTAAATTTCATTTTATAGATTTCCCGTATCATAAGGTTCAATAGTCTTAAGTTTATTATACCCAAAATTAATTCCCATAACACGTCTTACATTTCTATAAATACTTAAAATCCCAAGTGTTCCTCAAAAGTTCTCATTTAATCCTTAAAATTTTAAAAATTGCATCCTGACCCTTACAGTTCTCCCAATTTACATTTCGGCCCTACAACTCTTCAAAATTTGCATCATTGTCCCCATAAAATTTTCCATCTTTACCTCATTAAACTTTTAGATTCTCGAACTCGAACTTTAATCCCCAAAATTTGGTAAATTCGAAAATAGTCCCATAGAATTTTTATTTTTTTTCACTTAGGTCCTCAAATTATTAGTTATTACAATTAGGTCCCTAAAATTCTCAATTCATGCAATTCCATCCTTAAATCTAACTAGGTAGAGCATGTATCCTAAATTAATTCTCATAATTAATCTTAAATTTCCGTAGATATTTAAAATCCTCAAATTGTACATTTATAATCCTAAAGATTGTCGTAGTCTTCGAATCGCTATTACTTATATGAAATCCACAAAAATTTACTCGACTAGCAACCAAGAACCATTAATAATTTCTTAGAAATTCTACAAGCCTCAAAAGCATTCATAATTTTCAAGATTAACTTATAACCCATAAGGAGGACATCAACACTACTGACCTAAAAATTAATATAGTCAAATCATTTTCAACCTCTCCTAAAGCCCAATATTCGAATTCTTAGACATGTCCAATTCCAAACGTACCCAACATGCATAATTCCATAATTTTTTTAATTTAAATAAACACTTAAAAATTAAAATCTGAACGTAAAAACATTTCATGAAAACATGTTGTTAAAATAATTCATTCTTTAAATAAAATGCGTAAATGTAAAACTTACAGACCGAAGACGTGACTTCATGAGCTTCTCGAGAGCAGTAGTAGTACAACACTTTACAAGATCATAGGCTCTGATACCAACTGTAAAGGCCCTTATTTCGTACTCGTACTTTTGCGGGATTATAAAAATTTTTCTAAATAAATAATCATCTCGCCTCATTTATAAAATTAACATGTAAATAATTTTAACTTCAAAATAACTGCGGAAGCAAATATTGTTTTCAACCAACAATTTAAAAACAATCCAACGTAAACAACAATTTAAAAATACTCCAACGTATTAAACTGAGTTTGGATAATAAAAGGTGCATAAACTAAATCATGAGGTCCTCGGGTTTACTACTGCCGTCCCAAGATCGCTCACTGGTCCACGCCCTCCGTCTCGACCTCACCCGTACCTACAACAATCAAGTCTAGTAAGTCTAAAGACTCAACATGTATATATCATGAATAACAAGTAAATATATCATAAAATCGCATACATTATAAAAATAAAGTATCGTAGAGCGTTTGGTGAAAATCGTATCATGAATAATTATAACTACGTGCATATCTGAAAATTCATACGTAAAAGCTTTGCTCAATAGAGCTCTGTCATAACATATCATAATTTTTCTGGTAGAGATAATGTTTCTAAGCAAGTGGTCCATAACATAGCGTAAGCGCCTGATCAGACTAAACCACAGTATACTGGGCGGTAGAGATCAATCACAGCCCTTGGACTGGATGTCCGTACCCATACATAATCATAAACCGGTCGTAAGTCACCGGGCGGAGAGGTCCTCGGTTGCGCCTACCGACATCCAAACCCATAAGCATAAGGTGGCCACAAGACATAGCATATATCTCAAAAATAAACATTTTATATTTTTATGCACGTAATATCATTATAACCTTATTTTTACCGGATGAGTTGAATCGTTCTCAGGCTTGCTGCGACTTAATTCTAATATGTGACACATGCAATAATCTTAACTTGACAAAAACTTAACAATAGAACCAAAAACGAGACGATTCGAACCAACAACTTGATTTTTAACCATGGCTTCGTACCAACCCGAACCAACATTAAACCGACGTTTAACCATGATTAAAAATACCCAAACATACTGAAAAATATGCATAATAACTGTAAAACACGAAAATAGGTGAAAGGAATTCAAAAACATAAAACACTCTTTCGAGAGTCATTTTGGCACCTTTCACCGTAAATTCTCGTACGACCTCTAAACTAGACCAAATCATGAACGGCCAAAAACATGACTTTCCTAACTCATTGAGGTACTGTCCAGTCCAGTCCATGGGCTAAAAGACAAACAAGAACTCAAACCACCTCCAAAAACGAAGATGAAAGTTGCTGTCAAAAAATCCAGTAGTGGCACTTATGTGTTTGTGGTGTAACTCTGAAATTTATTGACCAATGGCTTGAACCACCACCCAAGGACTCTTACCAACATTCTAAGGCATGGCTTGGACCATGGCTAAGGGCTAAAAGTCAACCACAAACAAGGCCATTACCTAAGACAATCGAAGGTATCAACCGAGTGCAACAAACATGTGCAGTGAAATGTATTGAGTTGTTTTACTGTCATGGGTCATTCCAGTGGCCATTTCATCGACCATGGCTCGATCTAGACATGATGGAGTGTTGTATGAACCATGGCTACAGGCTAGGAGCCAACCATAATCCACACAACATCCAAAAACCGAAAGGGCATATACATAGAATTTGAAGAAACCGAAATGCATTTGTGTTGTTGTTGTGAAATTCTGACGGATCCGTGTACCATGCTTGGAAAGGACACCTTGGTCACGTCCTAGACATGTTAAGGGATGATTCTAACCATGGATACAGTCCCTAAGACAGCCAAAATTCGAACTCCCACTTTAAACACCCAATGACAGAAACTTTGACACAAAACTGTAACTCATGGAAATGTTGCTGTAAATTCTTTGTTATGCTTGTATGGACATGAACCATTGACCCAAAAACATCCTAACACATTCTAATTTATTCCTAAATGCAGACTTGTGTTCCTGGAAACCGAGACAACCTCCTGAAGCACCAAACAATTCAAAACCGTGAGTCACAAAGAGTAAGCCGAAAAATCTGTGCAGAAAATTTTGTGTTGTTGCTGTCAAAATTTCGTTTTTACCTCATGAATCCTGAACATATAATGCTTAAAAATATTTATAGGACTTGATTGAAGAGCAAAGAAACAACAAATACATGTCTGGAATTTGTTTTGAAGAAAAACAAATCAAAACGATAATACGACGCGACAGAGTCGGAGTTGGAACTTCTTTTCTTTCCTACTTTTCTACTGTTGTTCCTACGATTTCAGCTGCTGTTTTTCTGATATTTTTCAAAGGTGATGGTGTATAGGAAATATAGACTAGTGAAGGTGAAGGTTTAAGGGGTGATAATGGGTATTGAAGTGCATTTAAATGGAGGTTACAAGTCAATAATGTTAAATGGATTTGAATTGTTTTTCCTTACTCCTTTGCTGCCGATTCTTTGTTCTTATTCTCGCTGTTACTCATGTTTATTTGTTAGCATAAAGGGGTTGAGGAGCTCCAAGGAGAATTATGGTGCATGTATTACCCATTATTATGGAGTTTAAAAATGATTACACTATGAAACCCATTTAATGGTGATTTGAATGGCTTCTCATTCCTTGTTGCCGTTGCCTTTCATTGAAATACTTGCTGCATATTCTAATTAATTTACTAGGTAATTAGTTGAGGAAAATGAGGTGTAATATTGTTAGTTGAGGAAAATGAGGTGTAATATTGTTTTTTTTTTTAAATTACTACTTATTAGTGAATTAGAATGGGAAATGAATACCCCATGAAGTGAAATTAGGAATGTTTGAATGGAGAGTTATCAAATCTTTGAAATATTTTAAATGTTGGACCCAAAATTATTATTACTAATTTGCATGGTATTTTATTGTTTAAATCTTGTATTCTAAATGCTTGAGGTTTAATACATCTATTATATAATTTACTGGATTTACACCTTAATTTAAAATAAACTCTTGTATGGCTTTGCATGGTTAACAATTTAAGTATTTAAATGTTATATTTAATTTCTTGAATATTTTATACTTAGATTAATTCACCCACATATGTTTACATATATTAATTTAAGCTTTAATTAAATATTAGCCTAAAGAACTTATTTAATAACTTAGCTATAATTAATTTAATAAATCCTAAAACACTCTTTTCTTTAAATTAAATTATTTGTTGACTTAAATTAAATTTAAGAATATCTTTCTTATTATTAATTTTATCTTTAATCTCCAAACTCCGGTCCGGCCTCGCGTATTTATCTTGAAAAGATAAAACTAAACATCTACTTTTAAAATAAATAATCATGACTTAAAATTATTAAAATAAACCAAACACTTCATATATTTATAAAAATTCATTTTTAATTTAAATAGTAGCAATTATGCATGGCTTATACGTAACCTGATTTTTTTGGGTTCTACAATTTGCCTTTTGAAAGAATTTGTTCTATGAGATGGAAAAAACTTTTTCAAAAGTAGTTGTTGCAATTCATCCCAAGTTCGAATGGATCCCAATCTAAGATTTTGTAGCAAATTTTTAGCTTTATCTTTTAAAGAAAAAGGAAAAAGCTTAAATCGAATGGTGTTCATGCTACAATTTAGATCATTGTATGTGTTGCACACTTCGTCAAACTCTCGTAATGCATGTATGGATTTTCAGAATCTAAGCCATTAAAGTTGGATAAAAGTTAATTAATTCCAAGGTTAAAAATTGAAATGAGATGCATCAGAGGGAAAAACTAGACATCAAGGTGCATTAGTGTATGTAGGATTCATGTGATCTCTAAGTGTTCTTCGTCTATTATGATCATGTTGAGATTGAATTTCATCTTCATTTTCTTGGATGGGTTCTTCCGCCATGTTTTGCGAAAATAAAGAGTTATTTCGAATGAGTCGACCACTAAGTGCACGTGACCAAATGCTCATGCAATTGCAAAAGAAGAAAAACACACAAAAGAAATAAAAATTCAAAGAAAGAAAAATAAACTCTAAGCAAAATTAAATAGACTTCAAATTAAATTATACTTCCCCTGCCACGACGCCCAAAACTTGATGCGACTTTGATTGTTGTACTCCCAAGAGCAGGTTGTCCACAAGTAGTATAATAAGGTGAGTCCGAATATCGTATCCATAGGGAAGCTAATATAATTACAAGTTCACTACAATGTCATTTTGTTTTGTTTTTTTTTGTCTTTCAATTTTTTTAATCTTTAATTGGTAATTTTTAATTGTTCAAATTTTAATTTAAGTAGTTGAGATTAGATGATCAATTCTTGGTATTTTAATAAAGTTAACATTAATAAATATCATTGAAATCCACTTAATAAAATGGTTACAATATATTAAATTATATTATTTATATTATATTATTATATATTATCTTATAAGTATATAATATATACCCAAACTTATAAATGTTGTTAAGTATTTATTATGCTATATATATTTGTAAACATTAAATCAAGGTTCCCACTTTAAATGATTGGTAATACCAAACAAAAATTAAATGGTACCACAAATGTAATATTATGATATATTCATATATAATAAATCAAGGCACCCACTTTAAATGGTTGGTAATATCAAACTAACATTTAAATGGTTCCAAGAATTGAGTTTAACATATCTCAACAATAAATAAAAACTCCCACTTATAAATAGGGTATAATAATACTTAAAGAAATAAATATAACATAAAAAATAAATAATGATTAAATAATATAAAACAAAGATCATTACCTTTTAATAACCTTATTATCATAGCAAGAGCTTCACCTTTTCATCTCAACTTTGAGAAGTTAGTTACTCATTATTCAAACTATAAAACTTTGAATATGAAATTAACATGCTAATTATATTTAAAATGAAGAAATAAAGGAAAAACAATGAGAGAAATATTTTGAAATCAAAGGTTTATTCATAGAATGAGGGATATCTCAAAACATTACAATGCACCCCTATTTATAGCCAAATTTGGGGAGACAACCACAAATAAAATATAATTATTATACACACATTAGTGTTCCAAGAAATTATGCCATCATACACATCACTTTTCAAAATCTTCTCATCTGAATTTTCTTTTCCACATAAAACAAAACATGTAGATAATTGAATTGTTTGAATTGTGGTATTTTGTTATTACCATTTAACCAAGTAATTTGAGATATATGGTTAAAATGCTAGAGTATGGTAAAACTGTCACTCATTTAGTAACTTTATTTATTGCTTAATTTGATCCCAATTGTGAGAGGATTTTTATCTCATACTGACCCCCAATATTGTAGATATTAACGTCAACTTTCTACATGTCGAAGAATCATATTAATATCATTTGCAACGGTAAGATTATTCTTGTTTTATCGAACATGTAAAATTACTAAAAACTTATAATTACACAGTAACTTATATTTTATACAATATATTATAACACATATAATATTTAAACATTTAATAAAAAAACTATGAATTTATATTATAAAACATTTAATTAATATACAAATTTTTATGTTTACCACAACTTTCAACCAGCTTATTACTAGTCCCTAGCAATTTAACCGTCAACAACATTACAAAACATATTGAATAATTTAAATAAAAATGTAATTAGATCTATCAAATGTTTAAATTAAAGTTGAAAACTATCAAAGTTATATCAAGACATCATAATTATAATTTATGAAATAATCCGAGCTGATCAATTCAAAGCTTATTTTCAATTAATTAAATGTACATGACCTTTAAAAATTCCTGATAAGAGTCTCAACTCCATATCCTCACAGGTTAATCAATTTTTCAATTAATGTGAACGATTTCTCTCATGGAGTTGGAATACAGATAATGCTCGGGAAAATGGTTTACATAATGCAGACAGACAAACGAGCTGCAAATTAATCAAAGGATAGGAAATCTATTGATTCAAAATATAATTATTCTTATTATATTTTTTTTCATAACATCATAGAATCAGACTAAGTATATGCTCTGTGACAACATATTTATTTAATTTGTATAATATATTTCTCTCTTTATATTTTTTTCTTTCTTTTTTTATTTTTTTATCAGAGATAATTGAGTCGTACCATATAACTTTAACACTACATTGATCTTAAACATTTTTTTTCTCTTTTTGTTTTTTTAGTAAATAACTATTCTTTTTCTTCAAAAAAAAAAAAAGAACTCAAGATCTAAACAATAGATAGACTCACTTATGATCAATAAAGGTTCAAAAGCTGTTTTCTCAATCCTCTCCACTCACTCACAAAGTATATGTGAGTCTAAAATTTTAGGCACTCTTATCAGGTATATCTTGGGCCACATATTTTAATAACTTATATATCACAATGGTTAGTCACTCAAAAAGATTTCATAAATCATATTTTTATAGTGATCAAAATATTAAAATTCACTTTTTTTTCAAATAAAAATTTAAACATCTTTAGATAGATTAATACATCGTCTAATTTAAATTTTTCAAACATGTAATGTGTGATATTTTTGCAAAAATTACTAAGATACAAACAATAAACATGGTTTTATTTTAAAATATTTTTATTATATATAAAAGTTTTTTTTAAGTTTTTTATTTATTTTTTATTTTTATAAGTTTGTTCTCCCCCTAATCAGAATATGACATTGTCTTTAATGTCAAAATAACTATTAATAAAGAGTACATAATGAAAGACATGTCACATGGAATTTTATTGAAGATAACAAACTGAAACAAACAGAAACCAATCCACGACATTTGAATCAATGATCCAACTTTCTTTTCTTACTACTTGGTTGCGACCAATTAATCTTTGTTATCATCGGATCAGGCTTATGAACAAAAGCTTCCAAATCATCAATTACTTGGTCAGCATTCGAAGCTGAGATGAGCATCTGTCGTGAATTTTTTGAAACGAAATTCTGTTCCACACCTTTATAAAGAAATGTCAATAAAATGTCATAATAATTATTAACATTCAACAAGCTCACATGTTTATTATGGATATTATGTTGTGCCCAAGAAACAGTGTGAAAATTTCTTCTAATGAACCAAAACCACTTGGTAACGCGATAAAAACATCTGAATTTTCAATAATTATGATGATTTTTTCATACATAGAAGAAACTTTTAATTCATCCCCAATTGTAACAACTGTAATATTTCCTTCAGCTAAAGTTGTAGGAATAATACCCAAAATCTGACTACCTCGAAGATGAGCAGATGTTGAAACATATCTCATTAACCCAATAATACCTCCCCCATATACCAAGTGAATTTTTCTCTCAGCCAATATCTTTCCAATATTATTTATTGCTTCTACAAACACTTCATTTTTTCTAGGAATCGACCCACAAAATATACAAATATTCTTCAATAGTTTGTGCAGAGGATCCAACCATGTTTTTACTTTCTTTTAGGTCTGAGAAAATAGAAAGAAAGATGAGAGATTTTATAGGGGTAATATGTTATCATGACAAAACTATGGGTCACATCTGTAAACAGAATAAACAGTAAAAACAATAATGAGACACATGCATATAGATAGTAATGTGATTGTGGCTCACAATTTTCCTCGGGTTTTACGTCCAGAAACGGCTTCAACACCTTCTATGATTCGATGATATCCTTCCCATCCAATTCTCTTATAAACTGGCAAACAAGGTCTTTTTTAGCCGGATTCCCAAGACTATTATGATGACGTTCATCTTGGAATTATTTTCATAAACGGAGAAATTCAATATGCACGTGTCCACTAGAATGCATCTCAAGAATCAATAAGTTGTTATATAAAGACTCCATACTCAACTCATTCTTAATGAAATCAATTTTATATTCTTTATTATTGGAAGCACATCCCAAAGATCTGCATCGTTTGTCACAAGTCCATCTTGCACACTTATGACAAACCCTTAACATTTTGGCCCTTCATTTTTTTTCATAATTGCTTTTTCCTAATCCAGGCATATACCGAATGAGCAATGACTGTGGAAATTCTCCTCCTAATCGAACCTTAGCTTCTATTACAAGACGAATATCTTCTGGAATTCTTTTGAGCAATCTAAATCTTTCACACCTACCTGCATAAATTTTTCTTAGAACATTTTTAGAAACATAGGGAAATTATTTATAAATTTTTGAGAGAATTTCATCCATTTTTAAAAGAAATGAAATGATTTTTTTTATTATTTTTGTATCAGCAATTGTGGGAAACTGATTTAACTGACTATGAGAGTCACGGAGTACCGTTATCCGCCATTTAACCGAGAAAATAAAAAGATTAAGGAAACCTCAAATAAAAACAAGCAAAATTAAATGCAACACAAAAACTCAAGGATCGGAAAGGGAAATAAACTCTTCTTAAAAGATTTCATTTTCTAAAAATGGTTTAAGTCTTTGTCCATTTACTTTTAAAACTTCACCGTTTTTAGGATTTTCAATGTCCACAGCTCCATAAGGATACACATGTTTTACTACATATGGGCATGTCCATCTTGATCGTAATTTTCATAGGAATATGTGAATTCGAGAATTATATAGCAAAACTTTTTTACTAATCTCAAATGATTTTCTAAAAATTGTTCTATCATGAAATGATTTGATTTTTGCTTTATAAATCATTGAATTCTCATACGAGTCATTTCTAAGTTCATCAAGTTCATTAAGTTGCAATTTGCGGAATTTGGTTTCATCATCCATGCTTGAATTAAAAGTTTTGATCGGCCAATAAGCTTAATGTTCCAATTTCACGGACAAATGACAATGGTTACCGTAAACCAACCTATAGGGAGACATATTCAATGATGCTTTAAAAGCTGTTCGATATGCCCAAATTGCATTATTAAGTTGCAGAGACCAATCTTTTCTATGTAAGTTAACAGTTTTTTCCAAAATTTTCTTATCTCCCTATTAACTAATTCAACTTGTCCATTGTTGAAGATGATAAGGAGTAGTTACTTTGTGAGTAATACCATATTTTTTCATTAATGAAGCAAATGGTTTATTAACAAAGCGAGTTCCCCCATCACTTATCACGGCTCGAGGAATTCCAAATCTGCTAAAAATATTTTCTTTCAATAATTTGATGACGATTTTATGATCATTTTTTTGACACGGAATTGCCTCTATCCATTTGAAAACATAATCAACTACAACTAAAATGTACAAGTATTCAAACGACGGTGGAAAAGGTCCCATAAAATCAATTCCCCAACAGTCAAAGATTTTAATTTCAATGATAGGATTCAAAGGCATCATGTTTTTTTTTGAAATCGCACCCTATTTTTGACAATTTTCATAGATCTTGCAGATTTCGTGGGTGTCTTTAAATAAAGTGGGCCAATAAAATCCGCACTGCAAGATTTTTGCAACCATTTTCTTTAAATAAAAATGTCATCCGCATGCTTCTGAATGACAAAATTTAATGACACTACTTACCTTATTTTCGGGTATGAAACGTCGAAAAATTTAATCTAGACAATACGGAACAGATACAGATCATCCCAATAAAAGGTTTTTACCTCATTCAAAAATTTTCTTTTATCTTGGGAACTCCATTGATATGGCATTTTTCCTGTCACAAGAAAATTTACTATGTTAGCAAACCAAAGTGTAGTAGTGACTGAAAATAGATGTTCATCAGGAAAATTGTCATCAGTTGGTGTCATTTCACAAGATGATCCTGTTACTAGTCTCGATAAATTATCAGCTACGAAATTCTCGGTTCCTTTTTTATCTTTGATTACAATGTAAAAATCTTGGAGCAACAAAGTCCATCGTATCAGTCGTTGCTTTGCATCCTGTTTGGTCAATAAATATCTAATAGTAGAATGATCAGTAAACAAATATTATTTGATCCAAACAAATAAAAACGAAATTTATCTAATACAAATATTACAACAAGTAGTTCTTTTTCAGTTCTGGAATAATTCATTTGAGCAGTGTTTAAAGTTCTACTTGCATACTATATCACATAAGGCTTACCGTTTCTTCTTTGACACAGTACTGCGTAATCACTCGTGTCGCACATTATTTCAAATGGTAAAGACCAATAAGAAGGTTGCATGATAGGAGCTGATGTTAAATGTAGAATGATTTTATCAAAAGCATTTTGACATTCTTGAGTCCACTCAAATGCGATATCTTTTGTCAAGAGGTTACAAATGAGTTTAGTGATTATACTAAAGTCCTTTACAAACATCTTATAAAATCCAGTATTCCAAAAAATGGGCGAATTTTTTTATGGTTTTGGAGGGGGTAAATTGGCAATGACATCATCTTTTTCTTTATCATCTTCAATTCCATGAGATGACACATGTCCCAAAACAATCCCAGAAATAATCATGTAATGACATTTTTTCCAATTTAAAATAAGAATTTTTTCCTCACATCTTTTTAAAAAAATTTCCAAATTTTCAAGACAATTAGCAAATGTATTCCCAAAAACAGTTAAATCATCCATGAAAATCTCCAAATAATTTTCAACCATATCGCTAAAAATTCTTAGCATACATTTTTGAAATGTTGCTGGGTATTGCATAAACCAAATGACATCCTTCTGAATGCAAATGTTCCAAAAGGACATGTGAATGTAGTTTTATCTTGATCTTCGAGTGCAATGAGAATTTGATAATAACCTGAATATCCATCGAGCAGGGATGACCTGCTACTCTTTCTAAAATTTGATCCAAAAATGGTAATGGAAAATGATCATTTCTAGTGGCGATATTTAATTTTCTATAATGAATACACATCCGCCAACTAGATGGGACACGACTTGTCAACAATTCACTTTTTTCATTTTTAATCAATATGATGCCAGATTTTTTTGAAACTACTTGTCTTGGTCTTACCCACTTACTATCAGAAATATGGTAGATAAATCCAACATCAGGTAATTTGAAAACTTCAGTTTTCACAACATCTTTCATGTGTGGATTTAATCTCCTTTGTGGCTGTTGAGATGTTTTAGTATTTTCTTCTAAATGAATTTTGTGTGTGCAAATTAGTATATTAATTCCCTTGAGATCTTTTAGTGTCCAACCAATTGCATTTTTATGTCTTTTAAGCATATCAATTAATTTACCTTCTTGATCACTTGCTAGTTTGGAAGAAATTACCTCCGTTTATTTTTCATCATCTCCAAGGAATGCATACTTTAATTCTTATGGCAAGGGTTTCAACTCCAATATGGGTAGTTCATCTTTCTTCTCATATTTTTCCTCAAATTCTTTCTCGGATCTTGTTAACTAGTGATACCTGAAAAAATCATTAAGATCAATTTCAATATTTCTTTAACAGTATCAATGGAACAAATATCTAATTGGTCACGAGTACTCTCTTCTTGAATTTTTCTTCCACAAGAGTTTCAATAAGATTTTCATCTTCACTTTCATCTCCTTTGTCATGTTGTTGCTTACAAATATTAAAAACATTAATGACAACTTACTTATTTCATTTCTGCAATTTATTAGAGCATTAAAAGTTGCTAAAAATGGAAGACCCTAAATTACAAGAATTGCACTACAAGCTTCAATAGGTTTTGTATCTAAAACTATGAAATCTACAGGATATACAAAGTTATCAACTTGGACCAACACATCTTCTATCATACCTCTTGGCACTTTAACAGATCTATCGGCAAGTAAAAGTGTTACTGAAGTAGGTTTTAACTCGCCTAGATTGAGTTCTTAATTGTAAGATCCCAAAAATAATCAAATGAATTATTCTAAAAAAAATAAAAAATAAAATTTAGTTGTGTATAGACACACACACACACACACACACACACACACATTATATATATATATATATATATATATATATATATATATTTGTGTATTATATAATGCATATAGTAACTTAACAAATAAGGAAGAGACAAAATGTGTATATATATTTATAGATATATATACACGTATATAATAACCCTACAAATAAGGAAGATGCAAAATATATAAATATAATACAATAGATCTAGAAGAAAAATCTGATGTAAATATCATCTCAAATTTTTTTTACTAGATTTATTAAAGATTTTACCCATACCAATTCATGATTGCATCCTTCAGAAAGTTGCCATCGGCTGAGTATAAAAGGGAGGGAATAGGAAGGAAAAAAAATAAATAAACAAACCAAAACTATCTTAAATAATAATAAAATTTAAACTTAATAAATCAACTTTTTCTACCCATCTCTTCAGGTGCTTTCTTGTAGGGTAAATGTTCTTGTCCCTAGTTAATATGTCTTTTTGGTTGATAATATTTTGTGTGAAATATATGAACATATAATTTTTAGCTTCATTGGGTGTATCTTGAAACCCAACTCATGCAAATTTTTCTAAATGTCTAAATTTTAAATAGATTTTTTTTTTGTTGTACAGTAATGTTATAAATAAGTCAACTAATAGTACAATGAAAATGTTTTACTTAAGATGTTTTCTATAATATACACTATATTAGTGCACTACGGTCAAATATATATACACCTTGATGGAGCATCTAGAAAAACAATATGAATGAAATTATTGGCTACTCTTGAATGCTATAAATTTACGACCCAACCTTAAAATGTTTTGGTAAGAAGACGACATAGGTAAAAGGATTTTTCGAGAATGAACTTAAATTTGTTAAATACAAATTTTAGTACTTTGTACACCATATTAAATGAATAGACAATAAAATTTAAGAAACTATTTTGGACTCAATTTTCATGGACGTCAACACCTCTACTTAATAGTTCATTGTTTAAAGAAAGTTACAATTTAAAATCATTTAAGTTTTAAATGGTGAAATTCTGGACAATATCAAGAAGTTGTTTTGTATAAATTAACATTTTCATAATTTTAGTATATACGCTTTGAATAGGTATGTTAAATTAATTATGGTTATTAGAGTTCTTGAGTTAACTTTTCCAGACCTTAAATTAGTAAGGATTTTATGATGCAATATTAAAATTTAATAATCTATATAAGATGCTTCATACTATTAGAGGACCCTAAAAATGAATGAAATGATCCAATAAAGCTTCTACATAATCTATGTTATTTGCTGAAAATATTAAATTAAAATAAAGAAGGAGAAAGTGAGATAATATAGAACTTCAAATTTTATCGTAGAAAAATAAAAATACGCATGGTTTACTGAATAAACAAATAATTGATAAATGTTATGTTATTTCCCAGCTTGACCTCCTGTATTTTTCATCTTGTCGTCGTTCTGAAAATAAAAGGTATGTTATTATCGGGTAATATACAACAGGTATTTGTAAAGTTTGATATTTGTTGAATGTGAATTACATGACATTAAATTGTTACGTGGATTATTTGTGACATTATATAACATCGATGCATTAAAAAAAACGTATTTTACACACATGTATTTTCTATATATGTAGCATCGATGCATAACATAACATTGCATTGCATATTGTGCCTTGATTTCAGTGTTTACTTCTTTCGATATTGTGTTTGGATTCGAGGGGATTATCGGGATGGTACTGAGCTGCGACTAGCCCGAGAGATGTTGTAGGCCGTTAAGGCGCAGTACGTCCATAGTCCTTGGCGAGCTGACCGGCACACGATAGTAGACTGGTGGAGGAGTGGTCGTTACGACAGTGTAGCCGAGCCTTGCCTGTAGCTCGAGCTGTTATGCTCTGCATTTACTGATTGTGCAGCTTCCGATATACTGATTTCCCGTGCATGTGTACATACCCTAATCATTCATTGCATCCATGTATCATTCGTTACAATTCATGTTGTTTTTATTTCGGTATTTTCATACTGGGCTATTGCTTACCCCTTCGGGGGCGATTATCTTCTGTGTGTGGTTGATAATCAGGGCAACATGACATCCATCATACTTCTGAGTGAGGAGCAGTATGAGGAAAGCACTTATACTATCATGTTCATAGATGGAGCATTAGCACTAGTAGAGGAGATCTTTTATGATTGTCCTGGGTTGATGTTGGTGATGGGGACAGACCCCAGTTTATCATACTTCTCAGTAAGGGTGACTTGGTCAGTATACGTGCCGATTCAGATGCTATGAGGGAGGAGCTAAAATAAAGATGCATAATATATATATATATATAATTAGGCTCGGTATATTTTGTTATGTAATATTTATTCGAGCACTAATATGTAAAATGGTATGATGTTGAACTAATCCGAGATGATTTGCGTTTTGGTTAAAGACAAATATTAACAATATAAATATTTACATGAATTTTGTAAACATGTTAATTTTAGTGTCTCAACTATAATTATATGTATTATACTTTATACTATATAATACTGAATATCGTTTGAAACAAACTGTCTGGGTCCGCGTTGACATTAAATTTTAAAATTCCATTCTCTGCTGCAGAGCTAAAACGGTAATTAAATAAAATAATGCATGATAATTACTGTTGAGAATCGAGGGACCCACACTTAGTGGTATCAGAGCAATAAACTGGGAAATTGCTCAAAGTATCGAAGTATGGCTAGAAATGCTTCCATAAGATTATGGTCTCACGAGAGTTACGCGAAACTTAATTAATTGCCTATATGCTCCTATATTTTTATGTGTCTAGATTTATATAGTACATTTATAATATTTCTTTGTGTATATATTTGTTTATTGTCCTTTATAGATGGCTATAAGAGGACGAGGAAATGCGGGTCGTGGTCATCCTAGGATATATATAGAAACTCCTATGACAGAAGAAAATCCAGTGGAGCAGGTTGTTGATCAATTTGTACAAATCACGATGGATGAGATTGTTTCAAGATTCCAAAAATTGCGTCCCACAAGATTCTTTGGTACTGAGGATGCTGAAAAATCTGAATCAAGGCTTAAAGATATTGAGTACCTGTTCAGTTTAATGGAGTATACTGATAATCAAAAGTATAAGCTTGCATTATACCAACTAAAGGATCGTGTGAGAGATTGGTGGGAAGCCGCCAAGATGGGACTTGATGAAAAAAGAATCGAGGTAAGTTGGACTGCCTTCAAAACTCAATTCACTGAACAATTTTCTCCACCATCTTTCTATACCGAAAAAGAGAATGAGTTCAACATCCTACGACAAGGGAATATGTATGTAGCTGAATATGCCTCTGCTTTTACTGCAATGCTAAAATACGAACCACATGTAGCAGCAAACCCAAAAGCAAAATATAATCGTTTCGTGAATGGACTAAACAACAACATTTATACTTATGTGGTGTCTGGACTACCTATTGGATTTGCGGAGGCAGTAAAAAGAGCAAAAAATGCAGAACCTGAACTTAAGAGGGGAAGCTCTTCGTTTGTTCCTACATGTAGCAGATTAACCACCCAACAAAATTTGAAAGCTAAAGGAAAGATGTTCAAGAAATCTTGATCAGTTTCTTCTAGTTCTAATGGTTATCGTCAACAGGGTGAATCTCAAATAACAACTTATTCTGGTCCTTACTGTAACCGTTGTGGAGGCAGGCATTTTGGTGAACAATGTGTTGGGGTTTATGGCTCTTGTCGGGAATGTGGTAAGGAAGGTCATTATGCAAGGGTTTGCCCATCCAAGAAGAATGTGCCACAACCTGTCAGAGGAGGATTTCGTGGAGGATCTAGTACTGGTAGAGGTACTGTACCTGCTAAATCTTTTCAACAGTGATATGGACCACCGGAGCAAGCCTCGGGAAGTCGTAATTTTTCAAACCAACCCCAGGCTCGTGTTTTTGCAATCACAGAAGATCAAGCTCAGGAAGCACCAGGAATTGTCATAGAAGGTAATTGTTCCATATCTGGTTATCCCGCACGAGTATTATTTGACACCGGTGCATCACATTCATTCATTTCTGAATCATTCATTAAATCACATTCTTTGACTTCTATTTTATTACCTACATCAATTTCTATTGCTACTCCGATGGGTAAGATCATCTGGGACAAAATGGAATTTCTATGGTAAGGGCTCACATGCCAAAGTTCCACTGATATCATCCTTGGAGATGTCGCGTTTATTATTCCAAGGGAATGAAGGATATGTTGTTTGTGCCGTCGACACCAATAAAGAAGAATCAACATTTTCTGAAATCCCAGTGATGAATGTATTTTTCCTGACGAAATACCTTGATTTCCTCCACCAAGGGAAATATAATTCTCGATAGAATTAAATTTTTGAACAACTAGTATTTCTAAAGCACCATACCGAATGGCCCCATTGGAATTAAAGGAGTTGAAGGAACAATTACAAGAATTACTGAATAAAGGATACATTGGACCCAGTGTATCACCATGGGGAGCCCCAATGTTGTTTGTACGCAAGAAAGATTGTTCGATGCAGTTGTGCATTGATTATCGACAACTGAATCAAGCTACTATAAAGAACAAGTACCCATTGCCTCGAATTGATGACCTATGTGATCAAATTCAGGGTACCGCTATTTATTCAAAGATCGATTTGCGTTCCGGTTATCATCAATTGCGAGTACGAAACGAATATATAACAAAGACAGCATTCCAGACGAGATACGGTCATTTTGAATTCCTGGTAATGCCGTTTGGTGTTACAAATGCTCAAGCAGTATTTATGGACCTAATGAATCTAATATTCAAGGAATTTCTTGACCAATTTGTTATCGTTTTTATTGATGATATTTTGGTATATATTCAAAATCTGAAGAGGAACACGCTGAAGACTTGAGAATTTTCCTACAAATACTTCGCAAAGAACAACTTTATGCTAAATTGTCAAAATGTGAGTTTTGGATAGATCGTGTGGTGTTCTTAGGTCATGTCATATCACGGTTTGGCATCTCAGTTGATCCAAGCAAAGTAGAAGCCATGATTAATTGGTCTAGACCAACAAACGTTCTTGAAATTTGAAGTTTCATGGGCTTAGCTGGTTATTAGCGTCGATTCATCGAAGGATTCTCAAAAAACGCTAAACCAATTACCCGCCTAACACAGAAAAATGTGAAATACATTTGGTCTGATGAATGTGAGTCAAGGTTTCTCGAGTTGAAAAAGAGATTGACCACTGCACCAGTTCTCACTCTTCCATCTGGTTCAGATGGTTTCACTGTTTGCACGGATGCATCATTAAGGGGCTTAGGTTGTGTTTTGATGCAACACGGAAAATTGATTGCCTATGCTTCTCAGCAACTAAAACCCAATGAGACAAATTATCTAGTTCATGATCTAGAATTAGCCGCCATTGCGTTTGCCCTAAAAATTTGGCGTCACTATTTATATGGAGAAAAGTTTGTGTTCTTATCCGATCACAAAAGCCTGAAGTATTTATTCTCTCAGTCGGACCTGAATATGAGACAACGCAGATGGATGCACCTTCTTAAAGATTATGATTATGAGATTCAGTATCAGCCTGGAAAAGTGAAAGTCACAGCTGATGCACTCAGTCGAAAAGTTCAAGATGTCATTATGACTTCAGTCCGAATTTCACAACTACATGAAGATATTTATACATCGGGATGGAATTTCATTATTAATGATGAGAACATCATTGTTGATGCGGTACAGATTGAGCCCGAATTAATTTCTCGAATTAAGGAGGAACAAAGGACTTATATACAAATTCTGAAATCTAAACAATTGGTCCTTGATGGCCACAAATCAGGATTCAAAATAGTTGCAGATGATTCCCTACGATTAAATGGTCGTCTAGTTGTTCCAGAAAAATCAGATTTGCGACTAGAGCTTTTGGAGGAGGCCCATTGCAGCCGTTACAGTATCCATGCAGGAGAAAATAAAATGTATGCATGTTTGAGACTCCAGTTTTGGTGGAAGAGAATGAAGAAAGACATATCTGAATCGTGTCTAAATGTCTCACATCTCAACAAGTCAAAGCTGATAGGAAGAAACCCATAGGACTCCTACGAAGTCTCGAAATTTACAAATGGAGTTGGGAGCATATTACAATGGATTTTGTTACTCATTTACATCGTTCTTCAAAAGGTTGCGATTCTATATGTGTTGTAGCGGATCGCCTATCAAAATCTGCTCATTTTATTTCGTACGAGCGGACATATACTTATAGAAAAATGGCTCATCTCTATATTGATAATATAATGAAACTTATGGAATTCCTGTCACCATTGTTTCTGATGGAGACCCAAGATTTACTTCGAAATTATGGGGAAGTTTTCAAGAAGCATTAGGTTCAAGATTGGCTATGAGCACTGCATATCACCCCCAGACTGACGGCCAGTCTGAACGGACTATTCAAACTCTGGAAGATATGCTTCGCACTGTTATTATGGATTTTCATGTTGGATGGCAAGATGCTTTGTCACTTGTAGAATTCTCATACAATTAGAGTTTCCAACGTAGTATTGGAATGGCACCATTTGAAGCCTTATATGGAAGAAAATGTAGATCACCATTATTTTGGGATGAGATTGGTGAAAAGCAACTGACTGGGCCAGAACTGTTACAGGAAATGAATGATAAAATCCATTTGATCAGAAAACGAATAAAATCTGCTAAAGACCGACAAGCTAGTTACGCGGAGATCGTTGCTTGAATTCAATAAAGGAGACGAAGGTTGCTTGAATTCAATAAAGGAGATCGGGTATTCCTAAAAATTTTACCATTCAAAGGAACAGTTCGATTAGGCATGAAAGGAAAATTATCACCACGCTACATTGGTCCATACGAACTTCTAGAACGTGTGGAAATTTGGCATATCGGTTGGCATTACCACCTGCATTATCAAAAATTCATAATGTGTTTCATGTTTCCAAGCTACAGGAAATATGAACCCGATCCAAATCATGTTCTGCCGCTAGATGAAGTTGAATTAGACACGACACTAGCATATATCGAGCAACCAATTTGTATTTTGGATCACAAAGAAAAAGTTTTGCGTAACAAAACAATTCCCTTAGTATGTGTTCAATGGTCTCGTCATGGAGTAGAAGAGTCTACTTGGGAATTAGAGAGTAAAATGCGCCAATTATATCCTCAGATTTTTAAATAGGTATGAATTTCATTATTATTTATTGCAAATACATGGTCATAACATTATTTCCATTTCGATTTCGGGACGAAATCTAATTAAGGGGAGATGAGTGTAAGATCCCAAAAATAATCAAATGAATTATTCTATAAAAAATAAAATTTAGTTGTGTATATATATACACGTATATAATAACCCTAAAAATAAGGAAGAGGCAAAATATATAAGTATAATACAATAGATCTAGAAGATAAATCTGATAGAAATATCATCTCAAATTTTTTTTACTAGATTTAGTAAAGATTTTACCCATACCAATTCATGATTGCATCCTTCAGCAAGTTGCCATCGGCTGAGTATAAAAGGGAGGGGATGGGAAGGAAAAAAAATAAAGAAGCAAACCAAAACCATCTTAAATAATAATAAAATTTAAACTTAATAAATCGACTTTTCCTACCCATCTCTTCAGGTGTCTTCTTGTAAGGTAAATGTTCTTGTCCGACGTTAATATGTCTTCTTGGGTAGATAATATTTTCTGTGAAATATATGAACATATAATTTTTAGCTTCAGTGGGTGTATCTTGAAACCCAACTCTTGCATATTTTTCTAAATGTCTAAATTTTAAATAGATTTTTTATTGTTGTACAGTACTGTTATAAATAAGTCAACTAATAGTATAATGAAAATGTTTTAGTTAAGATGTTTCCTATAATATATACTATATTAGTGCAATACTGTCAAATATATATACACCTTGATGGAGCATCTAGAAAAATAATATGAATAAAATTATTGGCTACTCTTGAATGCTATAAATTTATGACCCAACCTTAAAATGTTTTGGTAAGAAGACGACATAGGTACAAGGAGTTTACGAGAATGAACTTAAAATTTGTTAAATACAAATTTTAGTACCTTGCACAACATATTAAATGAATAGACAATAAAATTTAAGAATCTATTTTGGACTCAATTTTCATGGATGTCAACACCTTTACTTAATAGTTCATTGTTTGAAGAAAGTTACAATTTAAAATCATTTAAGTTTTAAATGGTGAAATTCTTGACAAAATCAAGAAGTTGTTTTGTATAAATTATCATTTTCATAATTTTAGTATATACGTTTTGAATAGGTATGTTAAATTAATTATGGTTATTAGAGTTCTTGAGTTAACTTTTCCAGACCTTAAATTAGTAAGGATTTTATGACGCAATATTACAATTTAATAATCTGTATAAGATGTTTCATACTTTTAGAGGACCCTAAAATGAATGAAATTATCAAATAAAGCTTCCACATAATCTATGTTATTTGCTGAAAATATTAATTAAAATAAGGAAGGAGAAAGTGAGATAATATAGAACTTCAAATTTTATAGTAGAAAAATAAAAATACACACGGTTTACTTAATAAACAAATCATTGATAAATGTTATGTTATTTCCCAGCTTGACCTACTGTATTTTTCATCTTGTCGTCGTTCTGAAAATAAAAGGTATGTTATTGTCGGGTAACATACAACAGGTATTTGTAAAGTTTGATATTTGTTGAATGTGAATTACATGACATTGAATTGTTACGTGGATTATTTGTGACATTACATAACATCGATGCATTAAAACAAAACGTATTTTACACACATGTATTTTCTATATATGTAGCATCGATGCATAACATAACATTGCATTGCATATTGTGCCTCGATTTCAGTGTTTACTTCTTTCGATATTGTATTTGGATTCGAGGGGATTATCGGGATGGTATAGAGCTGCGATTAGCCAGAGAGATGTTGTAGGCCGATAAGGCGTAGTACGTCTGTAATCCTTGGTGAGCTGCTCGGCACACGGTAGTAGACTGGGGAGGAGTGGTCGCTATGGTAGTGTAGCCGAGCCTTGCCTGTAGCTCGATCTGTTATGCGCTGCATTTACTGGTTGTGCAGCTTCCAATATACTGATTTCCCGTGCATGTGTACATACCCCTTATCATGCACTGCATCCATGTATCATTCGTTACAATTCATGTTGTTTTTATTTCGGTATTTTCATACTGGGCTATTGCTTACCCCTCAGGGGCGATTATCTTCCGTGTGTGGTTGATAATTAGGGCAACATGACATCCATCGTACTTCTCAGTGAGGAGCAGTATGAGGAAAACACTTATACTATCATGTTCATATATGGAGCATTAGAACTAGTAGAGGAGATCTTTAATGATTTCCCTGGGTTGATGTTGGTGATGGGGACAGACCCCAGTTTATCATACTCTCAGTAAGGGTGACTTGGTCAGTATACGTGCCGATTCAGATGCTGTGAGGGAGGGGCTAAAATAAAGATGCATAAATATATATATAATTAGTCTCGGTATATTTTGTTATGTAATATTTATCCAAGCACTAATATGTAAAATGGTATGATGTTGAACTAATCCCGGATGATATGCGTTTTGGTTAAAGACAAATATTAACAATATAAATATTTATATGAATTTAGTAATTAAACATGTTAATTGCAGTGTCTCAACTAATAATTATACGTATTATACTTTTATACTATATAATACCGAATATCTTTTGCAACGAACTGTTTGGGCCCGCGTTGACATTAAATTTTAAAATTCCATTCTCCGCCGCAGAGCGAAAACGGTAATTAGATAAAATAATGCATGATAATTACTGTTGAGAATCGAGGGACCTACACTAATAAACTGAATATAGAAGTAAATTCACACTAGCTCTAAGATCAAGCGAGGATTTTTTAATCTTTTGTTCTCAAATAATACATGAAATAGGATGACAATCAGGTTCTTTGTATTTCAAAGTATTATTTTTTTGAATGATTGCACTGATTTCTTCGGCTAAAAATGCTTTCTTTTCACATTCAATTTTATTTTCACAATGCACAAGTCTTTCAAAAATTTATATGATGGTACTTGCTTTATTGCATCTAATAAATTAACAGATTTTACCTTTTGGAGTTGATTTATCATCATCTTCACAATGTTCCAGAATTAATTTTTCCACTTCCTTACCACTGCGGAGGGTAATAACAGATTTTACCTGATCCATCGGTTGAGTTCCAGAAATTCCAGTTTGTGAATGATGATCCTTGGTAATAGAATATGGTTTGGGAAGGAAATTTACCTATTTTTCATGAACATTAAGTGCATAGGCAAATTTAGCAAGAGTATCTTTCAAATCTGTCATTGATTGAGAATTTTGAGTATTGATAGACTCTTTCTTTGAAATGAAAGAATTCAATGTATCGTCCAAATTCTTTTTAGGTGGAGGAACATAAGGTGCATAATTTTGAAAATTTTGTTGATTTTGGAAATGTGGTTTTGAAAATTGTGCAACATTATCATTCCTCTAACTAAAATTTAGATGATTTCGTCAACCTGGATTGTAACTTTGAGAATATGGTTCAAAATTTGGCCTTTTGAAATTGTTCAAAACATTGGCTTTGTTGAGGATCGAAGTTGAGTTTAGAGGGGGGGGGGGGTGAATAAACTCTACTCGTTTTCGTTCTGATGAGGTACTAAATCCTGTTAAGGATAGTAGTTGATCTTGTGCAAATACTTTCACCTGATTACAGTAGAACGTGCGGAAACAATCTGATGAAGTAGTTGGAAAAACAATAAAGCAGTAGATAGCAGTTGTTTATGGAAGTTCGAAGATAAACTCTTCTACATCTCCCCTTCTTCTGTTTCCAGAAGGTATAACTAAAAGACTTTGGATATTACAGTACAACACTTGTACACACCCACTTCAGAAGGACTTACACCTCAGCCTACTGAAACTCTTAGTTTCTCAACTCACAAAAATGCGAAACACAAAGTTCTGAAAAGACTCTTTTCAGATTACAGACTCTTCTGATAAAATATTAGTGCAGTAAAGATCGTGAAGAGTGTAAGAATTAGTAGCACAAGATGATCTACAAAAGATCAGATATAAGCTATGAAGCGTGTGCTACTTTTCTTTGTGTTGAACTTTTAAAATGCTCAAGGAAAACTGATATTCGTTTGATAAGAGAGTAGCTTTGTTCCTTGAAAATGATATTATGCGAAGTGTCGTATCGAACAAGGATTTGATCCAAGTATATATAATCGACTGAGTTCAACGTTCACAATCAGAGAAGTCTTCAGATAACTGATACAATCAGCTTTATTACCGAAAAAGGTTCCTGCAGAAAAGCTAGAAAACAATCAGTCTTGTTTTATACTTAATTGGGTAATATGCATTAAATGACTCCGTATAGTATTTAATGCTGCAATTAATACTAGTACTAGGAACTCTTTAACGGTAACAATTAAGATAGCAACGTTAGAAAACGTTCTCTACTGGTTTGTATTGTTATCCCTTTTCTACTGGTTTAGTTTTACTAGAGCAGCAGCTACTGATAAGCTATTCTGTTGTTCTGGTCTGCTGGTCTACTGGTTTTAGTTATCATCGCCACAATAAAATTCATGTCTAACAATTTCCCCCTTTGTGGTGATGCCAAAACCTAAACAGTAGAAAGTCGTTAAGTAAAACAGATAATCATTTAAACAAACGGATAATGTTAATAACGCATTATAAGTAAACAAATCAATCGGTTCCAATGTCCCTGTAAATGATTTCTTCATTTTGAGGTTCTTGATCTCTTTTGTTAGAAGGTTCAGCATCATCTTCTCTTTGCCTAACTCCTGCTTGATCTCCTCTATCTCCTCTATATTCCCCCTTTTTGGCATCAGCGGCCACCACATGGGTAAAGAGATCATTAAGTCTGCCGGAAATATTTTGAATGCCATCGGTTAGCATCTCCAGATACGGGGTCTGAGAAGAGATGCGATTATCTAAGGCATTGATAGATTGATTTTGAGAGTCAATCTTGGCATCCAAAAGTTCCACATAAGTAGACAGTGATCGAAAGATATCATCATGCTCAGTAATTCGAGTGAGTATATCATTTTGAGCAAGCATGATGGCGTTGTGAGTCCTTGATACAGCTGATCTGAAAACGGAGGCTTCAGCATACATCTTGTTCGAGGTCTCCTTAGTGAGATAGATGTATTTCCCCATTCGCTCTCGGAAAGATTTAGCACCACTGAATTCCGCAAGGTTTTCACAAGACATACGTTTTACTAAATCAGATATGTTGTTGAGGTCAGTTTGTAGACACTGAATCTGATGTTCGAGGTTGAATGCATCTGATTCCGGGGAAGGGGTTCGTTCAAGAATGCGTTGTTTGATCTCAGAAAGACGAGAATTCGTCGCAGTCAAAACAGGGAGGGAGACAGTCAACGCAGTAGAAACAGGAGGAGCATCTATTAATGCAGTAGAAGGAGCAGGGTCTGCTGTGCTTTCTGCTGGAAGTGCAGAAACAGTAGGCTCAACAGCAACCAGAGGAAGAGTAGTATCTTCAGTAGGAATGGCCAAGTCAGAGGCCAAAGCTTCTTCCATAGGTACAGTAGCAGCCTGTGAAACTGAAGATGCTTCAATAGAAGGTGCAGAAGGCTATTCCAGAAGAACGTTCATTTCTGCTTGATGTGCAGCAGAAAAAAACTCTAAGTTTGGCAGTAAAGAAGTAGTATCTGGTTCTGCTACTTGTTGCCCTGGGGTAGGAGACCCAGAAGCCGGCAATTCCAAAGTGGTAGAGACAGTAGGGACAATCGATTCAATGACTTCCTCAACTGAAGCCAGTTCATGCACAAACAATAGTGATGAGGACTGAATGGGCCTAGTCGGAGATGCAGGAGTACTAAGAACAGCAGCCTTTGGGGAGGCTGTAGTCCTTTCCTCAACTGTCTGATTCTGCTGAAAGATCGGGACAAGGCCAACATGATAAACAGTAGGCTCTCCAAAGCCTTGTTCTTGAGCAAGAAGTTGCTCACTCATCTGCTTTAATCTGTCAGATAGAATCAAAATAACATTTTGATCCTGAACAGCAGTAGGAACGGCAGGATCAAAATTCGATTGAAGAACTTTCAGAACTGATTCTAATTTCTGACATTTTAGCTGATCGAGGATGAAGTTCCTTCTGCGCAAGGCCTCGATGACATTCTCTGTTTTTGCCAGCTGAAAAGTCCTCCTTTCTGCATTCATCATCTTGCTGTAATTCCCTTTTGTTTTGAAGTAGTCAAAAGAATGGAACAGTCGGACAGTATGCCATTCATCAAAGAATTTTATGTCATCGTTTGCAGAGGTCTCAATCTCTGCTAGATGAAGATCAACGCCGGTAGTGACAGTGGTCTTGTGACCAAAAGTAGGTGGTTCTTCAACCATTTTCCCTTTGCCTTTGTCAGTAGATGAAATGGGCGCAATAGGTCGGAAAGCAGAAGACCCGCTTTCTGGTTCCCGAATAACGATTCCAAATGATGGCTTAAAAGCAGTAGCAGAAGAAAGTGCTGAGATGGATGCAGTAGCGAGTGCAGTCGAAGAAACAGTCGATCGAGCAGAAGGAACCGCTTCTGGAAAGACCTGTCGAATAGGTACTTTCTCAATCTCAGACAGTGCTGCTGTCTTTTTCATCTTGAGAATGGTGCACGGTTTCTTCTTGGCTGGGGTCGGTACTGTTGGTCGAACAGCAGCAGCAGATTCTTCTGATGCTGTTTTATCGGAATCCGTCGAAATAATCAATCGTTTCTTCGAAATTTTCTTGTGAGGTTTGGGAGCCTCAGAAGCAGTTTCCCCAATTTCTTTTTTCATCGCAACAAACTCCGCCGCTGTTGGCTTAGGCCTTAGAGCCAATACATTTGCTGCATCAATCATGGTAACGGAAGAAGCATCGAGATCACTGGTAGATGCCAAACCAGCATCCTTGAGCAAAACACTGATCTGAACCGCGAAACCAGAACTCTTCCGAATAACCATATCCTTCATAATTCTGAAAATAAAATGACTCCAATCCACCTTAATCCCCTTGGTGATGGCAGTCATGACCTGAAATTTCTCCTTCGTCAACTTGTCGAAGGTGCCAGCCTTGATCAAAATAGCTTTTGCTACAATATCGGCCAGAATCTGATACTCTATTTTGAGCAATTTCTTGTGGCAGGAAGGAGACACTTCTTCTCCAGATGCGGAGAAAGAGCTGAGAGCAACAGACATATCTGTCTTGGAAATATCAGAGAGTTCAGAAATACCCGAAAGTGGAAGGAGGAAGGTTGCTCCAAGGTGTGCGGCATCAATGGAGATAGAAGCATCTCCTTGGGTATGAACAATCCTTCCTTCATGCACTGTAGCTTTGGCGTAAAATTCCAGGAGAGCATTTTTGTAGATAACTGCTGGTGCTTCCAGGAATTTCCGGAGTCCTGATTTCTCAATATCCTGAAATATTTTCAAGAGATTCTCATCCTTGATGGTGAGAACGGAAGCAAAGTTAACCTGATAAGCGTTAAGAGTATATGCTCCAGCCATTTCTGTATGCAGATGAGATCAGAAAAATTTGCAGTAGTTAGTTATGATATAGAGAAAGCAGTAGCTGAATAGCGATAGTTATGAAACAGTAAAGGTGAAAATGTGAAATATGAAATAGATATACAGCCGTCAAATAAACATAAAGACACGTGTCAGTATGTTCTTTGTTGAGTGTTTGAAAAGTTTTGCAGAAACTGTCAGAAAGACGAATGATTTTAAAATTTTTGAAAAAGAGCGGGCTGTCCAGACGATTACTAAAAGAAATCAAAAAAAGGATTTGTCATTTTATGATAACGTCTGATGTCTATGTGCTTCGTTCTGGAATGAAGTACTGGATTTTGTGTGATTGCAATTGCACTGGTATTGTCACAGAATATAGGTGATTCGGAGGCTTGAATCCCATAGTCTCTTAACTGTTGTTGAATCCACAGTATCTGAGAGCAGCAGCTTCCAGCAGCCATATATTCTGCTTCTACAGTAGATGTGGCTATAGAAGTCTGTTTCTTGCTAAACCAGGATATCAGCCTATCACCAAGAAATTGACAAAAACCACTGGTGCTTTTTCGGTCTAGTTTGCAACCTGCATAATCAGCATCTGAATATCCAATAAGATTTAACGATGAATCATTGGGATACCATAAGCCGACGTTTTGATTTCCTTTTAAGTACTTCAAAATACGTTTAGCAGCAATATAATGAGATTGTTTGGGGTTAGATTGAAAACGAGCACAAATGCAAACAGCAAACATGATATCTAGTCTACTGGCAGTTAAATATAATAAAGAACCAATAAGACCTTGATACTGAGTTACCTCTGCTGGAATACCAATTTCATCTTTATCAAGCTTAATAGATGAGTTCATTGGAGTAGAAGCAGCAAGCATGCTTCCATTCCAAACTTTTTCAGAAGCTCCTTGGTGTACTTGGCTTGATTTATAAAGATTCCAGTCTCTGATTGCTTAATTTGTAATCCTAGGAAGAATGTTAATTCTCCCATCATACTCATTTCAAATTTATCCTGCATCAATTTTCCAAACTTTGCACATAATTTGGGGTTAGTTGACTCAAAAATAATATCATCAACATAGATCTGTACTAAAAGAATGTGCTTATTTTTGACTAAAGTAAATAAAGTTTTATCTACTGCTCCGATGGTAAAATCATGATCACTAAGAAATTGTGATAGAGTGTCATACCAAGCTCTAGGTGCCTGTTTTAGACCATATAGAGCTTTGTGTAATTTAAATACATGATGCGGAGAGAAATGATCGATAAAACCTGGAGGTTGTTCGACGTATACTTCTTCTTGTAAAAGACCATTTAGAAAAGCACTTTTCACATCCATTTGATATACTTTGAAATTCTTGAAAGCAGCAAATGCTAAGAATATTCTGATTGCTTCGAGCCTTGCTACTGGTGCATAAGTCTTATCAAAGTCTATGCCTTCTTCTTGTCTGAAGCCTTGAGCTACCAATCTAGCTTTATTTCTCACCATTGTGCCTTCTTCATTGAGTTTGTTTCTGAATACCCACCGAGTTCCAATGACAGCTTGATGAGATGGTCTAGGTACTAGAAACCAAACTTCATTACGTTTGCATGGTTTCAATCCAACTAGGATCCAGAAGAGCTTCTTCAATCTTCTTTGGTTCATCCTGAGATATAAAAGCAGCATGTATGTATTCATTAAGCATTTGCCTTCTGGTTCTCAACGGCGCTGCTGGATTACCAATAACCAATGATGGAGGATGAGATTTTCTCCAGATAAACGGATTTGAATGGACATCTTCCTGATTTAATATGTTAAGATTGTCTTCTACAGAACCAGTAGTAGGTTCTTGAGCATCTTCTGTTGGTATTGGTAGATCCAGAGTCTGTACTTCTGGTTCCACTATTGGAATGTCTGGTTCTGGATTTTGAAGATCCTTGGTATTTGCTTCTACATCATCTTCACTGTCGATTTCCAAGTGAATACTGTCTAACCTGTTACTTAAATCAGATATGTTAGAAATTTCAGCACTGCTGTCTTCATCGAAGACAACATGAATTGATTCTTCAACATTAAGAGTTCTATTGTTGAAGATTCTAAAGGCTCTGCTTACAGCAGAGTAACCAAGAAATATTCCAGCATCTGATTTTGAGTCAAATGCTGTCAAATGATTTTTGCCATTATTTAGTACAAAACATTTGCAACCAAACACATGAAAATAAGATACATTGGGCTTCTTCCCTTTCCATATTTCATACGGAGTCTGGTTGTGTCTTTTGTTGACCATAGATCTGTTTTGCGTGTAACAAGCAGTATTGATAGCTTCAGCCCAGAAGCGCTGAGAAATGTCTGCATCTGCTAGCATTGTTCTAGCTGCTTCTTTTAGAGTTCTATTTCTTCTCTCAGCCACTCCGTTTTGTTGAGGAGTTCTGGCAGCTGAATATTCATGATGAATCCCCTGCTCATTCAAATATAACTCAAGATACTTGTTAGTGAATTCAGTGCCCCGATCACTTCTGATTTTAATGATGGTAGAAGATTTTTCATTTTGAATCCTTTTCAGAAGCTTGATCAAGAGACTACTGGTTTGATCTTTTCCTGCGAGAAAGATTACCCAAGTGAATCTAGAAAAATCATCAATAACAACAAGAGTATATTTCATTCCCCCTAAGCTCATGATGGGGATAGGACCAAATAGATCCATATGCAGTAGTTCCAGACATCTTGAAGTTGATTTGCTATCTTTGGTCTTGAAGCTGGATCTTATCTGTTTCCCAAGCTGACAAGCAGAACAAATGTGATTTTTAATGAAATTAATGTCAGGTAATCCATCAACTATATTCTGCTTCTTGAGATAATTGATGGACTTAAAATTCAGATGATTCAGTTTCTTGTGCCATAGCCAGTGTTTATTGCTAAGAGAAGCAACTAAGCATGTAGGAGTATTGACATGATTTGAGTTCCAAGAGACTCTGTAAGTGTTGCCTTCTCTTTTTCCTGTTAACACAGTAGTTCAAGCAAAATCTCTAACTATACATGAATGCTTTTGAAAAGCCACAGAATACCCATTATCACATAGTTGGCTAATGCTGATAAGATTGTAACAAAGATTGTCAACTAATAACACATCATTAATAGTTATATTACCATGGATAATCTTACCCTTACCCATGGTTTTACCTTTTGAGTTGTCTCCAAAAGTTATCTTTGGTCCAGTACAGCTTACTATCTCGGAAAGTAGATTTCTTTGTCCAGTCATGTGTCTGGAACAACCACTGTCCAGATACCATGTAGAGTTACTGATTTCTGCTTCCTTCTGCTGTTCCTGCAAACACAAATTTTAGTAACTGGTACCCAAATCTATTTGGGTCCAAGCCTTATCAGTCCTTTGGGAACCCACATTTGTACAATTCTTGGTGACTTTGTACTTCGGGTATCCAAAGATGTGTGTGCAACAGAAGGTCTGTTATTTCTAACAGTATGCATACCAAAATGTTGTTCTTCCCTTCTGTTTCTGTTTTCCAGTCTGTATCTCTTCTGACCAGGTTTAGAATTGTAGTACTAGTAGTTTTTAACCTTCATAGGATGTTGTCTTCCAGATTTGAATTCTTTTCTGAATCTAGAACTCTGGTCAACTTTTTCCTTAGGTTTAACGTAACCCAGACCATAGTGCATTCTTCTGTTCGTCAGATTTACATTCCTTTCAACTGAAGCAGCAGGTAATTCTGGTTCCTGTACCACACTGGATTTCACAAAGTGAATGTATTTCCCTTTGCACATATCCAGTGTTGGCTTAGTATTCGTTTCAGAAGTGCCTTCATTATTACAAAAACCGAGACCACACCTATCTCCTGACTGTTTTTGTAATTCTTGCATATTTTCCAATGAAACAGAAGACTTGTTCCAAGCATTTACCAGTAGCGACAACTTCTGGTTCTCAGAAAGCACTTTCTGGTAATCTGCTTTGGCTCTTTCATTCTCAGTTATTAATTTACTCATCTTAACTTGTAAATCATTGCAGCTGTCTACTTGCAAGCAAGTTAACTTACTGTTCTGATTCTTTAAGTTCTGATTTTCAATCTTAACTTCTTCAAATGATTGAGAAAGTCTGGAATACTCTTTTACCATTTCATGCAGTGCATCAATCAAGTCATTTCGTGTAAATTCATTAGAGTCAAAATCAAATACCTCTCCAGATGTCGAGGTTGAGTCATTGTCTGTCATTAGACATTTGACTTCTTCTGCATCACTGTCACTGGAATGACTTTCTGAGTCAGATGACTCAGAACTAGAGTCCGCCCACTTAGATTTGCTTTCTTCGGCAATCATCGCTTTTCGATCTCTTCTGGACTTTTTGTCATTCCTCTTGTAATCCTTTCTCTTTTGATCATCATTCTTTGGTTTAGGACAATCAGCAATGAAGTGACCTATCTTTCCACAGTTGAAGCATCCCATATCACCAGATGGTGAATCTTTCTTGAAGTTGCGATTGGGACCTTGATAGGTTCGATGGTTCTTCTTCATGAACCTGGAGAATTTCTTTACAAATAAGGACATAGCATCACTACTGATTTGTTCAGCAGTCTTCTCCATTGTATTGTCAATGATCACGGCAGGTAATGCCTGAGGTACAACTGCAGCAGCAGTAGAAGAGGTAGAGGCAGTAGCAGTAAAAGCAGTAGCAGTAGCAGCAAGAGCCTTGGTGGGTAAGTTTGAAGGCTCTTCTCCACTTCTCACTTCCAATTCGAACTCGTAGGCCTTTAGACCTGCAAATAAGTCGTGCAGTTCCAATTTGTTCAAATCTTTGGATACTCTCATAGCCATTGTTTTAACATCCCATTCTCTGGGTAAGGCTCTCATCACCTTGAGGGCTATTTCTCTGTTGCTATGCTCTTTACCCAGAGCAGCTAGCTCATTGACCAAGCTACTGAATCTTTCATCAAACTCATTTAGAGTTTCACCAGCTCTCATTTTCAGATTTTCAAACTTCTGCATTGCTACAGACAGTTTATTTTATTTCGTTTGCTCATTTCCTTCACATATCTGGATGAGCTTTTCCCAAATATCCTTTGCAGTAGAACACATTTTTATCTTGTTGAAAGTGTTCTTGTCGAGAGTTTTATACAATATATCCTTCGCCACATTATCAAGATTGGCCTTTTTCTTATCTTCACTGGTCCATTCACTTCTTGATTTTTCGACCATATGTGGTGCACCGTCAGTAACAGCAACAACTGTGTTGGAAACTAAATTCTGGAGTTTGACAAAACACAAATCAAACGATCAAATCAACTAATACATGAAAGCAAATTTGGCAGCTGGACATTCAACTGAAATCAGTTGACACAAACTGATCAGTTGAGAACATATCAATTAAAACATTCAGCCGAAAACATTAAAGCTTCTCAACTGAAGATACCTCGGGAAAGATCATTCAACAGACAAAAAGACATATCAGACAGCAACTGAATATGGAAAGCCGCACTGCATAGAACAATGTATTTCGGCTATTGAGATTAATACGCCGTCGTACAATAAATGATGAAGCGGCAATCGAGAACATTGTCCAAGAAATGATAAGGTGGCAATCAACGGATACGAGAATTCAAAATTACCGTTGAAAGATAAGTCTATAAATATGACTAAAGAGCAGTTGACAAGACACACGATTGACCAATCTCAAACTTGCCATTACTCCGTCAAAATCTCAGCTCACACTTATCAGATCTACTCGTAGCAATCAAGGCTACACATTGAGCAAACTAGCACTCTGAAATATTGATAATTAGATAAGTGCTAAGTTCAGTTACTTACAGAGATCATTGTATTATACTAAGAGTTTCAGTTCAGGCAATAGATAAGTCCTAACTGAAGTGGGTCTGTACAAGCGTTGTACTCGATCAAAGTCTTTTAGTGAATATCCTATCCTTGTGATAGAAGGGGTGACGTAGGAGTTATTCAATTCTCCGAACATCCAGAAACATATTGTGTTATCTTTACTTCAGCTCTTTATTTCCAGTTAGATATTCTATCTTTCAATCAGTTTATTTTCCGCAACTGCTTATTCAGTTTAACTGATTGATATTGACCGACGGGATACTTAGTTCAGTTTGTAACAAAACTGAACTACCTTTTTCGAAAAACATTTAAATTCCTAGAAGTGTTTATTCAACCCCCCCTTCTAAACACTCCTTAGTCAATAACCGATCCTAACAAGTGGTATCAGAGCAAGGCATATCCTGTCAATGATTATCTATCCTCAATCTAATCACTATGTCTTCATTCAATAAGATTCCAATGTTCTCCAGGGAAGATTTTGATGATTGGAAAATCAAAATGCAGGCTCATCTAGCTGCAAAAGACGATGACATGTGGTACGTCATAACTGACGGACCCATGAAAATTTTGAAAGCAAACACAGCTGTTGCTATCACTGAAGGGGCACCTCACCGAATTGAAAAGCTTCAAGATGAGTGGACTACAGAGGACAAGAGAAAGGCAAATCTAGACAACGTTGCAAAAGATATATTGTATAAGACACTGGACAAAGTAACGTTCAGTAAGATCAAAATGTGCAAAACCGCCAAAGAAATTTGGGAGAAGTTAATTCAACTTTGCGAAGGAAATGATCAAACAAAAGAAAACAAACTTTCAGTTGCTATGCAGAAATTCGACAACATCAGAATGAAGATGGGAGAAACAATGGATGATTATGATGAAAGAACAAGCTGTATCATCAACGAACTAAATGCACTTGGAAAAGTGTATACAAA
This sequence comes from Primulina eburnea, assembly GCF_022965805.1. Lineage (NCBI taxonomy): Eukaryota > Viridiplantae > Streptophyta > Magnoliopsida > Lamiales > Gesneriaceae > Primulina > Primulina eburnea. Next base: position 12,607,871 of record NC_133117.1, read on the forward strand.
TAAAGAAGTAGTATTGAAAGTAATCAGAGGACTTCCCAAAGAATGGGATGTCAAAACTATGGCAATGAGGGAATCCAAAGATCTTAACAAAGTTGAACTTCATGATTTATTTGCAGATCTAAAAGCATATGAGTTTGAACTTCAAACTCGAGAAGGAGAACCATCTACTCCAGCAGCAACTACTGCCTTGACTGCTGTTAGAAATGAATCAACTGGTTCAGTTGAGAAAACTGCTCATCAGCTGAGCAATGATGCCATGTCTCTATTTATTAAGAAATTTGGAAGATTCATGAGGAAAAATCAAGGAAATTTTTAGAAGAATTATCAAAGAAACAACTCCAGAGAAGAGTCTAATGTATGTTTCAATTGTGGCAAATCCGGTCACTTTATTGCCAACTGTCCAAAGCCTAAAAAGGATAATCAAACCTCAACTGAAAGAAAGAAGAAAATGTATGAGCACAAAAGAAGATCTAAGGACGAAAAGAAGCCTTACAAGAAGAAACATGAAGTACTCCTAGCTGAAGACAGCAAAGCCAAATGGGCAGAAACTGACAGCGAAGAGTCAGATCCAGAAAGCTCTTGCAGTTCAAGTGAGGATGAGGAAGAAGTAACATGTCTAATGGCAGATAACATAGAAGATCAATCAAGCTGCGAGCAGGCAATAAGTACAAGCATTGGATCAATATGGTATCTGGGCAGTGGATGTTCACGACACATGACAGGAGATTCAAACTTATTGTCTCAACTGGTCAAATACAATGGTCCAAACATCAGTTTTGGGGATAATTCCAAAGGTAAAACTGTGGGTAAGGGTAAACTTATCCATGGTAACTTCACCATTAATGATATTTTATTAGTCGAGAATCTTAAGTATAATCTGATAAGCATTAGTCAGTTATGCGATAATGGATTCTCAGTTCAGTTTGACAAACACTCTTGTTCAGTCAAAAACTCAACTGAAGAGATTATTCTAACTGGCAAAAGGTGTGGAAACACTTACAAAGTCAGCTGGAATGATCAACCTTATACACCAGTATCCTTTATTGCGTCTAAATCATCTCAAAACTGGTTGTGGCATAAACGGTTAAATCATTTAAATTTTAAATCTATTGCCTATCTGAGTAAGCATGAACTTGTAACTGGTTTGCCCAAAATAAATTTTTCAAAAGAAAAACTTTGTTCAGCATGTCAGTATGGAAAACAAGTTCGATCCTCTTTCAAAAACAAAGGCTGTAAATCCTCATCCCGATGCTTAGAATTATTGCACATGGATCTCTTTGGTCCAATACCAGTCATGAGCTTAGGGGGAATGAAATACACCTTAGTGGTCGTAGATGACTTTTCAAGATTTACTTGGGTTATATTTCTCAAATCCAAAGACCATACTGCTGCACAACTGATTAAACTCTTCAAAAGACTTTTAAATGAAAAATCAGTTGGGATTGATCGAATCAGATCTGATCGAGGAACTGAATTCATCAATCAAACACTTTCAAACTTTTTAGAAAATACTGGAATCAAGCATGAGTTCTCAGCAGCAAGAACACCTCAGCAAAACGGTGTAGCTGAGAGAAGGAATCGGACTCTTAAGGAAGCTGCTAGAACGATGCTTGCTGATTCAGGTATTTCTCAAAGATTTTGGGCAGAAGCAGTAAACACTGCATGCTACACTCAGAACAGATCAATGATTAATAAAAATCACAAGAAAACACCATATGAGATCTGGCATGGAAGAAAAAGCATAATCACTTACTTCAAAATATGTTGTAGATGTTTTATTCATAACAATGGTAAAAATTTTCTAAAAGCATTCGATGTCAAATCAGCAGAAGGAATATTCCTTGGATATTCATCAGTTAGCATAGCTTACAGAGTATTTAATAAGAAAACCTTGAATGTTGAAGAATCTGCACATGTTGATTTTGATGAAACTGCACTAATCGATAAGACAACTGATCAAGTTGAGCTAGCTGATCGATTTACAGATATCAGTCTGGAAGATGATGACTCAGACGAAAGTCGTAATAATCAGAATATCTTTCATACACCTGAACCTGAGATATTGGATCAACCAGCTGAATTGAAAGCAAATCTTGACAATCAGTTAGTGGAGCAAACTAATGAAAATCAATTATCAACTGAATCAGCTCCAACTGAAACTGAGAACATTCAGTTACCTAATGAAGAATTTGCTGGCTGTGAAGCACCCAATGCTGAATTTAGATGGAAGAAATCACATCCTCCAGAACTGGTAATAGGTAACCCATCTGATCCAGTAAGAACAAGAAATCAGATGCTCAATTTATTTATTCATTCAGCTTTTGTATCTCAAATCGAACCAACAAAAACTGCCGAAGCTCTTACTGATCCTAATTGGATTAATGCAATGCAAGAAGAGCTAAATCAGTTTGTTCATAACAATGTCTGGAACTTAGTTCCAAGACCAGTTTCTAAAACTGTTATAGGTATAAAATGGGTGTACAGAAACAAACTAAACGAAGATGGTTCAGTTGTGCGCAACAAAGCAAGGTTAGTGGCACAAGGGTATAGACAAGAAGAAGGAATTGATTATGATGAAACATATGCACCAGTTGCAAGACTGGAGGCAATCAGAATATTTCTTGCCTATGCATCCTTCAAAAACTTTAAAGTCTATCAAATGGATGTGAAAAGTGCATTCCTAGCAATCAGAATATTTCTTGCCTATGCATCCTTCAAAAACATTAAAGTCTATCAAATGGATGTGAAAAGTGCGTTCCTAAATGGCCAATTGCAAGAAGAAGTCTACGTTGAACAACCTCCAGGTTTTGCCAATCATAATTTTCCTGATCACGTTTATCATTTAAACAAGGCATTATATGGTCTCAAACAAGCTCCACGGGCTTGGTATGAAACCCTCTCAAAATTCCTAACTGATCATGATTTTTCTGTTGGATCAGTTGATAAGACTTTGTTTAAATTCTCGAAAAATGATCATATCTTACTTGTTCAAATTTACGTTGATGATATTATTTTTGGGTCAACTAACCCCAAATTATGCAAGAAATTTTCCAAGCTGATGAAGGATAAATTCGAGATGAGCATGATGGGTGAGCTGACATTCTTTCTTGGTTTACAAGTGAAGCAACTGGATTCAGGAACATTTATTAGTCAAACCAAATATACCAAGGAATTGCTAAGAAAATTTGGCATGGAATCTTGTTCAGCAGCAAGCACTCCAATGAGTTCATCAGTTAAATTAGACACTGATCAAGGGGGAATATCAGTTGAGACGACACTATACAGAGGTTTAATAGGTTCTTTATTGTACCTAACTGCTAGTCGCCCTGATATTATGTTTGTTGTATGTATATGTGCAAGATTTCAAGCTAACCCTAAGCAATCACATTTTTCTGCGGCCAAACGTATCTTGAGATATCTTAAAGGCACGGAAAATGTTGGTTTATGGTACTCTAAAGACTCATCTTTCAATTTAGTTGGCTATTCAGATGCAGATTATGCAGGATGCAAACTTGATCGTAAAAGTACAAGTGGATCTTGTCAGTTTCTTGGAGACAGACTGATCTCTTGGTTCAGTAAGAAGCAAACATCCATAGCAACTTCCACAACTGAAGCAGAATATCTTGCTGCTGGAAGCTGCTGTGCCCAACTGCTCTGGATTAAGCAACAACTGAAAGATTATGGTGTTGATGCAAAGGAATCACCAATATTCTGTGACAACACTAGTACAATAGCTATTGCATACAATCCAGTTCTTCACTCCAGGACTAAGCATATAGATGTCAGACATCATTTCATCAGAGATCATGCACAAAAGAAGAACATCAGATTAGAATACGTCTCAACGGAACAACAAGCAGCAGACATCTTCACAAAACCGTTACCAGAGGCTAAGTTTTCTTATTTCCGAAATATTCTTGGTTTAATTGATATAACTTCACTAATAGAATTAAGTGCAGAAAATAAGAATACAACAAATTGATAATAATATTTCATTAAGAATACCAACGTTCCCAATTTACAGAAGAAATCATAGATCCAACTGTATCTAGCCATGCCCTAACCCAGTCATTCAACTCATAAATTCGAACTCCAACAAATGCCCTTGACTTTGAAATCTTATCAACAACATGCCACACCTTCCATAGCATTGCTTCTAAAAGACATTTGTCTTCAACCAAATCATTAACGTGGCTAACCTCAAAACGAGCAAGGTATTTCAGTGCTCTTCTCTCCTGAGCACGAGTAGGAATGACACCACTGTCACTCACCATCTTCAACTCATCAATCTTTTCCCAGGTTGTCAATACCTTCTGAAAAACATATTTCTCCATCTTTCTTTTAATTTCAGCTAAACGAGGGGCTGACTGATCAGTCACATGAACATGCGTGCCACTGCATGCATCAGAATCAGACATGTTGAAATAATTTTGAACTGATCACATTATCACCACTATCATCTCATTTATAAGAAAAAGGTGTTGAAGAAGTTGAAGAATCACAAGTCAATTAAATCGACTCTCACATTTACCGAGGACATTTAAGATATCAGTTAATAACAGTTTGAATTTTATTAGTTCATTTATTTACTTATCAAAACTGATGACTGTTAGCATGTCATTAGATCATATAACAGGATTACATGATCATTGGTCGTAATTTGTTGTTAACCTTTATTGCTGTTTTACTGAATATATAAATGAGTTGCTTACTGAGTTCTTAACTAATGTCAGCAAGTGTTTGTGATTATATCTCTTCCAGATCATTGCAGGCAGAAATAAAAGAACAAAGACGATAAAACATAATAAATATTTTATTAAGAAGAGGAGCCGGTTACAATTTCATATTCATTCTCCACAGCAATTATCCACAAACTCATCCATGCAGCTAGTGCTGAGGAAGAGGTTTTGCAGAAATTGTGGGAGAAAGCGGCGGAGGATCTCTAGCTCCTTCAGAAGAAAGAGCTTGTAGAGATAACACTGTTTAAAAAGGTCCACCCCCGCAGGAACCTCTAGGAGCTCTCACACCTCTTGAAGTTGGGCCTTTCGCCTGAAAGAAGAGACCCGCCCAGAGTAATACAGGAACTCCAGTTCCTGCATCTCCTCCCAGTAAGGAAGGCTAGCATAGAAGACTTCATCTTCTATGGACTGCTTCCTGGCCTGCAGTGTAAACTGAGCGTCGCTTGAGTTTCCAGCTTCTGCCATTTTCCTTATCTTTGAAACTTACTTGCTGAGATAATTTTGGCTAACCCTTTCACTCTTATTTATAGGCCAAGAGGGAAATGAAAGGACACTTCACTCTGTGACGATTGCTATGCCGAGCACCATACTCACTTTAATCATTACCGACTATAGCCGTCATTTTGCGTTAATGCATTTATTAAGGGGGAATAGTGGTTCAAGAAGTTAACTGAGAAGACACTTGTTAGTGAACTCTCGACTGAAAGAACCCAGTCTTATCAACTGATCTACCAGTCGAATTTTCCACTAATCTTCTCATATAAGTTAACTAATTAACCAATTATATTTCAAATCAAAAGATGTGACTGTCTGCTAAACTAATGATGAATTTTAATTTATGACGTGGAATCAATTTTAACCGCTCGTTATTTTACAAACACGATTATAGCACACGTACACATATTTTTACTCAAAATTTTATTGGACTGACACGTGTCCAAAAATTCAAACAGTCACAAACATTAGTACAATTACCCGCTTCATTTCAGTTTTACTTTTCGACTACTTCAAATCATCTTTAGAGCAAGAACTACCTCATCATTCGAATTTTCTTTCAAGAAATTTTTCAGCATTCAATGGCGACTCAAATTCCCGCTTTCATGCTAAATGCTATGGCCATCAATTTTGGATCTATCTTATCCTTCGGCGATGCTGAAGTTCAGAAAGTATTTTAGAAACTTGAAGCTGCTGGTCTAAGAACATTTTTGGGACAATCCTCTCAGGATATCTATCCCAAAGAACTTCAGGATTTCTACTCTTCTGGCGTGATTGATTCTGAGGGAAATATCAATTCTACTATCAATGGTCAATTACTGATCATCTCTGAAGATTCTCTTGGTGAATTATTTCTCTTACCTTCTGAAGGAATGGCACAACTTTCGGATGTCAAAGCATATGATATTGAGGAAATGCAAACCCTTCTCTCTGCTGATGGACAGAAGATTAAAGTTTCTGATCCTAAAAAAGAACTCAAGCATGAAGTTCAATTGCTGGCCGATGTAATTGCTAAAGGGCTTTTGGCAAAAGCTGGATCATTTGCTGCCCTAACTTTGGAGAAATTTCAGGCCATTACTGTAATAATGGCTAATCACAAATTTAACTGGAAGCATCTCATATTTAATATTTTGAAGAATATGTTTCTGTCTCCTAAACAATCCAAGGGTTTTGCTGTTCAAATCAGTTATCTGCTGAAAGCAAAAGGTTTAGTGGCTGAGGAATCTGAGAAGACGTCGAAATTTAAGGTGTTCAATGCAAAGAACACGATTCCAATCAAATCCAAAATGGACATATCTCCTACTCAGTTTGTGCGAATCAAACAGGAAATTGGGACTCAGTTAGCTGCTCCCAAATTAGTCAAGAAAACCAAACGTTGGCTCAACTGAAGGTTGCCAAAAGGAAGTTGATTTTGAGTACATCAGAGTCAGATAAGACTTCATCACCTCAAATTGCGAAGAAGCCAAGAACTCAAAGGGTTAAAACTACTTCTGAGGTATCCATTCCTACTGACAAAATGATTTCCTTTACTGATCAGCAGCCTATAGAAGCAGTTCCTCTACAGATTATTCCACAAGCTGATTCAGTAAGTACCATAAAGAAATCAGTTAGGACCCAAGCTCCTGTTACTCAAATACCTCGACCAATTGGTGTAGCACCTGCCAGACCCAAAGGAATAAAGTTTGTACAACAGATTGAATCAACTCGAACCGGACTGGAAATTCCTCATATCATGAGTACTGATAAAGGGAAAGGGAAATTGATTGTAGAACCCAGACCCTCCAACCCGATTCAAACAAATATTGATCTGGTATGGGGAAAAGTGAACAGTTTTGCTGCTGCAAAGACTAAGTCCTATGATGCTTGGGTAGCCTATCATACTGAGGTTTTTGCCAAGCAACTGAAGGAAAAGTCCGAGCTCAGAAAATTCATCAAGCTGGAGGCCTTTGTTCTTCGAACTGTCAAAGTTGCCTCTATTGCTCAAGCCTTAGAGAGGAAAAGTTCGAAGAACAAAGGCCTGTCAAAGTTGCCTCTATTGCTCAAGCCTTAGAGAGGAAAAGTTATTTCTTTGATCAGATGAGAGCAAAGAAGTTGGCTCAATTTGTAGCTAAGCGTAAAAACAACTACTTGCCAACTGGTCCTACTGCATATGCTGATCAAGCTGTAATTACTCAGCTTGACACTGACCTTTTAGGGCTACTTTCTCGAATTAAACTTTGGGAATTGGATCAAGAACTAGTAGTCTACCAAGAAGATTCAGATGATGATGTGGAACTAGTTGAAGAAGAACCCTCTAACACAACAGAACCATCATCAGCTTTAGTTCTTGTTCCAACTGAAGAGCCAATTTCTGATAAGCTTTCTTCACCACCTGTTGAACAACAACTATATACTGAAGCAGAGCTGTCTTTCGCTCATATTGATGAAGTAATTCAAGCCGTGGTAGAGGAATCCCACCTTAGTGGACCAGTGAATGATAAAGTTGATCACTCTGTTGATCAAACCAATCCAGAGGTCACTATTCCTTCAGTGGAAATTGTTCCACCAGATCAATCTGCTTGTAGTGCCCAATTTCAATGCACGTATAACCCATGCATTCATTTAATTATCCATGCATTCATTTAATTATTAAATCATCTAAATTAATTTTAAATGAGTTTTGGCGATGCATGATTTATTTAAATGCATTATTTTAAATTATTTATGTTTATGTGATGCACGTTAAAATGTCTTTCGAGCTTAATGTTTCAGGCGATTATTCGAGGCGAGATCGAGGAAGAGACCGGTGACGATTGTGACCATTTAAAATATGGTATTTTATTTTAAGTTGAGTTTGGGGGCATTTTAATTAATTTAGTGAGTTTTAGCATTTTTGAATCCTAAATTAATTATTTTGTGAGTTTATGATTTTAGAACTTTTAAAGTCTAGTATGGTGTGTGTTATATTTTAATTAAAGAGTTTTATTTAAAGAGGAGTAAGGATAGTATTTTAATTAAATTGTTATTTGAGTCAACCTTTTTAATTAGCATCTTGATTAGCATTGTTAATTATTAATTAGCAAATTTTACTCCTCCTAATTATCTAACACACGCACACACACATTCTGCACACACTAAACTCACGCACACACACACTTTTACACACACCGATGCACGCTCAAACACACACACTTCATCCATTCTAGTTTTATTATTTTGAAAGAGAAAAGGTTAGGGTTCTTGTGCACATAGCAGCCGTCCCCCTTCCCTCTCAAATTCCAGAAATTTTCGTAATTTATTTCAAGGAAAATCGGTGCCACGTTCGTCCCGGATCAAACCTCGCTCCATCTCCGCTTCGGTGTCATCGTACGGTATTTTAAATATAAAAAAGGCACGTATAATCTGTTCTTGCTGTGTCGATCAAGTCATATATTGTATTGCATTGTTTTTATGCGTAAAAGTTATGTATGATGATAGTAGTTTGAGCGGATCATGAATCGGATCAATTTCGAAGGAAAAATTTTTAGATCTAAAACTCGTTTTTACTGTTCATGTCAAAACTGCGATTTTTCTGTTCATATTTTGGGAAAACGTTCACGGCAAAAACGTAGAAATTTTCGATACCTTCGATTTGATATATGAATCGAAATTTTTGGACAAATATTGAGCGAGTTATGGCGTTTTTCGTGGGACTGCTCAAACTGCGTTTTCAGAAAAATTATGTTATTGATACGTTTCTTGAAGTTTTATGTTGCAGGCTTCGTTGGAAACCGACGGGCGATTTTTGCTGCGTACGAGTATGTTAGTATCGAGGTTTGTGGTATTTTTAAGGTTTTGAGGTATGTCGTTAGGCGTTTGAATTAGTTTAAAGTCGTAGGAAATCGATTGATGTCAATTGCGTAATTGGTGTTGCATTGTGTTGTATAGTGGACGTCGTGTTTTGAGGTATTGGTATAAGTTTTGATGCAATGTTATGGTGTCCTAAGAAGGGTCTTAAGGGGTTGAACCATTATATTCAAGTGTCAATATTGGGTGTGTAGGCAGTGTATAAGATTTCTCGCAGGTTTCGACGTACAGTGGCCACACGGACCCGGACACGGACCCGAGCACGGGGTCCGTGCCTTTGCTTCCACTTAGTGCGTCTAGGCAGTACGTACACGGACCCCCACCCGGACCCTCACACGGGGTCCGTGTCTTCGTGTTTCAGTCGATGTCTTCTTCCAGAGCCTACACGGACCCCCATCCGGATCAAAGCACGGGGTCCGTGCCCCTTCATTTTCACGACACGTACCTTACAGTAGGTAGATGGACCCGTACACATACATAATAAACGCCTGATCAGACACACCACAGTACTGGGCTGACAGGGACGTATCCACTGCCGCATACATAAGATCCCTGTTCATAATTTAACAGGCCAGTTGGTCCCCGTTCATAATTTAACGGATTGGTCCCCGTTCAACTGGATCAACTGGCCTGTTAAATTATGAACAGGGATCTTATGTATGCGGCAGTGGATACGTCCCTGTCAGCCCAGTACTGTGGTGTGTCTGATCATGCGTTTATTATGTATGTGTACGGGTCCGTCTACCTACTGTAAGGTACGTGTCGTGAAAATGAAGGGGCACGGACCCCGTGCTTGGATCCGGATGGGGGTCCGTGTAGGCTCTGGAAGAAGACATCGACTGAAACACGAAGACACGGACCCCGTGTGAGGGTCCGGGTGGGGGTCCGTGTACGTACTGCCTAGACGCACTAAGTGGAAGCAAAGGCACGGACCCCGTGCTCGGGTCAGTGTCCGGGTCCGTGTGGCCACTGTACGTCGAAACCTGCGAGAAATCTTATACACTGCCTACACACCCAATATTGACACTTGAATATAATGGTTCAACCCCTTAAGACCCTTCTTAGGACACCATAACATTGCATCAAAACTTATACCAACACCTCAAAACACGACGTCCACTATACAACACAATGCAACACCAATTACGCAATTGACATCAATCGATTTCCTACGACTTTAAACTAATTCAAACGCCTAACGACATACCTCAAAACCTTAAAAATACCACAAACCTCGATACTAACATACTCGTACGCAGCAACAATCGCCCGTCGGTTTCCAACGAAGCCTGCAACAAAAAACTTCAAGAAACGTATCAATAACATAATTTTTCTGAAAACGCAGTTTGAGCAGTCCCACGAAAAACGCCATAACTCGCTCAATATTTGTCCAAAAATTTCGAATCATATATCAAATCGAAGGTATCGAAAAGTTCTACGTTTTTTCCGTTGAACGTTTTCCCAAAATATGAACAGAAAAATCGCAGTTTTGACATGAACAGTAAAAACGAGTTTTAGATCTAAAAATTTTTCCTTCGAAATTGATCCGATTCATGATCCGCTCAAACTACTATCATCATACATAACTTTTACGCATAAAAACAATGCAATACAATATATGACTTGATCGACACAGCAAGAACAGATTATACGTGCCTTTTTAACGATAAACGTTACCGAACGACGACACCAAAGCGGAGATAGGAGCGAGGTTGAACCGGGACGATCGTGGCACCGTTTTTCCTTGAAAATAACCAACGAAAATCGCTGGGAATATTGAATAAAAGGGGCGGCTGCTGTTTTGCAAAGAACCCTAAGCTTTTTCTCTCAAAAATAATACAAATTAGAATGGATTGAAGAGTGTGTGTTTTGTGCGTGTGATTACTGCGTGTAAAAGTGTGTTGGTGTGTGTTTTGAGCGCTAATGTGCGTGTGAGTGTTAATAATTAAAAGTTGCTAATGACTAATTGACAACTTAATAAAAAAAATACTAACTTTCCCTTAACTTTAACACAACTCTAATAAAAATAAATAGTGCAAGTGCTAAACTTAAAAGTTTAAAAGTCTTAAAATTACTAAATAATTATCTTATACTTTAAAATACTAACATCTCATAAAATACTAATTTTAAAAGTTTTAAACTCTTAAAATTGCTAAATAATGATTTAGGCTCAAAAATGCTAAAACTCACTAAATTATTTAAAAATGCCCCCAAACTCAACTTAAAATAGAATACCACGTTTTAAATTGCCAAAATCGTCACCGGGTCTTTTCCTCAATCCCGCTTCGAATAATCGCCTGAAACATGAAACTCGACAAACGTTTTAACGCGCATCACATAAACATAAATAATTTAGAATAATGCAAATAAATCATGCATCGCTAAAACTCATTTAAAATTAATTTAAATGATTAAATAATTAAATGAATGCATGGGTTATACGTGCATTGAAATTGGGCACTACAGTTCCTCCCCCACTTATAAAAATTTCGTCCTCGAAATTAAGCCTTACCGAACAATTCCGGGTAGCGAAGTCTCATATCTGTCTCCGACTCCCAAGTGGCCTCTTCCACTGATTGGTTTAACCACCGAACTTTGACTAGCTTAGTCACTTTGTTCCGGAGTCTGCGCTCCTGTCTGTCGAGGATTTGAGTCGGTCTTTCCTCATAAGACAAATCTGGAGCAAGCTGTAAAGGCTCATAACTTAGAATGTGCGAAGGATTTGCCAAATATTTCCTTAGCATTGAGACGTGGAACACATTGTGTACCCCGGCCAGATTCGGCGGAAGGGCTATACGATAGGCTAATGTCCCAACTCTGTCAAGAATCTCGAACGGTCCAATAAACCTCGGACTCAACTTGCCTCTTTTCCCAAATCTCATAACACCCTTCATGGGCGCTATCTTGACGAAGACGTGATCCCCAACGGCAAACTCGAGATCTCTTCTTCTCTTATCGGCATAGCTCTTCTGACGGCTCTGGGCGGTCTTCATTCTGTCACGCATCTTGACCACCACTTCTGCAGTCTGCTGAACTATCTCTGGGCCTAGATCTGTTCTCTCACCAACTTCATCCCAATGAACTGGCGATCTGCACTTCCGACCATACAACGCTTCATAGGGAGCCATACCTATTGATGCTTGGAAGCTGTTGTTGTATGTGAACTCCACTAGGGGTAGTCTAGACTCCCAAGTTCCCTGAAAATCAATCATGCAAGCTCTTAGCAAGTCTTCCAAAATCTGAATCACTCGCTCAGACTGGCCATCTGTCTGCGGGTGAAAAGCTGTACTGAACAGTAACTTCGTCCCCATAGCTGCATGCAAGCTCTTCCAGAAGGACGATGTGAACCTCGGGTCCCTGTCGGACACAATAGAGACTGGGAAACCATGCAATCGGACGATCTCCCGGATATAAAGATCCGCATACTGCGTCATGGAGAAAGTCGTCTTCACTGGCAGAAAATGCGCTGACTTAGTGAGTCGGTCCACGATAACCCAAATAGAATTAGACCCTTTGACTGACTTAGGTAACCCAACGACGAAATCCATAGTGATGTTCTCCCATTTCCACTCTTGGATAGGGAGTGGCTTAAGCAAACCTGCTGGCCTCTGATGCTCTGCCTTCACCTGCTGACAAGTGAGGCACTCAGATACAAATCTGCGGATGTCTCTCTTCATCCCTGGCCACCAATACAATAACTGTAGGTCTTTGTACATCTTGGTACCTCCTGGGTGAATAGAATACGGAGATGCGTGTGCCTCTGTCAGAATATCCTGTCTGATCGAATCACTACTAGGCACCCACATTTTGTCTCTGTATCTCACGATACCATCTGACACTGTGTACAAAACACTGCCCTTAGCTTCATCCTTCAGTCTCCATTTCTGTAGTTGCTCATCTGAAGACTGTCCTGTTCGAATGCGGTCTAGTAAATCAGATTTGACTGTCAGATTAGACAGTCTAGGAGCTCTGCCCTTATGATACATCTCTAGACCAAACCTCTGAATCTCAGACTGAAGCGGTCTCTGAACTGACAATTGTGCTATGACTGCCACTTTTCTGCTCAAAGCGTCTGCCACGACGTTAGCTTTTCCCGGATGGTAGCTAATTTCGCAATCATAGTCCTTCACAAGTTCTAACCACCGTCTCTGTCTCATATTCAGCTCTTTCTGCGTGAAGAAATATTTGAGACTTTTGTGATCGGTGAAAATCTGACACTTCTCGCCGTATAAATAATGTCTCCAAATCTTCAATGCAAAGACAACGGCGGCTAATTCAAGGTCGTGCGTCGGGTAGTTCTTCTCGTGCACCTTTAACTGTCTGGAAGCATAAGCTATGACCCGACCTTGCTGCATCAACACTGCGCCTAATCCAAGCTTAGATGCATCGGTATAAAGCACAAAATCACCTTGCCCTGTCGGCATGGCTAGCACTGGCGTTGAAATAAGAGCTTGCTTCAGAGTATCAAAGCTCTTCTGACATTCATCACTCCACACGAATTTAGCATTCTTCTTGGTGAGTGAAGTGAGTGGCACCGCTATGGATGAAAATCCCTTAATAAACTTACGGTAGTAGCCTGCTAAACCCAAAAAGCTTCGGATTTCAGATGCATTCTTCGGCTCAACCCATTCCTTGACAGCCGCTACTTTCGCCGGATCCACCTCGATTCCACTGCTAGATACTATATGTCCCAAAAATGCTACCTTCTCCAACCAAAATTCACACTTACTGAATTTCGCAAATAACTTGCGACTCTGCAAAGTCTGTAATACCGTCCTCAAGTGCTGGTTGTGCTCCTCATGGCTCTTCGAGTATATTAGAATATCGTCAATGAACACTATGACGAACTGATCGAGGAATGGCTGAAATACTCGGTTCATGAGATCCATGAAAATAGCTGGAGCATTGGTCAATCCAAACGGCATCACTAAGAACTCGTAATGCCCGTATCTGGTCCTGAAAGCTGTCTTATGCACATCTGCATCCTTTACTCTCAGTTGGTGATACCCTGATCGAAGATCGATTATGGAGAACACGGTAGCTCCCTGCAACTGATCGAACAAATCTTCGATTCTAGGCAACGGGTACTTATTCTTGATCGTTACCTTGTTCAACTCGCGGTAATCGATGCATAGCCTCATACTCCCATCCTTCTTTTTCACAAAGAGTACTGGTGCGCCCCACGGTGAGAAGCTCGGGCGGATAAACTCCTTGTCTAAGAGTTCTTGAATCTGCTGTTTGAGTTCTAGCATCTCTGCTGGAGCTAATCTGTACGGTGCCTTAGAGATGGGCACTGTACCTGGCATGAGATCAATGGCAAACTCCACCTCTCTATCTGGTGGAAGGCCTGTGACGTCGTCTGGGAAGACGTCTGGAAATTCACTGACTACTGGCACTTCAGCTAAAGATGGAGTAGGCGCATCAGGTGCTGAAATAATGCTAGCCCAGAAGGCTTGTCACCCCTTGGAAATCAGTCTCCTCGCCTGTAAGCACGAAATCATGCGAGGGAAACTTCTCCATCTGTCTGGCTCGAAAAGAAACTGCTCCATACCCAATGGTCTGACTAGTACTGATCTCTTCTGAAAGTCGATCAGAACTCTGTTCTTAGTCAGCCAGTCCATTCCCAATATGATGTCGAATTTTGGCATCGGCAATATGATCAAGTTGGCATATACCAACTGGCCGTGCAATTCTAGATCGATATCTCTGACCACGCTAGTAGCTAACAGCTCTTCCCCTGATGGGACTATCACTGAAAAGTTCACGTCTAGGCCAATGGACTTGAGGTCCAAATGATTAGCAAACGTTTCCGATATGAAGGAGTGAGTGGCTCCCGAATCTATCAATGCGGTCGTGGATAGTCTCTTAATAAAAACGTTTCCGGTCAGTAGAGTAGTGTCTGGGTTCGCCTCCTGAGCATGCATGGCGAATACCCTGCCCTGGGTTGGTTGCTTCCAATGTGGGCACTCTTTCAGCATGTGGTCCGTAGCTCCACATTTAAAACACTTGCCTGACCCATATAGGCACTGTCCCGGATGCTGGCGGTTGCATTTTGGACACACGGGAAAAACAACTGGTCTTTGTGGCGCCCCTTGCGGCTGAATGAGACCCTTGCCCTTAGGTGGTCCCTGATACGGTTTCTTCCCAGGTGGCCCCTGATACTGCTTCTTAAACTGGGGTCGTTGATTCTGCTGCTGCTGGTGCTGCGGTGGTGCTTGATAGGGCCTCTTGCCCTGCCTGTCAGCCTCAATATCTCGTTGGTCCTGCTCTGCCGCCAAGGCCCTAGATACGGTGACTGCATAAGAAGTGGGACCAGCTACTCTCACATCGCGGCGCAGGATCGGCCGCAGCCCATTCAGAAAATGCCTCAACTTTGCTTGGGCATCGTTCGCAATGAGGGGCACGAAGTGACACCCCCTCTCAAATTTTCTCACAAACTCTGCCACGCTACTATCTCCTTGCCGCAGCGTCATGAACTCGTTGGTGAGTCGGGTTCGTACTTCCTCAGTGAAGTACTTGGAGTAGAAGACTTCCTTGAAACCAATCCATGGCAGTACTTGCAGATTAACCGCCACTGACGCGCTCTCCCACCATAACCTGGCATCTCCAGTCAATAAGAAGATGGCACAACGAACCCTATCAGTGTCTGCCAGCTCCATAAAGTCGAAAATTACTTCGATGGACTTGATCCATCCCTCAGCTATCATCGGGTCAGTGGTACCCGAAAACTCCTTCGGACTCATCCTCCGGAACCTCTCATATACCGCCTCAGGTCTAGGCCTCTCCTCGGGGCCTACAGCAATCTGGTTCCTCGCAAACTGCGCGAAGAACTGAGTCATACCAGCAAGCATCTGAGCCTGCATATCTGGTGGTGGAGGTGGTGGAGGATTGGCCCTCTCCTCCTCTCGATGCTCTCTGTTCTCATCCCTTGTTTCCCGGTCGATCACACGTCTAGGGGGCATACTGTTCCAATAAATTACCCAACACGTAAACCCAACCAGTATGAATATAATACTAATATTTTAAGATGCACGTAATTTGAACTTTAAAACATAAACGTGCTGAAATCATGATCTAATGCATAGTACATAGCATAATTCAAAACTTTAAAACTTACAGACTTGAGGTGTGACTTCGAGAGCTTCTTGCGACTGGCAGTAGGCGTAACCCTTTACAAGAACACCGCTCTGATACCAACTGTAACGTACCGTACTTTTACTACTTGAAATTTGCGGAAAATTAAAAATTTTAATCAAATAAAACATCCGTTCGGTCGTCACCCAACATACATAAAATATCTTTAAAATAATCCATCACCAAATAAAAGTTTCTAAAAGAACGCTGTCTCAAAACGTCTCACATTCAAATCAAACCATCAGAGTATTTTAAAAGTTTGCATAAACATAAACTTGCGGTCCTCGGGTTTAGCCTGCCGCTCAGCCCAAGCCTGCCCCTTGGTCGCCACCTCCTGTCTCCTGCTCATCGAACTCACCTGCATCGATCAAGTCTAGTGAGTCTAAAGACTCAACACATATAAACTGGAATAACGAGTACTACATAATAAAAATCACATGCACTATAAAATAGGACGTACATAATTTGAAGCTTGAACATACGTACATACAAAACTAGACGTGCCATCAACATAAACTTTCATAAACATACTGCATACGTAAACATACATAACTTCATCATTTTGCGTAGAGGCATGTTTCAAAGCAAGTGACCCATACATAATAAACGCCTGATCAGACACACCACAGTACTGGGCTGACAGGGACGTATCCACTGCCGCATACATAAGATCCCTGTTCATAATTTAACAGGCCAGTTGATCCACGTTCATAATTTAACGCTTCACAACCACGATCTAACCCGTTCATAATTTAACGGGCGGATTGATCCCCGTTCATAATTTAACGCTTTCCAATCCTAACATAATATGGTCACAAGACATATAGCATACCTAAAAAACTTAAACATATTTTCTTTGCACGTCAACATACTTACTTGGCGTTGAGGGATTCGTTGGACTTCGACCGGGGTAGTTGCTGCAACGTACTAACATGAATTCAAAGGCTTAACATGCATAACTTATACGTAGAAATCATACTTACTCTCAAGCTCGATCATACCTTAGGACCTTCTATAATTATCCAAGACATGACCTTAATAATCCTTGCACTAAGCCATAACTTCAAACTTAAAAGTATCAAAAATTATTTTTCCCAAACAGTGTGTACACGGACCCCTAGCCCGGGTCCGTGTACGGGTCCGTCTACCTACTGTAAGGTACGTGTCGTGAAAATGAAGGGGCACGGACCCCGTGCTTGGATCCGGATGGGGGTCCGTGTAGGCTCTGGAAGAAGACATCGACTGAAACACGAAGACACGGACCCCGTGTGAGGGTCCGGGTGGGGGTCCGTGTACGTACTGCCTAGACGCACTAAGTGGAAGCAAAGGCACGGACCCCGTGCTCGGGTCCGTGTCCGGGTCCGTGTGGCCACTGTACGTCGAAACCTGCGAGAAATCTTATACACTGCCTACACACCCAATATTGACACTTGAATATAATGGTTCAACCCCTTAAGACCCTTCTTAGGACACCATAACATTGCATCAAAACTTATACCAACACCTCAAAACACGACGTCCACTATACAACACAATGCAACACCAATTACGCAATTGACATCAATCGATTTCCTACGACTTTAAACTAATTCAAACGCCTAACGACATACCTCAAAACCTTAAAAATACCACAAACCTCGATACTAACATACTCGTACGCAGCAACAATCGCCCGTCGGTTTCCAACGAAGCCTGCAACATAAAACTTCAAGAAACGTATCAATAACATAATTTTTCTGAAAACGCAGTTTGAGCAGTCTCACGAAAAACGCCATAACTCGCTCAATATTTGTCCAAAAATTTCGAATCATATATCAAATCGAAGGTATCGAAAAGTTCTATGTTTTTTCCGGGGAACGTTTTCCCAAAATATGAACAGAAAAATCGCAGTGTTGACATGAACAGTAAAAACGAGTTTTAGATCTAAAAATTTTTCCTTCGAAATTGATCCGATTCATGATCCGCACAAACTACTATCATCATACATAACTTTTACGCATAAAAACAATGCAATACAATATATGACTTGATCGACACAGCAAGAACAGATTATACGTGCCTTTTTAACGATAAACGTTACCGAACGACGACACCGAAGCGGAGATAGGAGCGAGGTTGATCCGGGACGATCGTGGCACCGTTTTTCCTTGAAAATAACCCACAAAAATCGCTGGGAATATTGAATAAAAGGGGCGGCTGCTGTTTTGCAAAGAACACTAAGATTTTTCTCTCAAAAATAATACAAACTAGAATGGATTGAAGAGTGTGTGTTTTGTACGTGTGATTACTGCGTGTAAAAGTGTGTTGGTGTGTGTTTTGAGCGCTAATGTGCGTGTGAGTGTTAATAATTAAAAGTTGCTAATGACTAATTGACAACTTAATAAAAAAAATACTAACTTTCCCTTAACTTTAACACAACTCTAATCAAAATAAATAGTGCAAGTGCTAAACTTAAAAGTTTAAAAGTCTTAAAATTACTAAATAATTATCTTATACTTTAAAATACTAACATCTCATAAAATACTAATTTTAAAAGTTTTAAACTCTTAAAATTGCTAAATAATGATTTAGGCTCAAAAATGCTAAAACTCACTAAATTATTTAAAAATGCCCCCAAACTCAACTTAAAATAGAATACCACGTTTTAAATTGCCAAAATCGTCACCGGGTCTTTTCCTCAATCCCGCTTCGAATAATCGCCTGAAACATGAAACTCGACAAACGTTTTAACGCGCATCACATAAACATAAATAATTTAGAATAATGCAAATAAATCATGCATCGCTAAACCTCATTTAAAATTAATTTAAATGATTAAATAATTAAATGAATGCATGGGTTATACGTGCATTGAAATTGGGCACTACAGTTGCATAAACATAAACTTGCGGTCCTCGGGTTTGGCCTGCCGCTCTGCCCAAGCCTGCCCCTTGGTCGCCACCTCCTGTCTCCTGCTCATCATACTCACCTGCATCGATCAAGTCAAGTGAGTCTAAAGACTCAACACGTATAAACTGGGATAACTAGTACTAAGTAATAAAATCGCATGCAACTTTAAAATAAGGCATACATAACTTGAAACTTGAACATACGTACATGCGTAACTAGACGTGCCATCAACATAAACTTTCATAACATACTGCATACGTAAAAATTCATAACATGATCATTTTTCGTAGAGGCATGTTTCAAAGCAAGTGACCCATAACGTAAAAGAGCCTGATCAGACTATACCACAGTACTGGGCTGACAGGGACGTATCCACTGCCGCATACATAAGATCCCTGCTCATAATTTAACAGGTCAGTTGATCCACGTTCATAATTTAACGCTTCACAACCACGATCTAACCCGTTCATAATTTAACGGGCGGATTGGTCCCCGTTCATAATTTAACGCTTTCCAATCCTAACATAATTTGGTCACAAGACATTTAGCATATCTCAAAACTTAAAATATTTTCTTGCACGTCAACATACTTACTTGGCGTTGAGGGACTCATCGGACTTCGATCGTCGGTCGTTGCTGCACATACTAACGTGAATTCACATACGTAACTTGCATAGCTTAGACATAAATATCATACTTACTCTCAAGTTCAATCGATACTTAGGACGTTCTAACGTTTCCCATAGCACGACCCTGGATAATCCTTGCACTAAACCATAACATCAAACCTCAAACGTGTTATAATATTTTTCCCAAAATATGAAGGATACGGACCCCGTACCTACATCCGTGCATGGGTCCGTGTAGGTACTGGAAGTTGTGTGCGCAGAAATGAGGAGACACGGACCCCGTGCTGAGGTCCGGGTAGAGGTCCGTGTAGACACTGTAAAAGACATCGCAAAGGAGGGAGGGGCACGGACCCCGTGCATAGGTCCGTGTGGGGGTCCGTGTAGACACTGTAAGAAGACACTGTGGAAGAACAAAAGGCACGGACCCCGTGTAGAGGTCCGGGTGTGGGTCCGTGTACCTACTGTGAACGCGAACCAACGAAAATTTTGTACATGTTTCGCTTAACTTTCTAGACTCGATTGCACGGACTACGAATCGACACCACGAGCTCATCTTAGGCTACTAATTCAATGACCCAAGCCTAAACAATTGTCCCAAAACAACCCAAAATCACAATCAACCCAACAAACCCGTGAACGAGACTTTTTGACAACAAACGGTTCTATACGACATTCAATCTCCCAAGCGCCTAATGACAAGAAACGACGCTTCATTATACATCCCAACATCATAAATAATATACCTATACGCAGCAACGATCACCCGTCGATCCCCAACGAGGCCTGCAACATAAAACTTCAAGAACATAATTTACGTAAAAGTCGCAGTTTGAGCAGTCCCACGAAAAACGCCATAACTCACTCAATTTTTGTCCAAAAATTTCGAATCATATATCAAATCGAAGGTATCGAAACGCTCTACGACTGTGCCGTTGAAAGTTTTCCCAAAATATGAACAGAAAAATCGCAGTTTTGACATGAACAGTAAAAACGAGTTAGACGTAGAAATCATACTTACTCTCAAGCTCGATCATACCTTAGGACCTTCTATAATTATCCAAGACATGACCTTAATAATCCTTGCACTAAGCCATAACTTCAAACTTAAAAGTATCAAAAATTATTTTTCCCAAACAGTGTGTACACGGACCCCTAGCCCGGGTCCGTGTACGGGTCCGTCTACCTACTGTAAGGTACGTGTCGTGAAAATGAAGGGGCACGGACCCCGTGCTTGGATCCGGATGGGGGTCCGTGTAGGCTCTGGAAGAAGACATCGACTGAAACACGAAGACACGGACCCCGTGTGAGGGTCCGGGTGGGGGTCCGTGTACGTACTGCCTAGACGCACTAAGTGGAAGCAAAGGCACGGACCCCGTGCTCGGGTCCGTGTCCGGGTCCGTGTGGCCACTGTACGTCGAAACTCGTTCATAATTTAACGGGCTGGTTGGTCCCCGTTCATAATTTAACGCTTTCCAACCACGATCTAACCCGTTCATAATTTAACGGGCGGATTGGTCCCCGTTCATAATTTAACGCTTTCCAATCCTAAACATAATTTGGTCACAAGACATTTAGCATACCTCAAAAACTTGAAATATTTTCTTGCACGTCAACATACTTACTTGGCGTTGAGGGATTCGTTGGACTTCGATCGGGCTGTTGCTGCACATACTAACATAAATTGCGTATTTAACTGGCATAACTTAAACGTAGAAATCAAACTTACTCTCAAGTTCATTCATTACTTAGGACATTCTAAAATTTCCCATGACACGACCTTGATAATCCTTGCACTAAACCATGACATCAAACCTCCAACATGTTATAATAATTTTCCCCAATTTATGAAGGACACGGACCCCGTGCCTACATCCGTGTAGGGGTCCGTGTAGACTCGAGTAAAAGGGTTCGGAAAGAAGGGTGGACACGGACCCCGTGCCAGGGTCCGGGTGGAGGTCCGTGTAGACTCTGGAAAAAGGCTCTGAAAACAATCAAAGACACGGACCCCGTGCTTGGATCCGTGTAGGGGTCCGTGTACACTCGGGTCCTAGACCTTGCTGAAAGAACAAAGGCACGGACCCCATGTGGGGGTCCGGGTGAGGGTCCGTGTACCTACGGGACAACCGAAGTTACGAAAAAAAATCCTGTACATGCTTTGCTCAACTTTCTAGACTCGGTTGCACGGACTATGAAACGACACCCCGAGACCCATCCTAGTACACCATAGCATTGATCTAAACTCGTACGAACACCCAAACAACAACGTTCCCCTACTATACACACAATTTGAAGAAACGCGGCAATCGACACCAATTGGTTCCTACGACTTCTTGTGCATTCTAGTGCCTATCAACACCGAACGACATGTTAAATAACGACCCAACATCATACCGATCATACCTAGACGCAGCAACAATCACCCGTCGACTTCCAACGAAGCCTGCAACAAATAACTTCAAGAACACAATTTTCGTAAAAGTCGCAGTTTGAGCAGTCCCACGAAAAACGCCATAACTCACTCAATTTTCGTCCAAAAATTTCGAATCATATATCAAATCGAAGGTATCGAAAAGTTCTACGTTTTTACCGTTGAAAGTTTTCCCAAAATATGAACAGAAAAATCGCAGTTTTGACATGAACAGTAAAAACGAGTTTTAGATCTAAAAAATTTACCCTCGAAATTGATCCGATCTATAATCCGCTCAAACTACTAACATGATACATAACTTTTACGCATAAAAATCAACGCAACGCATAATATGACTTGATCGACATAGCAAGAACAGAATATACGTGCCTTTTGATGATAAACTTTACCGAAACGGCGATACCGATGCGGGAACGGAGCGAGGCTTGATCCGGGACGAACGTGGCGTGATTTTCTTGAAATAAACTCCACAAAATATTGCTGGAAATTATAAAGGGGGTAGGCGGCTGCTGTAGGGAGGGAGGCCCTAGGTTTTCTATTCTCAAAAATATGAAACTAGAATGAATTTTGATAGTGTGTGTGCGTTACGGCTTTGTGTGTGTGAAAAAGGTGTAAGTGTGTGTGGGTGTGAGGTTAACGTGAGTTAGTGGTGAAGTTAGGGAAAATAATTTGCGTAATCATGAATTAACCACTAATTTAAATTAAATCAAACACTAA
The DNA here is from genome assembly GCF_022965805.1 of Primulina eburnea. NCBI lineage: Eukaryota > Viridiplantae > Streptophyta > Magnoliopsida > Lamiales > Gesneriaceae > Primulina > Primulina eburnea. Next base: position 12,630,727 of record NC_133117.1, read on the forward strand.
CTCACTCAATTTCCTTAATTGAAATAAAACACACACTAATTTTAAAAGTTCTAAACTCCTAAATTACTAAATACATAAATAAGACTTTTAAAATATTAAAAACTTAATAAATTATTTAAAATTCCCCATTCTTAACTTAAAATAAAATACCACACTTCAAATTACTGAAAATCGTCACCGGTCTTATCCTCGATCCCGCCTCGGATAATCGCAAGACATGACCTTAATAATCCTTGCACTAAGCCATAACTTCAAACTTAAAAGTATCAAAAATTATTTTTCCCAAACAGTGTGTACACGGACCCCTAGCCCGGGTCCATGTACGGGTCCGTCTACCTACTGTAAGGTACGTGTCGTGAAAATGAAGGGGCACGGACCCCGTGCTTGGATCCGGATGGGGGTCCGTGTAGGCTCTGGAAGAAGACATCGACTGAAACACGAAGACACGGACCCCGTGTGAGGGTCCGGGTGGGGATCCGTGTACGTACTGCCTAGACGCACTAAGTGGAAGCAAAGGCACGGACCCCGTGCTCGGGTCCGTGTCCGGGTCCGTGTGGCCACTGTACGTCGAAACCTGCGAGAAATCTTATACACTGCCTACACACCCAATATTGACACTTGAATATAATGGTTCAACCCCTTAAGACCCTTCTTAGGACACCATAACATTGCATCAAAACTTATACCAACACCTCAAAACACGACGTCCACTATACAACACAATGCAACACCAATTACGCAATTGACATCAATCGATTTCCTACGACTTTAAACTAATTCAAACGCCTAACGACATACCTCAAAACCTTAAAAATACCACAAACCTCGATACTAACATACTCGTACGCAGCAACAATCGCCCGTCGGTTTCCAACGAAGCCTGCAACATAAAACTTCAAGAAACGTATCAATAACATAATTTTTCTGAAAACGCAGTTTGAGCAGTCCCACGAAAAACGCCATAACTCGCTCAATATTTGTCCAAAAATTTCGAATCATATATCAAATCGAAGGTATCAAAAAGTTCTACGTTTTTTCCGTTGAACGTTTTCCCAAAATATGAACAGAAAAATCGCAGTTTAGACATGAACAGTAAAAACGAGTTTTAGATCTAAAAATTTTTCCTTCGAAATTGATCCGATTCATGATCCGCTCAAACTACTATCATCATACATAACTTTTACGCATAAAAACAATGCAATACAATATATGACTTGATCGACACAGCAAGAACAGATTATACGTGCCTTTTTAACGATAAACGTTACCGAACGACGACACCAAAGCGGAGATAGGAGCGAGGTTGGACCGGGACGATCGTGGCACCGTTTTTCCTTGAAAATAACCAACGAAAATCGCTGGGAATATTGAATAAAAGGGGCGGCTGCTGTTTTGCAAAGAACCCTAAGCTTTTTCTCTCAAAAATAATACAAACTAGAATGGATTGAAGAGTGTGTGTTTTGTGCGTGTGATTACTGCATGTAAAAGTGTGTTGGTGTGTGTTTTGAGCGCTAATGTGCGTGTGAGTGTTCATAATTAAAAGTTGCTAATGACTAGTTGACAACTTAATAAAAAAAATACTAACTTTCCCTTAACTTTAACACAACTCTAATAAAAATAAATAGTGCAAGTGCTAAACTTAAAAGTTTAAAAGTCTTAAAATTACTAAATAATTATCTTATACTTTAAAATACTAACATCTCATAAAATACTAATTTTAAAAGTTTTAAACTCTTAAAATTGCTAAATAATGATTTAGGCTCAAAAATGCTAAAACTCACTAAATTATTTAAAAATGCCCCCAAACTCAACTTAAAATAGAATACCACGTTTTAAATTGCCAAAATCGTCACCGGGTCTTTTCCTCAATCCCGCTTCGAATAAACGCCTGAAACATGAAACTCGACAAACGTTTTAACGCGCATCACATACACATAAATAATTTAGAATAATGCAAATAAATCATGCATCGCTAAAACTCATTTAAAATTAATTTAAAAGATTAAATAATTAAATGAATGCATGGGTTATACGTGCATTGAAATTGGGCACTACAGTTCCTCCCCCACTTATAAAAATTTCGTCCTCGAAATTAAGCCTTACCGAACAATTCCGGGTAGCGAAGTCTCATATCTGTCTCCGACTCCCAAGTGGCCTCTTCCACTGATTGGTTTAACCACCGAACTTTGACTAGCTTAGTCACTTTGTTCCGGAGTCTGCGCTCCTGTCTGTCGAGGATTTGAGTCGGTCTTTCCTCATAAGACAAATCTGGAGCAAGCTGTAAAGGCTCATAACTTAGAATGTGCGAAGGATTTGCCAAATATTTCCTTAGCATTGAGACGTGGAACACATTGTGTACCCCGGCCAGATTCGGCGGAAGGGCTACACGATAGGCTAATGTCCCAACTCTGTCAAGAATCTCGAACGGTCCAATAAACCTCGGACTCAACTTGCCTCTTTTCCCAAATCTCATAACACCCTTCATGGGCGCTATCTTGACGAAGACGTGATCCCCAACGGCAAACTCGAGATCTCTTCTTCTCTTATCGGCATAGCTCTTCTGACGGCTCTGGGCGGTCTTCATTCTGTCACGAATCTTGACCACCACTTCTGCAGTCTGCTGAACTATCTCTGGGCCTAGATCTGTTCTCTCACCAACTTCATCCCAATGAACTGGCGATCTGCACTTCCGACCATACAACGCTTCATAGGGAGCCATACCTATTGATGCTTGGAAGCTGTTGTTGTATGTGAACTCCACTAGGGGTAGTCTAGACTCCCAAGTTCCCTGAAAATCAATCATGCAAGCTCTTAGCAAGTCTTCCAAAATCTGAATCACTCGCTCAGACTGGCCATCTGTCTGCGGGTGAAAAGCTGTACTGAACAGTAACTTCGTCCCCATAGCTGCATGCAAGCTCTTCCAGAAGGACGATGTGAACCTCGGGTCCCTGTCGGACACAATAGAGACTGGGAAACCATGCAATCGGACGATCTCCCGGATATAAAGATCCGCATACTGCGTCATGGAGAAAGTCGTCTTCACTGGCAGAAAATGGGCTGACTTAGTGAGTCGGTCCACGATAACCCAAATAGAATTAGACCCTTTGACTGACTTAGGTAACCCAACGACGAAATCCATAGTGATGTTCTCCCATTTCCACTCTTGGATAGGGAGTGGCTTAAGCAAACCTGCTGGCCTCTGATGCTCTGCCTTCACCTGCTGACAAGTGAGGCACTCAGATACAAATCAGCGGATGTCTCTCTTCATCCCTGGCCACAAATACAATAACTGTAGGTCTTTGTACATCTTGGTACCTCCTGGGTGAATAGAATACGGAGATGCGTGTGCCTCTGTCAGAATATCCTGTCTGATCGAATCACTACTAGGCACCCACATTCTGTCTCTGTATCTCACGATACCATCTGACACTGTGTACAAAACACTGCCCTTAGCTTCATCCTTCAATCTTCATTTCTGTAGTTGCTCATCTGAAGACTGTCCTGTTCGAATGCGGTCTAGTAAATCAGATTTGACTGTCAGATTAGACAGTCTAGGAGCTCTGCCCTTATGATTCATCTCTAGACCAAACCTCTGAATCTCAGACTGAAGCGGTCTCTGAACTGACAATTGTGCTATGACTGCCACTTTTCTGCTCAAAGCGTCTGCCACGACGTTAGCTTTTCTCGGAAGGTAGCTAATTTCGCAATCATAGTCCTTCACAAGTTCTAACCACCGTCTCTGTCTCATATTCAGCTCTTTCTGCGTGAAGAAATATTTGAGACTTTTGTGATCGGTGAAAATCTGACACTTCTCGCCGTATAAATAATGTCTCCAAATCTTCAATGCAAAGACAACGACGGCTAATTCAAGGTCGTGCGTCGGGTAGTTCTTCTCGTGCACCTTTAACTGTCTGGAAGCATAAGCTATGACCCGACCTTGCTGCATCAACACTGCGCCTAATCCGAGCTTAGATGTATCGGTATAAAGCACAAACTCACCTTGCCCTGTCGGCATGGCTAGACTGGCGCTGAAATAAGAGCTTGCTTCAGAGTATCAAAGCTCTTCTGACATTCATCACTCCACACGAATTTAGCATTCTTCTTGGTGAGTGAAGTGAGTGGCACCGCTATGGATGAAAATCCCTTAATAAACTTACGGTAGTAGCCTGCTAAACCCAAAAAGCTGTGGATTTCAGATGCATTCTTCGGCTCAACCCATTCCTTGACAGCCGCTACTTTCGCCGGATCCACCTCGATTCCACTGCTAGATACTATATGTCCCAAAAATGCTACCTTCCCCAACCAAAATTCACACTTACTGAATTTCGCAAATAACTTGCGACTCTGCAAAGTCTGTAATACCGTCCTCAAGTGCTGGTTGTGCTCCTCATGGCTCTTCGAGTATATTAGAATATCGTCAATGAACACAATGACGAACTGATCGAGGAACGGCTGAAATACTCGGTTCATGAGATCCATGAAAATAGCTGGAGCATTGGTCAATCCAAACGGCATCACTAAGAACTCGTAATGCCCGTATATGGTCCTGAAAGCTGTCTTATGCACATCTGCATCCTTTACTCTCAGTTGGTGATACCCTGATCGAAGATCGATTTTGGAGAACACGGTAGCTCCCTGCAACTGATCGAACAAATCTTCGATTCTAGGCAATGGGTACTTATTCTTGATCGTTACCTTGTTCAACTCGCGGTAATCGATGCATAGCCTCATACTCCCATCCTTCTTTTTCACAAAGAGTACTGGTGCGCCCCACGGTGAGAAGCTCGAGCGGATAAACTCCTTGTCTAAGAGTTCTTGAATCTGCTGTTTGAGTTCTAGCATCTCTGCGGGAGCTAATCTGTACGGTGCCTTAGAGATGGGCACTGTACCTGGCATGAGATCAATGGCAAACTCCACCTCTCTATCTGGTGGAAGGCCTGTGACGTCGTCTGGGAAGACGTCTGGAAATTCACTGACTACTGGCACTTCAGCTAAAGATGGATTAGGCGCATCAGGTGCTGAAATAATGCTAGCCCAGAAGGCTTGGCACCCCTTGGAAATCAGTCTCCTCGCCTGTAAGCACGAAATCATGCGAGGGAAACTTCTCCATCTGTCTGGCTCGAAAAGAAACTGCTCCATACCCAATGGTCTGACTAGTACTGATCTCTTCTGAAAGTCGATCAGAACTCTGTTCTTAGTCAGCCAGTCCATTCCCAATATGATGTCGAATTCTGGCATCGGCAATATGATCAAGTTGGCATATACCAAGTGGCCGTGCAATTCTAGATCGATATCTCTGACCACGCTGGTAGCTAACAGCTCTTCCCCTGATGGGACTATCACTGAAAGTTCACGTCTAGGCCAATGGACTTGAGGTCCAAATGATTAGCAAACGTTTCCGATATGAAGGAGTGAGTGGCTCCCGAATCTATCAATGCGGTCGTGGATAGTCTCTTAATAAAAATGTTTCCGGTCAGTAGAGTAGTGTCTGGGTTCGCCTCCTGAGCATGCATGGCGAATACCCTGCCCTGGGTTGGTTGCTTCCACTGTGGGCACTCTTTCAGCATGTGGTCCGTAGCTCCACATTTAAAATACTTGCCTGACCCATATAGGCACTGTCCCGGATGCTGGCGGTTGCATTTTGGACACACGGGAAAAACAACTGGTCTTTGTGGCGCCCCTTGCGGCTGAATGGGACCCTTGCCCTTAGGTGGTCCCTGATACGGTTTCTTCCCAGGTGGCCCCTGATACTGCTTCTTAAACTGGGGTCGTTGATTCTGCTGCTGCTGGTGCTGCGGTGGTGTTTGATAGGGCCTCTTGCCCTGCCTGTCAGCCTCAATATCTCGTTGGTCCTGCTCTGCCGCCAAGGCCCTAGATACGGCGACTGCATAAGAAGTGGGACCAGCTACTCTCACATCGCGGCGCAGGATCGGCCGCATCCCATTCAGAAAATGCCTCAACTTTGCTTGGGCATCGTTCGCAATGAGGGGCACGAAGTGACACCCCCTCTCAAACTTTCTCACAAACTCTGCCACGCTACTATCTCCTTGCCGCAGCGTCATGAACTCGTTGGTGAGTCGGGTTCGTACTTCCTCAGTGAAGTACGTGGAGTAGAAGACTTCCTTGAAACCATTCCATGGCAGTACTTGCAGATTAACCGCCACGGACGCGCTCTCCCACCATAACCTGGCATCTCCAGTCAATAAGAAGAATGCTAAATTCGTGTGGAGTGATGAATGTCAGAAGAGCTTTGATACTCTGAAGCAAGCTCTTATTTCAGCGCCAGTGCTAGCCATGCCGACAGGGCAAGGTGAGTTTGTGCTTTATACCGATGCATCTAAGCTCGGATTAGGCGCAGTTTTGATGCAGCAAGGTCGGGTCATAGCTTATGCTTCCAGACAGTTAAAGGTGCACGAGAAGAACTACCCGACGCACGACCTTGAATTAGCCGCCGTTGTCTTTGCATTGAAGATTTGGAGACATTATTTATACGGCGAGAAGTGTCAGATTTTCACCGATCACAAAAGTCTCAAATATTTCTTCACGCAGAAAGAGCTGAATATGAGACAGAGACGGTGGTTAGAACTTGTGAAGGACTATGATTGCGAAATTAGCTACCATCCGGGAAAAGCTAACGTCGTGGCAGACGCTTTGAGCAGAAAAGTGGCAGTCATAGCACAATTGTCAGTTCAGAGACCGCTTCAGTCTGAGATTCAGAGGTTTGGTCTACAGATGTATCGTAAGGGCAGAGCTCCTAGACTGTCTAATCTGACAGTCAAATATGATTTACTAGACCGCATTCGAACAGGACAGTCTTCAGATGAGCAACTACAGAAATGGAGACTGAAGGATGAAGCTAAGGGCAGTGTATTGTACACAGTGTCAGATGGTATCATGAGATACAGAGACAGAATGTGGGTGCCTAGTAGTGATTCGATCAGACAGGATATTCTGACAGAGGCACACGCATCTCCGTATTCTATTCACCCAGGAGGTACCAAGATGTACAAAGACCTACAGTTATTGTATTGGTGGCCAGGGATGAAGAGAGACATCCGCAGATTTGTATCTGAGTGCCTCACTTGTCAGCAGGTGAAGGCAGAGCATCAGAGGCCAGCAGGTTTGCTTAAGCCACTCCCTATCCCAGAGTGGAAATGGGAGAACATCACTATGGATTTCGTCGTTGGGTTACCTAAGTCAGTCAAAGGGTCTAATTCTATTTGGGTTATAGTGGACTGACTCACTAAGTCAGCGCATTTTCTGCCAGTGAAGACGACTTTCTCCATGACGCAGTATGCGGATCTTTATATCCAGGAGATCGTCCGGTTGCATGGTTTCCCAGTCTCTATTGTGTCCGACAGGGACCCGAGGTTCACATCGTCCTTCTGGAAGAGCTTACATGCAGCCATGGGGACGAAGTTGCTTTTCAGTACAGCTTTTCACCCACAGACAGATGGCCAGTCTGAGCGAGTGATTCAGGTTTTAGAGGACTTGCTAAGGGCGTGGATGATTTATTTTCAAGGAACTCGGGAGTCTAGACTACCTCTAGTGCAGTTCACATACAACAACAGCTTCCAAGCATCTATTGGTATGGCTCCCTATGATGCGTTGTACGGGAGGAAGTGCAGATCACCAGTTCATTGGGATGAAGTTGGTGAGAGGACAGAACTTGGTCCAGAAATAGTTCAGCAAACTGCAGACGTGGTGGTCAAGATTCGTGACAGAATGAAGACCGCCCAGAGCCGTCAGAAGAGCTATGCAGATAAAAGGAGGAGAGATCTCGAGTTTTCCGTAGGAGATCACGTTTTTATCAAGATAGCACCTATGAAGGGTGTTATGAGATTTGGAAAGAGAGGCAAGTTGAGTCTGAGGTTTATTGGACCGTTTGAGATCTTGCACAGAGTTGGGACTGGAAGTTGTGTGCGCAGAAATGAGGAGACACGGACCCCGTGCTGAGGTCCGGGTAGAGGTCCGTGTAGACACTGTAAAAGACATCGCAAAGGAGGGAGGGGCACGGACCCCGTGCATAGGTCCGTGTGGGGGTCCGTGTAGACACTGTAAAAAGACACTACGGAAGAACAAAAGGCACGGACCCCGTGTAGAGGTCCGGGTGTGGGTCCGTGTACCTACTGTGAACGCGAACCAACGAAAATTTTGTACATGTTTCGCTTAACTTTCTAGACTCGATTGCACGGACTACGAATCGACACCACGAGCTCATCTTAGGCTACTAATTCAATGACCCAAGCCTAAACAATTGTCCCAAAACAACCCAAAATCACAATCAACCCAACAAACCCGTGAACGAGACTTTTTGACAAAAAACGGTTCTATACGACATTCAATCTCCCAAGCGCCTAATGACAAGAAACGACGCTTCATTATACATCCCAACATCATAAATAATATACCTATATGCAGCAAAGATCACCCGTCGATCCCCAACGAGGCCTGCAACATAAAACTTCAAGAACATAATTTACGTAAAAGTCGCAGTTTGAGCAGTCCCACGAAAAACGCCATAACTCACTCAATTTTTGTCCAAAAATTTCGAATAATAAATCAAATCGAAGGTATCGAAACGCTGTACGACTTTGCCGTTGAAAGTTTTCCCAAAATATGAACATAAAAATCGCAGTTTTGACATGAACAGTAAAAACGAGTTTTAGATCTAAAAATTTTCCTTCGAAATTGATCCGATTCATGATCCGCTCAAAATACTACCATCATACATAACTTTTACGCATAAAAACAATGCAATACAATATATGACTTGATCGACACAGCAAGAGTACCGTACTTTTACTACTTAAAATTTGCGGAAAAATTTAAAGTTTTAATCAAATACAACATCCGTACGGTCGTCACCCAATATACATAGAATATCTTTAAAATAATCCATCACCAAATAAAAGTTTGCTAAAAGAACGCTGTCTCGAAACGTCTCACATTCAAATCAAAACATCAGAGTATTTTAAAAGTTTGCATAAACATAAACTTGCGGTCCTCGGGTTTGGCTTGCCGCTCAGCCCAAGCCTGCCCCTTGGTCGCCACCTCCTGTCTCCTGCTCATCGAACTCACCTGCATCGATCAAGTCTAGTGAGTCTAAAGACTCAACACGTATAAACTGGAATAACGAGTACTACATAATAAAAATCACATGCACTATAAAATAGGACGTACATAATTTGAAGCTTGAACATACGTACATACAAAACTAGACGTGCCATCAACATAAACTTTCATAAACATACTGCATACGTAAACATACATAACTTCATCATTTTGCGAAGAGGCATGTTTCAAAGCAAGTAACCCATACATAATAAACGCCTGATCAGACACACCACAGTACTGGGCTGACAGGGACGTATCCACTGCCGCATACATAAGATCCCTGTTCATAATTTAACAGGCCAGTTGATCCACGTTCATAATTTAACGCTTCACAACCACGATCTAACCCGTTCTTAATTTAACGGGCGGATTGGTCCCCGTTCATAATTTAACGCTTTCCAATCCTAACATAATATGGTCACAAGACATTTAGCATACCTCAAAAACTTAAACATATTTTCTTTGCACGTCAACATACTTACTTGGCGTTGAGGGATTCGTTGGACCTCGATCGGGGCCGTTGCTGCAACGTACTAACATGAATTCAAAGGCTTAACATGCATAACTTAGACGTAGAAATCATACTTACTCTCAAGCTCGATCATACCTTAGGACCTTCTATAATTATCCAAGACATGACCTTAATAATCCTTGCACTAAGCCATAACTTCAAACTTAAAAGTATCAAAAATTATTTTTCCCAAACAGTGTGTACACGGACCCCTAGCCTGGGTCCGTCTACCTACTGTAAGGTACGTGTCGTGAAAATGAAGGGGCACGGACCCCGTGCTTGGATCCGGATGGGGGTCCGTGTAGGCTCTGGAAGAAGACATCGACTGAAACACGAAGACACGGACCCCGTGTGAGGGTCCGGGTGGGGGTCCGTGTACGTACTGCCTAGACGCACTAAGTGGAAGCAAAGGCACGGACCCCGTGCTCGGGTCCGTGTACGGGTCCGTGTGGCCACTGTACGTCGAAACCTGCGAGAAATCTTATACACTGCCTACACACCCAATATTGACACTTGAATATAATGGTTCAACCCCTTAAGACCCTTCTTAGGACACCATAACATTGCATCAAAACTTATACCAACACCTCAAAACACGACGTCCACTATACAACACAATGCAACACCAATTACGCAATTGACATCAATCGATTTCCTACGACTTTAAACTAATTCAAACGCCTAACGACATACCTCAAAACCTTAAAAATACCACAAACCTCGATACTAACATACTCGTACACGGACCTCAGTAAGTGTGAATTTTGGTTGGAGAAGGTAGCATTTTTGGGACATATAATATCTAGCAATGGAATCGAGGTGGATCCGGCGAAAGTAGCGGCTGTCAAGGAATGGGTTGAGCCGAAGAATGCATCTGAAATCCGCAGCTTTTTGGGTTTAGCAGGCTACTACCGTAAGTTTATTAAGGGATTTTCATCCATAGCGGTGCCACTCACTTCACTCACCAAGAAGAATGCTAAATTCGTGTGGAGTGATGAATGTCAGAAGAGCTTTGATACTCTGAAGCAAGCTCTTATTTCAGCGCCAGTGCTAGCCATGCCGACAGGGCAAGGTGAGTTTGTGCTTTATACCGATGCATCTAAGCTCGGATTAGGCGCAGTGTTGATGCAGCAAGGTCGGGTCATAGCTTATGCTTCCAGACAGTTAAAGGTGCACGAGAAGAACTACCCGACGCACGACCTTGAATTAGCCGCCGTTGTCTTTGCATTGAAGATTTGGAGACATTATTTATACGGCGAGAAGTGTCAGATTTTCACCGATCACAAAAGTCTCAAATATTTCTTCACGCAGAAAGAGCTGAATATGAGACAGAGACGGTGGTTAGAACTTGTGAAGGACTATGATTGCGAAATTAGCTACCATCCGGGAAAAGCTAACGTCGTGGCAGACGCTTTGAGCAGAAAAATGGCAGTCATAGCACAATTGTCAGTTCAGAGACCGCTTCAGTCTGAGATTCAGAGGTTTGGTCTAGAGATGTATCATAAGGGCAGAGCTCCTAGACTGTCTAATCTGACAGTCAAATCTGATTTACTAGACCGCATTCGAACAGGACAGTCTTCAGATGAGCAACTACAGAAATGGAGACTGAAGGATGAAGCTAAGGGCAGTGTTTTGTACACAGTGTCAGATGGTATCGTGAGATACAGAGACAGAATGTGGGTGCCTAGTAGTGATTCGATCAGACAGGATATTCTGACAGAGGCACACGCATCTCCGTATTCTATTCACCCAGGAGGTACCAAGATGTACAAAGACCTACAGTTATTGTATTGGTGGCCAGGGATGAAGAGAGACATCCGCAGATTTGTATCTGAGTGCCTCACTTGTCAGCAGGTGAAGGCAGAGCATCAGAGGCCAGCAGGTTTGCTTAAGCCACTCCCTATCCCAGAGTGGAAATGGGAGAACATCACTATGGATTTCGTCGTTGGGTTACCTAAGTCAGTCAAAGGGTCTAATTCTATTTGGGTTATAGTGGACCGACTCACTAAGTCAGCGCATTTTCTGCCAGTGAAGACGACTTTCTCCATGACGCAGTATGCGGATCTTTATATCCAGGAGATCGTCCGGTTGCATGGTTTCCCAGTCTCTATTGTGTCCGACAGGGACCCGAGGTTCACATCGTCCTTCTGGAAGAGCTTCATTCAGCCATGGGGACGAAGTTGCTTTTCAGTACAGCTTTTCACCCACAGACAGATGGCCAGTCTGAGCGAGTGATTCAGGTTTTAGAGGACTTGCTAAGGGCGTGCATGATTGATTTTCAAGGAACTTGGGAGTCTAGACTACCTCTAGTGGAGTTCACATACAACAACAGCTTCCAAGCATCTATTGGTATGGCTCTCTATGAGGCGTTGTACGGGAGGAAGTGCAGATCACCAGTTCATTGGGATGAAGTTGGTGAGAGGACAGAACTTGGTCCAGAAATAGTTCAGCAAACTGCAGACGTGGTGGTCAAGATTCGTGACAGAATGAAGACCGCCCAGAGCCGTCAGAAGAGCTATGCAGATAAAAGGAGGAGAGATCTCGAGTTTGCCGTAGGAGATCACGTTTTTATCAAGATAGCACCTATGAAGGGTGTTATGAGATTTGGAAAGAGAGGCAAGTTGAGTCCGAGGTTTATTGGACCGTTTGAGATCTTGCACAGAGTTGGGACTGGAAGTTGTGTGCGCAGAAATGAGGAGACACGGACCCCGTGCTAAGGTCCGGGTAGAGGTCCGTGTAGACACTGTAAAAGACATCGCAAAGGAGGGAGGGGCACGGACCCCGTGCATAGGTCCGTGTGGGGGTCCGTGAAGACACTGTAAAAAGACACTACGGAAGAACAAAAGGCACGGACCCCGTGTAGAGGTCCGGGTGTGGGTCCGTGTACCTACTGTGAACGCGAACCAACGAAAATTTTGTACATGTTTCGCTTAAATTTCTAGACTCGATTGCACGGACTACGAATCGACACCACGAGCTCATCTTAGGCTACTAATTCAATGACCCAAGCCTAAACAATTGTCCCAAAACAACCCAAAATCACAATCAACCCAACAAACCCGTGAACGAGACTTTTTGACAACAAACGGTTCTATACGACATTCAATCTCCCAAGCGCCTAATGACAAGAAACGACGCTTCATTATACATCCCAACATCATAAATAATATACCTATATGCAGCAACGATCACCCGTCGATCCCCAACGAGGCCTGCAACATAAAACTTCAAGAACATAATTTACGTAAAAGTCGTAGTTTGAGCAGTCCCACGAAAAACGCCATAACTCACTCAATTTTTGTCCAAAAATTTCGATTCATATATCAAATCGAAGGTATCAAAACGCTCTACGACTTTGCCGTTGAAAGGTTTCCCAAAATATGAACAAAAAAATCGCAGTTTTGACATGAACAGTAAAAACGAGTTTTAGATCTAAAAATTTTCCTTCGAAATTGATCCGATTCATGATCCGCTCAAAATACTACCATCATACATAACTTTTACGCATAAAAACAATGCAATACAATATATGACTTGATCGACACAGCAAGAGTACCGTACTTTTACTACTTAAAATTTGCGGAAAAATTTAAAGTTTTAATCAAATACAACATCCGTACGGTCGTCACCCAATATACATAGAATATCTTTAAAATAATCCATCACCAAATAAAGTTTGCTAAAAGAACGCTGTCTCGAAACGTCTCACATTCAAATCTAAATATCAGAGTATTTTAAAAGTTTGCATAAACATAAACTTGCGGTCCTCGGGTTTTTTCCTGCCGCTTAGCCCAAGCCTGCCCCTTGGTCGCCACCTCCTGTCTCCTGCTCATTGAACTCACCTGCATCGATCAAGTCTAGTGAGTCTAAAGACTCAACACGTATAAACTGGAATAACGAGTACTACATAATAAAAATCACATGCACTATAAAATAGGACGTACATAATTTGAAGCTTGAACATACGTACATACAAAACTAGACGTGCCATCAACATAAACTTTCATAAACATACTGCATACGTAAACATACATAACTTCATCATTTTGCGTAGAGGCATGTTTCAAAGCAAGTGACCCATACATAATAAACGCCTGATCAGACACACCACAGTACTGGGCTGACAGGGACGTATCCACTGCCGCATACATAAGATCCCTGTTCATAATTTAACAGGCCAGTTGATCCACGTTCATAATTTAACGCTTCACAACCACGATCTAACCCGTTCATAATTTAACGGGCGGATTGGTCCCCGTTCATAATTTAACGCTTTCCAATCCTAATATAATATGGTCACAAGACATTTAGCATACCTCAAAAACTTAAACATATTTTCTTTGCACGTCAACATACTTACTTGGCGTTGAGGGATTCGTTGGACCTCGATCGGGGCCGTTGCTGCAACGTACTAACATGAATTCAAAGGCTTAACATGCATAACTTAGACGTAGAAATCATACTTACTCTCAAGCTCGATCATACCTTAGGACCTTCTATAATTATCCAAGACATGACCTTAATAATCCTTGCACTAAGCCATAACTTCAAACTTAAAAGTATCAAAAATTATTTTTCCCAAACAGTGTGTACACGGACCCCTAGCCCGGGTCCGTGTACGGGTCCGTCTACCTACTGTAAGGTACGTGTCGTGAAAATGAAGGGGCACGGACCCCGTGCTTGGATCCAGATGGGGGTCCGTGTAGGCTCTGGAAGAAGACATCGACTGAAACACGAAGACACGGACCCCGTATGAGGGTCTGGGTGGGGGTCCGTGTACGTACTGCCTAGACGCACTAAGTGGAAGCAAAGGCACGGACCCCGTGCTCGGGTCCGTGTCCGGGTCCGTGTGGCCACTGTACGTCGAAACCTGCGAGAAATCTTATACACTGCCTACACACCCAATATTGACACTTGAATATAATGGTTCAACCCCTTAAGACCCTTCTTAGGACACCATAACATTGCATCAAAACTTATACCAACACCTCAAAACACGACGTCCACTATACAACACAATGCAACACCAATTACGCAATTGACATCAATCGATTTCCTACGACTTTAAACTAATTCAAACGCCTAACGACATACCTCAAAAACTTAAAAATACCACGTTTTAAATTGCCAAAATCGTCACCGGGTCTTTTCCTCAATCCCGCTTCGAATAATCGCCTGAAACATGAAACTCGACAAACGTTTTAACGCGCATCACATAAACATAAATAATTTAGAATAATGCAAATAAATCATGCATCGCTAAATCTCATTTAAAATTAATTTAAATGATTAAATAATTAAATGAATGCATGGGTTATACGTGCATTGAAATTGGGCACTACAGTTGGCACGTATAACCTGTTCTTGCTGTGTCGATCAAGTCATATATTGTATTGCATTGTTTTTATGCGTAAAAGTTATGTATGATGATAGTAGTTTGAGCGGATCATGAATCGGATCAATTTCGAAGGAAAAATTTTTAGATCTAAAACTCGTTTTTACTGTTCATGTCAAAACTGCGATTTTTCTGTTCATATTTTGGGAAAACGTTCAACGGAAAAAACGTAGAACTTTTCGATACCTTCGATTTGATATATGATTCGAAATTTTTGGACTAATATTGAGCGAGTTATGGCGTTTTTCGTGGGACTGCTCAAACTGCGTTTTCAGAAAAATTATGTTATTGATACGTTTCTTGAAGTTTTATGTTGCAGGCTTCGTTGGAAACCGACGGGCGATTGTTGCTGCGTACGAGTATGTTAGTATCGAGGTTTGTGGTATTTTTAAGGTTTTGAGGTATGTCGTTAGGCGTTTGAATTAGTTTAAAGTCGTAGGAAATCGATTGATGTCAATTGCGTAATTGGTGTTGCATTGTGTTGTATAGTGGACGTCGTGTTTTGAGGTGTTGGTATAAGTTTTGATGCAATGTTATGGTGTCCTAAGAAGGGTCTTAAGGGGTTGAACCATTATATTCAAGTGTCAATATTGGGTGTGTAGGCAGTGTATAAGATTTCTCGCAGGTTTCGACGTACAGTGGCCACACGGACCCGGACACGGACCCGAGCACGGGGTCCGTGCCTTTGCTTCCACTTAGTGCGTCTAGGCAGTACGTACACGGACCCCCACCCGGACCCTCACACGGGGTCCGTGTCTTCGTGTTTCAGTCGATGTCTTCTTCCAGAGCCTACACGGACCCCCATCCGGATCCAAGCACGGGGTCCGTGCCCCTTCATTTTCACGACACGTACCTTACAGTAGGTAGACGGACCCGTACACGGACCCGGGCTAGGGTTCCGTGTACACACTGTTTGGGAAAAATAATTTTTGATACTTTTAAGTTTGAAGTTATGGCTTAGTGCAAGGATTATTAAGGTCATGTCTTGGATAATTATAGAAGGTCCTAAGGTATGATCGAGCTTGAGAGTAAGTATGATTTCTACGTCTAAGTTATGCATGTTAAGCCTTTGAATTCATGTTAGTACGTTGCAGCAACTACCCCGGTCGAAGTCCAACGAATCCCTCAACGCCAAGTAAGTATGTTGACGTAGCCTGCCCCTTGGTCGCCACCTCCTGTCTCCTGCTCATCGAACTCACCTGCATCGATCAAGTCTAGTGAGTCTAAAGACTCAACACGTATAAACTGGAATAACGAGTACTACATAATAAAATCACATGCACTATAAAATAGGACGTACATAATTTGAAGCTTGAACATACGTACATACAAAACTAGACGTGCCATCAACATAAACTTTCATAAACATACTGCATACGTAAACATACATAACTTCATCATTTTGCGTAGAGGCATGTTTCAAAGCAAGTGACCCATACATAATAAAGCCTGATCAGACACACCACAGTACTGGGCTGACAGGGACGTATCCACTGCCGGATACGTAAGATCCCTGTTCATAATTTAACAGGCCAGTTGATCCACGTTCATAATTTAACGCTTCACAACCACGATCTAACCCGTTCATAATTTAACGGGCGGATTGGTCTCCGTTCATAATTTAACGCTTTCCAATCCTAACATAATATGGTCACAAGACATTTAGCATACCTCAAAAACTTAAACATATTTTCTTTGCACGTCAACATACTTACTTGGCGTTGAGGGATTCGTTGGACTTCGACCGGGGTAGTTGCTGCAACGTACTAACATGAATTCAAAGGCTTAACATGCATAACTTAGACGTATAAATCATACTTACTCTCAAGCTCGATCATACCTTAGGACCTTCTATAATTATCCAAGACATGACCATAATAATCCTTGCACTAAGCCATAACTTCAAACTTAAAAGTATCAAAAATTATTTTTCCCAAACAGTGTGTACACGGACCCCTAGCCCGGGTCCGCGTACGGGTCCGTCTACCTACTGTAAGGTACGTGTCGTGAAAATGAAGGGGCACGGACCCCGTGCTTGGATCCGAATGGGGGTCCGTGTAGGCTCTGGAAGAAGACATCGACTGAAACACGAAGACACGGACCCCGTGTGAGGGTCCGGGTGGGGGTCCGTGTACGTACTGCCTAGACGCACTAAGTGGAAGCAAAGGCACGGACCCCGTGCTCGGGTCCGTGTCCGGGTCCGTGTGGCCACTGTACGTCGAAACCTGCGAGAAATCTTATACACTACCTACACACCCAATATTGACACTTGAATATAATGGTTCAACCCCTTAAGACCCTTCTTAGGACACCATAACATTGCATCAAAACTTATACCAACACCTCAAAACACGACGTCCACTATACAACACAATGCAACACCAATTACGCAATTGACATCAATCGATTTCCTACGACTTTAAACTAATTCAAACGCCTAACGACATACCTCAAAACCTTAAAAATACCACAAACCTCGATACTAACATACTCGTACGCAGCAACAATCGCCCGTCGGTTTCCAACGAAGCCTGCAACATAAAACTTCAAGAAACGTATCAATAACATAATTTTTCTGAAAACGCATCACCAAATAAAAGTTTCTAAAAGAACGCTGTCTCAAAACGTCTCACATTCAAATCAAACCATCAGAGTATTTTAAAAGTTTGCATAAACATAAACTTGCGGTCCTCGGGTTTAGCCTGCCGCTCAGCCCAAGCCTGCCCCTTGGTCGCCACCTCCTGTCTCCTGCTCATCGAACTCAACTGCATCGATCAAGTCTAGTGAGTCTAAAGACTCAACACGTATAAACTGGAATAACGAGTACTATATAATAAAAATCACATGCACTATAAAATAGGACGTACATAATTTGAAGCTTGAACATACGTACATACAAAACTAGACGTGCCATCAACATAAAATTTCATAAACATACTGCATACGTAAACATACATAACTTCATCATTTTGCGTAGAGGCATGTTTCAAGAAAGTGACCCATACATAATAAACGCCTGATCAGACACACCACAGTACTGGGCTGACAGGGACGTATCCACTGCCGCATACATAAGATCCCTGTTCATAATTTAACAGGCCAGTTGATCCACGTTCATAATTTAACGCTTCACAACCACGATCTAACCCGTTCATAATTTAACGGGCGGATTGGTCTCCGTTCATAATTTAACGCTTTTCAATCCTAACATAATATGGTCACAAGACATTTAGCATACCTCAAAAACTTAAACATATTTTCTTTGCACGTCGACATACTTACTTGGCGTTGAGGGATTCGTTGGACTTCGACCGGGTTAGTTGCTGCAACGTACTAACATGAATTCAAAGGCTTAACATGCATAACTTAGACGTAGAAATTATACTTACTCTCAAGCTCGATCATACCTTAGGACCTTCTATAATTATCCAAGACATGACCTTAATAATCCTTGCACTAAGCCATAACTTCAAACTTAAAAGTATCAAAAATTATTTTTCCCAAACAGTGTGTACACGGACCCCTAGCCCGGGTCCGTGTACGGGTCCGTCTACCTACTGTAAGGTACGTGTCGTGAAAATGAAGGGGCACGGACCCCGTGCTTGGATCCGGATGGGGGTCCGTGTAGGCTCTGGAAGAAGACATCGACTGAAACACGAAGACACGAACCCCGTGTGAGGGTCCGGGTGGGGGTCCGTGTACGTACTGCCTAGACGCACTAAGTGGAAGCAAAGGCACGGACCCCGTGCTCGGGTCCGTGTGGCCACTGTACGTCGAAACCTGCGAGAAATCTTATACACTGCCTACACACCCAATATTGACACTTGAATATAATGGTTCAACCCCTTAAGACCCTTCTTAGGACACCATAACATTGCATCAAAACTTTTACCAACACCTCAAAACACGACGTCCACTATACAACACAATGCAACACCAATTACGCAATTGACATCAATCGATTTCCTACGACTTTAAACTAATTCAAACGCCTAACGAAATACCTCAAAACCTTTAAAATACCACAAACCTCGATACTAACATACTCGTACGCAGCAACAATCGCCCGTCGGTTTCCAACGAAGCCTGCAACATAAAACTTCAAGAAACGTATCCATAACATAATTTTTCCGAAAACGCAGTTTGAGCAGTCCCACGAAAAACGCCATAACTCGCTCAATATTTGTCCAAAAATTTCGAATCATATATCAAATCGAAGGTATCGAAAAGTTCTACGTTTTTTCCGTTGAACGTTTTCCCAAAATATGAACAGAAAAATCGCAGTTTTGACATGAACAGTAAAAACGAGTTTTAGATCTAAAAATTTTTCCTTCGAAATTGATCCGATTCATGATCCGCTCAAACTACTATCATCATACATAACTTTTACGCATAAAAACAATGCAATACAATATATGACTTGATCGACACAGCAAGAACAGATTATACGTGCCTTTTTAACGATAAACGTTACCGAACGACGACACCGAAGCGGAGATAGGAGCGAGGTTGATCCGGGACGATCGTGGCACCGTTTTTACTTGATAATAACCAACGAAAATCGCTGGGAATATTGAATAAAAGGGGCGGCTGCTGTTTTGCAAAGAACCCTAAGCTTTTTCTCTCAAAAATAATACAAACTAGAATGGATTGAAGAGTGTGTGTTTTGTGCGTGTGATTACTGCGTGTAAAAGTGTGTTGGTGTGTGTTTTGAGCGCTAATGTGCGTGTGAGTGTTAATAATTAAAAGTTGCTAATGACTAATTGACAACTTAATAAAAAAATACTAACTTTCCCTTAACTTTAACACAACTCTAATAAAAATAAATAGTGCAAGTGCTAAACTTAAAAGTTTAAAAGTCTTAAAATTACTAAATAATTATCTTATACTTTAAAATACTAACATCTCATAAATACTAATTTTAAAAGTTTTAAACTCTTAAAATTGCTAAATAATGATTTAGGCTCAAAAATGCTAAAACTCACTAAATTATTTAAAAATGCCCCCAAACTCAACTTAAAATAGAATACCACGTTTTAAATTGCCAAAATCGTCACCGGGTCTTTTCCTCAATCCCGCTTCGAATAATCGCCTGAAACATGAAACTCGACAAACGTTTTAACGCGCATCACATAAACATAAATAATTTAGAATAATGCAAATAAATCATGCATCGCTAAAACTCATTTAAAATTAATTTAAAAGATTAAATAATTAAATGAATGCATGGGTTATACGTGCATTGAAATTGGGCACTACAGTTCCTCCCCCACTAATAAAAATTTCGTCCTCGAAATTAAGCCTTACCGAACAATTCCGGGTAGCGAAGTCTCATATCTGTCTCCGACTCCCAAGTGGCCTCTTCCACTGATTGGTTTAACCACCGAACTTTGACTAGCTTAGTCACTTTGTTCCGGACTCTGCGCTCCTGTCTGTCGAGGATTTTTGAGTCGGTCTTTCCTCATAAGACAAATCTGGAGCAAGCTGTAAAGGCTCATAACTTAGAATGTGCGAAGGATTTGCCAAATATTTCCTTAGCATTGAGACGTGGAACACATTGTGTACCCCGGCCAGATTCGGCGGAAGGGCTACACGATAGGCTAATGTCCCAACTCTGTCAAGAATCTCGAACGGTCCAATAAATCTCGGACTCAACTTGCCTCTTTTCCCAAATCTCATAACACCCTTCATGGGCGCTATCTTGACGAAGACGTGATCCCCAACGGCAAACTCGAGATCTCTCTTCTCTTATCGGCATAGCTCTTCTGACGGCTCTGGGCGGTCTTCATTCTGTCACGAATCTTGACCACCACTTCTGCAGTCTGCTGAACTATCTCTGGGCCTAGATCTGTTCTCTCACCAACTTCATCCCAATGAACGGGAGATCTGCACTTCCGACCATACAACGCTTCATAGGGAGCCATACCTATTGATGCTTGGAAGCTGTTGTTGTATGTGAACTCCACTAGGGGTAGTCTAGACTCCCAAGTTCCCTGAAAATCAATCATGCATCGCTCAGACTGGCCATCTGTCTGCGGGTGAAAAGCTGTACTGAACAGTAACTTCGTCCCCATAGCTGCATGCAAGCTCTTCCAGAAGGACGATGTGAACCTCGGGTCCCTGTCGGACACAATAGAGACTGGGAAACCATGCAATCGGACGATCTCCCGGATATAAAGATCCGCATACTGCGTCATGGAGAAAGTCGTCTTCACTGGCAGAAAATGCGCTGACTTAGTGAGTCGGTCCACGATAACCCAAATAGAATTAGACCCTTTGACTGACTTAGGTAACCCAACGACGAAATCCATAGTGATGTTCTCCCATTTCCACTCTGGGATAGGGAGTGGCTTAAGCAAACCTGCTGGCCTCTGATGCTCTGCCTTCACCTGCTGACAAGTGAGGCACTCAGATACAAATCTGCGGATGTCTCTCTTCATCCCTGGCCACCAATACAATAACTGTAGGTCTTTGTACATCTTGGTACCTCCTGGGTGAATAGAATACGGAGATGCATGTGCCTCTGTCAGAATATCCTGTCTGATCGAATCACTACTAGGCACCCACATTCTGTCTCTGTATCTCACGATACCATCTGACACTGTGTACAAAACACTGCCCTTAGCTTTATCCTTCAGTCTCCATTTCTGTAGTTGCTCATCTGAAGACTGTCCTGTTCGAATGCGGTCTAGTAAATCAGATTTGACTGTCAGATTAGACAGTCTAGGAGCTCTGCCCTTATGATACATCTCTAGACCAAACCTCTGAATCTCAGACTGAAGCGGTCTCTGAACTGACAATTGTGCTATGACTGCCACTTTTCTGCTCAAAGCGTCTGCCACGACGTTAGCTTTTCCCGGATGGTAGCTAATTTCGCAATCATAGTCCTTCACAAGTTCTAACCACCGTCTCTGTCTCATATTCAGCTCTTTCTGCGTGAAGAAATATTTGAGACTTTTGTGATCGGTGAAAATCTGACACTTCTCGCCGTATAAATAATGTCTCCAAATCTTCAATGCAAAGACAACGGCGGCTAATTCAAGGTCGTGCGTCGGGTAGTTCTTCTCTTGCACCTTTAACTGTCTGGAAGCATAAGCTATGACCCGACCTTGCTGCATCAACACTGCGCCTAATCCGAGCTTAGATGCATCGGTTTAAAGCACAAACTCACCTTGCCCTGTCGGCATGGCTAGACTGGCGCTGAAATAAGAGCTTGCTTCAGAGTATCAAAGCTCTTCTGACATTCATCACTCCACACGAATTTAGCATTCTTCTTGTTGAGTGAAGTGAGTGGCACCGCTATGGATGAAAATCCCTTAATAAACTTACGGTAGTAGCCTGCTAAACCCAAAAAGCTGCGGATTTCAGATGCATTCTTCGGCTCAACCCATTCCTTGACAGCCGCTACTTTCGCCGGATCCACCTCGATTCCACTGCTAGATACTATATGTCCCAAAAATGCTACCTTCCCCAACCAAAATTCACACTTACTGAGTTTCGCAAATAACTTGCGACTCTGCAAAGTCTGTAATACCGTCCTCAAGTGCTGGTTGTGCTCCTCATGGCTCTTCGAGTATATTAGAATATCGTCAATGAACACTATGACGAACTGATCGAGGAACGGCTGAAATACTCGGTTCATGAGATCCATGAAAATAGCTGGAGCATTGGTCAATCCAAACGGCATCACTAAGAACTCGTAATGCCCGTATCTGGTCCTGAAAGCTGTCTTATGCACATCTGCATCCTTTACTCTCAGTTGGTGATACCCTGATCGAAGATCGATTTTGGAGAACACGGTAGCTCCCTACAACTGATCGAACAAATCTTCGATTCTAGGCAATGGGTACTTATTCTTGATCGTTACCTTGTTCAACTCGCGGTAATCGATGCATAGCCTCATACTCCCATCCTTCTTTTTCACAAAGAGTACTGGTGCGCCCCACGGTGAGAAGCTCGGGCGGATAAACTCCTTGTCTAAGAGTTCTTGAATCTGCTGTTTGAGTTCTAGCATCTCTGCTGGAGCTAATCTGTACGGTGCCTTAGAGATGAGCACTGTACCTGGCATGAGATCAATTGCAAACTCCACCTCTCTATCTGGTGGAAGGCCTGTGACGTCGTCTGGGAAGACGTCTGGAAATTCACTGACTACTGGCACTTCAGCTAAAGATGGAGTAGGCGCATCAGGTGCTGAAATAATGCTAGCCCAGAAGGCTTGGCACCCCTTGGAAATCAGTCTCCTCGCCTGTAAGCACGAAATCATGCAAGGGAAACTTCTCCATCTGTCTGGCTCGAAAAGAAACTGCTCCATACCCAATGGTCTGACTAGTACTGATCTCTTCTGAAAGTCGATCAGAACTCTGTTCTTAGTCAGCCAGTCCATTCCCAATATGATGTCGAATTCTGGCATCGGCAATATGATCAAGTTGGCATATACCAAGTGGCCGTGCAATTCTAGATCGATATCTCTGACCACGCTGGTAGCTAACAGCTCTTCCCCTGATGGGACTATCACTGAAAAGTTCACGTCTAGGCCAATGGACTTGAGGTCCAAATGATTAGCAAACGTTTCCGATATGAAGGAGTGAGTGGCTCCCGAATCTATCAATGCGGTCGTGGATAGTCTCTTAATAAAAATGTTTCCGGTCAGTAGAGTAGTGTCTGGGTTCGCCTCCTGAGCATGCATGGCGAATACCCTGCCCTGGGTTGGTTGCTTCCACTGTGGGCACTCTTTCAGCATGTGGTCCGTAGCTCTACATTTAAAACACTTGCCTGACCCATATAGGCAATGTCCCGGATGCTTGCGGTTGCATTTTGGACACACGGGAAAAACAACTGGTCTTTGTGGCGCCCCTTGCGGCTGAATGGGACCCTTGCCCTTAGGTGGTCCCTGATACGGTTTCTTCCCAGGTGGCCCCTGATACTGCTTCTTAAACTGGGGTCGTTGATTCTGCTGCTGCTGGTGCTGCGGTGGTGCTTGATAGGGCCTCTTGCCCTGCCTGTCAGCCTCAATATCTCGTTGGTCCTGCTCTGCCGCCAAGGCCCTAGATACGGCGACTGCATAAGAAGTGGGACCAGCTACTCTCACATCGCGGCGCAGGATCGGCCGCAGCCCATTCAGAAAATGCCTCAACTTTGCTTGGTCATCGTTCGCAATGAGGGGCACGAAGTGACACCCCCTCTCAAACTTTCTCACAAACTCTGCCACGCTAATATCTCCTTGCCGCAGCGTCATGAACTCGTTGGTGAGTCGGGTTCGTACTTCCTCAGTGAAGTACTTGGAGTAGAAGACTTCCTTGAAACCATTCCATGGCAGTACTTGCAGATTAACCGCCACGGACGCGCTCTCCCACCATAACCTGGCATCTCCAGTCAATAAGAAGATGGCACAACGAACCCTATCAGTGTCTGCCAGCTCCATAAAGTCGAAAATTACTTCGATGGACTTGATCCATCCCTCAGCTATCATCGGGTCAGTGGTACCCGAAAACTCCTTCGGACTCATCCTCCGGAACCTCTCATATACCGCCTCAGGTCTAGGCCTCTCCTCGGGGCCTACAGCAGTCTGGTTCCTCGCAAACTGCGCGAAGAACTGAGTCATACCAGCAAGCATCTGAGCCTGCATATCTGGTGGTGGAGGTGGTGGAGGATTGGCCCTCTCCTCCTCTCGATGCTCTCTGTTCTCATCCCTTGTTTCCCGGTCGATCACACGTCTAGGGGGCATACTGTTCCAATAAATTACCCAACACGTAAACCCAACCAGTATGAATATAATACTAATATTTTAAGATGCACGTAATTTGAACTTTAAAACATAAACGTGCTGAAATCATGATCTAATGCATAGTACATAGCATAATTCAAAACTTTAAAACTTACAGACTTGAGGTGTGACTTCGAGAGCTTCTTGCGACTGGCAGTAGGCGTAACCCTTTACAAGAACACCGCTCTGATACCAACTGTAACGTACCGTAATTTTACTACTTGAAATTTGCGGAAAATTAAAAATTTTAATCAAATAAAACATCCGTTCGGTCGTCACCCAACATACATAAAATATCTTTAAAATAATCCATCACCAAATAAAAGTTTCTAAAAGAACGCTGTCTCAAAACGTCTCACATTCAAATCAAACCATCAGAGTATTTTAAATGTTTGCATAAACATAAACTTGCGGTCCTCGGGTTTAGCCTGCCGCTCAGCCCAAGCCTGCCCCTTGGTCGCCACCTCCTGTCTCCTGCTCATCGAACTCACCTGCATCGATCAAGTCTAGTGAGTTTAAAGACTCAACACGTATAAACTGGAATAACGAGTACTACATAATAAAAATCACATGCACTATAAAATAGGACGTACATAATTTGAAGCTTGAACATACGTACATACAAAACTAGACGTGCCATCAACATAAACTTTCATAAACATACTGCATACGTAAACATACATAACTTCATCATTTTGCGTAGAGGCATGTTTCAAGCAAGTGACCCTTACATAATAAACGCCTGATCAGACACACCACAGTACTAGGCTGACAGGGACGTATCCACTGCCGCATACATAAGATCCCTGTTCATAATTTAACAGGCCAGTTGATCCACGTTCATAATTTAACGCTTCACAACCACGATCTAACCCGTTCATAATTTAACGGGCGGATTGGTCCCCATTCATAATTTAACGCTTTCCAATCCTAACATAATATGGTCACAAGACATTTAGCATACCTCAAAAACTTAAACATATTTTCTTTGCACGTCAACATACTTACTTGGCGTTGAGGGATTCGTTGGACTTCGACCGGGGTAGTTGCTGCAACGTACTAACATGAATTCAAAGGCTTAACATGCATAACTTAGACGTATAAATCATACTTACTCTCAAGCTCGATCATACCTTAGGACCTTCTATAATTATCCAAGACATGACCTTAATAATCCTTGCACTAAGCCATAACTTCAAACTTAAAAGTATCAAAAATTATTTTTCCCAAACAGTGTGTACACGGACCCCTAGCCCGGGTCCGTGTACGGGTCCGTCTACCTACTGTAAGGTACGTGTCGTGAAAATGAAGGGGCACGGACCCCGTGCTTGGATCCGGATGGGGGTCCGTGTAGGCTCTGGAAGAAGACATCGACTGAAACACGAAGATCCTTAACCTTCAGCTGATGATACCCTGATCGAAGATCTATCTTAGAGAACACGGTAGCTCCCTGCAGTTCTAGATCGATGTCCCTGATCACACTGGTAGCTAACAACTCTTCCCCTGATGGGACTGTCACTGAGAAGTTCAAGTCCAGACCGATGGACTTGATGTCCAGGTGATTAGCAAAGGTCTCTGATATAAAGGAGTGGGTGGCTCCTGAATCTATCAGTGCAGTTGTAGCTAATCTCTTTATGAAAATATTCCCTGAGATGCGTTAGCACAACACAACGTATATCCCAAGACACTAACAAGATAGTAACCCAAATATACTCAAACAATACTAGCATCCTACTTATCCCAAGTAAAATTCCACATGCAAATCAAATAGTACTGAACTTAGGTAGAAAAGTTTACCGGTAAGTAAAGTAGTGTCTGGGTCCGCCTCCTGTGCATGCATGGCGAATACCCTGCCCTGGGTTGGCTGCTTCCACTGCGGGCACTCCTTCAGCATATGATCTGTGGCTCCACACTTGAAGCACCTGCCTGATCCATACAAGCACTGTCCCGGGTGCTGACGATTGCATTTAGGACACACGGGGAAGGCAACGGGCTTCTGAGGCGCCCCTTGCTGCTGAACTGGGCCCTTGCCCTTTGGTGGTCCATGATAAGGCTTCTTCGCTGGCGGCCCCTGATACGGTTACTTAAAGTGGGGTCGCTGATTCTGCTGCTGATGGTGAGGCTGCGGTGGAGCCTGATAGGGCCTCTTGCCCTGCCTGTCAGCCTCGATATCTCGTTGGTCCTGTTCTGCCGCCAAAGCTCGGGACACGGCGACTGCATAAGAAGTGGGACCAGCTACTCGGACGTCGCGGCGCAAGATCGGCCGCAAACCATTCAGGAAATGTCTCAGTTTTGCCTGGTCATCGTTCGCAATGAGGGGCACGAAGTGACACCCCCTCTCAAACTTTCTCACAAACTCTGCCACGCTACTATCTCCTTGCCGCAGCGTCATGAACTCGTTGGTGAGTCGGGTTCGTACTTCCTCAGTGAAGTACTTGGAGTAGAAGACTTCCTTGAAACCATTCCATGGCAGTACTTGCAGATTAACCGCCACGGACGCGCTCTCCCACCATAACCTGGCATCTCCAGTCAATAAGAAGATGGCACAACGAACCCTATCAGTGTCTGCCAGCTCCATAAAGTCGAAAATTACTTCGATGGACTTGATCCATCCCTCAGCTATCATCGGGTCAGTGGTACCCGAAAACTCCTTCGGACTCATCCTCCGGAACCTCTCATATACCGCCTCAGGTCTAGGCCTCTCCTCGGCGCCTACAGCAGTCTGGTTCCTCGCAAACTGCGCGAAGAACTGAGTCATACCAGCAAACATCTGAGCCTGCATATCTGGTGGTGGAGGTGGTGGAGGATTGGCCCTCTCCTCCTCTCGATGCTCTCTGTTCTCATCCCTTGTTTCCCGGTCGATCACACGTCTAGGGGGCATACTGTTCCAATAAATTACCCAACACGTAAACCCAACCAGTATGAATATAATACTAATATTTTAAGATGCACGTAATTTGAACTTTAAAACATAAACATGCTGAAATCATGATCTAATGCATAGTACATAGCATAATTCAAAACTTTAAAACTTACAGACTTGAGGTGTGACTTCGAGAGCTTCTTGCGACTGGCAGTAGGCGTAACCCTTTACAAGAACACCGCTCTGATACCAACTGTAACGTACCGTAATTTTACTACTTGAAATTTGCGGAAAATTAAAAATTTTAATCAAATAAAACATCCGTTCGATCCTCACCCAACATACATAAAATATCTTTAAAATAATCCATCACCAAATAAAAGTTTCTAAAAGAACGCTGTCTCAAAACGTCTCACATTCAAATCAAACCATCAGAGTATTTTAAATGTTTGCATAAACATAAACTTGCGGTCCTCGGGTTTAGCCTGCCGCTCAGCCCAAGCCTGCCCCTTGGTCGCCACCTCCTGTCTCCTGCTCATCGAACTCACCTGCATCGATCAAGTCTAGTGAGTCTAAAGACTCAACACGTATAAACTGGAATAACGAGTACTACATAATAAAAATCACATGCACTATAAAATAGGACGTACATAATTTGAAGCTTGAACATACGTACATACAAAACTAGACGTGCCATCAACATAAACTTTCATAAACATACTGCATACGTAAACATACATAACTTCATCATTTTGCGTAGAGGCATGTTTCAAGCAAGTGACCCATACATAATAAACGCCTGATCAGACACACCACAGTACTAGGCTGACAGGGACGTATCCACTGCCGCATACATAAGATCCCTGTTCATAATTTAACAGGCCAGTTGATCCACGTTCATTATTTAACGCTTCACAACCACGATCTAACCCGTTCATAATTTAACGGGCGGATTGGTCCCCGTTCATAATTTAACGCTTTCCAATCCTAACATAATATGGTCACAAGACATTTAGCATACCTCAAAAACTTAAACATATTTTCTTTGCACGTCAATATACTTACTTGGCGTTGAGGGATTCGTTGGACTTCGACCGGGGTAGTTGCTGCAACGTACTAACATGAATTCAAAGGCTTAACATGCATAACTTAGACGTATAAATCATACTTACTCTCAAGCTCGATCATACCTTAGGACCTTCTATAATTATCCAAGACATGACCTTAATAATCCTTGCACTAAGCCATAACTTCAAACTTAAAAGTATCAAAAATTATTTTTCCCAAACAGTGTGTACACGGACCCCTAGCCCGGGTCCGTGTACGGGTCCGTCTACCTACTGTAAGGTACGTGTCGTGAAAATGAAGGGGCACGGACCCCGTGCTTGGATCCGGATGGGGGACCGTGTAGGCTCTGGAAGAAGACATCGACTGAAACACGAAGATCCTTAACCTTCAGCTGATGATACCCTGATCGAAGATCTATCTTAGAGAACACGGTAGCTCCCTGCAGTTCTAGATCGATGTCCCTGATCACACTGGTAGCTAACAACTCTTCCCCTGATGGGACTGTCACTGAGAAGTTCAAGTCCAGACCGATGGACTTGATGTCCAGGTGATTAGCAAAGGTCTCTGATATAAAGGAGTGGGTGGCTCCTGAATCTATCAGTGCAGTTGTAGCTAATCTCTTTATGAAAATATTCCCTGAGATGCGTTAGCACAACACAACTTATATCCCAAGACACTAACAAGATAGTAACCCAAATATACTCAAACAATACTAGCATCCTACTTATCCCAAGTAAAATTCCACATGCAAATCAAATAGTACTGAACTTAGGTAGAAAAGTTTACCGGTAAGTAAAGTAGTGTCTGGGTCCGCCTCCTGTGCATGCATGGCGAATACCCTGCCCTGGGTTGGCTGCTTCCACTGCGGGCACTCCTTCAGCATATGATCTGTGGCTCCACACTTGAAGCACCTGCCAGATCCATACAAGCACTGTCCCGGGTGCTGACGATTGCATTTAGGACACACGGGGAAGGCAACGGGCTTCTGAGGCGCCCCTTGCTGCTGAACTGGACCCTTGCCCTTTGGTGGTCCATGATAAGGCTTCTTCGCTGGCGGCCCCTGATACGGTTTCTTAAAGTGGGGTCGCTGATTCTGCTGCTGATGGTGAGGCTGCGGTGGAGCCTGATAGGGCCTCTTGCCCTGCCTGTCAGCCTCGATATCTCGCTGGTCCTGTTCTGCCGCCAAAGCTAAGGACACGGCGACTGCTTACGAAGTGGTACCAGCTACTCGGACGTCGCGGCGCAAGATCGGCCGCAAACCATTCAGGAAATGTCTCAGTTTTGCCTGTGCATCATTCGCAATAAGGGGCACTGTAGTGACCCGTTCCAGAATCACCTACTAATCAAAAACTAAGCATGCAATTAACCTAATTAATTATAATCAGAGATAACAGCGGAAATATGGCCAACAACAATAGTGGTTATACAACCCAATCGAAGTCTAGAATAACTCAAAATAAAATATCCAATACAACCATATCGAATCAAAACAATACCGATAAACTAAACCAACCAGCTACTCAACGTCCTCCTCCTGCTCCTCCTGAGCTGTCCAACCTGAGGCCTGCCCCGTGGGAATGGGGTGTCCAAGATAAACAAAACCGAGGACGTGAGCGATAAGAACGCCCAGTACAAAAGTATGAGTATACAGACCTATATGAAATGCACATGCTATGATCATGATACCGGGGTAGTCAAGAAACAGGAGTCACAAAATGGATCTCAACAATGCTCAGTCTAGAGGCGCCAAGTGGATAGTGCCGCGCGGTACACCTCTGGGTCACTGCATCCACTACAAGACAGACGTGGACCTAAAATGTCCCGGACCACCGAAGCCCTCCCGACCCGTCGGCCACTGTGTACTCTCGGTGTCCATGCGTCCACAAGACAGGGCTGAGCGGCCCCAAGATATAGCTTATCTCGAAAGAGATACAGCTCAACAGTAAAGGCTATCTCAAAGGAGATACGGCTCAACATGATATGCAATATGCATCATAACTCGTGACATAATAGCATGCATCATATGACATATAACAATGCAGCAAATACTCATGCAACACATATATGAATGTATACTCAACCAGGATATCTCGGATAGTACTTTCGTACCTCTATCACAGCAAGCCTATCCATACGCAACACCGCTAATCAGGTCTAGAACAAGCCTACGCATCAAAAGCATACTCAATCAATACTACCATGCTCGACTAGCAAAACCAGTACTCCCTAGTACTACCAAAGGTTTAGAGTTTACCTTCGTCCGTCGACAGCCCTTTGATGTCGATTGCCTCGTAACTCAGGCGCCGCTACGCTACTACTCCTGGCAGCTCTTGGCTATCGCTCGACCAACAACTAACCCTAGAAACCTTCCAAACTCTCCAAAATGAGAGAAAACTCAAGAAATTGGCAAGTCAAAAATGAGAAATCCGAGCACTATTTATAGGCCATGTTCGGATCCTCCGAACAACACTTCGGAACGTCCGAACGCTACGTGTCCATTGGCTCTTGACAGCTCATGATCGGATCCTCCGATCATACACTTCGGACCGTCCGAACATGCATGGAAAATGACGTGTCGATCAACACTTGACACCTATGATCGGATTCACCGAACTACCCTTCGGATCGTCCGAACTCTTCGGTGCTTCCGAACCCTCTTCGGTCCGTCCGATCATGACTCGGTCAAAATTACACATTAAACCTTCTTAATCACCATTACTCCGTTAATTACCCAATTTAGAATTCGGGCTACTACATTCTCCCCCCCTTAAAAAGATTTCGTCCTCGAAATCTAGGCAAGAGAATAAAACACCATTGTAATACACTGCAAATATTCTTCATTACAACTGTATAACAATTACATCCCAGGCTGATCCTGGTTCAGCGCAAAAACCTGACCTTGGGCACGAGGTCGAAGATTCGAACTACCCACTGCCTGACCCTGCCTCCTCTGCTGAACAGTCGTCTGAGATCCAGAACCGGATCCTGCTCCACCTCGCAACTGAGGACAATTCTTCTTGAGATGACCCATCTCTCCGCACTGAAAACAAGCTCCTGCTGCTAATCGGCATTGCTCCGATGGATGGTTCTTCCCACAATGCGCACAAGAATCCTTCTTCTCACCAAAGCGAACAACACCGCTAGACCTTGATCCAGATCCAGAAGAAGAAGAACCAGATTTCTTGAAAGACTGAGGTCGAGGGCTCAAAACACTCGGAGGTCTAGAAGAAAGAATAGCCCTACCACGCTGGAGACTGATCTCTGCTTGACGACACCGGTTCACCAACCCATCGTACGAAGTAGGATTATCACAGACAGTGACTCGATCAAAGATCTCCTGGTTAAGGCCCTGAAGGAAATGATCGTACTTGGCCTCAGAACTGCCACTGATATGAGGAGCGAAGAGTAACAACTCGAAGAATTTCTGCTGATACTCATCAACAGACATACTCCCCTGCTTAAGGTTCAGGAGCTCAATCGTCTTGGCCTGGCGAAGGGCTGGAGGAAAGTACAGCTGCATGAACGCTGCACGGAAATCGACCCAAGTCGCTCTACCCTGCGACTGAACTATCGGCGCAGAAGTTGATCGCCACCACCTGCGAGCACGGCCCTCGAGGAGAAAACTAAGGGTCTCCATCTTCTGCTCATCGGTGCACTGGAATGCGCGGAAACAACTCTCCATGCGCTCTAACCAATCCTCCGCATCATCGGGAGTCTCACCGCCAACTAAAGGCTTAGGCCACATCTGCATGAAACGATGCAAATCAAAACGCCTAGGACCATCCCGACGATGACGATGCTCACGATGACGTCTATGATCGTCCTGATCACCCCATCGACCTACACTCCCCTGACTACTCCCGTCACCAAAGTGGTCAGCCATCGCTACAACATAGAATGAGGAACTAGTAAATTGGTCAACGGAAATCCCAAAACAGAATCTATATCCCAAAATCATACGCATGCTCTGATACCATAAATGTAGTGACCCGTTCCAGAATCACCTACTAATCAAAAACTAAGCATGCAATTAACCTAATTAATTATAATCAGAGATAACAGCGGAAATATGGCCAACAACAATAGTGGTTATACAACCCAATCGAAGTCTAGAATAACTCAAAATAAAATATCCAATACAACCATATCGAATCAAAACAATACCGATAAACTAAACCAACCAGCTACTCAACGTCCTCCTCCTGCTCCTCCTGAGCTGTCCAACCTGAGGCCTGCCCCGTGGGAATGGGGTGTCCAAGATAAACAAAAACCGAGGACGTGAGCGATAAGAACGCCCAGTACAAAAGTATGAGTATACAGACCTATATGAAATGCACATGCTATGATCATGATACCGGGGTAGTCAAGAAACAGGAGTCACAAAATGGATCTCAACAATGCTCAGTCTAGAGGCGCCAAGTGGATAGTGCCGCGCGGTACACCTCTGGGTCACTGCATCCACTACAAGACAGACGTGGACCTAAAATGTCCCGGACCACCGAAGCCCTCCCGACCCGTCGGCCACTGTGTACTCTCGGTGTCCATGCGTCCACAAGACAGGGCTGAGCGGCCCCAAGATATAGCTTATCTCGAAAGAGATACAGCTCAACAGTAAAGGCTATCTCAAAGGAGATACGGCTCAACATGATATGCAATATGCATCATAACTCGTGACATAATAGCATGCATCATATGACATATAACAATGCAGCAAATACTCATGCAACACATATATGAATGTATACTCAACCAGGATATCTCGGATAGTACTTTCGTACCTCTATCACAGCAAGCCTATCCTTACGCAACACCGCTAATCAGGTCTAGAACAAGCCTACGCATCAAAAGCATACTCAATCAATACTACCATGCTCGACTAGCAAAACCAGTACTCCCTA
Source organism: Primulina eburnea (assembly GCF_022965805.1). NCBI lineage: Eukaryota > Viridiplantae > Streptophyta > Magnoliopsida > Lamiales > Gesneriaceae > Primulina > Primulina eburnea. The sequence continues at coordinate 12,664,342 of NC_133117.1, forward strand.
GTACTACCAAAGGTTTAGAGTTTACCTTCGTCCGTCGACAGCCCTTTGATGTCGATTGCCTCGTAACTCAGGCGCCGCTACGCTACTACTCCTGGCAGCTCTTGGCTATCGCTCGACCAACAACTAACCCTAGAAACCTTCCAAACTCTCCAAAATGAGAGAAAACTCAAGAAATTGGCAAGTCAAAAATGAGAAATCCGAGCACTATTTATAGGCCATGTTCGGATCCTCCGAACAACACTTCGGAACGTCCGAACGCTACGTGTCCATTGGCTCTTGACAGCTCATGATCGGATCCTCCGATCATACACTTCGGACCGTCCGAACATGCATGGAAAATGACGTGTCGATCAACACTTGACACCTATGATCGGATTCACCGAACTACCCTTCGGATCGTCCGAACTCTTCGGTGCTTCCGAACCCTCTTCGGTCCGTCCGATCATGACTCGGTCAAAATTACACATTAAACCTTCTTAATCACCATTACTCCGTTAATTACCCAATTTAGAATTCGGGCTACTACAGGCACGAAGTGACACCCCCTCTCAAACTTTCTCACAAACTCTGCCACGCTACTATCTCCTTGCCGTAGCGTCATGAACTCGTTAGTGAGTCGGGTTCGTACTTCCTCAGTGAAGTACTTGGAGTAGAAGACTTCCTTGAAACCATTCCATGGCAGTACTTGCAGATTAACCGCCACGGACGCGCTCTCCCACCATAACCTGGCATCTCCAGTCAATAAGAAGATGGCACAACGAACCCTATCAGTGTCTGCCAGCTCCATAAAGTCGAAAATTACTTCGATGGACTTGATCCATCCCTCAGCTATCATCGGGTCAGTGGTACCCGAAAACTCCTTCGGAGTCATCCTCCGGAACCTCTCATATACCGCCTCAGGTCTAGGCCTCTCCTCGGGGCCTACAACAGTCTGGTTCCTCGCAAACTGCGCGAAGAACTGAGTCATACCAGCAAGCATCTGAGCCTGCATATCTGGTGGTGGAGGTGGTGGAGGATTGGCCCTCTCCTCCTCTCGATGCTCTCTGTTCTCATCCCTTGTTTCCCGGTCGATCACACGTCTAGGGGGCATACTGTTCCAATAAATTACCCAACACGTAAACCCAACAAACCCGTGAACTAGACTTTTTGACAACAAACGGTTCTATACGACATTCAATCTCCCAAGCGCCTAATGACAAGAAACGACGCTTCATTATACATCCCAACATCATAAATAATATACCTATACGCAGCAACGATCACCCGTCGATCCCCAACGAGGCCTGCAACATAAAACTTCAAGAACATAATTTACGTAAAAGTCGCAGTTTGAGCAGTCCCACGAAAAACGCCATAACTCACTCAATTTTTGTCCAAAAATTTCGAATCATATATCAAATCGAAGGTATCAAAACGCTCTACGACTTTGCCGTTGAACGTTTTCCCAAAATATGAACAGAAAAATCGCAGTTTTGACATGAACAGTAAAAACGAGTTTTAGATCTAAAAATTTTCCTTCGAAATTGATCCGATTCATGATCCGCTCAAATGCCGCTCAGCCCAAGCCTGCCCCTTGGTCGCCACCTCCTGTCTCCTGCTCATCGAACTCACCTGCATCGATCAAGTCTAGTGAGTCTAAAGACTCAACACGTATAAACTGGAATAACGAGTACTACATAATAAAAATCACATGCACTATAAAATAGGACGTACATAATTTGAAGCTTGAACATACGTACATACAAAACTAGACGTGCCATCAACATAAACTTTCATAAACATACTGCATACGTAAACATACATAACTTCATCATTTTGCGTAGAGGCATGTTTCAAAGCAAGTGACCCATACATAATAAACGCCTGATCAGACACACCACAGTACTGGGCTGACAGGGACGTATCCACTGCCGGATACATAAGATCCCTGTTCATAATTTAACAGGCCAGTTGATCCACGTTCATAATTTAACGCTTCACAACCACGATCTAACCCGTTCATAATTTAACGGGCGGATTGGTCCCCGTTCATAATTTAACGCTTTCCAATCCTAACATAATATGGTCACAAGACATTTAGCATACCTAAAAAACTTAAACATATTTTCTTTGCACGTCAACATACTTACTTGGCGTTGAGGGATTTGTTGGACTTCGACCGGGGTAGTTGCTGCAACGTACTAACATGAATTCAAAGGCTTAACATGCATAACTTAGACGTAGAAATCATACTTACTCTCAAGCTCGATCATACCTTAGGACCTTCTATAATTATCCAATACATGACCTTAATAATCCTTGCACTAAGCCATAACTTCAAACTTAAAAGTATCAAAAATTATTTTTCCCAAACAGTATGTACACGGACCCCTAGCTCGGGTCCGTGTACGGGTCTGTCTACCTACTGTAAGGTACGTGTCGTGAAAATGAAGGGGCACGGACCCCGTGCTTGGATCCGAATGGGGGTCCGTGTAGGCTCTGGAAGAAGACATCGACTGAAACACGAAGACACGGACCCCGTGTGAGGGTCCGGGTGGGGGTCCGTGTACGTACTGCCTAGACGCACTATGTAATGCCCGAGATTTTAATTAGATTAATATGAGATTATGGATTATGACTTAATGTGGTTATAGCCGGGCCAGTCCGAGATTTTATTGGACCAAGAAATAGGAAGAGCCAAGATGTGGGCCGAAAGTGTCTCGCCCGGGCGGAAGTTTTTGTCCGCCCGAGCGAGACTGAATCGCGCAGAAGGGCCGAGAGTTGCTCGCCCGGGCGGAAATTTATGTCCGCCCGAGCGAGAGACGTGTTTTGAAAAGGAAGAGGCCACGTTTTGAAATCATGCAACGTATAGATATATATATATATACAAACGACATTCCTTCAGAAAGAAAAGGGAAATCGAAGGCTTCGGGGGAAAATAGCTTTTGATTTCAGAATTTGATTTACGATCAATCCGTCTGTTAGATTTTAAATCCGACTTCGGTACCGAACTCCTATCGACGTAGGCTACAACTGGACGTAAGTTTTACTACGTTTTGGCATGTTTGGAAATTATGATGTTGTTAGAATTGAATACACGTCATATATGTTGTTCTTGACATGTTAGACAACGTAGAATCGAAGTCAGATTAAGAAACGGACTGATTATGAAATTGTTATGAATTTCAGAATTAAATTGACTAGAATTGATATCAGATTGGTACCGTGGTTGATTGTAAATGTTTGGAATTGATATAGACTGGTATAGTATTATCAGTATCGCAAGATTGTACGGTTGTACCGTCAGAATTTGATAAAACAGAGATGTTATGATTTGATTAGAATATTGATACAGAATATTGATATTGTCATTGCAAGATTGAACAGTGACAGACTTCGAATCAAGACTTTGATTGTATCAGATCAACAGCAAGAAAGGTATAAATAAATGTTGATTCGGGATTGCACAACTCGAGTTAGGTTTGACTTGAGTTTCCCTAAATCACATACTTTACTTTATTGCATTGATATTTCCAGATTATCAGGCTGATATGTTAATGTATTGACTTAGAACAAAGTCAGAGTCCGAGTCTAGGGCAGATCAGCCTAGTTAGGGCAGAACCGCCGAGTCTTTCTCAGAACCGATAAGACTCTAGACTTACGGTGTATCGAAGAGTTTTAGATGTAGATCGACTTCTATCTCAGATACTCGATACAGAATACCAAAGTCTAAATTAGATTGGGATCCCTAGATTTGAGATAAGATAAGATTAGATCACGAGTCATTGATTCATGTAGTCAGATTAGATACATGCTTCGATGTTTTTTTATGCTTTTATATATGTTTTATATGATTGCATTTAATACATTGTTTATACTGGGATATTTATATCTCACCGGAGTTATCCGGTTGTTGTCTTGTTTGTATGTGTGCATGACAACAGGTGGGACAGGTACAGGGTCACAGAGATGAAGACAGACTGAGATTAGAGTGGTGATACCGGACTTGGACTAGAGCTAGGGTTTGAACACTTGATAGTAGTTGTTGAACCAGAGTTTGTATAATTGTATATTTTATCAGATTTATACTTTTATACTGATATGTATAGGAGTTTGATTCCATTACCTTCCGCATTTTAAAAAAAAAATTAGACCCTGTTTATTATAATTGATTAATTAGTCCCAATCACGATTAACAAAGATGATTAGCGTCCGGGTCCCCACACACTAAGTGGAAGCAAAGGCACGGACCCCGTGCTCGGGTCCGTGTCCGGGTCCGTGTGGCCACTGTACGTCGAAACCTGCGAGAAATCTTATACACTGCCTACACACCCAATATTGACACTTGAATATAATGGTTCAACCCCTTAAGACCCTTCTTAGGACACCATAACATTGCATCAAAACTTATACCAACACCTCAAAACACGACGTCCACTATAATGCAAATAAATCATGCATCGCTAAACACGACGTCCACTATAATGCATCCCATCAGATTTATTTGCATTATTCTAAAAATTTTTCCTTCGAAATTGATCAGATTCATGATCCGCTCAAACTACTATCATCATACATAAATTTTACGCATAAAAACAATGCAATACAATATATGACTTGATCGACACAGCAAGAACAGGTTATACGTGCCAACTGTAGTGCCCAATTTCAATGCACGTATAACCCATGCATTCATTTAATTATTTAATCATTTAAATTAATTTTAAATGAGATTTAGCGATGCATGATTTATTTGCATTATAGTGGACGTCGTGTTTTGAGGTGTTGGTATAAGTTTTGATGCAATGTTATGGTGTCCTAAGAAGGGTTTTAAGGGGTTGAACCATTATATTCAAGTGTCAATATTGGGTATGTAGGCAGTGTATAAGATTTCTCGCAGGTTTCGACGTACAGTGGCCACACGGACCCGGACACGGACCCGAGCACGGGGTCCGTGCCTTTGCTTCCACTTAGTGCGTCTAGGCAGTACGTACACGGACCCCCACCCGGACCCTCACACGGGGTCCGTGTCTTCGTGTTTCAGTCGATGTCTTCTTCCAGAGCCTACACGGACCCCCATCCGGATCCAAGCACGGGGTCCGTGCCTTTTCATTTTCACGACACGTACCTTACAGTAGGTAGACGGACCCGTACACGGACCCGGGCTAGGGGTCCGTGTACACACTGTTTGGGAAAAATAATTTTTGATACTTTTAAGTTTGAAGTTATGGCTTAGTGCAAGGATTATTAAGGTCATGTCTTGGATAATTATAGAAGGTCCTAAGGTATGATCGAGCTTGAGAGTAAGTATGATTTCTACGTCTAAGTTATGCATGTTAAGCCTTTGAATTCATGTTAGTACGTTGCAGCAACTACCCCGGTCGAAGTCCAACGAATCCCTCAACGCCAAGTAAGTATGTTGACGTGCAAAGAAAATATGTTTAAGTTTTTGAGGTATGCTAAATGTCTTGTGACCATATTATGTTAGGATTGGAAAGCGTTAAATTATGAACGGAGACCAATCCGCCCGTTAAATTATGAACGGGTTAGATCGTGGTTGTGAAGCGTTAAATTATGAACGTGGATCAACTGGCCTGTTAAATTATGAACATGGATCTTATGTATGCGGCAGTGGATACGTCCCTGTCAGCCCAGTACTGTGGTGTGTCTGATCAGGCGTTTATTATGTATGGGTCACTTGCTTTGAAACATGCCTCTACGCAAAATGATGAAGTTATGTATGTTTACGTATGCAGTATGTTTATGAAAGTTTATGTTGATGGCACGTCTAGTTTTGTATGTACGTATGTTCAAGCTTCAAATTATGTACGTCCTATTTTATAGTGCATGTGATTTTTATTATGTAGTACTCGTTATTCCAGTGTATATGTGTTGAGTCTTTAGACTCACTAGACTTGATCGATGTAGGTGAGTTCGATGAGCAGGAGACAGGAGGTGGCGACCAAGGGGCAGGCTTGGGCTGAGCGGCAGGCTAAACCCGAGGACCGCAAGTTTATGTTTATGCAAACTTTTAAAATACTCTGATGGTTTGATTTGAATGTGAGACGTTTTGAGACAGCGTTCTTTTAGAAACTTTTATTTGGTGATGGATTATTTTAAAGATATTTTATGTATGTTGGGTGACGACCGAACGGATGTTTTATTTGATTAAAATTTTTAATTTTCCGCAAATTTCAAGTAGTAAAAGTACGGTACGTTATACTGCTGATCAGGTCATACCAACTGATATGCCAGATGACTCAATCGATCATTCCCTACAGACATCAGTTCAGATTGTGTCACCATCAACTGACCAAAAACCTTCCTCACCACCTCGGGATCAAGCAAAAATCCCTGCTGCTGATATTTCAGTTCGAAATGTTACTGAAACAATTTCGATTGATCAAGCCTTGATCGTGTCTGAACTTGATACAAGTAAACCAACCACTTCTCGACAATCCAATCCTCCATCTTCTGCAGATTTTGATCTCATTTTTGAAGAAGTCCAACATATGCAGGACAGTATGAGTCAAATAATTACTGCCATCTCCAAAATTCAAAATACGCAACTTTCGCACAGTCTGAAGTTGGATGATAATCAGGAATCCTTGAAAAAACTGAAAGATATTCAATCTGCTGTTACCGCTCTCTCTTTTGCAGTTGGTGATATTCAGAAAAATAGAGGTATCATGTCCAGTCTGACTGCCACTCAAGAATTAATTACACAACGCGTCGACAATGTGGAATCGCTTGTGTCTCGAAAAATTGAACTACTGCAAGTCACAATGACTACTGCTATTGAAAATATGTCATCCTCTGTCACGGTTCTTTCTTCTCACGTTCGCAAGCTATCTGACAAGATGGATATATTTGACAAAAAGGGGGAAAGCAGCTGAAGAAACTGATATCATTTGACAAGTTATTTTATGATTCAGTTATGCTAAAGAATTAGATGAAGAATTAATCAAGCTATTATTATCAACTGATATCATTTCCTCAGACTTCTATATTATCTACAAGAAACCCAGATATTCTATGATTCAGTTGCGTAATCTATTATCAACAAAGAGCTGAGTTAAATCTCTTGGTTTTGTCAAACACCATAAAGGGGGAAATTGTTGGAAACTAAATTCTGGAGTTTCACAAAACACAAATCAAACGATCAAATCAACTAATACATGAAAGCAAATTCGGCAGCTGGACATTCAACTGAAATCAGTTGACACAAACTGATCAGTTGAGAACAGATCAGTTAAAACATTCAGCCGAAAACATTAAAGCTTCTCAACTGAAGATACCTCGGGAAAGATCATTCAACAGACAAAAAGACATATCAGACAGCAGCTGAATATGGAAAGCCGCACTGCATAGAACAACGTATTTCGGCTATTGAGATTAATACGCCGTCGTACAATAAATGATGAAGCGGCAATCGAGAACATTGTCCAAGAAATGATAAGGTGGCAATCAACAGATACGAGAATTCAAAATTACCGTTGAAAGATAAGTCTATAAATATGACTAAAGAGCAGTTGACAAGACACACGATTGACCAATCTCAAACTTGCCATTACTCCGTCAAAATCTCAGCTCACACTTATCAGATCTACTCGTAGCAATCAAGGCTACACATTGAGCAAACTAGCACTCTGAAATATTGATAATTCGATAAGTGCTAAGTTCAGTTACTTACAGAGATCATTGTATTATACTAAGAGTTTCAGTTCAGGCAATAGATAAGTCCTAACTGAAGTGGGTCTGTACAAGCGTTGTACTCGATCAAAGTCTTTTAGTGAATATCCTATCCTTGTGATAGAAGGGGTGACGTAGGAGTTATTCAATTCTCCGAACATCCAGAAACATATTGTGTTATCTTTACTTCAGCTCTTTATTTCCAGTTAGATATTCTATCTTTCAATCAGTTTATTTTCCGCAACTGCTTATTCAGTTTAACTGATTGATATTGACCGATGGGATACTTAGTTCAGTTTGTAACAAAACTGAACTACCTTTTTCGAAAAACATTTAAATTCCTAGAAGTGTTTATTCAACCCCCCCTTCTAAACACTCCTTAGTCAATAACCGATCCTAACAAACTGTGTTAGGCTTTAAGATTTTCAGTGGACCATCTGTGATGACATACCACATGTCATCATCTTGTGCTGCAAGAAGAGCTTGCATTCTTATCTTCCAGTCGTCAAAATCTTCCTTAGAGAACATAGGGATCTTGCTGAAGTGTGCCATTTGTTGTAGTTTTTCACAAACAAGAATAACCTGCTCTGATACCAATTGTTGAGGATCGAAGTTGAGTTTAGAGGGGGGGTGAATAAACTCTACTCGTTTTTCGTTCTGATGAGGTACTAAAATCCTGTTAAGGATAGTAGTTGATATTGTGCAAATACTTTCACCTGATTACAGTAGAACGTGCGGAAACAATCTGATGAAGTAGTTGGAAAAACAATAAAGCAGTAGACATCAGTTGTTTATGGAAGTTCGAAGATAAACTCTTCTACGTCTCTCCTTCTTCTGTTTCCAGAAGTTATAACTAAAAGACTTTGGATATTACAGTACAACACTTGTACACACCCACTTCAGAAGGACTTACATCTCAGCCTACTGAAACTCTTAGTTTCTCAACTCACAAAAATGCGAAACACAAAGTTCTGAAAAGACTCTTTTCAGATTACAGACTTTTGATAAAATATTAGTGCAGTAAAGATCGTGAAGAGTGTAAGAATTAGTAGCACAAGATGATCTACAAAAGATCAGATATAAGCTATGAAGCGTGTGCTACTTTTCTTTGTGTTGAAATTTTAAAATGCTCATGGAAAACTGATATTCGTTTGATAAGAGAGTAGCTTTGTTCCTTGAAAATGATATTATGCGAAGTGTCGTATCGAACAAGGATTTGATCCAAGTATATATAATCGACTGAGTTCAACGTTCACAATCAGAGAAGTCTTCAGATAACTGATACAATCAACTTTATTACCGAAAAAGGTTCCTGCAGAAAAGCTATAAAACAATCAGTCTTGTTTTATACTTAATTGGGTAATATGCATTAAATGACTCCGTATAGTATTTAATGCTGCAATTAATACTAGTACTAGGAACTCTTTAACGGTAACAATTAAGATAGCAACGTTAGAAAACGTTCTCTACTGGTTTGTATTGTTATCCCTTTTCTACTGGTTTAGTTTTACTAGAGCAGCAGCTACTGATAAGTTATTCTGTTGTTCTGGTCTGCTGGTCTTAGTTATCATCGCCACAATAAAATTCATGTCTAACAGGCTTTTTCATGGAGACATTCTTTAAAAGAGGGCAAAGTGGGACAATCTTTTGTAGAATGATCACTTTTATCACAAATGTGACGCACAATTTCTTGAACAGATTTTAATTGACCATTATTTTTCAATTCAAGTGCCTCAATTTTCTTGATCATGTTCATCCTTGAGGGTGTACATAACTCCACCAGATGTGGGAGTAGAATCTTGTTTGATGGTTCGATTGTACCTATAGTGTCCCAAATTTGACCATTTTCAGCTAATGAATCGAGATACTCAATTGCCTCGTTTGGATCTTTATCTTCATATGTTCCATTACACATAAATTCAACCATTTGCCTATCTTTAGGTGTTAAGCCTTCATAAAATTGAGAAACAACTATCCAAATTTCAAAACCATGATGTGGACAAAGATTAAGCAATTCTTTATATCTATCACATCACTAATAAAGAGTTTCTCCTTGTTTTTGAGTGAAAATGATGATTTGCCTTTTGAAAGAATTTGTATTATGAGATGGAAAAAACTTTTTCAAAAATTGTTGTTGCGATTCACCCCAAGTTCGAATGGATTATGATCTAAGATTTTGTAGCCAAATTTTAGCTTTAAATTTTAAAGAAAAACGAAAAATCCTAAGTCAATGGTGTTCATGCTATAATTTAGATCATTATATGTGTTGCACACTTCGTCAAACTCTCATATATGCATGTATTGATTTTAAGAATCCAGGCCATGAAATTTGGGTAAAAGTTGAATAATACTAGGCTTAAAATTGAAATGAGATATAGCAGGGGGAAAAAATAGACATGAAGTGCACTAGTGCATGTAGGATTCATGTGATCTCTAAGTGTTCTTCGTCTAACATGATCATGTTGAGATTGAATTTTATATTCATTTTCTTGGAGGGGTTCTTCCGCCATGTTTTGTGAAAATAATGGGTATTTTAGTATGAGTCGACCACTAATTGTACGTGACCAAATGCTAATGCAAATGCAAAAAAAGAAAAACACACAAAAGCAATAAAAATTCAAAGAAAGAAAAATAAACTATAAGCAAAATTAAATAGACTTAAAATTAAATTATACTTCCTCGGCAAAGGCGCCAAAAACTTGATGTGACTTTGATTGTTATACTCCCAAGAGCATGTTGTCCACAAGTAGTATAATTCGGTGAGTCCGAATATGGTATCCACATGGAAACTAAGGTAATTACAAGTCTTTTTGTTTTTTTTTCTTCTAATTTTTTAATCTTTAATTAGTAATTTTTAATTGTTCAAATTTTAATTTAAGTAGTTGAAATTAGATGATCTACTCTTGTTATTTTAATAAATTTAACATCATTGAACATCATTGAAATCCACTTAATAAAATGGTTTCAATATATTAAATAATAATATTTATATTATATTATATTATCTTATAAATATATAATATATACCAAAATTTATAAATGTCGTTAAATATTTATTGTGCTATATATATTTGTAAACACTAAATCAAGATTCTCACTTTAAATGATTGGTAATACCAAACTAACATTTAAATGGTACCAAAAAATTAATATTATGATATATTCATATATAATAAATCAAGGCATCCACTTTAAATGGTTGGTAATACCAAACTAACATTTAAATGGTTTCAAGAATTTAGTGCAACATATAACAACAATAAATCAAAACTCTCATTTATAAATAAGGTATAATAATACTTAAAGAAATAAATACAACATAAACAATAAATAATGATTAAATAATATAAAACATAGATCATTACCTATTAATAATCTTATTATCATAACAAGAGCTTTACCTTTTCATCTTAACTTTGGAAAGTTAGCTACTCATTATTCAAAGTATAAAACTTTGAATATGAAATTAACATGCTAATTATATTTAAATGAAGAAATAATGGAAAAACAATGAGAGAAATATTATGAACTCAAAGGTTTGTTCATAGTATGAGGGATGTCTCAATACATTATAATGCACCCCTATTTATAGCCAAATTTTGGGAGACAACCACAAATAAAATATTATTTTTTTACATATAAGTTTTCATTGGTGTTCCAAGAAATTATGCCAACATACAGCATCACTTTTGAAAATCTTCTCATCCGAATTTTCTTTTCCACATAAAACAAAATATGTTGATAATTTAGTTGTTTGAATTGTGGTATTTTGTTTTTACCATTTAACCAAGTAATTTGAGAGATATGGTTTAAATGCTAGAGCATGGTAAAACTACCACTCCTTTGGTAACTTTATTTGTTGCGTAATTTGATCCCAATTATGAGAGGATTTTTATCTCATACTTGCCACCAATATTGTAGATATTATCATCAACTCTCTACAGGTCCAAGAATCATCTTAATCTCATTTGCAATGGCAATGTTATTCTTGTTTTATCGAATATGTAAAAATAATAAAAATTTATAATTACACAACAACTTATATTTTATACAATTTATTATAACACATATAATATTTACACTTTTAATAAAACAAAAACTATAAATATATATTATAAAACATTTAATTAATATACAATTTTTTATGTTTGTCATGCAACTGTCCGTGCAAACCGTCCTACGCGATTCAACCAAAAACAAGCCAATCTCGAACCGACTCGGTACAAGCGCATCGACAGACCCTTTAGCTTCCCTGCAGGTCTCTGATGCTCGGCCTTAACCTGCTGACACGTACAAACACTTGGACACGAAACGCAAGATATCTCGCTTCATGCCCGGCCACCAATAAAGAGTCTGTAGATCCTTATACATCTTCGTACTCTCTGGGGGAATGTCGTACAGGGAGCTGTGGGCCTCACTCATGATATCTGCTCTCAGGGAATCACTACTAGGAACTCACAGTCGGTCACAATATCTGACTATTCCACCTCAACCGTATACAACCACAGGCCCTTACTCATTCCTCTGTTTCCACTTCTGTAACTACTCGTCAAAAGTCTGCCCTGCTCGAATCCTGTCTCTCAGTCTCGACTGTACTGTCAGGGTAGAAAGACTAGGAGCATCACCCTTGGAATAAACTGCAAGATCAAACCTCTGAATCTCTGCCTGCAATGGTCTATGTACCGTCAACTGAGTGATCACTGCATTCTTACTGCTCATGGTATCCGTAACCACATTAGCCTTACACGGATGGTAGCTAATATCAAAGTCATAATCCTTCACTAGTTCCAGCCATCTCCTCTATCTAATATTCAGATCTTTCCGTGTGAATAAATACTTCAGGCTCTTGTGATCAGTGAAAATCCTGCACTTCTCCGCATACAGATAGTGCCTCCATATCTTCAAGGCGAATACCACTGCTGCTAGCTCGAGGTCATGAGTCGGATAATTCTTCCCATTGACCTTCAACTGTCTGGACACGTAGGCTACAACTCTATCATGTTGCATCATAACTACGCCCAAATCGACCTTCGAAGCATCCGTGTAAAGCACAAACACTCCTTGACCTATTGGCATAGCTAGAACTGGCGCTAAAGTCAATGCCTGCTTCAGCCTGTAAAATCTCTCCAGGCACTCTGATCCGCAGATAAATTTGGCATTCTTCTTCGTCAAGGCATTCATAGGCAATGCAATAGAACAGAAGTCATGAATAAACTTCCTGTAGTACCCAGCAATTCCCAAGAAATTGCGGATCTCTATCACACTCTTACGAGCTGGCCAATCTCGGACAACCTCAACCTTACTAGAATCAACCTCTACTCCATCTCTGGATACAATTTGGCCAAAGAATGCCACCCTATCTAGCCAGAACTCCCACTTACTGAACTTGGCATACAACCGTATGTCCTGTAAAGTCTGCAGTATGGTCTTCAGATGCTGACCTTGCTCTTCTCTACTCTTCAAATAGATAAGAATATCGTCTATCAAAACTACGATTAACTAATCCAAGTACGTTTGAAACACGCGATTGATGAGGTCCTTGAAGATCGTTGGACCGTTGTCAATCTGAAGGGCATCACCATAAACTCATAACGTGTCCTAAAAGTTGTCTTATGCATGTCAGACTCTCTCATCTTCACTAGTGGTATCTTGAAAGGAGATCTATCATTGAAAATACTAACGCTCCCTGAAACTGATCAAATAGATCCTCAATCCTAGGCAGTGGATACTTGTTCTTGACCGTGACCCTATTCAGTTCTCTGTAATCAATGCAGAGCCTCATGCTGTCGTCTTTCTTCTTAACAAACAGTACGGGTCCTCCCCATGGAGAAAACTCAGGCAAATGAAACCCTTGTCCAGCAAGTCCTATATCTGAACATTCAGCTCTTTCATCTCTCCAGGTGCTAGACGATAGGCTGCCTTAGAAATCGTCACTGTACCCGGCATCAGCTCAATGGAAAAGTCAACCTCTCTAACCGGTGGAATGCCTGAAACATCATCCGAGAAAACGCTGGGAAAATCCCTGACCACCTCGACATATTCTAGCCTCTGGCTGTTTGGCTCGGTCACTGTGACAATACTGGCCAAATATTCCTCGCAGTCTCTTCTCATGAGCTTCTTTGCATAGATGCTAGAAATGATGTGCGGCATCTGCTGATGTCTGCTGATTTTGTACACTACATCTCGAAAAATACATTTTTATGAATAAAAAATGTAAATCACACATTTTAAAATAATTTATTCCAATATCCGTAAAAATACTGCAGTTAAAAATAAGAAAAATCGTCAACCATAGACTGTCGTCTAAAATTATAACGTCCCGAAAATTTGAAGGTCCACGTAAATCACATAAATGCAAGTTACCAAACTACTTTTATGTTTTATTAAATGGTTTTAATGCATTAAATGCATTTTTATTGCATGAATATGTGTTTTAATTCATGGTTTATTTAAGTTTCATGCATAAGGGCTTTTAGTAGTTTTCGCACTCGAATGAAGAATGGAGATCGGAGATAATAAAGAAAAAATATTTTTATTAAATAATCAGTTGTAATAATTTAATATATGGTGTATTCAACTGTGATTTTCGAAAAAAGGGCCTTGGTAGAATATTTTTATTCGTGGGGTCATATTTTAACCGGTACGTAAAATTTAGCGAGTCAGTGGACTTTTTGAGAGCTCGGTCAATATTTAAAAAAACGTAACTAAACGAAATATTTTTTGGGAGTGTTTTAGGGCTTCACGGGTTAATTTTATTTCTTGGGACTATAACCCTTTTAACTCCTTTAATTATTATTATTGGCCCATTAGTATACAATTATATTAACCTAAACACTCCATTATCTAACCCTAAACCTAATTCCCACTTGGTGGCCGCCCCCTCCATATTCAGCAGCAGCCTCCCTCATAAAAATGCAACAACACCTAAATTTTCTCTCAAGGCTTTTCAAAATATTTCTCCCTCGTCTCTACAGTGCACGTTCTACGCGCGTTGTAGCAAAGTTTTCTTGTGTATTTTACGCAAAGGCACGCCATATACCTTCGTTATCTCATCAATCACACCATGATAAGAATTTTTAATAGTTTTTGCAGGATATTACTGTAACATACCGTATTTTGAACTACTTAAAATGTAATGTATCGTATTTTGAACTACTTAAAATTTGCGGAAAAATAAAAATTTTCTTAAATAAATAATAGACTTACAAATTACTGGTAAAATTAATCTACTCGTTTAAAAATATTTGAAATAAAAATAATTATAAACAAAGTTTGCAAAAAGTCATCGTTTAGACATCGTAAACAATCTCATGAAAAATCAGAGTATTTGAAACATGCATAAAGTTCTTAAAAACGTAGGCGGTCCTCGGGTTTAGCCTCCGCGCAGTCCGAGCTAGCTCATAGGTCCCAACCCCTCATCTCCTCATACTCGTCCACTCACCTGCATCGATCATGTCTAGTGAGTGTAAAACCCAACATGTATAAACTGTGAATAACAAGTAATACATAATAAAAACACATGCATTTTAAAGTAGGACATACATACTTAAATTTGAATGTAGTTACATAAGCATAGACGTGTCATCATATCGTAAATCTTTTCATAAAGATACTTGCATCATACATACTTTATCATACATAATCATCATCGTTTTTTGCGTAGAGATATGTTTCAAAACAAGTGACTCATACATAAATGCGCATGATCAGACTAAACAACAGTACTGGGCTTGGAACGGATGTCCGTTACCACATACATGAGATCCCCGGTCATGCTTTACCGGGTGGATTTGTCCCTGGTCATGCTTTACCGCTTTCCAATCCTGATCTAAACCCGGTCATGCTTTACCGGGGTGGAGAGCTCACCGGCCACATTCACCGGCTTCCAAACTCCTTCATATTTGGTCACAAGACATTTAGCATACCTCCAAAACATTAAATATTTTCTTTTGCACGTCGAACATACTTACATAGCGTTGAAGGATTCGTTGGATCTCGCTTGGGGCTCCCGCTTCACATACATAATAGTACATTATACCAACAACTTTAAAATTCATAACTTAACCGCACCAACAAACTTGCAACAGAAGTTATTAAATAACTTATGACTTTTTAGACCCCTCGGGAGTTGACCACCTTTAATCAATATACTAACCCATGACTCGAACCTCGAAAAGATCTTGGCATGGAGTAAGAAATTCCCCAAGCAATGGAAGACACGGACCTCGCTTAAACCATAGTTCAACGTTCCCCGATCAAACTTCGTAACATCTAAACTAACTTTCACTATGCTTGGACATAACGACGTAATAGTACCTAAAGAAAGCAATAGCACCTAAATCGAAGCCCGAAAAATGCCAGAACCAGTGCCTAGGCGCTACACTGCAGTGCTGCGGCGCTACCTGGTGCAAAACTGCAGCGCTGCACACTCATGGTGCAGTGTTGCGGCTCTAGTCCTGTGCGAATTCAACCCCAAAAATAAATATTCTACCCATTCCCTTCCCAATGCCTTCTAATGCCATCAAACAAATACCGACTCGAAACGAACACCGAAAGACAGCTGATCACTCTTCATGAAACCAACTACACAACAAGGAACAATAGGCAATTCCCAACAAAGCCTGCAACATACAATTATCAAGAACACGTTTTCGTAAAATCGCAGTTTGAGCAGTCCCACAAAAATGATCTTAACTCACTAGTTTATGGTCCAAAAATTACAAATTTAGTTTCAAATCGAAGGTATCAAAGAGTACTATGTTCTATTTATCGAAAGTTCTACCATAACGTCGACCGAAAATACACATTACACGAAATGATAGCAGACTCGGTTTTTAGATCTAAAATTTTGATCCAAAATTGTTTCAAATCATTTTGCTCAAACTTTTGCACAACATACATGGATTTTGTACACAATGAACATCAAAACATATAATATGATGAGATCGATGCAGTAAGAAAGAATATAAATGTCTTTGATGAATATACTCACGAAACGACGATACCGATGCAGAAAGATGTGAGGGTTGGTCCGGGACGAATTGTGGCATGATTTTTTTTGCTAAAAACGTGTGATTGCTGAAAATTTTTTGAAGGTGAGGGTGGCTGCTGGAGAGAGTAACAAGAACCCTAGCTATCACTCAAAAATGAAATGAATACAATGAAATGTGTGTGTGTGTGTCTATCGTGGATGTAAGTGTGTGTGTGTATGGAAGTGTGTGCGCGTGAGTTTAAAGCTTAGGGAGGTAATTAGTGAGTTAATTTGATCAACTAAAAATGCTAATATCAAAAAGCATACTAAATAACTGCTACCAAAGTGGCTTCCTCCACTGATTGATTCAGTCACCAGACTTTGACCAACCGGGTCACTTTGTTCCAAAGTCTCCGCTTTTGTTGTCTAGGATTTGGACAGGTCTTTCCTCATATGACAGATCTGGAGCCAACTGCAATGGCTCAAAAATCAAGATATGTGAATGATTTGCTATATACTTCCTCATCATCGAGATGTGGAATACGTTGTGTACTCCGGTCAGATTCGATGGTAGAGCTACACAATAAGCAAGTGTCCCAACTCAATCAAGAATTTCGAACGACCCAACGAATCTCGAACTTAGCTTGCCTCTCTTCCCAAACCTCATAACGCACTTCATGGGTGATATCTTTACAAATACGTGATCTCCTACGACAAACTCAAGATCTTTTTTTCTCTTGTCAGCATAACTCTTTTGACGACTCTGGGATGTTTTCATCCTGTCTGGGATCTTGACCACCACATCTGCCGTCTGCTGAACAATCTCTGGGCTAAGTTCTGATCTCTCACCGACTTCATCCCAATGAATCAGAGATCTGCACTTCCTTCCATACAGTGCCTCGTAGGGAGCCATACCTATAGATTATTGGACATTGTTGTTGTAGGTAAACTCCACTAGAGGTAGCTTTGATCCCAATTCACTTGGAAATAGATCACACAATCTCGCAGCAAATCTTCCAAAATCTGAACCACTCGCTCAGACTGGCCATCTGTCTGAGGGTGAAATGTCGTATTGAATAGAAACTTATTCCCCATGGATGCATGTAAAATCTTCCAAAAGGACGATGTGAATCTCGAGTCCATGTCAGACATGATAGAAACAGGCATCCTGTGCAATCTGACTATCTCCCTAATATAGAGCTCTGCATACTGAGTCATGGAGAAAGTCGTCTTCACTGGAAAGAAGTGTGTTGACTTAGTAAGTCGGTCCACTATAACCCAAATGGCATTGCATCCTCTAACTGACATCGGCAAACCAACAACTAAGTCTATGGTGAAATTTCCCCTATTTCCACTCAGGAATAGAGAGCGGCTTAAGCATTCCTGCGGACCTCTGATGCTCTGCTTTCACTTGCTGACAAGTGAGACATTCAGACACAAATCGGCGGATGTACTGCTTCATACCTGGACACAAATACAGCATCTGAAAATCCTTGTACATCTTGGTGCCTCCTGGATGGAATATGTATGTGCCTCTGACAAAATATCCTCTCTGATCGAATCAACACTAGGCACCCACATCTTCCCTTTGTATCTCACAATATCATCAGACACTGTGTAGAGTACACTGCCTTTGGTCTCATCCTTCAGTCTCCATTTCTGTAACTGCTCATCCGAAAGCTGACCTCTACGGATTCGGTCTAGCATTGTTTTTGGTCAGGGAAGTGAGTGGCACTGCAAATCGAGGAAAATCTCTGAATAAATTTCTTGTAGTAGCCTTCCAAGCCTAGGAAACTACGGATCTCTGACGCATTCTCCGTCTCAATCCATTCCTTAACTGCTGCCACTTTAGTTGTATCCATCTCAATGCAGCTGCTAGATATTATGTGACACAAAAATGCTACTTTCTCGAACCAGAATTCACACTTACTGAATTTCGAAAACAACCTGCGAATCTACAAGACCTGCAAAACTGTACCCAAATGCTTACTGTGCTCCTCATTGCTCTTCGAGTAGGTAAGAATGTCGTAAATAAATACCATGAAGAACTGATCTAAGTAGGGATGAAATTCTTGATTCATGAGGTCTATAAAAATCGATAGAGCATTCGTCAGTCCTGAACGTCATCACTAAGAACTCGTAGTGCTCATATCTGGTTCTGATGGCTTTCTTATGAATATCTGCATCTTTTACCTTCATTTGATGATACCTAGACCAGTAAATCTATCTTAGAGAAAACTGTAGCTCTCTGCAACTGATCGAACAAGTCCTTGATCCTTGGTAGTGGGTATTTATTCTTGATCGTTACTTTTTTCAATTCTCGGTAATCGATACATAACCTCATGCTCCCATCTTTCTTCTTTAAAAACAGCACTGGTGTGCCCTATGGTAAGAACTAGGGCGGATGAAATATTTATCTAGAAGTTCTTGAATTTGCTGCTTGAGCTCTAACATCAGTAGGAGCTAAACGGTAAGGTACCTTAGAGATTGGCACAGTGCCTAGCACAAGGTCAATGGCAAACTCCACCTTTCTCTGGTAGAAGGCCTGTGACGTCATCAGAAAAAAACATCAGGAAAGTTTTGAACTACTGGTACTTCAGATATCGACGGAGTAGGTACGTCAGGTGCAGAAATAATACTGGCCAAGAAACCCTGACACCCCTTATGAATAAGTCTTTGTGCATGCATGCAAGAGATCATGCGAGGAAAACTTCTCCATCTGTCCAGCTCAAAAAGAAACTGCTTCATGTCCAACAGTCTTACCAACACCAAGCTTTTCTGAAAGTCAATAAGAACTCTGTTCTTCGTTAGCCAGTCTATCCCAAGATAATATCAAACTCTGCCATCGACAAAAAAATCAGGTCGGCATACACTAGTTGCCTCTGCAGTTTAAGATCAATGTCTCTAACCATGCTAGTGGCTTATAACTCTTCTCTTGATGGGACTGTCACTGAATAGTTCACGTCGAGTCCAATGGACTGGACATCCAAATGATTAGCGAACGCCTCCGAGATAAAGATGTGTGTGGCCCTGGAATCTATCAAGGCCTTCGTGGCGACTCTCTTTATGAAGATATTTCCTGAGAGGTGTTAGCACAATTACAAAAACTTATAGGCCCAAATACAATCTTAACCTCATGCATAGTTGGAAATTTCTATCACAAGTCGTCAAAAATATGAATCAGCACACTAATACCCAAATCAAATTCGAAACATGCATGGCAAAAATAATATGGTGCAGAATTAATTAAGTCACTAGTCAACAAGGTAGTGTCTGGTTTCGCCTCCTCTGCCTACATGGCGAACACTCTCCCCTGGTTCGGCTGCCTCCACTGCGGACAGTCCTTCAGCATATGATCGCTGGCTCCACACTTGAAGCATTTGCCCGATCCCCATAAACACTGTCCCGCATGCTAGCGGTGGCACTTCGGGCACACTGGGTTCTCACCAGGATTCTGAGGAGCCTTCTTCTGAGGAATATGATCCTTTCCTTTTGGCGGTCCTTGAAACAGACTCTTCCCCTGCTGCCCCTGGAAAGGCCTCTTAAAATGCTGCTGCTGCTGCTACTGAGGTACCTCATAGGGTGTAGAACCCGATAAATCAGATTACGTATAAGCCATGCATAATTACTATTATTTAAATTAAAATGATTTTTATGCATGAGGGCTTAAATTTATTCTTTTAAAATTGGTTGAGTTATGATTATTTATTTTACGAAGAAGTTTAGTTTTTATCTTTTTGGATAAATAAGTGAGGCCGGACTGGAGTTGGAGTATTGAGATAAAATTTAATAATAAGAAAATATCCTAGAATTTATTTAAGATAAAAAATAATTTATTTAAAGGTAAAATTATGTTTAAGGATTTATTTAATTAATTGGAGTTAAGTAGTAAATAAGTTCTTTTATGTCCAATATTAATTAAAAGCCTAAATTAAAAGGTGTAACCAATTGGCATAAATTAATCTAGGACTATTTTATGTAAGAAATTGTAACTTAACATGTTAGTAATTTATTTTAAGATTTAGCCATGCATGCAAGAAAATTACTATCCTAAATTAATTTAATTATTTCAGTAAAATACATAGTAAGTGTTTAAAACTTTAAAGAGTTAAAATTGAATAATTAAGCAATATTTTACCCCATTTGTTAGCATAATTTTGGCCCCTTCAATCAAACCCTTACTTGGTTGGCAACTCTCCTTTATTGCCACATTTCCTTATTCTTTTTGGTACATAATTCCCTCACTTTTAATCACCAACAATTAATCATTTAAGCAATATTCTTGTCTTGTTTTGATAAGAGAAAAATCGGCCATCACCTCCCCTATATCTCCCTCTAATCCCATAATATCACCTCATTTCCTTATCTCCCAAAGAATCAAGGATAGAAAGATTTTTATCTTGCCATTCAATCCACATTTAATTGGTAACCTTCCCATTCATTTCCTAGTCATTGTCTCCATCCTCACTCGCGAAATTTCAGAGTAAATCAGCAACAAAAAATCGTGAATTGCATCAAGAGAAACACAAGAGAGAAAACAAGAAAAGAAACTCCGTCTCCGCCGCGCCGTGTTCGCCGTATCATTTTTTTTTGTTTTCTTCAAAACGAATTTCAGGCATGTCTATATATTCTTTCCTCTTAAATCAAGTTCTATAAATACTTTAAAACATTCTATGTACATGATTCATGGAGCAAAAACCGAAATTTGGACAGCAACTTTTCGAAAATTCAATGCAGTATTTTCGGCCCTTTCATTTGTGCCTCACGGTTTTGATTGTCTTTGTGGTTTCAGGAGGTTGGTTCGATTCTAGGCACTCAAGCTGTAACTAGGCATGTACTAGGGTGTATTGGAGTCGTGTTGGTCCATTAGTTCAAGCTCCTACACGCTGGACGAAGGCTTGACAGCAACTTTAACTTAGTTGCAAGGTTGAGTCTCGATTTCCTTGTTTTGATTGTCTAAGTTGAAGGTTCGGATCATGGTTGGTCTAAGGCCTGTAACCATGGTGAGAACCCTTCCTTAGCATGTCCAGGACGTGACCAAGATGGCCTTTCATGGCTTGGTTCATGATCCCATCAAAATTTTTAACAAACAAGACAAGTCCTTCGGTTTTCTATTTTCTGATTTTGTGTGAGTGAGTTTCGAATTTTGAGTGGTTGGGCGGATCATGGTTGGCTACTAGCCCTTAGCCATGGTTCACACAATACCTCATGATGTCTAAATCAAGCCATGAATGGTCATATGGCCATTGGAATGAGACAAGGAAGCAAGACAAAGCAACACCCCCACGCGGGCAGAATGGTGTTCTCGGGTGGAGCTTCGGATTGTTGTAGGTGTTTGTTTGGATTGTGGTTGACCTAGGGCCCTTAGCCATGGTTCAAGCCATACCTTAGGATGTCGGGGAGAGGCTCTGGTCAGTGGTTCAAGCCCCAATGGCCATTAGCCTTGTAATCGAAGCGAAGCAAACAAAGCTGCTGCCACGTTATTTCACAGCAACTTTGTCATCGGTTCAAAGGTCATGTACGAGTTTTTGTTTTGCTTTTAGCCTATTGCCTTGGACTAGACAGTACCTCAATGAGTTAGGAAGGTCAGGTCTTTGACCGTTCGCGATTTGGTTAAGTTTAGAAGTCGTACGAGAATTTACGGTGCAATGTGCCAAAGTGACTCTGGAAAGAGCGTTTCATGATTTTGGCCTCCATTACCATTTTTTTTGTATTACAGCCCTAGGGATTTATTTTCCATCATTTTAGGTATATTCTAATCATGACTAAACGATGGTTCGATGTTGGTTCGGGTTGATATGGAGTCATGGTTGGAATATTAGTTTGTGGGTTGCGTTTGTCTCTTTTTTGGGTTCGGTTATGAAGCTTTAGTCAAGTTGAAATTATTTGCATGTTCCTCATGTTAGAAGTAGGTCGCAGCAAGCCTGCGAATGATCCAACCCTTTCGATAAAAATGTGGTTATAATTATATTACGTGCAAAAATATAAAATGTTTATTTTTGAGATATATGCTATATGTCTTGTGGTCACCTCACGCTTATGGGATTTCTAACGGTGACTTACGACCGGTTCATGTTCATGTTCATGTATGGGTACAGGACATCTAGTCCAAGGGCTGTGGTGATCTCTACCGCCCAGTATATTGTGGTTTAGTCTGATAAGACGATTCATGTTATGTTACGAACTTGATTGAAGAGAAAAGAATAATATAGACATGCCTGAAATTTGTTTTGAAGAGAACAAAAAAAATGATACGGCGAACACAGCGCTGCGGATGATGGAGTTTCTTTTCTTGTTTGCTTGTTGCTTCCCACGATTTGCCGAGGTTTTCTTCTGAATTTTCGATGGAATGGTGGATCATTGTTGGCTTCTAGCCCTTAGCCATGGTTCACACAATATCTAAGATGTCTAGATCAAGCCATGGTCGGTCAAATGGCCATTGGAATGAGACAAGGCAGCAAGACGAAGAAACACCCCCACGCGTGCAGAATGGTGTACTCGGGTGGAGCTTCGGATTGTCGTAGTTCTAAAATTCAAGAATTAAGCAATATTTTACCCATTTTATTTAGCAAATTTTGGCCACCTCTTCTAGATTTAAATTATGATTGACAAATCTCCATTTTTTATTCATTTCATTATCCTTTCTTGGTAAGATAATTCCCTCACTTTTAATCACGAATAATTAATAATTAAGTAATATTTCTACCTTAATTTGAATTGCAAGATTTCGGTCAGCTCACCTCATCTAAATCTCCCTCAATCAATAATATCACACCTCATTTCCTCATCTCTCAAACTCAAGGATAGAAAGATTTTTATGTTGCCATTCAATCCCCACCTAATTTGTAACCTTCCCATTCATTTCCTAGACATTCTCCCCATCCTCACTCTTGAAATTTCAGAGTAAATCAGCAACAAAAAATCGTGACTTGCATCAAGAGAAAACAAGAAAAGAAACTCCGTCTCCACCGCTGCCGTGTTCGCCGTATCGTTTTTTTTTTGTTTTCTTCAAAATTATTTCAGGCATGTCTATATTATTCTTTTCTCTTCAATCAAGTTCTATAAATACATTAAAACATTATATGTTCATGATTCATGGAGCAAAAACCGAAATTTGGACATCAACTTTTCGAAAACTCTATGCAGTATTTTCGGCCCTTTCATTTGTGCCTCACGGTTTTGATTGTCTTTGTGGTTTTAGGAGGTTGGTTCAATTCCAAGCACTCAAGGCTGTATCTAGGCATGTACTAGCTAGGGTGTACTGGATTCGTGTTAGTCCAATAGTTCAAGCCCCTACACGCTAGACGAAGGCTTGACAACAACTTTCCCTTAGTTGCAAGGTTGAGTCTCGATTTCCTTGTTTTGATTGTCTAAGTTGAAGGTTCGGATCATGGTTGGTCTAAGGCCTGTAACCATGGCTAGAACCCTTCCTTAGCATGTCTAGGACGTGACCAAGATGGCCTTTCATGGCTTGGTTCATGATCCCATCGAAATATTTGACAAACAAGAGAAGTCCTTCGGTTTTCTCTTTTCTGATTTTGTGTGAGTGAGTTTCGAATTTTGAGTGGTTGAGTGGATCTTGGTTGGCTTCTAGCCCTTAGCCATGGTTCACACAATACCTCATGATGTTTAGATCAAGTCATGGTCGATCATATGGACATTGGAATGAGACAAGGCAGCAAGACGAAGCAACACCCCCACGCTTGCATAATGGTGTTCTCGGGTGGAGCTTCAGATTGTCGTAGGTGTTGTTTGGATTGTGGTGGCCTAGGGCCCTTAGCCATGGTTCAAGCCATACCTTAGGATGTTGGGGAGAGGCTCTGGTTGGTGGTTCAAGCCCCAACTACCATTAGCCTTGTAATCGAAGTGAAGCAAGCGAAGCTGCTGCCACGTTATTTCACAGCAACTTTGTCATTGGTTCAGAGGTTGCTGCTGCTAGGATTCTTGCCAAGATCTATATAAGTCCAGGAGGTCTTGGGTTCTAATCCTAAGAAGGCAAAAAGCTCCAGTGTCTGGGCTGGAGAAGTTCTATGAGTAATGGGCATTGAGATAACCGTGAGGGGACTTAAGCCTAATCGGGATAGCCCATGTGCATTACAAGAAAAGGCTCTGATACCAACTGTAACGTCCCAGATTCGACGAATGTACTCACTGTATCAGGATGGGCCTTTCCAGCGTGCTTATGTCCTCACTCACACACACCCTAGAAAACTTCCCAAGGGGTCACCCATCCCAAAATTGCCCCAAGTCAGGCACGCTTAACTTTGGAGTTATTATGTGATGAGCTACCGAAAAGAAGATGCACCTTCTTGATATGAGTAGTACCTATCAAATCTTCTAAGCCCTCTTCAAATGTACAGTCCATTACATTGAACAGTCTCAGGAATCTCTCTCATTCCGGTGTGGGATAGGTTCATTCATGTTCCCTTCACCTAGAAGCCTGCCAGGAGCCGCTCATTGTCCGTGCAACCTCATGGCACCGGCGATCACCCCCTGCCCTCATCGGACACGGGCCTCACATGCCCACTAGCTTCCGCTTGGTTCGTCCCCGAACCACACCGTACTCGGAGAAGTCGGCTCTGATACCAACTATAGAGGCCCGTATTTCGTATTTGTAAGTTTGCGAAATTATTTAAAATTTTCTCTTTAAATAAATAATATGCCTCATTCATAAAATGAACTAATGAAAAGATTTAATGTTAAAGTAATAGCGGAAAAAATTATCGAGTTTTCAAACAACAACTTAAAATAATTCAACATGATGAAAATGAGTTTTGTGCATAAAAAGATAAATGAACTGAAGCATGAGGTCCTCGGGTTCCTACTATTGTTGACCCCAGCTAGCTCACTGGTACCGACCTCATCAGTACCTACAACAATCAAGTTTAGTGAGTCTAAAGACTCAACATGCATATATCGTGAATAACAAGTAAATATATCATAAAATTTTACGTAACATAAAAATATCGTATCGTAAAGCGTTATAAATACGTGCATATCTGAAAATCATACGTGAAAGCTTTGCTTGATAGAGCTATGTCATAACATATCATAACGTAATTTTTTTGTAGAGATAATGTTTCTACGCAGTGGCCCATAACATAACATGCAAGTCTGATCAGACTAAACCACAATATACTGGGCGGTAGAGATCATAACAGCCCTTGGACTAGATATCCGTATTCATACATAATCGTAAATCGGTCGTAAGTCACCGGGTGAAGCAATCCCATAAGCATAAGTTGGTCACAAGACATATCGCATATATTTCAAAAATAAACATTTTATATTTTATGCATGTAATATAATTATAACCCTGTTTTACCGAATGAGTTGGATCGTTTCCAGGCTTGCTGCAACCTAATTCTAACATGAGAAACATGCCAATAATCTTAACTTGACCAACAATTCATAATCGGACTAGAAACGAGACAATTACGCCCAACAAACTTAGTATTCAACCATGGCTTCGTACCAACCCGAACCAACATCGAACCATCGTTTAGCCATGATTAAAATACTCCTAAAATACTGGAAAACATAACCCTCGGGCTGTAATACACGAAAATAGTGAATGGAGGCCAAAATTGTAAAACGCTCTTTCGAGAGTTACTTTGGCACATTGTACCGTAAATTCTCGTTCGAGCTCTAAACTTAACCAAATAAAAAACGGACAAATACATTACCTTCCTAACTCATTGAGGTACTGTCCAGTCCAAGACCATAGGCTAAAAACCAACCAAGAACTCAAACAAGCTTCCTGAACCGCAACACCGCTGCTGTTCAATTTCAGTGGCAGCAGCTGTGCTTGCTTCGCTTTGTTTACAAGCACTGACCAGAGCCTCTTCCCAACATCCTAAGGTGTGGCTTAAACCATGGCTAAGGTCCCTAGGCCAACCACAATCCAAGCAAACACCCAAGACAACGTAAAGTTCCCACCCGAGAACCATTCTACACGCGTGGGGGGTGTTGCTTCGTCTTGTTGTCTTGTCTCATTCCAATGGCCATATGATCGACCATGGCTTGATCTAGACATCATGAGGTATTGTGTGATCCATGGCTAAGGGCTAGAAGCCAATCAAGATCCACACTACCAATCAAAATTCAAAACTCACTCACACAAAATCAGAAAATAGAAAACCGAAGGACTTGTCTTGTTTGTTTAAACATTTCGATGGGATCATGAACCAAGCCATAAAAATTCATCTTGGTCACGTCCTAGAAATGCTAAGGAAGGGTCCTCACCATGGTTACAGGCCTTATACAAACCATGATCCGAACCTTCAACTTAGACAATAAAAACAAGGAAATCGAGACTCAACCTTGCAACTATGGGAAAGTTGTTGTCAAGCCTTCGTCCAGCGTGTAGGGGCTTGAACAAATGGACCAACATGACTCCAATACACCCTAGTACATGCCTAGATACAGCCTTGAGTGCCTGAAATCAAACCAACTTCCTGAAAAAACAAAGACAATCAAAACCATGAGGCACAAATGAAAGGGCCGAAAGTACTAGAATTTTCGAAAAGTTGCTGTCGAAATTTCGGTTTTTGCTCCATGAATCATGTACATATAATGTTTTAAAGTATTTATAGAACTTGATTGAAGAGAAAAGAATGATATTGACATGCCTGAAATTCGTTTTGAAGAAAACGAAAAAAATGATACGGCGAACACGACGCGACAAAGACGGAGTTCCTTTTCTTTTCTTATAACATTAAATCTTTTCATTAGTTCATTTTATGAATGAGGTATGTTATTTATTTAAAGAGAAAAATTTAAATAATTCCGCAAACTTACAAATACGAAATACGGGCCTCTACAGTTGGTATCAGAGCTGACCTCTCTTAGTACGGTGTGGTTCGGGGAAGAACCAAGCGGAAGCTGGTGGGCATGTGAGGCCCGGGGCCGAAGAGGGTGGGGGGTGATCGTCGGTGTAATGAGGTTGCACGGACAATGAGCGGCTCCTGGCAGGCTTCTAGGTGGAGGGAACTTGAATGAACCGATCCCACACCGGAATGTGAGAGATTCCGAGACTGTTCAATGTAATGGACTGTAAAGTTGAAGAGAGCTTAAATGATTTGATATGTACTACTCATATCAAGAAGGTGCATCTTCTTTTCGGTAGCTCATCACATAAGAACTCCAAAGTTAAGCGTGCTTGACTTGGGGCAATTTTGGGATGGGTGAGCTCTTGGGAAGTTTCCCGGGGAGCGTGTGAGTGAGGACATAAGAACGCTAGAAAGACTCGTCTTGGTGCAGTGAGGACAGTTGTCGAATCTGGGGCGTTAAAATGTTTATTTTTTAGATATATGCGATATGTCTTGTGGCCACCTCACGCTTATGGGACTCTACCGGTGACTTACGACAGGTTCATGTATGGGTACGAACATCCAGTCCAAGGGCTGTGGTGATCTCTACCACCCAGTATATTGTGGTTTAGTCTGATAAGACGACTCATGTTATGTTACGGGCCACTTGCGTAGAACATTATATCTACAGAAATTTACGATATGCTAATTTATGACAGGGCTCTATCAAGCAACTCTTTTACGTACGATTTTTGAGATATGCACGTATTTATAATTACTCATGACACGATTTCCACGTTACGCTTTACGATACGATATTTTTTACGTTACGCCAAATTTTATGATATATTTTACTTGTTATTCACGATATATGCATGCTGAGTCTTTAGACTCACTAGGCTTGATTGTTGTAGGTATTGATGAGGTAGGGACCGAGGGCGGGGACCAGTGAGCTAGCTTGGGTCGGAAGTAGTAGGAACACGAGGACCTCATTTTTATCATTTACTATTTATGCTCAAACTCAGTTTTTAATTTGACGAATTATTTTAAAGTTGTGGTTTTAAAACAATATTTGCTTCCGCATTTACATTAAACATTAAATCTTTTTATCAGTTTATTTTACGAATAAGGCATGTTATTTATTTAAAAATAAAAATGTTAAATAATTACGCAAATTTAAATATACGAAATACGGGCCTATACAGTTGGTATCAGAGCCTATGTTCTTGTAAAGGGTTGTACTACTACTGATCTCGAGAAGCTCACGAAGTCACGTCTTCGGTCTGTAATTTTACGTTTACGCATTTCGTTTAAAGCATGAAATATTTTAACATGTTTTCATGAAATGATTTATGTCCAGATTATTATTATGCAGTATTTATTTAAATTTAAAGAAATAATAGAAATTATGCATGTTAGTTACGTATAGATTATGCATGGAACAATATGCCTCCTAGACGTATTCCTGAGCGCATGAGAGATGATGAGCATCGTCATGAGGACGGTGAGGATCATAGGCAAAATAGGGACTTACCACCACCCCCTCCACCGGACATGAATGCCCAGATGTTAGCCGGAATGATGCAGTTCTTTGCACAGTTTGCGGGGAACAATGTTGTGGTAGCCAGGCAGACGGGGCCTGAGACTACCTATGAGCGGTTCATGAAGATGAGACCGAAAGAGTTCTCCGGGACGACAGATCCCATGATTGCCGAGGGCTGGATTAAGTCCCTTGAGGTTATCTTCGAGTTCATGGGGCTTCGAGATGAGGACAGGGTTCGTTGTGCGACTTATCTGTTTGGAGGAGACACCCGCTTATGGTGGGAAGCAGCATCTATAGCCTTGAATGTGGCTACTCTGAGCTGGACGTGCTTTAAAGAGGTATTCTACTTCTAAATTTTTTACTGACGAGGTGCGTTCCAGGTTGACCAGGGAATTTATGACCCTGAGACAGGGAGACATGATTGTTGCGGAGTTCATCCCTAAGTTTGAGAGGGGTTGCCTTTTTGTACCCCTGATTGCAAATGACACTGTAGCCAAATTGAGGAAATTTATGGACGGTCTACGGCCGATCTTGCGCCGTTATGTTAGGGTAGCTGGTTCTACTACATATGACGTCGCTTTCCCCAGAGCTCTAGCTGCAGAGCAGGATCTGAATAATATTGAGAGAGATCGCCAAGGCAAGCGACCAGTTCAAGTGCCGCACCGCCCTCCTCAGCAGCAACATCAGAATAAGAGGCCTTTCCATGGACCATCCAGGAACATAGGACATCAGTAGCAGGGACGGGCAGTCCCGAGGACCGTAGAGTACCCAGTCTGTGCTAAGTGCACGTGCCGTCACGCTGGAGCTTGTATGTATGGCTCAGGGAAGTGCTACAAGTGTGGTAGTCCTTGACCACTTACTGAAGTATTGCCCTCAGGGGAGTCTGCCTACCCAAGGCAGAGTTTTTGCCCTCCATGCAGCGGAGACAAACCCAGAGACGATGCTCTTGACAGGTATCTTAAAGCTTTAAGTTTATATTTAAAAGTTATTGTTTCGAGGGTTTGGGTTAAGGTTTTGAACTTAGAAGTTGTGATAGGATTGCATGCTCTAATCAGCGTTAATTCGGGAAATTAGATTAGAAGAACTTTGACCTTCGCATGTCTATGAGTTAGTTCTAGTAATTATTGGGTTCAGCTTGATGTTCCAACCTTTCAGGGAGAATTTTTATAGCTGGTTCAGCTACGAATGCATTGATAGATTCATGGTACTCATTCGTTAATTTCGGAGACCTTTGCGAATTTTTTCCAAATCAAGACCATTGGGCTAGATGTGGCGTATTAGGTAGTATTGCCTTCTGGAGAGGAGCTCGCAGCTACTAATATGATCCGGGAGATAGACCTCGAGCTTCATCCTGAGTATGGAGTGGCTATTAAGGAACAGAGTTTTGATTGACTTCCAGAGGAGATCTGTTCTAGTCCGACCGCTTGGGAGAGAGCAGTTCTTATTCGAACCCGACAGGTACTTTCTTTTACCGCGTATAATACCTTGTGTCCAGGCTAGGAAGCTTATGCGTAGAGGGTGTCGATCATTTTTAGCAACTTTTGTATCTGTTCCCGAGACACCCAGACAGTCAGCCTCCGATGTCCCAATTGTTAGGGACTTTCTAGACGTGTTTCCTGATGACGTCTCTGGTTTGCCACCGGTGAGGGAAGTGGAGATTTCTATTGAGCTTATGCCAGGTACCGCACCGATCTCAAAAGAGCCGTACCGATTAGCACCGACAGAGATGGCAAACCTCAAGAAGCAGATCCAGGAACTTCTTGACAAGGAGTTCATTTGCCCGAGTTTTTCACCATGAGGCGTGCCAGTCATATTTGTGAAGAAGAAGGATGGTTCGATGAGGCTCTGCATTGATTACCGGAATTGAACAGGGTTGTGAAGAACAAATACCCACTCTCGAGAATTGAAGATCTATTTGACCAGTTGTAGGGAGCCTCAGTATTCTCAAAGATTTATCTGGGTTCTAGTTATCACCAGTTGAGGGTGAAAGATGACGATGTTCTCAAGACTGCTTTAGAACTCGTTACGGCCACTTCGAGTTACTTGTGATGTCGTTCGGTTTGACTAATGCGCCAGCGATCTTCATGGATCTCATGAATCGCGTATTTCTGCCGTATCTTGATCAGTTCGTGATAGTATTCATAGACGACATTCTCGTCTACTCAAAGAATCAAGAGGATCACAGCAGACATCTGACCGCAGTTTGCAGACCTTACAGAAGCACAAGCTTTTCGCAAAGTTCAGTAAGTGTGAGTTATGGTTAGAGAAGGTGGCATTCTTAGGCCACATGGTTTCTAGCAGCGGATATCGAGGTAGACCCAGCGAAAGTTGCAGCAGTCAAAGATTGGGTTGTACCAGCAGTATACATCAGAAATCCGTAGTTTCCTTGGGCTAGCAGGATATTATCGGAAGTTTATTCAGGGATTCTCCTCTATCGTATTTCCACTCACGTCGTTGACAAAGAAGAATGCTAAATTTGTGTGGAGCGATGAGTGTCAAAAGAGCTTCGATACGTTGAAGCAAGATCTTATCTCAGCACCAGTATTGGCCATGCCGTCAGGACCCGGACACTTTGTTTTGTATACCGATGCTTCGAAACTCGGTCTAGGCGTAGTATTGATGCAGCATGGGAAGTTAAAAGCGTATGTTTCTCGCCAGTTAAAAATCCATGAGAAGAACTACCCTACCCACGATCTAGATTTGGTAGCCGTTGTTTTTGCCTTGAAGATTTTGAGGCATTATTTTTCCGGAGAGAAGTGCCAGCCCTTTACAGACCATAAGAGCCTCAAGTATTTCTTTACGCAGAAAGAGCTGAATATGCGTCAGAGGCGTTGGTTGGAGCTAGTGAAAGACTATGACTCTGACATTAGCTACCACCCGGGCAAGGCTAATTTAGTTGCGGATGCACTGAGCAGGAAATTCACAGTGATGGCTCAATTGGTGATTCCGAGACCTCTTCAGTTTGAGATGCAAAGGTTTGACCTAGAGACTTATCTTCGAGGTAGAGTTCCTCGTCTAACTACTTAGACGATTCAGTCTTCTCTTCTAGACCGTATTTGCTGTGGACAGTCAGTAGATGAGCAGTTGGCAAAGTGGAGGGAGATAGATGAGGCCAAGGGCAGTATTTTGTATACAGTTAGCGACACTATTATGAGATATTGAGACAGAATGTGGGTTTCTAGCAGCGATTCTATTCGAGCAGATATTTTATCTGAGGCCCACATGTCGCCATACTCTATTCATACTGGGAGTACGAAGATGTACAAAGACCTGCAGTTGTTGTATTGGTGCCCCGGAATGAAGAAGGATATCAGACGTTTTGTATCCGAGTGTCTGACGTGTCAGCTAGTGAAAGCGGAACATCAGAGACCAGCAGGCTTGCTCAAGCCTCTTCCTATTCCCGAGTGGAAGTGGGAGAATATTACCATGGACTTCGTGGTAGGTTTGCCGAAGTCAGCCAGAGGATCAAATGCTATCTGGGTGATTGTTGATCTTCTTACCAAGTCAGCACACTTCTTGCCCATTAAGACGACTTTCACCATGATTCAGTATGCAGAGTTGTACATCCGAGAGATAGTCAGACTTCATGGTATTCCCGTTTCTATAGTATCTGACCGAGATCTGGATTCACTTCCTCCTTTTGGAAGAGTCTGCATTCAACTGTGGGTACGAAGTTGCTGTTTAGCACAACCTTCCATCCTCAGACGGATGGTCAGTCAGAGAGAGTTATCTAGAGTTTGGAGGATTTTATCCGTGCATGTGTCATCAATTTCTCAGGGAGTTGGGAGTCGAATTTTCCATTGGTGGAGTTCTCCTATAACAACAGTTTTCATTCATCTATAGGTATGGCTCTGTATAAAGCACTGTACGGTCGTAAGTGTAGATCTCCTATTCATTGGGGTGAAGTAGGGGAGAGATCAGAATTGGGTCGGAGATTATTCAGCAGACTACCGATGTAGTAGTCAAGATCCGTGATAGGTTGAGGACTGCTCAGAGTCGACAGAAGAATTATGCGGATCAGAGGAGGATGGATCTAGAGTTTGCCGTTGGCGAACATATTTTCGTGAAGATAGCATCTATTAATGGTGTCATGCGGTTTGGAAGAAAGGAAAGCTTAGTCTGAGATTCATCAGACCATTTGAGATCCTCAACAGGGTTGGACGTTAGCTTATCGTGTTGCTCTTTCGTCGAATCTGGCCGGAGTACACATGTATTCCACGTCTCTATGCTGAGGAAGTATATGGCGAATCCTTCGCATGTCTTGAACTTTGAACCGTTGCAGCTCACTTCGAACATGTCTTGTGAAGAAAGACTAGTGCAGATCTTAGACAGACAGGATAAGAAGCTTCGGAACAAACTGGTGAAGCTAGTGAAGGTCAAATGGCTTAATCATTCGGAGGAGGAAGCTACGTGGGAATCTGAGCCTGAGATGAAGAGTCGATACCAAGAGTTATTCGGTAAGTTTTAATTTCGATGACGAAATTTCTTTTAAGGGGGGAGAGTTGTAGAACCCGATAAATCAGATTATGTATAAGCCATACATAATTACTATTATTTAAATTAAAATAATTTTTATGCATGAGGGTTTAAATTCATTCTTTCAAAATTGGTTGAGTTATGATTATTTATTTTACGCAGAAGTTTAGTTTTTATCTTTCTGGACAAATAAGCGGGGCCGGACTGGAATTGGAGTATTGATATAAAATTTAATAATAAGAAAATATTCCTAGAATTTATTAAGATAAAGAATAATTTATTTTAAGGTAAAAGTATGTCTAAGGATTTATTTAATTAATTAGAGTTAAGTAGTAAATAAGTTCTTTTATGTCCAATACTTAATTAAAAGCCTAAATTAAAATGTGTAACCAATTGGGATAAATTAATCTAGGCATATTTTATGTAAGAAATTGTAACTTAACATGTTAGTAATTTATTTTAAGACTTAGCCATGCATGCAAGAAAATTACTATCCTAAATTAATTTATTATTTCATTAAAATACATAATAATTGTTTAAAACATTAAAGAGTTAAAATTCAATAATCAAGCAACATTTTACCCCATTTTGTTAGCATAATTTTGGCCCCTTCAATCAAACCCTTACTTGGTTGGCAACTCTCCTTTATTATCACCTTTCCTTATTTTCTTTGTAGATAATTCCCTCACTTTTAATCACCAACAATTAATCATTTAAGCAATATTCTTGCCTTGTTTTGTTACGAGAAAAATCGGCCATCAACTCCCCTATATCTCCCTCAAATCCCATAATATCACCTCATTTCCTTATCTCCAAAAGAATCAAGGATAGAAAGATTTTTATCTTGCCACTCAATCCCCATTTAATTAGTATCCTTCCCATTTATTTCCTAGCCATTCTCTCCATCCTCACTCTCAAAATTTCAGAGTAAATCAGCAACAAAAAATCGTGACTTGCATCAAGAGAAAACAAGAGAGAAAACAAGAAAAGAAACTCCGTCTCCTGCCGCACCGTGTTCGCCGTATCATTTTTTTTCTTCAAAACGAATTTCAGGCATGTCTATATTATTCTTTTCTCTTCAATCATGTTCTATAAATACTTTAAAACATTATATGTACATGATTCATGGAGCAAAAACCAAAATTGGGACAGCCTTTTCGAAAATTCTATGCAGTATTTTCGGCCCTTTCATTTCTGCCTCACGGTTTTGATTGTCTTTGGGGTTTCAGGAGGTTGATTCGATTCCAAGCACTCAAGGATGTATCTAGGCATGTACTAGGGTGTATTGGAGTCGTGTTGGTCCATTATTTTAAGCCCCTACACTCTGGACGAAGGCTTGACAACAACTTTCCCTTAGTTGCAAGGTGGAGTCTTGATTTCTTTGTTTTGATTGTCTAAGTTGAAAGGTTCGGATCATGGTTGGTCTAAGGCCTGTAACCATGGTTAGAACCCTTCCTTAGCATGTCTAGGAAGTAACCAAGATGGCCTTTCATGGATTGGTTCATGATCCCAACGAAAGTTTTAACAAACAAGACAAGTCCTTCGGTTTTCTCTTTTCTGATTTTGTGTGAATGAGTTTCGAATTTTGAGTGGTTGGGTGGATCTCAGTTGGCTTCTAGCCCTTAGCCATGGTTCACACAATATCTCATGATGTCTAGATCAAGCCATGGTCAGTCGTATGGCGATTGGAATGAGACAAGGCAGCAAGACGAAGCAACACCCCTACGCGTGCAGAATGGTGTTCTCGGGTGGAGCTTCAGATTGTCGTAGGTGTTTGTTTGTATTGTGGTTGTCCTAGGGCCCCTAGCCATGGTTCAAGCCATACCTTAGGATGTTGGGGAGAGGCTCTAGTTGGTGGTTTAAGCCCTAATGGCCATTAGCCTTGTAACCGAAGCGAAGCTGCTACCACGTTATTTCACAGCAACTTTTTCATCGGTTCAGAGGTCATGTACGAGTTCTTGGTTGGCTTTTAGCCTATGGCCTTGGACTGGAAAGTACCTCAATGAGTTAGCAAGGTCATGGTTTTGGCCGTTCCTGATTTGGTTAAGTTTAGAGGTCGTACGAGAATTTACGGTGCAATGTGCCAAAGTGACTCTCGAAAGAGTGTTTCATAATTTTGGCCTCCATTCCCATTTTTCTTGTATTACAGCCATAGGAATTTATTTTCCATAATTTTAGGTGTATTTAATCATGACTAAACAATGGTTCGATGTTGATTCGGGTTGGTACAGAGTCATGGTTGGAATATTAGTTTGTGGGTCGCGTTTGTCTCATTTTTGGGTTCGGTTATGAAGCTTTAGTCAATTTGAAATTATTTGCATGTTCCTCATGTTAGAAGTAGGTTGCAGCGAGCCTGGGAATGATCCAAACCTTTTGATAAAAATGTGGTTATAATTATATTACGTGCAAAAATATAAAATGTTTATTTTGAGATATATGCGATATCTTCTGGCCAACTCACGCTTATGGGATTTCTACCGGTGACTTACGACCGGTTCATGTTCTTGTTCATGTATGGTTACGGACATCTAGTCCAAGGGCTGTGGTGATCTCTAGTGCCCAGTATACTGTGGTTTAGTCTGATTAGACGATTCATGTTATGTTACGGGCCACTTGCGTAAAACATTATCTCTACAGAAAATTATGATATGCTAATTTATGACAAGGCTTTATCGAGCAACTCTTTTACGTACGATTTTTCAGATATGCACGTATTTATAATTACTCATGACACTATTTTCACGTTACGATTTACGATACGATATTTTTACGTTACGCCAAATTTTATGATATATTTTACTTGTTATTCACGATATATGCATACTGAGTCTTTAGACTCACTAGGCTAGATTGTTGTTGGTACTGATGAGGTCGGGACCGAGGGCGGGGCCAGTGAGCTAGCTTGGGTCGGCAGTAGTAGGAACCCGAGGACCTCATTTTATCATTTACTATTTATTCTCAAACTCAATTTTCACTTTGACAAATTATTTTTAAGTTGTGGTTTGAAAACAATATTTGCTTCTGCTATTACATTAAACATTAAACCTTTTTATCAGTTTATTTTATGAATGAGGCATGTTATTTATTTAAAAAGAAAAATTTTAAATAATTCCGCAAATTTACAAATACGAAATACGGGCCTCTACATAGGGCCTCTTGCCCTTCCGGTCGTTCTCGATATCTCTCTGGGCATGTTCTGCCCCCAAGGCTCTCAACAAGGCAAAAACATACGTAGTAGGACAAGCAGCTCTCACATCACGGCGCAAGATCGGCCGCAAACCAACAATTATATGCCTCAACTTCTCCTGGGCATCATTCACAATCAGGGGCACAAAGTGACACCCCCTCTCAAATTACCTGACAAACTCTGCTACGCTGATGTCTCCTTGTCGCAACGTCATGAACTTCCATGGTCAGGCGGGAGCGTACTTCCTCAGTGAAGTACTTGGAGTAGAAGACCTCCTTGAAACCAGTCGAAGTCAGTGTTTGCAAATTCACTGACACAGGATGCACTCTCCCACCACAATCTAGCGTCTCCTGTCAGTAGAAAAGTGGCACACCTGACCCTGTCTGCATCCTACTGCTCCATGAAAACAAAAATTATCTTGATGGACTTAATTCATCCCTCATCTATCACTGGGTCGGTAGTTCGCGAAAACTCCTTTGGGTCCATCCTCCGGAACCTCTCATAAATCGCCTCTGGTCTGGGCATCGCCCCTTTATCCATTGTAGCTTTGTTCCCCGCAAACTATGCGAAATACTGAGTCATCCCTGCAAGCATCTTACCCTGCATATCTGGTGGTGGACGAGGAGGAGTGGCCCTCTCCCCATCCCGAGGGTCTCTATCATCATCGTCTGCACCACGCACAATCCTACGTCTGGGAGGCATTAATTAGAAACTTTCAAATTGTGATAACAATAAACTGATTATTCAAAATATTTGCAACGAAAATATCACAAATAAAGTTTGCTAAAAACACTTGTTTAAATATCGTAAACAATAACATGAAATCAGAATATTTGAAACATTGCGTAATTTCTTAGAAACATGTGCGGTCCTCGGGTTTAGCCTCCTGCGCAGTCCAAGCCGGATCATTGGTCCCCACTCCTCGTCTCCTCTAAGTCATCCTCACCTGCATCTATCATGTCTAGTGAGTCTAAAGACTCAACATGTATAAACTGGTGATGCGACTTTGATTGTTGCACTCCCAAGAGCAGGTTATACACAAGTAGTATAATTCGGTGAGTCTGAATATCGTATCACTGGGAAGCTAAGGTAATTACAAGTCCACTACAATGTCTTTTGATTTATTTTTTTTCGTTTAATTGTTTGAATCTTATTGTAATTTTATTATTCAAATTTTAATTTAATTAGTTGAGATTAAAAGATCCACTCTTGGTATTTTAATAAAGTTAATATTAATGAACATTATTGAAATCCACTTAATAAAATTATTTCCATATATTAAATAATCGTATTTATATTATGTTATATATTATTATCTTATAATTATATATACCAAGACTTATAAATGTTGTCAAGTATTTATTGTGCTATATATATATATATATATATATATATATATATATATATATATATATATATATATATATATATATTTGTAAACACTAAATTAAGGTTCCCATTTTAAATGGTTGTTAAAACCAAACTAATATTTAAATGGTACCAAGAAATTAATATTATGATATATTCATATATAATAAATCAAGACATCCACTTTAAATGGTTTTTTATACCAAACTAAAAATTAAATGGTTCCAAGAATTTAGTGTAACATATAGCAACAATAAATCAAAACTCCCACTTATAAGTAGGGTATAATAATGCTTAAAGAAATAAATATAACATAAACAATAAATAATGATTAAATAATATAAAACATAGATTCTTACATTTTAATAACCTTATTATCATGCCAAGAGTTTCACCTTTTCATCTCAACTTTGGGGAGTTAGCTACTCATTATTCAAAGTGTAAAAATTTGAATAAGAAATTAACATTGTAATTATATTTAAATGAAGAAATAAAGAAAAACAAAAAGAGAAATATTATAAACTCAAAGGTTTGTTCATAAAATGAGCGATATCTCAATTCATTACAATGCACCCCTATTTATAGCAAAATTTGAGGAGACAACCATAAATAAAATATTGATTTTTTATACATAAGTCCTCATTGGTGTTCCAAAAAATTATATTTTAATACACATCACTTTTGAAAATCTTCTCATCCGAATTTTCTTTTCCATATAAAACAAAACATTTAGATAATTGAGTTGTTTGAATTGTGGTATTTTTTTAAAACCATTTGACCAAGTAATTTGAGATATATGGTCAAAATACTAGAGCATGGTAAAACTCCCACTTCTTTGATAACTTTATTTGTTGTTTAATTTGATCCCACTTGTGAGAAGATTTTTATCTCATACTTTCCACCAATATTTTAGACATTAACATCAGCTTTCTACAGGTCCAAGAATCATCTTAATCCCATTTGCAACGCCAAGTATATTCTTGTTTTATCAAACCTGTAAAAA
Organism: Primulina eburnea; assembly: GCF_022965805.1. Classification (NCBI taxonomy): domain Eukaryota; kingdom Viridiplantae; phylum Streptophyta; class Magnoliopsida; order Lamiales; family Gesneriaceae; genus Primulina; species Primulina eburnea. The sequence goes on from NC_133117.1 coordinate 12,703,372, forward strand.
TAGTAAAAACTTTTAATTACACAACAACTTATATTTTATACAATTTATTATAAAATACATAATATTTAAACATTTAATAAAACAAAAACTATAAATTTATATTATAAAACACTTAATTAATAAACAATTTTTTATCTTTATCAACTGGAGAAAGCAAGTACTACGTAATAAAACCACATGCATCTTTAAAGTAGGGCTTAAATACTTTAAACTTGAACGTAAAAGCATAAACATACTTGAAACTTGAACGTAGTAGCATAAACATAGACATGCCATCATCATAAAACTTTTCTTAAACATACTTGCATTTTTGCTTACAGATATGTTTCAAAGCAAGTGATCCATACATAAATATGCATGATCAGACTAAACCACAGTACTGAGCTAGCATGGAAAGTCCACTACCACATACATGAGATCTCCGGTCATGCTTTACTGGGTGGATTGGTCCCTGGTCAAACTTTACCGCTTTCCAATCCTGATCTAAACTCAGTCATGCTTTACCGGGGTGGAGAAGTCCTCGGCCACGTTCACCGACTTCCAAACCCGTTCATAATTTGGTAACAAGAAATTTAGCATACATAAAAACATAAAAAAATTTCTTTTGCACGTCAAACATACTTACTTGGCGTTGAAAGATTCGTTGGATCTCGTTTGGGGCCACTGCTGCACATACTAACATGAGTTCGAATCCTATCGTGCATAACTTAGACGTATAATCATGTTCTCACCCAAAAATGACAAATTTTATGATGTTCTAAATCTCTCGGGACTTGACCTTGTTTAATCATCGTACTAAATCATTACATCAAACCCAAAAACAATCCCTAAAAATAATTATAATAATAATTTTTTTTAAAAGGAAAAGGACTTCGTGTAAGGGTCTGGGTCAGGATCCGTGTAGGTGCTGGAAATTCAGATTTCGAAGGAAGCATTGACCCAGTGTCAGGGTCTGGCTAAGGGTCCGTGTAGGTGCTGGAATTGTAAACCAAGGGAGAAACACTACACTTATGGCTTATTCTTCCTAACTCGATCATACGGGTCGTGAACCAATGCCTCGAGACCCATCCTAGGATGCTATGACACTTATTCAAACTCAAACTGTAACGTACCGTAATTTTTACTACTTCAAAATTTGCGGAAAGATTTAAAGTTTTCTTAAACATAAAATCTATAAGGTCGTCACTCATCATTCATCATATTAATATTTGAAATCAACATCACCAAATAAATTTTCCAACAACATACTTGTTTCAAATGTCTCACATCTAACATAAAAGCAGACTATTTTAAACTTTTCATAAAAACATAAACTTAGTGGTCCTCGGGTTTAGCCTTCCGCTCAGTCCAAGCCTGCCCCTTGGTCGCCACCTCCTGTCTCGTCCTCAACATACTCACCTGGATCGATCAAGTCTAGTGAGTCTAAAGACTCAACACGTATAAAGTGGAGATAGCAAGTACTACCTAAAAAACCACATAAAATTTCAAAATATAACATACATACTTGAAAGTTGAACCTACATCATAAACTTTAATTTACATACATACATAATTAGACGTGCCATCAACTTAAAATTTTCATAAACATACTTGCATACTTGAACATACATAACTTCAATATTTTTCATAGAGGATGTTTCAAAGCAAGTGACCCATAACATAATAAATGCCTGATTAGAAAAACCACAGTACTGGGCTGACAGAAACGTATCCACTGCCACATACATAAGATACCCGTTCATAATTTAACGGGCTGGTTGGTCCCCGTTCATAATTCAACGCTTTCCAACCTCGATCTAACCCGTTCATAATTTAACGGGTGGATTGGTCCTCGTTCATAATTTAACGGTTTCCAATCCTAAACATAATTTGATCACAAGACATTTAGCATACCTCAAAAACTTAAAATATTTTCTTTGCACGTCATACATACTTACTTGGTGTCGAGAGATTCGTTGGACTTTGACTGGGGCCGTTGCTGCAACATACTACATGAAATTTCATAATTACCTTGCATAACTTAGACGTAAATATCATGCTTACTCTCAAGCTCAATAATTTCTTAGGACATTCTGTAATTTCCAATGACACGACTTTGATAAATCCTTGCACTAAACCATAACATCAAACCTCAAAATCATAAATAAATTTTCCTAAAATACGTGAGTACACGGACCCCGACCCCAGGTCCGTGTACAGGTCCGTCTAGGTACTGCCAAGTAATACTCAAAAGGAATAGGAGGCACGGACCCCGTGCCTAGGTCCGTAAGGGGTCCGTGTTGGCTCACAAAAATGGCTACTCGAAGGAAACAAAGGCACGGACCCCGTGGAGAGGTCCGTGTCCGGGTCCGTGTACCTGCGGTGGCATGAAACTTACGAAAATTTTGAACGTGATATGCTTAACTCCCTCGACTCAACTGCACAGACCAAGAATCAACACGACGAGCTCATCTTAGGCTAAATGACCCAAGCCTAAACAATTGTCCCAAAACAACCAAAATCACAATCAACCCAACAAACCCGTGAACGAGACTTTTTGACAACAAATGGTTCTATACGACATTCAATCTCCCAGGCGCCTAAGACAAGAAACGAAGCTTCATTATACATCCCAACATCATAAATAATATACCTATACGCAGCAACTGATCACCGTCGATTCCCAAAGAGGCCTGCAACATAAAACTTCAAGAACACAATTTACGTAAAAGTTGCAGTTTGAGCAGTCCCACGAAAAACGCCATAACTCACTCAATTTTAATCCAAAAATTTCGAATTTTATATAAAATCGAAGGAATCAAAAAGTTCTACGTTTTTGTTGTTGAAAGTTTTCTCAAAATATGAATCGAAATTTCGCAGTTTTTACCAGAACAATAAAAACGAAAATTGTAGATCTAAAAATCGTTTCACAAGCTGTCCCAACGTATTTGCTCAAACTTCTACACATCGTACACATGATTTTAAGCATAAATAACAACACACGCATAATATGACATGATCGATACAGAAAAGAGAGATTATACGTGCCTTTGTCGATTAAATAATACTGAAACGACGACACTGAAACGGAGACGGAGCGAGAGACGATCCGGGATGAAGGTGGCTCGATTTTCTTGAAATAAACTCAACAAAATATTGCTGGAAATTTCAGAGGGAAGGAACGATTGCTGAAGAAGAAGTTGAGAGGAGAGAAATGATATAGAGGTTGATGGAGGAGAGTGAAAGTTTCTCTTCTCTCCTTAGTCAAATAAAATAATAAACATGTGTGTTTTGTTTATAATGAAGGGGTGTGTGTATACGTGTATGAGTATGCGTGAAAAGGTGTTGGAATAATTGAATATTTTAATATGTGTGTGTGGTGTGTAATAAACCATCTAATTAGTACTTATAAAGTGTTTTTAAATAAATAAATCATGATAATAAAAATGTTAACAAATCAACAAATTAATACAATTCTAATCCCATAATAAATTTACTAAAATCCCCTAATTGATAAACTTTAAAAGTTTAAAAATCCTAAAATGACTTAATATTTAAATTAGGCTTTAAAAATATTAAAACTTCATAAATTATTTAAAATGCCTCAAACCTAACGTAAAATAAAATACCACAATTAAAGTCACTAAAAATCATCCCGGTCTCCTTTCCTCGATCCCGCCTCGAATAATCGTCTGAAACATAAAACTCAAGAAAACATTCTAACGTAGATCAATTAAACATAGATATTAAAATAATGAAATTTCATAAATTAAATAAATGCATAGATTTTATGTATACTGATTTTTGGGCTTTACACAAACAAACGCCCCAAAACAACTACGCATTACAAACAATGCAACCCAATCCGTGAACTCGACATTTGACACCAAAATGCATCTTACGGCTTTTAATGCAAAAAATTTCCTATCGATGCGATCCGACACACCAAAAATCATCTCAAAATCATACTCAACTTACTTAAACGTAGCAGTGAACACCCGTCGATCCCCAATGAAGCCTGCAACAATAAAACATGAAGAACACATTTTCAGAAAATCACAATTTGAGCAGTCCCACAAAAACGATCATAACTCACTCATTTCTGATAAAAATATTTTGAATTTACTGTCAAATCAAATATATCAAAAAATTCTAGGTTTTATAAGTCGAAAGTTGTTTTCAGAAAATCAACCAAAAAATAACAGTACCTCAAATGACAGCAAATTTCTAGTTTCCAGATCCAAAATCGTTTCAAAATGATCCAACCAATTTTCTCTCAAACTTTGTACAACATACATGAATTTTTACACTTATTAAACATTAAAACAAATATTATGACGAGATCGATGCATAAACGAAAGAATATACATGTCTTTTGATATTTAAAATTACCGAACCTACGATACCGAAGCGGAAAAGATGCAAGGTTGATCCGGAACGAACGTGGCACGATTTTTCTTGAATAAAATCCAAAACAAATTGCTAGAAAAATTCAGCGGAGGGGGCGGCTGTTTGAAGAGTCAAGGAACCCTAAGTTTTCTTCTAAAAATAATTTGAAATGAAAGGTGTATGTGTGGGTTGTGTGAATAGGCGTGTATGTGTGTGTGTCAATGGTGTGTGCGCGTTAGTTTAGATAGTGGAGAGCGGATTAGGGGGTTTAATTACGGAAAAATAAATTGCCTAATTAGCTAATTATCATGCTAATTAAAATACTAACTATATTATCCAATTAATTAAAATTCTAACCCCGAAAAATCTTGAATAAAATCCCCTAGCTTAAAAATATGAAATGCACAGGTGCAACATCTTTAAAAGTTTTAAATCATAAAATCACTTAATAATTAAATTAAGCTTTTAAAATGCTATAAATTAAATAAATCTTTTAAAATTCCCCAACCCTAACTTAAAATAAAATACCACATTTTAAAATTGCCAAAAATCGTCACCAGTCTCTTTTCCTCGATCCCGCATCGAATAATAGCCAGAAACATGAAACCCAATAAACATTTTAACGTGCATCACATAAACATAAATAATTTAAAATAATGCAAAGAAATAAATCATGCATTGTTAAAAATCATTTTAAAATTAAATAAATATTTTAGCAATTTAAATAAATGCATGAGTTTTACGTGTACTGAATTTTGGCTCTACAGTTCCTCCCCCACTTAAATATATTTCGTCCTCGAAATTAAGTCTTACCAAATAACTCTGGGTAGCTATTCCTCATCTCTGCCTCGGTCTACCATGTGGCTTCCTCCACTGATTGATTCAGCCACCGGACTTTCACCAGCTTGGTTATCTTGTTCCGAAGTCTCCGTTCCTGTCGGTCTAGGATTTGGTCTGGTCTTTCCTCATACGACATATCTGGAGCAAGCTGTAACGGCTCATAGCTCAAAACATGCGAGGGATTTGCTAGGTACTTCCTCAGCATCGAGACGTGGAACATATTGTGTACACCGGCCAAATTCGGCGGTAGAGCTACACGATAAGCTATTGTCCCAACTTTGTCAAGAATTTCGAACGGTTCAACAAATCTCGGACTAAGCTTGCCTCTCTTCCAAAACCTCATAACACCCTTCATAGGTGTTATCTTTACGAAAACGTGATCGCCTATGGAAAACTCAAGATCCCTTCTCTCTTGTCAGCATAACTCTTTTCACGACTCTGGGCGGTCTTCATCTTGTCTCGGATCTTGACCACTACATCTGCAGTCTGCTGAAAAATCTATGGACCAAGTTCTGATCGCTCACCGACTTCATCCCAATTAATAGGCGATCTGCACTACCTTCCATACAGTGCCTCGTAAGGAGCCATACCTATAGACGATTGGAAATTGTTTTTGTAGGTAAACTCCACTAGAGGTAGCTTCGATTCCCAATTCCCATAGAAATCAATCACACAGGCTCGCAACAAGTCTTCCAAAATCCGAATCACACACTCAGACTGACCATCTGTCTGAGGGTGGAAAGCTGCACTGAATAGCAACTTCGTCCCCATGGCTGCGTGCAAACTCTTCTAGAAGAACGATGTAAAACTCGGGTCCCTGTCGGACACAATAGAAACTGGAATGTGCATTCGAACTATCTCCCTGATATAGAGCTCCTCATACTGCGTCATGGAGAAAGTCGTCTTCACTGGCAAGAAGTGTGCCGACTAAGTAAGTCGATCCACTATAACCCAAATAGCATTGGATCCTCTGACTGACCTCAGCAAACCAACAACGAAGTCCATGGTGATATTCTCTCACTTTCACTTGGGGATAGGGAGTGGCTTAAGCATCTCTGCTGACCTCTGATTCTCTGCCTTCACCTGCTGACAAGTGAGACATTCAGACACAAATCGACAGATGTCTCTCTTCATACCTTACCACCAATACAAAATCTGCAAATCCTTGTACATCTTGGTACCTCCTGGATTAATGGAATATGGAGATGCATGTGCCTTTGTCAGAATATCCTCTCTGATTTAATCAACACTAGGCACCCACATCCTTCCTCTTTACCTCACAATACCATCAGACACAGTATAGAGTACACTGCCCTTGGCTTCATCATGCAGTATCCATTCCTGCAACTGCTCATCTGAAGGCTGACCTCTACGGATTTGGTAAAACAAAGAAGATTGGACTGTCATATTTGACAACTTAGGAGCTCTGCCCTTAGGATAAACCTCTAACCCAAATCTCTGAATCTCTGATTGAAGAGACCTCTATACTAACAGCTATGCTACGACCATCAGCCACAACATTAGCTTTCCCTGGATGGTAACTAATTTCACAATCGTAGTCTTTCACTAACTCTAACCACCGTCTTTGTCTCATATTCATTTCCTATGCGTGAAGAAATACTTGAGACTCTTGTAATCAATTAATATCTGGCATTTCTTGTTGTACAAATATTGTCTCCATATATTCAACGCAAAGACAACGGCGGCTAACTCAAGATCATGAGTCGGATAATTCTTCTCATCCACTTTCAACTGTCTGAAGGTATAAGCTATGACCCAACCATGCTGCATCAACACTGCGCCTAAACCGCGCTTAGAAGTATTGGTGTATTGCACAAAATTGACTTGCCCTGCTGGCATGGCTTACACTGACGCTGAAATAAGAGCTTTCCAAAGTATCAAATCTCTTTTAACATTCATAACTCCAAACGAATTTAGCATTCTTTTTGGTCAATGAGGTGAGTGGCACTGCTATCGAAGAAAATTTCTGAATAAATTTCCTGTAGTAGCCTGTTAGGCCTAGGAAATTGCGGATGTCCGATGCATTCTTCGGCTCAACCCATTCCTTAACTGCTGTTAACTTAGCTAGATCCACCTTAATGCCACTGCTAGATATTACATGACCCAAAAACGCTACCTTCTCCAACAAAAATTCACACTTACTGAATTTTCCAAACAACTTGCGACTCTACAAGATATGGAAAACTGTAACCAAATGCTGGCGGTGCTCCTCATGATTCTTGGAGTAGATGAGAATGTCGTCGATGAATACTATGACGAAATCATCTAGGTAAGGCTGAAATAATCGATTGATGAGGTTCATAAATATCGATGGAGCATTCATCAGTCCAAACGATATTACTAAGAACTCGTAGTTCCCATACCTCATTATGAAAGCTGTCTTATGAACATCTACATCCTTTACCTTCAGCTGATGATACCCAGATCATAGATCTATCTTATAGAACACTGTGGCTCCTTGAAACTGATGGAATAAGTTCTTGATCCTTGGTAGGGGGTATTCTTTGTCTAGAAGCTCTTGAATCTGCTGTTTGAGTTCTAACATCTCAGTTGGAGCTATCGGTACGGTGACTTAAAGATTGGCACGGTGCCTGACACAAGGTCAATGGAAAGCTCCACCTCTCTCTCTGGTGGAAGGCCTGTAACTGTCATCTGAAAAGACGTTAGGAAAATCTCTAACTACTGGTACATGAGATATAGACGGAGTGGGTACATCAAGCGCTGAAAAAACGTCTGCCAAGAAAACCTGACACCCCTTGTGAATAAGTCTCCGTGCCTGCATGACGAACACTCTCCCATGAGTCGGTTGCCTTCACGGTGGGCAGTCTTTTAGCATATGATCGCCGGCTCCGCAGTTGAAGCATTTTCCCGATCGCATTAAACAATGTCCTGGATGCTGACGATTGCACTTCGGGCACACTGGGTACTCACCGGGCCGCTGAGGAGCCTTCTGCTCAGGAATAGGACCCTTGCCTTTCGGCAGCCCCTGAAATGGTATCTTCCCCTGCTGTCCAGGGAAAGGCCTCTTAAACTGAGGTCACTGCTGCTGCTGCTACGGTGCCTGATAGGGCCTCTTGCCCTGCCTATCAATCTCTATGTCCCTCTAGTCCTGCTTTGTCGCCAAGACTCTAGACACGGAAATGGCATAGGTGGTAGGACAAGCAACTCTCACATCACGGCGCAAGATCGGCCGCAAACCATCCATAAAATGCCTCAGCTTCTCCCGGGTATCATTAGCAATCAGGGGCACAAAGTGACACCTCCTCTCGAACTTTCTGACGAACACTGCAACACTGCTCTCTCCCTAACGCAACGTCATGAGCTCCCTATTCAATCTAGATCGTACTTCCTCAGTGAAGTACTTGGAGTAGCAAACCTCCTTGAAACCCTCCCAAGTAAGGGTCTGGAAATTTACCGATACAAAAGCGCTCTCCCACTACAATCTCGCGTCTCCTGTCAGTAGAATTGTGGCACATCCGACCTTGTCTGTAGTCCATCCTTCAGCTATCATCGGGTCATTAGTCCCCGAGAACTCCTTTGGATCCATCCTCTTAAAACTCTCATAGTACTGCTTCCGGTCTGGGCCTCGCCCCTATGTTTACTACAGTCTGGTTCTCCGCAAAATGTGCGAAGAACCGGGTCATTCCTGCAAACATATGAGCCTGCATATCTGGGGGTGGACGAGAAGGAGTGACCCTCTCCCCATCCCGGGCTTCCCTTTTCTCATCGCCTGCTTCACCCACAATCCTATGTCTAGTAAGCATACTGTTCCAACATTTACTCAACGCGTAAACCCAACATGCATGAACATAATATTAATAGCAAAAGATGCGCGTAAATTGAATTTAAATATGCACATGCTGAAATCATGACTGGATACATATTACATGAATGAATTTAAGACTTTAAAACTTATAGACTTGAGGTGTAATGTAGAACCCGTAAATCAGTCTACGTATAAGCCACACATAATTCTAGATTTTTAAATTTAAATTGACTTCATTGCATGAATATTTAAATGCTTTCCTTTGAAGTTAATTATTTTATTATTTCATGAAGTAGTTTGATTTTTCAGTTATTTCAGTGAGGTCGGACTGGAGTTTGAGTTTTGAGATAGAATTTAAGATTCGAGAAATATTTCCAGAAGTTATTTTAGCTAGCAAGTAAGTTCATTTAAGTTAAAAAGGAGGTTCGAGGATTTAATTTAATTACTTGAGGAGAGTAGAAAATAAGCTCATTTAAGTTACTTAATAGAGGGATTAATTCACTAAATTAATTAAAGGATTAGTGGGGCTTTTAAGGGTTAGTAATTTACTAAGTAATTAACATTTTCCCCCTTCATTTATTTGGGAATTTTTGGCCCCCTTGTTGTCTAGACAACTCCTTGCCAACTCATCAACCTTTTGACCCTTTCTTTGCATGTAATTAGTAGGATAATTCTATGATTTTTGGGAGTACCATTTAATTAATTAAGGAGCTTATCCTAGTCTAGATTAGCAAAGTAAATTTCGGCCATCACCCTTCTAGACCCATCCAAGAAGATTTTCTAGCAAACAACAATTCAAATTTCAAATGAGAGTGGACTTGGTCTTGATTCTTCCCTATATTGTTCACCATTCTCCTCCACTCCCCTAACAACTTAATCCCCTCCCTCACCACCGAAATACAGCAGCTCTTTTCAAATTAAAAACCGTGAGTCTTAGCTAGAAAGAAAGGGAAAGAAATCGAGTAGAAGGAAAGGAAAGAAGATCACTCCACCTCCTCCGTGCCGCGTCGTCGTCGTTTCGTTTATTTTCTTTCGAAACGAAACCAGGCATGTCTAGATTTCTTTCAAACCTCAATCAGGTCATATTACCCTTATTTTTACATTCCATGATCATTACTTTCATGCTAAAACCGAAACGTTTCAAGAAATTTTCAGAAATCATCACATGCAGATTTTTCGGTTTTCTTGTGCAGCTTCATAGTTTGCTTCGTGTTGTGGATTTCAGGTTATGGATCGACTCCAAGCTCCCAAGGCTGTTCCTAGACATGTAATAGGATGCATTAGGACCATGTTGGTTTATTCATTCAGCCCACATACTTGCTGGAAAACCGAAATGACAGCAAGTTCCCCATAGGTGCAGGATTTGGGTTCGAAAATTCAGTTTTGATGTCAAATGGATATGAATCTAATCATGGCTGCCCCAAGGCCTATAGCCATGGTTAGATCACTTCCCTAGCATGTCTAAGACGTGACTAAGTCGCCCTTTTGGTTGCTTGGTCCATGGTTACTCTGTTTTCAATTAAAAAGCAAGAACAGCCCTCCCCTCTTGGCCCTTCGGTTTTGTTTGACAGCACATGTACTTCGAGTTTGGTGGAATGGTATGGATCTTGGTTGGCCTATGGCCCTTAGCCACAGTTCATACCATGCCCCTAGATGTCTAAAACGTGAATAAGTCACCCTTTTGGTGGCTTGGTCCATGGTTACTCGGTTTTCAATTAAAAAGAAAGAACAGCCCTCCCCTCTCGGCCCTTCGGTTTTGTTTGACACCACATGTACTTCGAGTTTGGTGGAATGGTAAGGATCTTGGTTGGCCTATGGCCTTTAGCCACGGTTCATACCATGCCCCTAGATGTCTAGATCGTGCCATGGTCAATCAAATGGCCACTGGAACGACACGAGACAACAATCAAAACAAAACACTACACACGCATGCACGCGGGTTCTCGGTTGGAGTTTCGGATGTTTGCTGGAATGGTGAGGATTGTGGCTAGCCTAGGGCCCTTATCCATGGTTCAAAATATTCTTTGGGATGTTGGTAAGGGTCTCTGGTCGGTGGTTCAAGCCCCAATGGCCGGCAGAATCGAAAACGACACAAGAATAACACATGTACAGCTGCTGCATTTTTGGACAGCAATTTGCTGTCGGTTCGGAGGCTCGTTCGAGTTCTTGGTTGGCTTTTAGCCTATGGCCTTGGACTAGACAGTGCCCCATCAAGTTAGGAAGGTCATGTTTTTGACCGTTTGTGATTCGGATCATTTTTGAGGTCGTACGAGAATTTACGGTTCGATGTGCCAATTTGACTCTCGAAAGAGCGTTTCTTATTTTGGCCTCCATTCCACCTAGGTTTCGATCCTCATCATTTTAGGAGAATTAGTTCATAATTTTAAGCATATTTTAATCATGACTATACGTCGGTTCAGTGTTGGTTCGAGTTGGTTCGGAGTCATGATTAAATACGAAGTCATTAGGCGTCATAGTCGCATTTTTGAACTTAAAGCGCATAGTTGGCCAAGTTTAAGCTATTGCATATTTTTCATGGCACCTTTAAGTTGCAGCGAGTCTGGGATCGATCCAATCCAGTTGGTAAAATATACAGGATATTTTCATTATGCTATTTAATTATATTACGTGCATGAAAATAGAAAATACTTATTTTTGAGATTTATGCGATATTGCTTGTGGTCAATTCACTATTATGGGAGCATTATTTTACACGGTCGCCAGTGACCGCTCAGTTCAGTTTGATACAACCCGGTCGCCAGTGACCGGTCAGTTCAGTTCAGTTTGATACTCCCCGGTAGCCAGTTATCGATCAGTTCAGTTCAGTGCAGGGGCCACAGGCGTAGACCATAATCTCAACAGAAAATTTTTACCAGTAATTTCAGTACAGGGCTCCAAGGAGCCAACATTTTTATTGCGATTTTCAGTTCAGTTATGCACGTATTATAATTGCTCAGTACCAGTGATTTTCAGTATACCTCATGACATGATATTTTATTCCATGCAAATTTTACTTTAGCATTTACTCGTTACCTACGATATTTGCATGCTGAGTCTTTAGGCTCACTAGACTTGATTGTTGTAGGTACTGATGAGGCTAGGGACGAGGGCGGGGACCAGTGAGCCAGCTTGGGTCGGCAGTAGTGGAACCCGAGGACCTCATTTACAACACATGTCATTTTATGCAAACAATTTTATATCAGTTGTTGGATATTTTTAAATTGTTATTTCGCAAAAAAATATTTTCTTCCGCTGCCATCTTGGATATCAAACTTTGTTTATCGGTTTAATTACGAATGAGGCATTTTAATTATATAAAAAGAAAATTTTTAATTTTCCGCAAATTTCGAGTAAGGAGTTTTAGGCGTTTATATGTAACTTCGTGAGCTTCTTGCAACTGGCAGTAGACATAACCCTTTAAAAGATCACCACTCTGATACCAGCTGTAACGTACCATACTTTTAAACTACTTTAAAATTTGCGGGAAAATAAAAAATTTCTTAATTATTTAGAAACCTTCAAATTTCGATAACAATAAACTGGTCATTCAAAATATTTGCAGCGAAAAGATCAGAAATAAAGTTTGCTAAAAACACTTTTTTAAATTTCGTAAAAAATAACATGAAATCAAAGTATTTGAAACATTGCATAATTTCTTAAAAACATGGGCGGTCCTCGGGTTCTGTGAGGACCCGGACGCTAATCAAGTTCTTAATCATCATTGGGACTAATTAATCAATTATAAAACAGGGTCTAAATTTTTTTTTTAAATACAAAGCGGAAACGTAATGTAATTTACTCAAATTACATATTAAACATGAACGTACAAATCTTGCGTTATCTACAAGAATTCAACTAGGTTCAACTACATATCAGTGCTGAATCCTATGTTGCTTCGAAGCCCGGATCTCCACGCTATCTAATCTTCTCTCATCCTCTTCTTGACCCTGATCCAGCCCCACCTGTTGTCATGCACACATACAAAACAAGACAACAGCCGGATAACTCCGGTGAGATATAAATATCCCAGTATAAACAATGTACACATGCAATCATATAAAAGCATATACGAAAACATATAAGAATTATTCATAACATGTCTCAAACCAGAAACATAAATTCATATCAAACATTAAATAATCATGAATGGCATAAACAATGTAAATCAACATGTCATATCAGACTCAACTCAACCGACGCGTCGTCTCAGACTCGACTCCATTGACGCGTCGTCTCAGACTCGACTCAACTCTATCCTAGGGATCCCGATGTCTGAATAATAATAATTATACCGAATCTCAGTCGATAGGAATGAATCAATCCCTAACGGCATCGATATAATTCATATATCCAGTGTCTGGGCGAATCAGCCGCAGAATTGACGACTCAGTCACTAACCCGACGAATCAGCCGGTAATTAGGCGAATCAGCCAATAATCAGACAACTTAGCCTGTAATTAAGCGAATCAGCTTAAGTTTAGACGAATCAGTCAATCACCAGACGAATCAGCCGGTGACTAGGCGAATCAGCCTATAATAAGACGAATCAATCAATAACCTGACGAATCCGCCGGTGACTAGGCGAATCAGCCTATGACTCAACGACTCAGTAATCAATACATACAGTCAGTATCTAAGAAACTCAATCAATGACTAGCGAATCAGCAGTCATTACATGCAGTGGCTATAAATCAATAGACTACAATCATCAATCTCATCAATTACAAGAATCAATGTAATAAACTAAGTATGTGATTTAGGGAAACTCGAGTCAAACCTTCCTCGAGTTGTGCAATCCCAACTCAACATTAATTTATACCTTTCTTTCTGATACTCTGACTCGGTCGCAGTCTTGAACTCCAAGCCTGTCAATACTCAGTCTGACAATAATGATATCGAGAGTACCGTATCAATACACCACTCAATTAATACTGGATACAAACAGAATTCAATCAAATTCTGTTTCAACAACATAACGGCGTAATCTCAATATATCCAGCCCTATCATATCAGTCAGATATCAATTCTAATATCTCATAATCGATAATCACTCACTCTGGATATCAATTCTTATTCAATCTCATTCTGAAAATCATAACAAGTTCATATTCAGTCCGTTTCTTAATCTGACTTCGATTCTATGCTGTTTACTTTGTCAAGAACAACATATATAAGTTCCATTCAATTCTGACAATACCATAATTCTAAAACATGTCAAAACTTAGTAAAACTTACGTCCAGTTGTAGCCTACGTCGATAGGAACTCGATACCGAAGTCGGATTCAAAATCAAACGGACGGATTTCTCGCAAAAGGCGTAAGGATTTTCTTTCTTCCTCCTCGGACCTTTTCTCGATTCCTTGCGTTAAATTCTGAAGGAACGAATGGCTATCTGATAGGATCGGTTATTGACTAAGGAGTGTTTAGAAGGGGGGGTTGAATAAACACTTCTATGAATTTAAAAGTTCTTTGAAAAAGATAGTTCAGTTTTATTACAAACTGAACTAAATATCCCGTCGGTCAATAACAATCAGTTAAACTGAATAAGCAGTTGCGGAAAATAAACTGATTGAAAGATAGAATATCTAACTGAAAATGAAAGTCTGCAGTAAAGACAACACAATATGTTTCTGGATGTTCGGAGATTTGAATAACTCCTACGTCACCCCTTCTATCTCAAGGATAGGATATTCACTAAAAGACTTTGATCGAGTACAACACTTGTACAGACCCACTTCAGTTAGGACTTATCTATTGCCTAAACTGAAACTCTTAGTATAATACAATGATCTCTGTAAGTAACTGAACTTTAGCACTTGTTGAATTATCAATATTACAGAGTGCTAGTTTGCTCAACTTGTAGCCTTGATTTCTACGAATAAGTCTAATAAGAGTGAACTGAGATTTTGACAGAGTAATAGCAAGTTTGAAATTGATAGATCGTTATTTCTTCAACTGCTCTTTTGTCATATTTATAGACTTGTCTTTCAACGGTAACTTTGAATTTATGTATCCGTTTATTGCTTCTTCAATATTCCTTTGGGAAATGTTCTCTTCACTGATTGTGATACGGCGTCTTAAATGCAATAGCCGAAACACATTGTTCTATGTTGTAGTGATCGAGGTGCGACTTTCCATATTCAGTTGCTGATATGATCTTTCCCGAGGTATCTTCAGTTGAGAGATTTTAATATTTTCGGCTGAATGTTTTAACTGATCAGTTCTCAAATGATCAGTTTGTGTTAACTGATTTCAGTTGATAAGTCCAGCTGCCGAATCAGCTGCCGAATTTGCTTTCGCGTATTAGATTATTTAATCGATTGATTTATGTTTTTGTCAAACTCCAGAATTTAGTTTCCAACAATTTCCCCCTTTATGGTGTTTGACAAAACCAAGAGATTTAACTCAGCTCTTTGTTGATAATAGATTACGCAACTGAATCATAGAATAGCTGGGTTCCTTGTAGATAATATAAAGTCTGAGAAAATGATATCAGTTGATAATAATAATCTGATTAATTCTTCAACTAATTTTTCAGCACAACTGAATCATAAAATAACTGGACAAATGATATCAGTTGCTTCAGCTGCTTTCCCCCTTTTTGTCAAATACCTCCATTCTGTCTGAGAGCTTTCTAACATCGATGGATAGAAGTTTTACATCTGAGGAGATACTTGTGGCCATAGTGGTGAAAGAAGTCTGCAGTAATTCTATCTTCTTTGAAACAGAGGTTTCCAGTCGCCCAATTCTTTGACTGTGTACATCCTGATTTGTAGAGAAAGAGTTGATGAGTCCCTTCTTCATATCTGTTACAGTTTGGATAAGAGAGTCCATATTGGCTTGAAGTTTATTCATTTTCTCTAAGTTGGATGCATGTGAATGGTCCAGCTTTAGAGTGTGAGATAGTTGTGTGTTCTGAATTTTTGAGATGGTAGAGATCATTTGCTCCATATTATTCTGTAGGTGCTGAACTTCTTCCAAGATAAGTGCAACATCTGAAGAAGATGAAGGAGGAGACTGATAAGATGTTCCTGGTTCTTTAGAGATGTTCTCAAAAATGACCAAAGTTTGATCAGTTGAGACTGATTCAATTACATTTTGAACTGAAATATCAGTTTCAGTTATTTCTCCTTGAACTGGAATAACATCAGCAGTGATTTCATCTAAATCCTGAGGTGATGAAGAAGGGTTCTGTTCAGCAGATGATAAAAGCACTGAAGTTGGTGCCTCTTCAGGATGATTGATTAAAGTGTCTGGCTCATTAGTGGGGTGAACCGGATCAGTAGATAGATCAGGTTGTACAGATTCAATAGTGACCTCCAGATTGATTTGATCAGCAGAGTGATCAACTATGGAAAATTCATGAACAACTGACTGAATAACTTCATCAATGTTTCCCAATTTCAGCTCAGCCTCAGAATACATCTTAGGAATATTAGTTGTAGGTGCTATGTCGGATGAAGATGGAGCAATTGATGAAATACCTTTTGGTTGAGATGAAGAATCAGCAAGATCCATGACTGGGTTTCCAACTGAATGATCAGTTGGAGCTTCTTCAGAAATTTTTTGAGACATCTCTGGGATGATCAGCTCTTGACCCATTTCCCAGTCTTTAATTTCTGCTTGTAGTGTTATCAGATCTGTTTCCAATTGAGCATATATTGCTTTGTCGTTGAATGCAGTTGGACTAAGGGGATTAAAGTTTTGCCTGAGTTCAGCAACTATTTGCTGCAACTTTTGTTCCCGATGTAAGTTAAAGAAATATTTCTTCCTTTGCAAAGCTTGCTGAATAGAGGAGGCCTTAACTGTTTTGAGCACTAATCGTTCTAGATCAATAAATCTTTTCAACTTTGATTTATTGCGCAGTTCCTTAGCAAAAACATTAACTCTGAAATTGACCCATTTCTCAAAAACTTGGTGCTTCTCTGCTGAAAATGTATTGACTTCTTGCCAGATAAGGTCAATATGAGTCTGAATTGCATTTGAGGGCCTGGGTTCTTCTTGAAGTTTACTCTTGCCCTTAGAGTCACTTAAAATGTGTGGAATAGTTAATCCTGATGTAGTTGCGTCAATATTTTCTCTGAGTATTATTCCGGTGGGTCTGGCAAATGGTAAAGAAGAGTAAGGTGATATACTAATCAGTGGTGCTTTGACCCCTAGAAGTTTTGATGATTTGCTGGATGCAGTGATGTTTGGCAGTAATGAGGATAACAGTAACTGATCCTCAGTTAAGGATGCAACTGAAACTTCCTTTGAGAAAACATCCTGGATTGGCTGTTGAGTTCCTGTATCCATTACCTGATCAGTGGATGTGGGTTTAACATGATCAATTGATTTGGTCTTCAGTGTCCTTGGTTTCTTGACAATTTGAAGAGGTAGAGTATTCTGACTATCAGAATCACTGAGAGTCAGTTTGCGTTTTGACTCTTTCTTCTTTGTCAAGTTCTTGGCAACTTTGACTGATTTGGGAGCAGCCTGCTCCATCCCAATTTCCTTTTTGATCTTGATGAATTTCTCAGGGGAAAGATCTAATTTGGTTTTGGATGGTAGAATGTTTTTAGCATTGAATACCTTGAATCTTGTTAATTTGTCAGAATCATCAGCAATTAACCCTTGGTTTTTCAGCAGATAACTGAGCTGGACAGCAAAACCTTTGGATTGCTTAGCAGAAGAGAACATGTTCTTCAAAATAGTGAATAGAAGATGCTTCCAGTTGATTCGTCGTCCAGTCATGATTACGGTGATGAGTTGAAACTTTTCCAGAGTCAGAGCAGCAAACGACCCAGACTTCGCCAAAAGCCCTTTGGCTACAATGTCTGCCAGCAGTTGCACTTCGTGCTTTAACTCCTTCTTTGGATCGGAAACTTTGATTTTCCTTCCATCTGCAGAGAGTAAAGTTTGCATCTCTTCGATTTCCGATGCCTGGATCTCAGAAATTTGTGCTAGCCCATCAGAAGGCAGTGAAAACAAATTTCCAAAATAATTTTCAGAGATGATCATTAGTTTGTTATTGATGGTAGCAGCAATGTTTTCATCAGAATTGTTGAATCCTGTTGAATAGAAGTCGTGAAGCTCTTTGGGATAAATTTCCTGAGCGTAGAGACCCAGAAAGGGTTTTAAGCCTGCTGATTCCAGTTGCTGAAATACTTTCTTTACATCAGCGTCTGTAATGGTCATAATTGAGTTGAAGTTGATAGCCATGGCGTTCAAAAGATGTGCTGGAATCTGGTTTGCCATTTGAAAGTGTTAGAAATTCTGATATTTCTCAAGATAAAAATTAGGAGAAGTGAGAGTTCTTTAGAAAGATAAAATTCTCGTAAAGGAAAACTGAGATGAAGCGGGAAATAGTACTAATGTTTATGACTGTTTGAATTCTCGGACACGTGTCAGTCCAGTAAAATGTTGAGTAAAAATATGTGTACGTGTACTGTAATTTTGTGTGTAAAATAATGAGCGGTTAAAAATGTGTACACGTTATAAACTGAAATTCATCATGAATTAGCAGACAGTCATGTCATTTGATGTGGAATATAATAGGTTTAGTTATTTAACTTTGATGAGAAGATTAGTTGAATAATCAACTGAACGACCAGTTAGGGAAAATTGATTCCTTTCAGTTGAGAATTCACTAACAACTGTCTTCTCAGTTAACTTCTTAAACCTTCATTCCCCCTAAATAGATGCATTAAATAAAATAATCTTGATTAAGGAAATCCCAAGGCTTTTAATCGTCTTTTAAAGGAGTGTCCTTTCATCTTCTTTGACCTGGCCTATAAATAAGAGTAGAGAAGTTAGTCACAAGCATCAGCAGAAAATACTCAAAGATGGCAGGAGCAAGTAGTTCAAACGTTGATCCTTTTTCGCTGGAATCACAGAAAGCTGCTATGGAAGACAAAGTTTTCTATGCTAGTCTTCCCTACTGGGAAGAATTACTGGAGCTCGAGCTCCTGTATAACTCAGGAAGGGTTACTTCGTTCAGGCGGATGGCCCAACTGAGAGAAGTGCGAGAGCACTTAAAGATTTCTGCAGAGGTGGATGCCTTCAAGGAAGGCCATCTCTATGAGATGATGCTGCGCAAGGAGTTGGAGACTCTTAACAGCATTGCTTCTTCACATAGTTTCTGCAAAACTTCGTCCTCAGCACTAGCTATTTGGATGAATATGTGGATAGCTAGTGTGAAGGAAACTTATGATAATGTAATCCTTTCAAATATTTATGGATGAATAAAATATTTATTGCATCGTTTTGTTTTATTTCTTCACACAATTATTTGTTATATGATCTAATGAAATGCTAACAGTCATTAGTTTTGATAAGTAAACAAATGAATTGAAAAAAAAACTTATTTTCATAAGTTGATAATGAAACAACTAATAAAATTCAAGCATTTATCAGTTGACAATGATCAACTGATATCTTAAATGTCCTCGGTAAATGTGAGAGACTCTTTAATTGACTTGTGATTCTTCAACTTCTCCAACACCTTCTTCTTATAAATGAGATGATAGTGATAAAAATGTGATTCCACATCAGTTCAAAAGTATTTCAACATGTCTGATTCTGATGCATGCAGTAGCACTCACGTTCATGTGACTGATCAGTCAGCCCCTCGCTTAACTGAGATCAAAAGAAAAATGGAAAGATATGTTTTTCAAAAGGTATTGACAACCTGGGAAAAGATTTATGAACTGAAGATGGTGAGTGATAGTGGTGTCATTCCTACTCGTGCTCAGGAGGCAAGAGCACTGAAATACCTTGCTCGTTTTGAGGTTAGGCATGTTAATGATTTGGTTGAAGACAAATGTCTTTTAGAAGCAATGCTATGGAAGGAGTGGCATGTTGTTGATAAGATCTCAAAGTCAAGGGCATTTGCTGGAGTTCGAATTTATGAGTTAAATGATTGGGTTAGGACATGGCTAGATACAGTTGGATCTATGATTTCTTCTGTACATTGGGAACGTTGGTATTCTTAGTGAAATATTATTTTCAATTTGTTGTGTTCTTATTTTTTTTTTTTTTGCACTTAATTTTGTTAGTGAAATTATATTACTAATAATATCTTAAGATAAATCAATTAAACCAAGAATATTTCGGAAATAAGAAAACTTAGCCTCTGGTAATGGTTTTGTGAAGATGTCTGCTGCTTGTTGTTCCGTTGAGACGTATTCTAATCTGATGTTCTTCTTCAGTGCATGATCTCTGATGAAATGATGTCTGACATCTATATGCTTAGTCCTGGAGTGAAGAACTGGATTGTATGTAATAGCAATTGTACTCGTGTTGTCACAAAATATTGGTGATTCCTTTGCATCAACACCATAATCTTTCAATTGTTGCTGAATCTAAAGCAATTGGGCACAGCAGCTTCCGGCAGCAAGATATTCTGCTTCAGTTGTGGAAGTTGCTATGGATGTTTGCTTTTTACTAAACCAAGAGATCAGTCTGTCTCCAAGAAACTGACATGATCCACTTGTACTTTTCCGATCAAGCTTGCATCCTGCATAATCTGCATCTGAATAGCCAACTAAATTGAAAGATGAGTCTTTAGAGTACCATAATCCAACATTTTCCGTGCCTTTAAGATATTTCAAGATACGTTTGGCAGCAGAAAAGTGTGATTGCTTAGGATTAGCTTGAAATCTTGCACATATGCATACAACAAACATAATATCAGGGCGACTAGCAGTTAGGTACAATAATGGACCTATTAAACCTCTGTATAGTGTCGTCTCAACTGATATTCCCCCTTGATCAGTGTCTAATTTAACTGATGAGCTCATTGGAGTGCTTGCTGCTGAACAAGATTCCATGCCAAATTTCTTCAGCAATTCCTTGGTATATTTGGTTTGACTGATAAATGTTCCTGAATCCAGTTGCTTCACTTGTAAACCAAGAAAGAATGTCAGCTCACCCATCATGCTCATCTCGAACTTATCCTGCATCAACTTGGAAAATTTCTTGCACAATTTGGGGTTAGTTGACCCAAAAATAATGTCATCAACGTAAATTTGAACAAGTAAGATATGATCATTTTTCGAAAATTTAAACAAAGTCTTATCAACTGATCCAACAGAAAAATCATGATCAGTTAGGAATTTTGAAAGGGTTTCATACCAAGCTCTTGGAGCTTGTTTGAGACCATATAACGCTTTTTTCAAATAATAGACATGATCAGGATAGTTATGATCGACAAAACCTGGAGGTTGTTCAACGTAGACTTCTTCCTGCAATTGGCCATTTAGGAATGCACTTTTCACATCCATTTGATAGACTTTAAAGTTCTTGAAGGATGCATAGGCAAGAAATATTCTGATTGCCTCCAGTCTTGCAACTGGTGCATATGTTTCATCATAATCAATTCCTTCTTCTTGTCTATATCCTTGCGCCACTAGCCTTGCTTTGTTGCGCACAACTGAACCATCTTCATTCAGTTTGTTTCTGTACACCCATTTTGTTCCTATAACAGTTTTAAAAGCTGGTCTTGGAACTAAGTTCCAGACATTGTTATGAACGAACTAATTTAGCTCTTCTTTCATTGCATTAATCCAATTTGGATCAGCAAGAGCTTCGCCAGTTTTTGTTGGTTCTAATTGAGATACAAAAGCTGAATGAGTAAATAGATTGAGCATCTGATTACTTGTTCTTACTGGATCAGATGGGTTACCTATTACCAGTTCTGGAGGGTGTGATTTCTTCCATCTAAATTCAGCATTTGTTGCTACACTGTCAGCAAATTCTTCGTTAGGTAACTGAATGTTCTCAGTTTCAGTTGGAGCTAATTCAGTTGTTAACTGATTCACATTAGTTTGCTCCACTAAATGATTGTCAAGATTTGCTTCTAATTCAGCTGGTTGATCCAATATCAGGTTCAGATGTATGAAGGATATTTTGATTATTACGACTTTCGTCTGAGTCATCATCTTCCAGACTGATATCTGTAAATTGATCAGCTAGCTCAACTTGATTAGTTGGCTTATCAATTAGTGTCGTTACATCAAAATCAACATGTGCAGATTCTTCAACATTTAAGGTTTTCTTATTAAATACTCTGTAAGCCATGCTAACTGATGAATATCCAAGGAAAATTCCTTCTGCAGATCTTGCATCAAAAGCCTTTAAATAATTTTTACAATTATCATGAATGAAGCATTTACAGCCAAATATTTTGAAGTAAGTGATTATGCTTTTTCTTCCATGCCAGATCTCATAGGGTGTTTTCATGTGGTTCTTATTAATCATCGATCTGTTCTGAGTATAGCATGCAGTGTTTACTGCTTCTGCCCAAAATCTTTGAGAAATACCAGAATCAGCAAGCATTGTTCTAGCAGCTTCTTTAAGAGTCCGATTTCTTCTCTCAGCTACACCGTTTTGCTGAGGTGTTCTTGCTGTTGAGAGCTCATGCTTGATTCCAGTATTTTCTAAAAAGCTTGAAAGTGTTTGATTGATGATTTCAGTTCCTCGATCAGATCTGATTCGATCAATTCCAACTGATTTTTCATTTAAAAGTCTTTTGAAGAGTTTAATCAGTTGTGCAGTCGTATGGTCTTTGGATTTGAGAAATATAACCCAAGTAAATCTTGAAAAGTCATCTACGACCACCAAGGTGTATTTCATTCCCCCTAAGCTCATGACTGGTATTGGACCAAAGAGATCCATGTGCAATAATTCTAAGCATCAGGATGAAGATTTACAGCCTTTGTTTTTGAAAGAGGATCGTACTTGTTTTCCATACTGACATGCTGAGCAAAGTTTTTCTTTTGAAAAATTTATTTTGGGCAAACCAGTTACAAGTTCATGCTTACTCAGATAGGCAAGGGATTTAAAATTTAAATGATTTAACCTTTTTATGCCACAACCAGTTTTGAGATGATTTAGATGCAATAAAGCATACTGGTGTATAAGGTTGATCATTCCAGCTGACTTTGTAAGTGTTTCCACACCTTTTGCCAGTTATAATAATCTCTTCAGTTGAGTTTTTGACTGAGCAGGAGTGTTTGTCAAACTGAACTGAGAATCCATTATCGCATAACTGACTAATACTTATCAGATTATACTTGAGATTCTCGACTAATAAAACATCATTAATGGTGAAGTTACCATGGATAAGCTTACCCTTACCCACAGTTTTACCTTTGGAGTTATCCCCAAAACTGATGTTTGGACCAGTGTATTTGACCAATTGAGATAATAAATTTGAATCTCCTGTCATATGTCGTGAACATCCACTGTCCAAATACCATATTGATCCAATGCTTGTACTTATTTTCTGCAAATAAACACAAAATAAGATTTTGGTACCCTTTTTTTTTTTTTTATTTGGGTCCAAAGTTGATTAGTCCTTTAGGAATCCAGACTTGAATCAGTCTAACTAACCGTCCTGTTGCTGTATTCCATATGATCCTTCCTTGTCTGTTTGTGCTTGGTGTATGGTGTGTGGATGATACAACATGTATTTTGCCCTTTTTCAACTGATTGTTCAACCGATATCTTTTCTGAACTGGCTTACTGTTGTAGTAGTTTGAGTAGCCATTTGAATATTTTCTGCTAAGAGTTTTTAGTTGCTGACTCCATGAGTCAGTCTTACTTTTTGGATTATACCCAATCCCACATCTCTTTCCTTTATTCATATTCTGAGATGGCTGTACAATCAGTTTACTCGACTCTGCTTGTTCTTGTACCATAACTGATTTTAAAAAGTGAATATATTTCCCTTTGTTCATATTCAGTTTTGGTTGAGTATCTTGGGAAGACGAATCATCTTTACTACAGAATCCTAAACCAGTTTTATCTTCAACTGATTTCTGAGAATTCTGTATATTAGTTAAAGCTTTAGATGATTTGTTCCAAGCCTGAATAAGCTCATTGTGCTTTGAATTTTCAAGCAACAATTTTTGAATCATTAATTGATCTCTGCTTCTTTCATTTTTGAGTTCAGCAATCTCCCTTTTCAGACTCAACATATCAACTGATTCATCAGTTTTTGTCTTATTGTCTTTGGGATCATCTTGCTTTGCTCTGATTTTTTCAAATGATAAGGCAAGCTTTTGATACTCACTGACCATGTCATGAAGAGTTGATATGAGTTCTTCTCTTGTAAAATCAGTTGAACTAAAATCAAATACCTGCTGAGAGTTTGATTGATCTTCTATGTTATCAGCCATCAGACATTTTACTTCTTCTTCATCCTCACTAGAACTGTAAGAACTTTCTGGTTCTGACTCTTCGCTGTCAGTTTCTGCCCATTTGGCTTTGCTATCTTCAGCTAGGAGTACTTCATGTTTATTTTTGTAAGGCTTCTTGTCGTCCTTAGATCTCTTCTTATGCTCATACACTTTCTTCTTTCTTTCAGTTGAGACTTGATTGTCCTTTTTCGGCTTGAGACAGTTAGCAATAAAGTGACCAGATTTGCCACAATTGTAACATACATTAGACTCTTCTCTAGAGTTGTTTCTTTGATTATTCTTCTGAAAATTTCCTTGATTTTTCCTCATGAATCTTCCAAATTTCTTAATGAATAGTGACATAGCATCATTGCTCAGTTGATTAGCAGCTTTCTCAACTGAACCAGTTGGTTCACTTCTAACAGTAGTCAAGGCAGTAGTTGCTGCTGGGGTAGATGGTTCCCTTCTCGAGTTTGAAGTTCAAACTCATATGCTTTCAGGTCAGCAAATAAATCATGAAGTTCAACTTTGTTCAGATCTTTTGATTCCCTCATTGCCATAGTTTTGACATCCCATTCTTTGGGAAGTCCTCTGATTACTTTCAACGCTACTTCTTTATTTGTATACACTTTTCCAAGTGCATTCAGTTCGTTGATGATACAGCTGGCTCTTTCATCATATTCGTGCATTGTTTCTCAAATCTTCATTCTGATGTTGTCGAACTTCTGCACAGCAACTGAAAGTTAGTTTTCCTTGGTTTGTTCATTGCCTTCGCAAAGTTGAATTAACTTCTCCCAAATTTCTTTGGCGGTTTTGCACATTTTGATTTTACTGAACGTTACTTTGTCCAGTGTCTTATACAGTATGTCTTTTGCAACATTGTCTAGATTTGCCTTTCTCTTGTCCTCAGTAGTCCACTCATCTCTGGGCTTTTCAATTCGGTGAGGTGCCCCTTCAGTAATAGCAACAGCTGTGTTTGCTTTCAAAATCTTCATGGGTCCGTCGGTTATAACGTACCACATGTCATCGTCTTGTGCAGCTAGATGAGCCTGCATTCTTATTTTCCAATCATCGAAATCTTCTCTGGAGAACATAGGAATCTTATTGAATGAGGACATAGTGATCAGATTAAGTATAGATAGTCTTAGATAGGATATGCCTTGCTCTGATACCACTTGATAGGATCGTTTATTGACTAAGGAGTGTTTAGAAGGGGGGGTTGAATAAACACTTCTATGAATTTAAAAGTTCTTTGAAAAAGATAGTTCAGTTTTATTACAAACTGAACTAAATATCCCGTCGGTCAATAACAATCAGTTAAACTGAATAAGCAGTTGCGGAAAATAAACTGATTGAAAGATAGAATATCTAACTGAAATGAAAGTCTGCAGTAAAGACAACACAATATGTTTCTGGATGTTCGGAGATTTGAATAACTCCTACGTCACCCATTCTATCTCAAGGATAGGATATTCACTAAAAGACTTTGATCGAGTACAACACTTGTACAGAATCACTTCAGTTAGGACTTATCTATTGCCTAAACTGAAACTCTTAGTATAATACAATGATCTCTGTAAGTAACTGAACTTTAGCACTTGTTGAATTATCAATATTACAGAGTGCTAGTTTGCTCAACTTGTAGCCTTGATTGCTACGAATAAGTCTAATAAGAGTGAACTGAGATTTTGACAGAGTAATAGCAAGTTTGAAATTGATAGATCGTTATTTCTTCAACTGCTCTTTTGTCATATTTATAGACTTGTCTTTCAACGGTAACTTTGAATTTATGTATCCGTTGATTGCTTCTTCAATATTCCTTTGGGAAATGTTCTCTTCACTGATTGTGATACGGCGTCTTAAATGCAATAGCCGAAACACATTGTTCTATGTTGTAGTGATCGAGGTGCGACTTTCCATATTCAGTTGCTGATATGATCTTTCCCGAGGTATCTTCAGTTGAGAGATTTTAATATTTTCGGCTGAATGTTTTAACTGATCAGTTCTCAACTGATCAGTTTGTGTTAACTAATTTCAGTTGATAAGTCCAGCTGTCGAATCAGCTGCCGAATTTGCTTTCGCGTATTAGATGATTTAATCGATTGATTTATGTTTTTGTCAAACTCCAGAATTTAGTTTCCAACACTATCACACATATATATACCATGCATGAATTCGACGAGGTGGCACAATTTCCGCAAAACACGTATCACCGCGGGTGCGGTAGGTGTAACACCGCGGGTGCGCTCATGCTTCGACAATCTTATCTATTCTGAAATTGCACGACCGCGGGTGCGGTCATGTCACCGCGGGTGCGGTAACGCTTGCACCGCGGGTGCGGTCACCCTTCGGTAAAACTGTCCAAGTTTCTGTTCATGCACCGCGGGTGCGGTACATGCAAGGCCGCAGGTGCGGTGTTGCTTCGGCAACACACTCTGAAATTCAAAATAAATTTCCACACATTATCTTAAATCGTGTCTCAGTTGACTCTTTCGTAATCACGTTAAATTATATGTCAATAATCCTTGATTAACCGTGATAATTTCTCGGGCATTATAGGTTTAGCCTCTTGCGCTGTCCAAGCTAGCTCATTGGTCCCCACCCCTCGTCTCCTCAAAGTCATCCTCACCTGCATCGATCAAGTCTAGTGAGTCTAAAGACTCAACATGTATAAACTAGAGATAGCAAGTACTACATAATAAAACCACATGCATCTTTAAAGTAGGGCATACATACCTGAAACTTGAACGTAAAAACATAAACATACTTGAAACTTGAACATAGTAACATAAATGTAGACGTGCCATGATCATAAAACTTTTCTTAAATATACTTGCATCATATATACTTGAGCATACATAACGTCATTTTGCGTAGAGATATGTTTCAAAGCAAGTGACCCATAAATAAATGTGCCTGATCAAACTAAACCACAGTACTGTGCTAGCAGGGAAAGTCCACTACCACATACATGAGATTCCCGATCATGCTTTACCGGGTGGATTGGTCCAAGGTCATGCTTTACCGATTTCCAATCCTGGTCTAAACTCGATCATGATTTATCAGGGTAGAGAGGTCCTCGGACACGTTCACCGACTTCTAAATCCGTTCATAATTTGGTCACAAGACATTTAGCATACCTCAAAAACATAAAATTATTTTCTTTTTCACGTCGAACATACTTACCTAGCGTTGAGAGATTCGTTGGATCTCGCTTGGGGCCACTGCTGCACATAATAACATGAGTTTGAATCCTATCTTACATAACTTAGACGTATAGTCATGCTCTCACCCAAAAATGACAAATTTCGTTATGACGTTCTAAATCTCTCGGGACTTGATCTTGTTTAATCATCGTACTAAATCATTACATCAAATCCCAAAACTATCCCTAAAAAAATTATAATAATAATTTTTTTTAAAAAAAGGAGAAGCACCTCGTGTAAGGGTTCGGGTCGTGGTTCTTGTAGGTGCTGGAAATTCACATTTCGAAGGAAAAGAGCACGGACCTCGTGTCAGGGTCCGGCTAAGGGTCCGTGTAGGTGCTGGAATTGTAAACCAAGGGAGAAACACTACATTTATGGCTTATTTCTCCTAACTCAATCATACGGACCGTGAACCAATGCCCCGAGACCCATCCTAGGATGCTATGTCACTTATTCAAACTCAAACAAACGCCCCAAAACAACAACGCATCACAAACAACGTAACCCAATCCGTGAACTCGACATTTGACCCCATCGATGTGATCCGACACACCAAAAACCATCCCAAAATCATACTCAACATACTTAAATGCAGCAGCGAACACTCGTCGATCCCCAACAAAGCCTGCAACAATAAAACTTCAAGAACGCATTTTCAGAAATCACAGTTTGAGCAGTCCCACGAAAACAATCATAACACAATCATTTCTCATCCAAATATTTTGAATTTACTGTCAAATCGAAGGTATCAAAAATTTCTACGTTTTATATGTTGAAAGGTTTTCCATAAAATCCACCGAAAAAGCGCAGTATTTCAAATGACAACGAATTTTGAGTTTCCAGATCTAAAATCGTTTCAAAATCGATCCAACCAATTTTTTTCTCAAACTTTGTACAACATACATGAATTTTTACACATATTAAACATAAAAACAAATACTATGACAAGATCGATACATAAACAAAAGAATATACATGTCTTTTGATATTTAAAATTACCGAACCGACGATACCGAAGCGGGAAAGATGCGAGGTTGATTCGGAACGAACGTGGCATGATTTTTCTTGAATAAAACCCTACGAAAAATGCTGGAAAAATTCAGAGGAGGGGGCGGCTGCTGGGAGACTCAAGGAACCCTAAATTTTCTTCTAAAAAAATATGATATGAAAGGTATATGTGCATGTTGTGTGAATAGGCGTGTATGTGTGTGTTAGTGGTGTGTGTGCGTGAGTTTAGATAGTGGGGAGGGGAT
The DNA here is from genome assembly GCF_022965805.1 of Primulina eburnea. Classification (NCBI taxonomy): domain Eukaryota; kingdom Viridiplantae; phylum Streptophyta; class Magnoliopsida; order Lamiales; family Gesneriaceae; genus Primulina; species Primulina eburnea. The sequence continues at coordinate 12,731,986 of NC_133117.1, forward strand.
TAGGGGGTTTAATTAGAGAAAAATAAATTTTTTAATTAGATAATTATCATGCTAATTAAAATACTAACTAAATTATCCAATTAATTAAAATCTAACCCATACAAATGTTGAATAAAATCCCCTGGCTTAAAAATATGAAATGCACAAGTGATACATCTTTAAAAGTTTTAAATCATAAAATCACCAAATTATTAAATTAGTCTTTTAAAATTCTAAAAATTAAAAAAAATCTTTTAAAATGCCCAAACCATAACTTAAAATAAAATGCCACATTTTAAAATTGCCAAAAATTGTCACCGGTCTCTTTTCCTCGATCCCGCATCGAATATTCACCTGAAAATGAAACTCAAGAATCATTTTAATGTGCATCACATAAACATAAATAATTTAAAATAATGCAAAGAAATTAATCATGCATTGCTAAAAATAATTTTAAACTTAAATAAATAATTTAGCAATTTAAATAAATGCTTGTGTTTTACGTGTACTGAATTTGGGCTCTACACGTGTGGGGACCCGGGCTCTAATTCTTTTTCTTGGGATTAAATGGATCGTTATTATAAAACATGGGTCAAATTTTCGCTTTTTACATAAAAACACCTGTAACCAAACAATCATACATTCTTTATTTAATTTACAACATACAACATACAATACATGTCTTATTCTGTATGTTCTCAACTAACCAGTAATAAAAGACATTACATAATAAAAGACAACTACTGGTCCATCTGCTATGCCCGTGATCTCCACGCTAACACGATCATCTCTGTCTCGACCCAGATCCTGCCCCACCTGTTGTTATGCACACATACAGACATAACAACAGCCGGAAAACCGGTGAGAACAAATCCCAGTATAAACATGTATACATGCAGTAAAACAATCTAAAACATGCAACATGCTAATATGAATGACATGCATATATAATCATGCAATGCGAGTCTAATCATGTCTAGATGCGACTCGACTAGAACTCTAGGGATCCCTTTGTGAATAAAACGTCACTGGCTGTTACCTACCCTACCAATCGAGGTGCTGTACGTCTTATTCCTAGACTTCGGCCTGATCTGTATCCGCGTCTACAATAGGGCGGTGATCTTCCCCTAAGCTGAGATATCGCCGAACATCTAGTAGTCTGCCTGATCTCCAGACTGCCCTATCTTAATGCATGAATACAAAATCTGTAAACAAGCATAATGCAATGCTACACGATCTGTAAACAAAGCATAGCAAGATCTGCATACAAGTTCTATAAACCAATCTATAACAATCATAATCATATCAAGGTATGAACAATAAAACAAGTATGTGATTTTGGTTGGGAAACTCAAATGTGATCTCATTTGAGTCGTGATTCCCCAAACAAAACATGTACTATACCTTGCGTCGTAGAGTCGCTGTCACGGTCGCCAATACGAATCTGAAATGGAAATGTGAATACGCACTCTATCAATTTCTAATCTAAATCAACACATAACCAAGTCACTACGTGATCTTGATACAATTTGACGGCATAACGACGTAATTCTCGATACCGGTCAATCCAAATCTTAACAGATATCAACATTATCTCATCCTCAATCATTCTAATTCATAACCCAATACAATATCCATCCAAAACACAATAAATCCTATCCCAACAATTCATAAATCATACTGAAATTCATAGGAAATGCATATGATATCCTTTCTTTGATCCGTTTACAAATATATCATGCTCAATATGCCAAGAACACAATATAACTATCATATTCTCATTTCCCCAATATCTGAATTTCAAAACTTACTGAAATCGAATAAACTTACATCACTTTGTAGATAATGAAGAGAGAAGCTCAAAATCGAAGTCGGATTTGAATTTGGGTTGCTAAATCTTGCAAAATCACAATTTGAAAATGGAAAATAAGTTGGAAGCTTTTCTCCTCCGAAACTATCGATTCTTGTTGCTGAAATGAAGAGAATTTCGAGACAAATCATATATATACTTTGCATGTTTCGAACACATGGCTTGTTCTTTGCAATACACGTCTCGCGCATATGCGCGGCATTACTCGCGCATATGCGCCGAACCTACTGTCTCGGCAGATATAGCACTCGCGCATATGCGCCACTAAACTCGCGCATATGCGCCAATGGTTCTGGACGCTCCGCGCATATGCGCCACTACTCTCGCGCATATGCGCCAAGGCTACTGTACATGTCGCGCATATGCGCCACTCTTTCCGCGCATATGCGCCAATGCTATTGGAATTCTCATGCATATGCGCGCATTCCTTCGCGCATATGCGCCATAGCTTCAGCCTTACTCATTCTTTTGACTATCTTTCACATCGTTGTTATACATTTCCCTTTCTTTTCTAGTCCAATGAAATACATCTACAATCATCTTAATTATCAACAAATCCATCTGATTATGATAACTAAATCTTCGAGCCTTACATTTCTCCCCCTCTAAGAAATGATTTCGTCCTCGAAATTGTAGATAATCACTTAAAGTACAACAAGATGCAATACAAGCAAAAGTTAACAATTACATACATCATGTAAATAACTCGGGATGTTTCTGTCTCATACTTGCTTCTGTTTCCCAAGTCGCTTCCTCAATGCCATGACGACTCCACTGAACTTTCACGAGTGGAATATTCTTCGTTCTGAGCTTCTTTTTTTTCCGATCAAGAATCTGTATCGGTTGTTCCACATAGCTCAATGTCTGATCAAGTTCAGCTTCGTCAGGTTGAATGACATGAGAAATATCTGGCATATATCTTCGTAACATCGATACATGAAACACGTCATGTATTCCGGATAGAGAAGGAGGAAGTGCAAGTCGATAAGCTCGATCGCCAATCTTCTCAAGAATCTCGTAAGGACCAATGTATCGAGGAGATAGTTTCCCGCGTTTGCCAAATCGAACAACGCCTCTGAATGGAGAAATCTTTAAGAATACTCTATCTCCCGCCTCGAATACTAACGGTCTACGTCTGATATTGGCATACTTTGCTTGTCGATCTTGTGCTGTCTTTGTGGGGACCCGGGCTCTAATTCTTTTTCTTGGGATTAAATGGATCATTAACATAAAATGTGGGTCAAATTTTCGCTTTTTAACATTCAATCAAATGTTACTAACTAGGCATAAAACATGTCTCTATTTTATTACATTAGCATAATATACAAATATAAAATACAAGTCTTGTTCTTACAACTAGTGTCCAGTACCATCTATAAACAACGGTAGTACAAGTCTAGCCAAAAGAACCACTAGTCCTCTGCTGCGCCCGAGATCACCACGCTATGTCCATCGCTCATCTCTGTCGTGACCCAGATCCTGCCCCACCTGTTGTTATGCACACATACAGACATAACAACAGCCGGAAAACCGGTGAGAACAAATCCCAGTATAAACATGTAACACGCATATAAACAATCTAAACATGAAACATGCTAATATGAATGTCATTCATATAAAATCATGCAATGTGAATCTAATCATGTCTAGACTCGACTCGACTAGAACTCTAGGGATCCCGTTGTGAATAAGACGTCACTGGCTGTCACCTACCCTACCAATCGAGGTGCTGTACGTCTTATTCCTAGACTTCGGCCTGCTCTGTATCCACGTCTACAAAGGGGCGGTGATCTTCCCCTAAGCTGAGATATCGCCGAACATCTAGTAGTCTGCCTGATCTCCAGACTGCCCTATCTTAATGCATGAATACAAAATCTGTAAACAAGCATAATGCAATGCTACACGATCTGTAAACAAAGCATAGCAAGATCTGCATACAAGTTCTATAAACCAATCTATAACAATCATAATCATATCAAGGTATGAACAATAAAACAAGTATGTGATTTTGGTTGGGAAACTCAAATGTGATCTCATTTGAGTCGTGATTCCCCAAACAAAACATGTACTATACCTTTCGTCGTAGAATCGCTGTCACGGTCGCCAATACGAATCTGAAATGGAAATGTGGATACGCACTCTATCAATTTCTAATCTAAATCAACACGTAACCAAGTCACTACATGATCTCAATAAAATCTGACGGCATAACGACGTAATTCTCGATACCGATCAATCCAATTCTCAACAGATATCAACACTATCTTATTCTCAATCATAATCCAATACAATATTCATCCAAAACACAATAATTCTATCCCAACAATTCATAAACCATACTGAAATTCATAGGAAATGCATATGTTATCCTTTCTTTGATCCGTTTACAAATATATCATGCTCAATATGCCAAGAACACAATATAACTATCATATTCTCATTTCCCAAACATCTGAATTTCGAAACTTGTTGAAATTACATACAACTTACATCACGTTGTAGCTAATAACGAGAGGAGCTCAAAACCGAAGTCGGATTTGAATTTGGATGAATAAATCGTGAGATAGAGCAAGAACTCTCCTTCCTCCTTAAGTTTCCTTTTCTCTCTCCCTCGGCTGTGTCATCTGAACAAGGAGGAAATAACACCAGCTTTATATATATCTCGCATGTTATGTAACACATGGTTCATTCTTCATAAGCCACGCATGACCGCGGGTGCGGTGCCCTTAGGAGCGTGGGTGCGCTATGGCTTCGACAAAACTATGATTTTCCATAATGCATAGACCGCGGGTGCGGTCATGTAACTACCGCGGGTGCGGTCTCAGCACCGCGGGTGCGGTCTAGTTCTACCGCAGGTGCGGTGAAGCTACGGAATTTTTGGCCAACCTACTGTCCATGCACCGCGGGTGCGGTGTCTACAAGCACCGCGGGTGCACTGTGACTTCGAATTACAATGGCATAATTCTACATTTTAAGCCAAACTTCTTCATCTCTTATTTCTTATCTCTATGCACCTTGCTCATAGCATATCTATCAATTCAGAATGGTCACTCAGTGTTCTGGGCATTACATTTCTCCCCCTCTAAGACATAAGTTCGTCCTCGAACTTAAAATAAATCAATTAGAGTATTTAAAACAGCATTACTATCTAAAACTGAATAAATACTTACATCATATAAATAGCTCAGGGTGTTTCTGTCGCATAATTGCTTCCGTCTCCCACGTCGCTTCTTCGATGCCATGACGACTCCACTGAACTTTCACAAGTGGAATAATCTTCGTTCTGAGCTTCTTTTATTTCCGATCAAGGATCTGTATCGGTTGTTCCACATAGCTCAATGTCTGATCAAGTTCAGCTTCGTCAGGTTGAATGACATGAGAAACATCTGGCATATACTTACGCAACATCGATACATGAAAGACATCATGTATCCCGGATAGAGAAGGAGGAAGTGCAAGTCGATAAGCTCGATCGCCAATCTTCTCAGGAATCTCGTAAGGACCAATGTATCGAGGAGATAGTTTCCCGCGTTTGCCAAATCGAACAACGCCTCTGAATGGGGAAATCTTCAAGAATACTCTATCTCCCGCCTCAAATACTAACGGTCTACGTCTGATATTGGCATACTTTGCTTGTCGATCTTGTGCTGTCTTCATCCTCTTCTGAATAACTTTTACCTTCTCAGTCATGTCACGAATCATGTCTGGCCCAAGTTCTGGTACTTCTGAAACGTCATCCCAGTATAGCGGAGATCTGCACTTCTTGCCATACAAAGCTTCAAACGGTGCCATCTCGATACTCGTCTGATAGCTATTATTGTAAGAGAATTCGCAAAGAGGTAGGGAATCTTGCCAACTAATGCCAAAATCTAGCACAACGGCTCTCAACATATCCTCTAATGTCTGGATAGTCCGTTCTGACTGTCCGTCTGTCTGAGGATGATAAGCAGTACTCAGGTGTAATGTCGTACCTAAGGCCTGCTGTAAACTGTGCCAAAAGTGTGAAGTGAATCGTGGATCACGATCTGATACGATAGACTTCGGCACTCCATGCAATCTGACTACCTCTCGAATATAAATCTCCGCCATCTGATCCTGTCTATACGTCATTCTGTATGGGATGAAACATGCAGATTTGGTCAGTCTGTCAATAATAACCCAAATCGCATCACAGCCCTTGGATGATCTAGGTAACTTCGTCACAAAATCCATGGAAATGTGATCCCATTTCCATTCTGGAATGGATAAACTCTGAAGCAATCCACCAGGCTTCTTCCTCTCAGCTTTCACCTGTTGGCAGTTCAAACACTTAGACACAAATTCGGCAATGTCTGACTTCATTTGTTTCCACCAGAACTGTGTCTTCAAGTCATTGTACATCTTCCTGCCACCAGGATGAATGCTGAACCGACTACAATGTGCCTCTGTCAGAATCTGATGTCTCAAATCTGCAACATCTGGCACAACTAGACGGTTATTCACGTACAACACATGATCTCGTACCTGATATTCTGATACATGCCCTGATCTGACCATTTGGATTGATCTTTGCACATTCTGATCAGTTCTTTGTGCTTCCTTGATCCTCATAATCAAATTGGGCTCAACTTGGATCGTAAAAAGTCGTAGTGGCTTACTATCTGTATCAAAGTCTAATCCAGATGTACAGCAATTTTCAACTAACTTGTTAACACCTATCGTCGATAAGGACAAAGAACATACCTTACGACTCAAGGCATCTGCTGCTGCATTTGACTTCCCTGGATAATATTTGATTTCACAGTCAAAATCTTTCAAAAGATCAAGCCATCTACGCTGCCTCATATTCAGTTCTGATTGAGAGAATAGGTACTTTAGGCTCTTGTGATCGGAAAATATCTCAAATTTTTCGCCGTAGAGATAATGACGCCAAATCTTTAATGCAAATACGATAGCCGCCAATTCCAGATCATGAATGGGGTATCTAACTTCATGTGGCTTCAATTGTCTCGAGGCATATGCGATCACATGGCCTCGCTGCATAAGAACACATCCCAAACCTCTATGAGAAGCATCACAATAGACAACGAAATCACCCGTACCTGAAGGTATCGTCAGTACTGGAGCACTAGTCAGTCTTTTCTTCAATTCAACAAAACTAGACTCGCACTCCTCTGACCAAACAAACGGTGCATTCTTTTGCGTCAATTGAGTTATTGGCTTGGCAATACTGGAGAAATCTTTGATAAATCTTCTATAGTATCCGGCTAGGCCCATGAAACTGCGTATTTCTGGTACAGAAGTCGGTCTCGACCAACTGATCACAGCTTCCACTTTACTCGGATCAACAGAAATACCATCTCCAGAAATGATATGCCCCAAGAATACAACTCGGTTCAGCCAAAACTCACACTTTGACAATTTCGCATACAGTTGCTCATTTCTCAATGTCTGCAAAACAATTCTGAGATGCTCTGCATGCGCATTTCTATTCTTCGAATACACCAAAATATCATCGATGAAAACAATGACAAATTCATCCAGATATTTCTGAAACACTTGGTTCATCAAGCCCATAAATACCGCAGGAGCATTGGTTAAACCAAAAGGCATGACAATAAATTCGTAATGTCCATACCTGATTCGAAATGCTGTCTTTGGTATGTCTATATCTCGAACTCTGAGCTGATGATACCCAGAACGCAAATCAATCTTAGAATACACAGAGGATACCTGCAACTGATCAAATAAATCATCAATCCTAGGCAAAGGATATTTATTCTTGATCGTTGCCTTGTTCAGTTGCCGGTAGTCTATACACAATCGCATCGAACCGTCTTTCTTCCGCACAAACAGCACCGGAGCGCCCCAAGGAGATACACTAGGTCTGATATATCCCTTGGCTAGAAGATCTTCTAATTGGGCTTTCAATTCTTTTAATTCAATAGGTGCCATCCTATACGGAGCTCTCGAAATAGGAACGGTACCTGGTGTAAGATCAATACTGAAGTCTACCTCACGAACCGGAGGTAATCCTGGGATCTCATCTGGAAAAATATCTGGAAATTCCCGCACTACTGGTATATCTGCCAACGCCGGGCTCGACTTCTGCATATCTACAGCATAAATAAAGAAACCATCCGCTCCTTTTTGCAATAATCTGTTCATAGTAAGAGCCGAAATCAAGGGAATCCGAGATCTGGAACCCTTCCCGTAGAATTTCCACTCGTCTGTCATCTCGGGTCTGAATCTGACAATCTTGTGGAAACAATCCACGGTAGCTCTATACTTTGTTAGCATGTCAATACCAACTATACAGTCAAAATCAGCTAGACCCAACACTATACAATCTAGGTCAATCTCATGCCCCTCAAACTGTAGAATGCAATGTCTAACCGTAGTTACAGATATCAATCCACTTCCCAACGGAGAATTAATAGACACAACATCTAGCAAAGACTCAACAGGCAAAGAATGCATCAATGCAAATCGTTCTGAAATGAATGTATGCGATGCACCCGTATCTATCAAAATATAAGCAGGATAACCATAAAGAGAGCAGTTACCTGCTATAACATCATCTGGTGCATCCTGTGCTTGCTCCTCTGTCAATGCAAACACTTGGGCCTGTTGCCTCGGAGGTTGAGTCACAGTCTGACTACCTCGGCCTCTGGGTTGAGTTTGTGCTGGGGGTGGCTGAAAAGAGTGAACCGATGACGCCTGCCGCTCAAACTGAGGTACTGAACCGGATGCTCTTCCACTCTGGCCTTGCTGTACACTTCTCTGTGGACAGACTTTGGCAAAATGCCCCGGTTGCCTACAAATGTTGCATCGGCCTGTAACTCCTTGGCACTGTTCAGTCGCATGCCTACCTCCACAATTATTGCAATATACACCTGAAGTCCTTGAACTTTGATCAAAACCACTCTGTCTGGATCCGCTGGAGCTCGACGAACTGCTCCCAGGTCGCTTAAACTGTTTCCCCTTCGCCTTCAGCTGTTCTTTGCGTCCACTACTACTACCACCACTTTCGAATCGAGGAGGAGGAACTTGGGATGGAGGTAGTGGCGGTCTCGGACTCGGTGCAACATACGGAGCACTCCGTTGTCTCAACAATCCTGCTTCTGCACCTTTGGCTCGATTCAATGCATCCGAGAAATTATCGGGTCTCCCAGTATTGACCAACGTAAAGATATCTGGATTCAGGCCATTTATAAACTGATCTGCCATGGCCTCATCATTTCCTGAAACATGAGGTGCAAAACGAAGCAAAGAAGAGAATTTGGCAACGTACTCCTCAATGTTCAATTGCCCTTGCCTCAGATTGGCAAATTCTGCACCTTTATCCTTGCGATAAGAGATGGGAAAGAAACGCTGATAGAACTCCGTCTTGAATACCTTCCACGTAATCTCGGTACCCCGCTGCTCTAAAGCTCTCCTAATGTTCAACCACCAATTCTTGGCTATATCTTGCAATTGATGGCCAATGAGCTTTATTCTCTTCTCGTCACTGTACTCCAAAGAGTCGAATAGCATTTCAATGTCCTCAAGCCAACTTTCGCACTCGATGGCATTCTCGGTACCTTTTAATGTGGGAGGTCGAAAGGATTGGAATCGCTTCAGCAACGTCTCCATAGGGGTCGCCGTAACATCCATAGGATCTCCGGATGTGCTCCCCTGTTCTGGTGCTGCTGGTCGTAGAGGTACGGCTGCTCTTCTAGGAGGCATATCTATTAATCCAAAGGATTAATATACAACATATACCACTGTCTCAGCCATCCTCTAGTCAGTTACCTCTGATCTAGAATCAGTTCTGATTCAGTTTATCACATGCTGAAAGAAATCAAACACAAACAACATGTAATAGGAAAGCAATAATCATGCTAGCACATCATCAAGCAAGGAAGAAGACTCGATCTACCCCGCTCATTCTATTCTATCTCAGTCTACAGAACCTACTGCTCTGATACCACCTGTTGTGGGGACCCGGGCTCTAATTCTTTTTCTTGGGATTAAATGGATCATTAACATAAAATGTGGGTCAAATTTTCGCTTTTTAACATTCAATCAAATGTTACTAACTAGGCATAAAACATGTCTCTATTTTATTACATTAGCATAATATACAAATATAAAATACAAGTCTTGTTCTTACAACTAGTGTCCAGTACCATCTATAAACAACGGTAGTACAAGTCTAGCCAAAAGAACCACTAGTCCTCTGCTGCGCCCGAGATCACCACGCTATGTCCATCGCTCATCTCTGTCGTGACCCAGATCCTGCCCCACCTGTTGTTATGCACACATACAGACATAACAACAGCCGGAAAACCGGTGAGAACAAATCCCAGTATAAACATGTAACATGCATATAAACAATCTAAACATGAAACATGCTAATATGAATGTCATTCATATAAAATCATGCAATGTGAATCTAATCATGTCTAGACTCGACTCGACTAGAACTCTAGGGATCCCGTTGTGAATAAGACGTCACTGGCTGTCACCTACCCTACCAATCGAGGTGCTGTACGTCTTATTCCTAGACTTCGGCCTGCTCTGTATCCACGTCTACAAAGGGGCGGTGATCTTCCCCTAAGCTGAGATATCGCCGAACATCTAGTAGTCTGCCTGATCTCCAGACTGCCCTATCTTAATGCATGAATACAAAATCTGTAAACAAGCATAATGCAATGCTACACGATCTGTAAACAAAGCATAGCAAGATCTGCATACAAGTTCTATAAACCAATCTATAACAATCATAATCATATCAAGGTATGAACAATAAAACAAGTATGTGATTTTGGTTGGGAAACTCAAATGTGATCTCATTTGAGTCGTGATTCCCCAAACAAAACATGTACTATACCTTTCGTCGTAGAATCGCTGTCACGGTCGCCAATACGAATCTGAAATGGAAATGTGGATACGCACTCTATCAATTTCTAATCTAAATCAACACGTAACCAAGTCACTACATGATCTCAATAAAATCTGACGGCATAACGACGTAATTCTCGATACCGGTCAATCCAATTCTCAACAGATATCAACACTATCTTATTCTCAATCATAATCCAATACAATATTCATCCAAAACACAATAATTCTATCCCAACAATTCATAAACCATACTGAAATTCATAGGAAATGCATATGTTATCCTTTCTTTGATCCGTTTACAAATATATCATGCTCAATATGCCAAGAACACAATATAACTATCATATTCTCATTTCCCAAACATCTGAATTTCGAAACTTGTTGAAATTACATACAACTTACATCACGTTGTAGCTAATAACGAGAGGAGCTCAAAACCGAAGTCGGATTTGAATTTGGATGAATAAATCGTGAGATAGAGCAAGAACTCTCCTTCCTCCTTAAGTTTCCTTTTCTCTCTCCCTCGGCTGTGTCATCTGAACAAGGAGGAAATAACACCAGCTTTATATATATCTCGCATGTTATGTAACACATGGTTCATTCTTCATAAGCCACGCATGACCGCGGGTGCGGTGCCCTTAGGAGCGCGGGTGCGCTATGGCTTCGGCAGAACTATGATTTTCCATAATGCATAGACCGCGGGTGCGGTCATGTAACTACCGCGGGTGCGGTCTCAGCACCGCGGGTGCGGTCTAGTTCTACCGCAGGTGCGGTGAAGCTACGGAATTTTTGGCCAACCTACTGTCCATGCACCGCGGGTGCGGTGTCTACAAGCACCGCGGGTGCACTGTGACTTCGAATTACAATGGCATAATTCTACATTTTAAGCCAAACTTCTTCATCTCTTATTTCTTATCTCTATGCACCTTGCTCATAGCATATCTATCAATTCAGAATGGTCACTCAGTGTTCTGGGCATTACAGTCTTCATCCTCTTCTGAATGAGTTTCACCTTCTCTGTCATGTCACGAATCATATCTGGCCCAAGTTCTGGTACCTCTGAAACGTCATCCCAGTATAGCGGAGATCTGCACTTCTTGCCATACAAAGCTTCAAACGGTGCCATCTCAATACTCGTCTGATAGCTATTATTGTAAGAGAATTCGCAAAGAGGTAGGGACTCTTGCCAACCAATGTCAAAATCTAGCACGACGGCTCTCAACATATCCTCTAATGTCTGGATAGTCCGTTCTGACTGTCCGTCTGTCTGAGGATGGTAAGCGGTACTCAGGTGTAATGTCGTACCTAAGGCCTGCTGTAAACTGTGCCAGAAGTGTGAAGTGAATCGTGGATCACGATCTGATACGATAGACTTCGGCACTCCATGCAATCTGACTACCTCACGAATATAAATCTCCGCCATCTGATCCTGTCTATACGTCATTCTGTATGGGATGAAACATGCAGCTTTGTTCAATCTGTCAATAATAACCCAAATCGCATCGCAGCCTCTGGATGATCGTGGTAACTTCGTCACAAAATCCATGGAAATGTGATCCCATTTCCATTCTGGAATGGCTAAACTTTGAAGTAATCCACCAGGCTTCTTCCTCTCAGCTTTCACCTGTTGGCAGTTCAAACACTTAGACACAAATTCGGCAATGTCTGACTTCATTTGCTTCCACCAGAACTGTGTCTTCAAGTCATTGTACATCTTTCTGCCACCCGGATGAATGCTGAACCGACTACAATGTGCCTCTGTCAGAATCTGCTGTCTCAAATCTGCAACATCTGGCACAACTAGACGGTTATTCAAGTACAACACATGATCTCGTACCTGATATTCTGATACATGCCCTGATCTGACCATTTGGATTGATCTTTGCACATTCTGATCAGTTCTTTGTGCTTCCTTGATCCTCATAATCAAATTGGGCTCAACTTGGATCGTAAAAAGTCGTAGTGGCTTACAATCTGCATCAAATTCTAATCCAGATGTACAGCAATTTTCAACTAACTTGTTAACACCTATCGTCGAGAAGGACAAAGAACATACCTTACGACTCAAGGCATCTGCTGCTGCATTTGACTTTCCTGGATAATATTTGATTTCACAGTCAAAATCTTTCAGAAGATCTAGCCATCTACGCTGCCTCATGTTCAGTTCTGATTGAGAGAATAGGTACTTTAGGCTCTTGTGATCGGAAAATATCTCAAATTTTTCGCCGTAGAGATAATGACGCCAAATTTTTAATGCAAATACGATAGCCGCCAATTCCAGATCATGAATGGGGTATCGAACTTCATGTGGCTTCAATTTTCTCGAGGCGTATGCGATCACATGGCCTCGCTCCATAAGAACACATCCCAAACCTCTATGAGAGGCATCGCAATACACAACGAAATCACCCGTACCTGAAGGTATCGTCAACACTGGAGCACTAGTCAGCCTTTTCTTCAACTCTATAAAGCTAGACTCGCACTCCTCTGACCAAACAAATGGTGCATTCTTTTGCGTCAATTGAGTTATTGGCTTTGCAATACTAGAGAAATCTTTGATAAATCTTCTGTAGTATCCGGCTAAGCCCATGAAACTGCGTATTTCTGGCACAGAAGTCGGTCTCGACCAACTGATCACAGCTTCCACTTTACTCGGATCTACAGAAATACCATCTCCAGAAATGATATGCCCCAAGAATACAACTCGATTCAACCAAAACTCACACTTTGACAATTTAGCATACAGTCGCTCGTTTCTCAACGTCTGCAAAACAATTCTGAGATGCTCTGCATGCTCATTTCTGTTCTTTGAATACACCAAAATGTCATCAATGAAAACAATGACAAATTCATCCAAATATTTCTGAAATACTTGGTTCATCAAGCCCATAAATACCGCAGGAGCATTTGTTAAACCGAAAGGCATGACAATAAATTCGTAATGTCCATACCTAGTTCGAAATGCTGTCTTCGGTATGTCTATATCTCGAACTCGGAGCTGATGATATCCAAATCGCAAATCAATCTTAGAATACACAGAGGATCCCTGCAACTGATCAAATAGGTCATCAATCCTAGGCAAAGGATATTTATTCTTGATCGTGGCCTTGTTCAGTTGCCGGTAGTCTATACACAATCGCATCGAACCATCTTTCTTTCGCACGAACAGCACCGGAGCGCCCCAAGGAGATACACTAGGTCTGATATATCCCTTGGCCAGAAGATCTTCTAATTGTGCTTTCAATTCTTTTAGTTCGATGGGTGCCATCCTATACGGAGCTCTCGAAATAGGGACGGTACCTGGTGTAAGATCAATACTGAAATCTACCTCACGAACCGGAGGTAATCCTGGGATTTCATCTGGAAAAATATCTGGAAATTCCCGCACTACTGGTATATCTGCCAATGTCGGGCTCGACTTCTGCATGTCTACAGCATAAATAAAGAAACCATCTGCTCCTTTTTGCAATAATCTGTTAATAGTAAGAGCCGAAATCAAGGGAATCCGAGATCTGGAACCCTTCCCGTAGAATTTCCACTCGTCTGTCATCTCGGGTCTGAATCTGACAATCTTGTGGAAACAATCCACGGTAGCTCTGTACTTTGTTAGCATGTCAATCCCGACTATACAATCAAAATCTGCCAGGCCCAACACTATACACTCTAGGTCAATTTCATGCCCCTCAAACTGTAGAATGCAATGTCTAACCGTAGTTACAGATATCAATCCACTTCCCAACGGAGAATTAATAGACACAACATCTAGCAAAGACTCAACAGGCAAAGAATGCATCAATGCAAATCGTTCTGAAATGAATGTATGCGATGCACCCGTATCTATCAACATATAAGCAGGATAACCATAAAGAGAGCAGTTACCTGCTATAACGTCATCTGGTGCATCCTGTGCTTGCTCCTCTGTCAATGCAAACACTTGGGCCTGTTGCCTCGGAGGTTGAGTCACGGTCTGACTACCTCGGCCTCTGGGTTGAGTTTGTGCTGGGGGTGGCTGAAAAGAGTGAACCGATGACGCCTGCCGCTCAAACTGAGGTACTGAACCGGATGCTCTTCCACTCTGGCCTTGCTGTACACTTCTCTGTGGACAGACTTTGGCAAAATGCCCCGGTTGCCTACAAATGTTGCATCGGCCTGTAACTCCTTGGCACTGTTCAGTCGCATGCCTACCTCCACAAGAATTACAGTAAACACCTGAAGTCCTGGAACTTTGATCAAAACCCGTCTGTCTTGATCCGCTGGAGCTGGACGAACTGCTCCCAGGTCGCTTAAACTGTTTCCCCTTCGCCTTCAGTTGTTCTTTGCGTCCACTACTACTACCACCGCTTTCGAATCGAGGAGGAGGAACTTGGGATGGAGGTGGTGGCGGTCTCGGACTCGGTGCAACATACGGAGCACTTTGTGCCTAAGCAATCCTGCTTCAGCTCCTTTGGCACGATTCAATGCATCCGAGAAATTATCGGGTCTCCCAGTATTGACCAACGTAAAGATATCTGGATTCAGGCCATTTATAAACTGATCTGCCATGGCCTCATCATTTCCTGAAACATGGGGTGCAAAACGAAGCAGAGAGGAAAATTTGGCAACGTACTCCTCAATGTTTAATTGCCCTTGCCTCAGATTGGCAAATTCAGCACCTTTGTCTTTACGGTAGGAGATGGGAAAGAACCTTAAATAGAACTCCGTCTTGAATCCCTTCCAAGTAATCTCGGTACCCCGCTGCTCTAAAGCTCTCTTAATGTTCAACCACCAATTCTTGGCTATATCTTGCAATTGATGGCCAATTAGCTTTATTCTCTTCTCATCACTGTACTCCAAAGAGTCGAATAACATTTCAATATCCTCAAGCCAACTTTCGCACTCGATGGAATTCTCGGTACCTTTTAATGTGGGAGGTCGAAAGGATTGGAATCGCTTCAGCAACGTCTCCATAGGGGTCGCTGTAACATCCATAGGATCTCCGGATGTGCTCCCCTGTTCTGGCGCTGCTGGTCGTAGAGGTACTGCTGCTCTTCTAGGTGGCATATCTAATAATCCAAAGGATTAGTATACAATATATACAACTGTCTCAGCCATCCTCTAGTCAGTTACCTCTGATCTAGAATCAGTTCTGATTCAGTTTATCACATGCTGAAAGAAATCAAACACAAACAACATGTGATAGGAAAGCAATAATCATGCTAGCACATCATAAGCAAGGAAGAAGACTCGATCTACCCCGCTCATTCTATCCTATCTCAGTCTAAAGGAACTCTCTACTCTGATACCACCTGTTGTGGGGACCCGGGCTCTAATTCTTTTTCTTGGGATTAAATGGATCGTTATTATAAAACATGGGTCAAATTTTCGCTTTTTACATAAAAACACCTGTAACCAAACAAGCATACATTCTTTATTTAATTTACAACATACAACATACAATACATGTCTTATTCTGTATGTTCTCAACTAACCAGTAATAAAAGACAGTACATAATAAAAGACAACTACTGGTCCATCTGCTATGCCCGTGATCTCCACGCTAACACGATCATCTCTGTCTCGACCCAGATCCTACCCCACCTGTTGTTATGCACACATACAGACATAACAACAGCCGGAAAACCGGTGAGAACAAATCCCAGTATAAACATGTATACATGCAGTAAAACAATCTAAAACATGCAACATGCTAATATGAATAACATGCATATATAATCATGCAATGCGAGTCTAATCATGTCTAGATGCGACTCGACTAGAACTCTAGGGATCCCTTTGTGAATAAGACGTCACTGGCTGTCACCTACCCTACCAATCGAGGTGCTGTACGTCTTATTCCTAGACTTCGGCCTGATCTGTATCCGCGTCTACAATAGGGGCGGTGATCTTCCCCTAAGCTGAGATATCGCCGAACATCTAGTAGTCTGCCTGATCTCCAGACTGCCGTATCTTAATGCATGAATACAAAATCTGTAAACAAGCATAATGCAATGCTACACGATCTGTAAACAAAGCATAGCAAGATCTGCATACAAGTTCTATAAACCAATCTATAACAATCAAAATCATATCAAGGTATGAACAATAAAACAAGTATGTGATTTTGGTTGGGAAACTCAAATGTGATCTCATTTGAGTCGTGATTCCCCAAACAAAACATGTACTATACCTTGCGTCGTAGAGTCGCTGTCACGGTCGCCAATACGAATCTGAAATGGAAATGTGAATACGCACTCTATCAATTTCTAATCTAAATCAACACATAACCAAGTCACTACGTGATCTTGATACAATTTGACGGCATAACGACGTAATTCTCGATACCGGTCAATCCAAATCTTAACAGATATCAACATTATCTCATCCTCAATCATTCTAATTCATAACCCAATACAATATCCATCCAAAACACAATAAATCCTATCCCAACAATTCATAAATCATACTGAAATTCATAGGAAATGCATATGATATCCTTTCTTTGATCCGTTTACAAATATATCATGCTCAATATGCCAAGAACACAATATAACTATCATATTCTCATTTCCCCAATATCTGAATTTCAAAACTTACTGAAATCGAATAAACTTACATCACTTTGTAGATAATGAAGAGAGAAGCTCAAAATCGAAGTCGGATTTGAATTTGGGTTGCTAAATCTTGCAAAATCACAATTTGAAAATGGAAAAGAAGTTGGAAGCTTTTCTCCTCCGAAACTATCGATTCTTGTTGCTGAAATGAAGAGAATTTCGAGACAAATCATATATATACTTTGCATGTTTCGAACACATGGCTTGTTCTTTGCAATACACGTCTCGCGCATATGCGCGGCATTACTCGCGCATATGCGCCGAACCTACTGTCTCGGCAGATATAGCACTCGCGCATATGCGCCACTAAACTCGCGCATATGCGCCAATGGTTCTGGACGCTCCGCGCATATGCGCCACTACTCTCGCGCATATGCGCCATGGCTGCTGTACATGTCACGCATATGCGCCACTCTTTCCGCGCATATGCGCCAATGCTACTGGAATTCTCATGCATATGCGCGCATTCCTTCGCGCATATGCGCCATAGCTTCGGCCTTACTCATTCTTTTGACTATCTTTCACATCGTTATTATACATTTCCCTTTCTTTTCTAGTCCAATGAAATACATCTACAATCATCTTAATTATCAACAAATCCATCTGATTATGATAACTAAATCTTCGAGCCTTACAACACGTGAACATAATATCAATATCATAAGATGCGCACAATTCGAATGTAAACATGCACATGATGAAATCATGAGTTGATGCTTAATACATGAAAGTATTTAAAACTTTAAAAATTACGAACTTGAGGTGCTACTTCGTGAGCTTCTCGCAACTAGAAATAGGCATAACCCTTTACAAGAACACCGCTCTGATACCGACTTTAATGTACCGTAATTTGAACTACTTAAACTATAACGTACTGTATTTTGAACTACTTAAAACTTCCAAAAAAATATAAATTTTCTTAAATAAATAATAGACTTTAAAATTACGATAAAAATAATCTGCTCGTCTAAAAATATTTGAAATAAAAACAATTACAAACATAGTTTGCAAAAGGTCATCGTTTAGACATCGTAAACAATCTCATGAAAAATCCGAGTATTTGAAACATGCATAAAGGTCTTAAAAACGTAGGCGGTCCTTGGGTTTAGCCTCCGCGCAGTCCGAGCTGGCTCATTGGTCACCACCCCTCCTCTCCTCATACTCGTCCTCACCTGCATCGATCAAGTTTAGTGAGTCTAAAGACCCAACATTTATAAATTGAGAAAAACAAGTAATACATAATAATACTCCATGCATTTAAAGTAGGACATACATACTTAAACTTGAAAGTACTTGAATAAACATAGACGTGCCATCATATCGTAAATCTTCTCATAAACATGCTTGCATCATACATACTTGAGAATACATAAACATTATCATTTTGCTTAGAAATATATTTCAAAGCAAGTGACTCATATATAAATGCGCCTGATCAAACTAAACCACAGTTGTAAAGGCTCGTATTTCGTATTCATAATTTTGCGGAATTATTAAAATTTTCTAAATAAATAAATAACTTGCCCAATTTATAAAATAGACATCTAAATAGTTTTAACTTTAAGTCAACATTTTATTTCAAACAACAATTAAAAAAATAATCCAACATGTTAAAGTCGAGTTTGAATGATAAAAGGTGCATAAACTAAATCATGAGGTCCTCGGGTTTACTACTGTTGTCCCAAGATCGCTCACTGGTCTACGCCCGCGGTCGCGACCTCATCAATACCTACAACAATCAAGTTTAGTTAGTCTAAAGACTCAATATGTATATATCGTGAATAACAAGTAAATATATCATAAAATCGTATGCAACGTAAAAATAAAGTATCGTAAAGTGTACGGAGAAAATCGTATCATGAATAATTATAACTACGTGCATATCTGAAAATAATACATAAAAGCTTTGCTCAATAGAGCTCTGTCATAACATATCATAATTTTCTGGTAGAGATAATGTTTCTAAGCTAGTGGCCCATAACATAACGTGAGCGTCTGATCAGACTAAACCACAGTACACTAGGCGGTAGAGATAAATCACAGCCCTTGGACTGGATGTCCGTACCCATACATAATCATAAACCGGTCGTAAGTCATCGGGTGTAGAGGTCCTCGGTTGCGCCTACCGACTTCCAACCCATAAACATAAGGTGGCCACAAGACATATAGCATATATCTCAAAAATAAACATTTTATATTTTTATGCACGCAATATAATTATAATCTTACCTTTATCGGATGAGTTGGATCGCTCCCAGGCTTGCTGCGACTTACTTCTAATATGGGACACATGCAAATAATATTGTCTTGACTTAAACTCAACAATAGAACCAAAACTCAACAATAGAACCAAAAATGAGACTATTAGGACCAACCACTTGATTTTTAATCATGGTATCGTATCAAACCGAACCAACATTAAACCGACATCTAACCATGATTAAAAATACTCAAACATACTGAAAAAAATATGCACAAGAGCTGTAAAACAAGAAAATAGATGAATGGAACACAAAAACATAAAATACTCTTTCGAGAGTCATTTTGGCACGTTTCACCGTAAATTCTCGTACGACCTCTAAACTTGACCAAATCACAAACGGCCAAAAACACGACTTTCCTAAATCATTAAGGTAGTCTCCAGTCCAAGGCCATGGGCTAAAAGCAACCAAGAGCTCAAACCACCTCCTGAACCGCAACTCAAATCTGATGTCAAGAACAGAAATGGCAGCAGGAACTATTGTGCTTGTTTTGATCAATTTATGAAACTACTGGCCATTGGGCTTGAACCACCAACCAGAGCCTCTTACCAACATCCAAAGGCATGGCTTGGACCATGGCTAAGGGCTAAAACCCAACCACAAACCGAGCCAACACCTTGGACAATGCAACATGCTAGCCGAGAACACCACTTGCTGTGCAGTGTTTTGTATTGAAATGTTTTACTATCTTGTCTCGTTCCAAGGGCCATTTGATCGACCATGGCTCGATCTAGACATGATGAAGAGTTGTATGAGCTATGGCTATGGGCTAGAAACCAACCATAACCCAAAAAACACACCCAAAACCGAAAGTCCACAAACCAGAAACTAAAAAAATTCGAGGGATGCTTGTGTTGCTATTTTAAAAATTTGATGGAAACGTGATCAAATCTTTGAAAAACTAATTTGATCACGTCCTAGAAATGATAAGGGAGGGTTCTAACCATGGCTACAGCCCCTAGGACAGCCAAGTTTTGAATACCCCCTTAAACCATTCAATGACAAAAACCGTGACTCCATTTCTGCACTTGAGGAAATGTTGCTGTCATTTCCTTGTTTGTGCGTCTATGGACTTGAACCATTGAACCAAAAAACCCTAACACATTCTAAATTATGCCTAGAAGCAGCCTTGAGAGCCTGGAACCGAGCAACTCCCTGAAAGCAACAAAAACCACCAAACCCGTAAAGTTGAAAATGAAGGAGCTGAGAAATTCTGTGCATATTTTTTTTCTTGAAATGTTGTTGTCCATTTCGTGATGTTGCATGAATCATGGTTATATATTAGTTTAAAAATATCTATAGGACCTGATTGAAGAGAAAAGAAAAAATATATACATGCCTGAAATTTGTTTTGACAAAAACAAATCAATACAACGAATACGAGCGGCGGCACGGAGTTGGTTTCTTTTCTTTGTTACAGCTGCTGTTCTCGATCCTAAGCTGCTATGTTTCTGCTATATTTGGAAGCTTATGGTTGTAGGAAATGTAAGGGATGAAAGTGAATGATATAGGAGGTGTTAAAGGTGCTATAATATAATTAAGTTGGGGGTTACAAGTCAAGAATTTGAATGGGTTTGAAATGATTCTCCTTCCTTGATGCCATGAGTTTTTCTCTTATTATTCCTACTGAACGTGCACTTTAATCTGCTAAGGTAATGGTTTGAGGAAAATTATGTGAATTAAGTGTTTGAATTTATTAATTAGTGAGTTAAAATGATCAAAGGAATGAATACACCATGAAGTCCTATTATAGGTACTTTGAAAGGAAAAGTTACTACACCTTTGAATTGTATTGACCAAATTCCAACTTATTTTGAATGGTATTTTATGGTTTAAATTTGAATTTTAATTGTTTAAGATTTTAAACCTCCATTATATATATTGTAATGCATTAACCAATTAATTTAGTTTACATTTTTTTTTAAATCTTGCATGGCATACATGACTTCAAATTTAAATATTTAAATGTTATGTTTAATTTCTTGAATATATTTGGCCTATATTAATTCATCTCTATTTGTTTACCCCTTTTAATTTAAGCTTTAATTAAATATTGAACATAAAAGAATTTATTTAATAACTTGGTTCCAACTAATTTTAATAAATCATAAAACATTATTTTTCTTTAAATTAAAGTATTCCTTGAATTAAATTAAATTTAAGAATATTTTTCATAGTATTAATCTTATTTCTAATCTCCAACTCCGGTCCGGCCTCGCGTATTTGTCCTGAAAAGATAAAACTAAACATCTACTTTTGAAATAAATAAAACACTTCATATTTTCTTAAAAATTCATTTTTAATTTAAATAATAGAAATTATGCATGGCTTATACGTAATTTGATTTTCGGGTTCTACAACAGTACTGGGCTGGCAGGGATTTCCACTACCACAAACATGAGATCCCCGGTCATGTTTTACCGGGTGGATTGGTCCCTGCTCATGCTTTACCGCTTTCAAATCATGATCTAAACCCGATCATTCTTTACCAAGGCGGAGAGGTCACCAGCCACTTTCACTGGCTTCCAAAACCCGTTTATATTTTCTCACAAGACATTTAGCATACCTCAAAAATATTAAATATTTTCTTTTGCACGTCGAACATACATACATAGCGTTGAGGATTCGTTGGATCTTAATTGGGGCTCCCGCTACTAGTACATTATACCATCAAATTTAAAATTCATAACTTAACCGCACCGACAAACATGCCACAAAAGTTCTTAAATAACTTATGACTTTCTAGACCCCTCGGGAATTGACCACGTTTAATCAATATACTAACCCGTGACTCAAACCCCTAAACAAGTTTTGGCATGGAGTTAGAAATTCCCAAACTAATGGAAGACACAAACCTTACTTAAAACATATTTCAATGTTCCCCAATCAAACTTTGTAACATCTAAACTAACTTTCACTATTCTTGGACATAACGACATAATAGTACCCAAAGGAAGCAATAGCACCTAAATCGAAGCCCGAAAAAATTCCTTAACCAGCGCTTAGGCGCAGAAGTGCAGCGCCAGTCTGGGGCTACACTACAGCACTGCGGCGCTGCCTGGTGCGAAACTGTAGCGCCGTAGCGCTGCACCACAGCGCTCCTGGTGCAGCGCTGCGGCTCTAGTCCTGCGCGAATTCAAACCCAAAAAGAAATCTTCTACCCATTCCCTTCCCAATGCCTTCTAATTGCACCAAACCCATACCGACTCAAAACGAAACACCGAAATATGACTGATCACACCTCATGACACCACCTATGCAGCAAGGAACACTCGGTGTTTCCAAACGAAGCCTGCAACATACAATTCTCAAGAACACAATCAAGAACACGTTGTCATAAAATCGCAGTTTCAGCAGTCCAACAAAAATGATCTTAACTCACTAGTTTATGGTCCAAAAATTACAAATTTACAGTCCAATCGAAGGTATCGAAGAGGACTATGTTTTATTTGTTGATATTTTTCCAGAAAGTCGACGGAAAATTCACCGTACACGAAATGACAGCAGACTCGATTTTTAGATCTAAAGTTTTGATCCAAAATTGTTTCAAATCATTTTGCTCAACCTTTTTCACAACATACATGGATTTTGTACACAATAAACATCAAAACATATAATATGACGAGATCAATGCAGAAAAGAAATAATATACATGCCATTGATGAATATACTCACAAAACGACAATACTGAAGTGGAAAGATGCGAGGGTTGATCTGGGACGAATTGTGGCACGATTTTTCCGCTATAAACAACATGTGATTTCTGAAATATTTTTGTAGGTCAGGGTGGCTGCTGAAGAGAGTAACAAGAACCCTAGCTATCTCTCGAAAATGAAATGGAACACAATGAAATGTGTGTGTGTGTCTATCGTGCATATGTGTGTGTTTGTGTGTGAAAGTATGTGCACCTGTGTTTAAATCTTAGTGAGGTAATTAGAGATTTAATTTGATTAATTAAAAAACCTAATATCAAATAACATACTAAATAGATACTAATTCCACAGTTATCCCAAAATTCAAAATAAAATACACAACTGTTAAACTTTTGAAAGTTTAAAAGTATTAAAAATCACCTAATAAATAAATTAGGTTTTATAATGCTTAAAAAACTTAATAAATCATTTAAAATGGCACTTTCATGACTTGAAATAAAATACCGTGTTTTAAAACCTCCCAAAACGTCACCGGTCTCATTTCTTCGATCCCGCATCGAACAATTGCCTGAAACATGAAACTCAAGAAAACAATTTATCAATCATAAGTCAAGCATCTCTAAAATCATTTTAAACTTAAATAAATAATTTAACAATTTAAATAAATGCATGGGTTTTACGTGTACTGATTTTGGACTCTACAATTACTTTGATCCAATGAATTGCATGGTGTTACTCGGTTTTTTCATGAAAATATGCATTTACTCGGTTTGGTGCTCACGTTTTTCATTATGCATGAAAGGGGCTGCTAGGTTAAGGCTTCTAAGGGCTGTAAACATTTAGATCAAGGGTGTCTAGGTGCTGGAGTTGAATTTGAATCGAGCCATGGGAGAGCCAATCGAATCCTAGGGTTTTCGGTGATGCTTACATGATCGGATGAGGAAAGGAAGAGGGCTCGGCTGCATGGGTTGAACCAGGCCATGGTGCGAGTCTTTGTGAGTCCAAGCCGTGGTCTAGGGTGGTCCATGTGTGGTTGGTTTCGAGCTGAGAGTGTAACGAGTAGGCGTGCTTCATGTAAGGGCTCGAGTGAGTTGTTGTTGTAATATCATGCACGTCCGCGTGTATGGGGGCAGTAGTCATGGGTTGGTTTGTAGCTTCTACTCATTTTTAAAAAATGCGGAAATATATATATATATATTTTTAAAGGTCCCATTTTCGAAATATCATTTAAACGTTTCGTATGTATGCGCTCTACATAAAAATATAATATTTAAAAATGATCTTAAATATCTGCATAAAAATATAATATTTAAAAATGATCTTAAATATTTAACAGTAAAAATAGTGCGGTTTAAAATAACCAAACTCATCCAAAATCATACGTAAACATAAACGAGTAACAATCTTAAAATCATAAATGTGTAAAAATGTTTATCTCCTTTCAATCTCATAAATCATGATGCAGAAAATATGTGGTCCTCGGGTCGTGTCACTACACCAGATTTGCCTACTCAGAGTTCAGCACCTCCAGTCTCCTCATCATTAAGCTCACCTACATCACACACGCCTAGTGAGTCTAAAGACTCAACACACATGTACCGTTAATAGCAATACATATACATAGCACACAACAGGTGAAAAATACCATACTCAACATACCTTTCATGAACTTCAAAATGTAACATAAACGTGCCATATGAAATTGTGACGTGTCAAAACAGTTCATCTTTAATCATCGTTCATCATTCATTATTCATCATTCATATTTATCTTTTTCTTTGGTGAATTCAGTTCATTAGAGGTGACTATCGTACATCATCATTTACGATGGATCCATCATACATAGAACCGCGGTACCCGACGGCTGTCGGACATCAGTGACAGGATCACCCATCCACTGTGCCTAGGACTCATCATCAACATTTACATATAAGTCTTAAACATTTACATATACTTCGATAGTCACAACTAATTCCCATCATCCAAAACATCATCATTTTCATCACTTATAAAAATAATGAATATATGCAATTTTTCTTAAATCCAAGCATGCAACGTATATTAAATATCGTGAATCATGATGCATAAACAATTAAAATATCATGAATTTGTGCTCAGGGTGCTGCCTTGACCAAAATCTCACTTCGGGTTCAAAATGTCCATTTCGCCCCTCCAACCCAAAAATTATCGTTTAAACCCTGGACCTCTAATTCCACGTTTTTGACATTTTCTTAATTCCATTGACTGTAACATGTCCCAAATAATTATTTAAGCCTACATGAACTTTCCCATATTTTTATTTGGTTTAAATCTATGACTTTTAAATTAATCTTTAAATATAACCTATTAATGCGTTTTTAATCCCGAATTAAACCAAACCTTAGCATAAAATTCCCAATTCAAAAACTTTGACTTCTAATAATTATTTGAACTTAAATATAATTTCCCATAATTTTATTAAGCTTAAATCTAGGCGTTTCCATTAATCTTTTAATTAACGTTTCGTGCGACGATTAAATCCCAGATAAATCCAAAACTCATTATTTTGATCCCAAACTTACCATACTCATAAAAATGTCCCAAAACATATTTAAAGTATTTCTAGATGTAAACTCGAGCCCGTTTCATAACTTAACCAAATTGTTTTACAACTTTTAACGAGGTCCCGGTTTTAACCCGAATCGAACCGAACTACCAAAACTTTTTCAACTTTTTACCACATCTTAAGAACACTTAAAAGGTCCTATAGATCTCAAAATCAGGCCCTTAAGCTATCGGTCAGACCCCTGAACAGCTGCTAAAAAAAATCTGCTACTTCCTTTCTTCAAACCGCAAAGAACCACTCGCATCCTAGCGCTCCTTGGCTCTCACCAGCTTGCACCAGCCACGAACCCCCCTACTAGAGATCAATACCAGACCCTAAGGGACCTACTGAACCCATGCAACCAGCCCTATACATGAAGCACAGCTCGCCCGATCGACTCTCACCAAAACACACAATTTGAACCCAACTCGCCCAACTCTCTCTTGCGGCTTCTAGGATAGGACCAGCAGCATTCGTTCCTTTCTTGGCCATGGTTCAGACCTACCAGAGTCTGTCCAAGTTCTATAGTTTCCCTTGCACCACCGGCCCTCGCCTTCACCCCGATCTAACCAAAGAAAACGAGGAACCCCTAGCCCTCTACCCTCTCGGCCTTCACTATAACCCCACCAAACCTTACACCAGCTTCACAACATCACTCTGCTCTCCTGAACGTTCCCTCAACATCAACAAAACAGC
Organism: Primulina eburnea; assembly: GCF_022965805.1. Classification (NCBI taxonomy): domain Eukaryota; kingdom Viridiplantae; phylum Streptophyta; class Magnoliopsida; order Lamiales; family Gesneriaceae; genus Primulina; species Primulina eburnea. Next base: position 12,758,487 of record NC_133117.1, read on the forward strand.
AGTCCCTTTGCACAAATCCAGAAAACGTGAGTGGATGCAAAGCAAATATACATTTCAAGCTCAACCGAAGCATACCCGTAAAAATGATGCATGAACTAAAAACAACATGAATGGCACACATATCAGCATGTATTATGGCGTATAAGATGCAGAAATAACGTACATGGCGTGCCTGTTGATCTTTTATGCAAGAAGGTTGAAGAGAAGAGCAACAGAGAAGCGCCGAATGGATTAATTAACACGAATGATTGAAACCGAGACAACCAGCTGTATTTCAAGAGAAGAAATGCTGCTGAACCCATATATATAATGAAGGAGTAAGGGGTTGTCGGATGTTGGGAAGGGTAATTGGTGTAGGGTAGGTTTAGGATTAATTTAATGGTAGTTTAGGTTAATTAAAATGTGCACTAATGGGCCTCAATTAAAAACAAAAAGGGTTTTAAACCCAATAAGATTAAAATTAGGCCCATTAAATCCAAACACAATCCCGACAAATATTTCGTTTTGGAAATATTTTGAAAATACTAGCCGAACCCTCAAAAATTTAATGATTCGATAAAATTTACGTACCGTTAAAAATTAAAATTTTGTGGATAAAGATACCCAATAAATACAAATCCATGAAAAATACCTTTAAAACATCCTATATTAATTAATAAAAATTAATCGTGTAATAAAAATAATTTTCTTGAAAATTCTCCGGTCTGGTCCCCGTTCCTCGTTCGAGTGCGAAAATTCATCTAGAAACCCTAATGCATGAACTTTTAAAATTTCATGTATTAAATTCTACCATGCATGAATTATGCATAAAATGAATAAAAATATTTTTACACAAATTAATGAAATAAACATGCATTCAAAACATTAAAACAATTTAATTAAATACCAAGGAATTTAGTAACTTGTATGCATGCGGTTTACGTGAACTTTCTGATTTTTGGGACGTTAAATGGTTGGTTCAGGAGAGGGACCACAGGTTTGGTCTTGGTGCTCGGGTGTTCTGGGTCAGGGCTGGTCTTGCTTAGTGTGAGCTAGGTTTGAATATTGGAAGGTTAGGTGCACTAAGGTTGTTGGTGGCTAAGGGCAGAATTTCCAGCAGCTATATAGCCTTTTCCAAGGGTCTTAGGTGGTCTGAAACAAGTTGTTTAGGGGATGGTAGTGTGTTTTTAAGGAGCGGTTTGAGTTGGGAAAATTTTGGTTGAGTTTCGGGTTGATTCGGGTTAAAACCAGGACTCCGGTCCATGTTTTAAAATGAATCGTATAAGTTATGAAAAAAGCTCGAGGTTACATCTAGGAAATGATTATATATATATGTTTTGAGGTGTTTTAAGGAGTTTGGGGGACTTGGGGTCAAAATTTTGAGGTCCATGGATAAAAAAACTCATTTATGGTTTCTAGGGGCAAAATGATCATTTTGCACGCGAGTCGAGTTAGCAGTCCTGTCAGCGCCATGAAAACAATTTGACATGTTTAAATGTTCATGTTACTACGAACATGAATTTTTATGGTAATATGAAAAATATGTTGCACGTTTGATTTTAATAAAACTTTACGTATGCATACTTGATGTTTATAAGTAATGAATATGACGACTTATTTTAAAGGATGAGAGTTTGTCGTGACTAATATGAATAAGAATACGATGATATGTAAGGATAAGGCTCAGTGGATGGGTAATACTATTGCTGATGTCCCCGCCGCCATGTACCATGGTTATACTTAGATGGATCCATTGAATAGAGCTGATACAAAATTCGCAACTAATGAACTGAATTTAATTTTAAAGAAAATGAACACATACATGATGATATGATGAGACATGTTTTGATACACTATTCTATGATATGATACGTTCACGTTCATGCTTTTAAGATCAATAAACGTATGTTGATTACGGTACTTTTCACTGTTGCATGCTATGTATATGTATTTGTTATAATGGTTCAGGTGTGTTGAGTCTTTAGACTTAATAGTTGTGATTGATGCAGGTGTTCTCGTTGATGAGGAGACTAGAGACGCTGAAGACTGAGTAGGCTGAACTGAGGGCTCACGTGAAAACCCGAGGACCTTGCATTTCTTCCGCAGTATATGTATATGGGTCATAGATGATCATTGATTATTTTATGCATTTTCATATTTTACAACATAGATGATTTAGCTGGATTTGAAAGGGTACGTTTGAATTCTTTTAAACACATCTAGGGTTTTGAGGATGTTAAAACTGTAGTTATTTTATTCATAGGTCGGATGACCTTTAAAACGCTTGTTTAGCTTATTTAAATGCTTTTAAGCAGGTGTATTTTCTGCCATAGATTTTAAAAGAAATGTTTCAGTAGCATTTTAAAATCAGTATACGTTTCAGTTGATATCAGAGCAAGGGTTCTTGTAAAGGGCTGTGCCATTGCCAGCTTCAGAAGCTCAAACGTCAAGCTTCAAGTCTGTATGTTTAAAGGTTTTAATGTTTTAATGCTATCACCTGCATGTTTACATGATATATGTTTTACAATACATGTTTAGCTGTCTATTTCCGTGCCGCGACATGGAGTAAGAAATTTTATGATTTTCATGCATGCTGACTTTGTGGTGGAATTGGACAGGATTAAGAATTTGGTTATTGGGTATTAGGAAAGGTTGAAAATTATTTGACTATATTGATATTTTGGTATTAGTACTGATGTTCTACTTTTTGGGTCATAAGTTAGTCATGATGATTATGATTGCCCTTGGGACATGTAGATTTCCTAAGAAAATATTGATGTTTTTGTTAGATCTCGGTTTTCTCGTGTCCAAACACAGCAGAAGTTTTAAAAATTTTCATATCTTGACATTCAGGATATATATTTGGACACTCGTATGATTTTATAATCAAACATTCATAGGATGTTACATAATTTTACCTTTGGTGAAATAATTCACACTACAACAATAATGATTATTGTGACAATTTTTTCATTTTTAATTAAATGTTGTTTACAAATACTTAATAATGACACTTGTAAAAATTTAATAATGTGTAATATAAAAAAACATATTAGATTAGTTATCCTGACATTTTTAATTGATATCATTTTTTATAAGGAGAGAAACAATTATTTTTCCTCCTTATCCAACCCAAATATTCCAACAATTATTTTATCTATTTTTCCCACATTGTAAAAAATCATTAAAAAACTAAAAAAAATTAATTAAACGGAAAAAACAAAAGGAAAGCAGCAAAACCCATCACTACAAGAAAATTTCAAATAGATAATACTTGAAAGACAACAAATTTACGATGAGAGTTTTCTTTTTAGCAAAAGACAACAGATTTTGAAAACCGTTGTCTTTTAGCTTATTTTTGTGGTTAAAGACATCAGTGTTCTTAAAATTGTTGTCTATTAGCTTCTTTCTTAAAATCAAAGACAACGGTTTTTTGAAAGAGTTGTCTATTAGCAATTTTATTTAACAAAGACAACAACTTTTTAGTAAACCATTGTCTATAAAAAAATTTTAAAAAAAATATTTTCCAAAAATTAAAACCATTGTCTGGCCTTTTTCTTTTAAATATCGTTTTTACTAATATTGTAGGTCACGACACTTAAAAATTTTATCAAACGAAATAGAAGTCCATCCCCAAACCTTCACCATCGTCAACCCTAAGCCTCATAATCGTATCCTTAGATATTTTCTACCTTAATGACCGGAGTCCACCGTGGGTTGTAGCTTTTGTCTTGTAGCTTCAATCGAACCATTAATCATAAGATTTGAGCTTCACTTACAATCCGAAGCTTGAACTCGAGAAATTTGTGCGATCTATTTCAATTGCGAACGAAGATGTGTTGTGCTGGTATTTGAGCTCTATATCAATTTCTGTTCCCGCTTAGTTTGTGTTCTAGCCTCCCATTATGCCCATTGGTTGTGGCGCATATGGGATAGTTTGGTAAGTTTTAATGCATAATTTTTTTCTGTTTGCTATGTTATCATATATCCATGGTTAAATGTGTTAGAGTAGATGCCCTGCAAGCCAACGGTTGGCTAGGGAATTTATTGACTCAAGTGAAATAAACAATCTTTATTTTAATATAATTTAACTTTTTATGGTCTTGTTATACTTTATCTGTATATCCATGCAAACAGCATAGATAAAGTCCTTGATTATGCTTTAATACAAATGAATCGTAATTCGATGTTGAAGCTCATTTATAAACACTGCATATTCTAAATTCGTTCATAGTCGATTCAACCGTCTAAAACAGGGATAAAGGCAGCTTGAGCTCGAGACTAGCATCTATGATGTTGTGTACTGCGTTTCTTGGTAAGGGCATAGAGATGTCCAAACATACAGATGGGTAGTCATATGATGATTATACCGAAAAATCCTCCCTCGGACTTTCCAAGTGGTTTTCATTCATTGAGAGGATAAGTCCGTGGTTATGATTGTACACTATTAGTCCTTACGACCCGGGAAAACACTGAGGCTCTATATGCTAGGGCTGTGCTTTGACTCGTTTATCGGCTCCAGGAGAGTCATCAGGTGGCGAGGTTGGGTACAGTTGCGACACATATAGGAGCCAGTGCATTGTAGTCGGGGATTCAACTCTCACCTACGGGTGTGGATATCCTATGTGATCTAATGAAATAATAGTGCATGAAATCTCTGGCCAGAGTACGAGATGTACGTTGGAGAAGGAGTTCTCCAAATAGTATACGCAATGCCACTATTATAGTTATCACATAGTTATCGAATTAATATGCAACCCTCGATAAACCAATGGTTGCAGATTCGATCGGGATATATGAGATGAAGGCACCGTATTGTACGTTAATCATAATCGACTGGTTCTTGTAGGCACTATCAGTGATACCTAGTGGATCATTGGGCGATGCTACTAGACGCTCTTACCATGATTCGATGGGTGCAATCAGAAATGAGTTCTGACAATCTTGATCAAGGTGTTGATGAAAAGAATGGGGCTAACTAGGGTAAGCCTGAATAAAGGATTATGTCCTTAATCACAAAGAGTTGTGAACCCACGGCTAGCTGTATCCCTGAACCAGTGAGGGTCACACAAGTACTGGATTGTTTGTTCCTATTGAGAGAATAAATTCAAGAAGTTGAATTTATATTATATAGTAAATTCAAGAAGTTGAATTTATGATAATTAAATTTTGAGAGAATAAATTCAAGAAGTTGAATTTATAAATTTGAGAATTTAATTTATTAAACTCAAATGTTGGGTTTATTAAATATTAAATGTTGGAGGTGATAAAAATTCAAGGAGTTGAATTTAAAATTTAAATAATAAATTCAAACGTTGAATTTCTAATGTATTTAATTTATTAAGCTCAAAAGTTGAGTTTATTAATTAATAAATTAAATATGGTGGGTAATATGTTTTATGGGCTTGTAGGAGTACATGTCCAACATAATAAATAATTAAAGTTTTAATGGGCTTTGATTAAATTAATTAAACTAGTTGGACTAGTCCAGTTAATTAAATCAAGTCCATTAATGTTAATTATGTAATTAGGTTATTATTTTATTATAAATAATTGTTTAGAGTCAAACACTAAGGTAACCCACAAACATAACCCACGAGAATCCCTCTCCAAAATAAAAGAAAATTTCAGCCACCCCTTTTTTGAGAAAGGGACTTTGAGCCGTCTATCAAAAATTTTCTCTCCTACGTTAAATATCTTCCAATATTTCTAGTGCAATTTGGAAGAGGATCAAACAATTCAGTCGTGGACCTAATTAGAAGGAAAGATAGGATTTCATCGACGAAAGTTCGTAGGGAATCAACAAGAGCTAATCCGTTTATACTGGATTAGTTGGAGCCACGTGATTAATTCACCAAAGGTAAAACGATTCTAACATCCATTGTATGTTTTTGTTAAAATCATGCGAGCGCCCAAAACAAATCATATTTTGATTGTCAAAATAAAAACAAATTTAAAACTTTCGCTGCGATTGGGCGTGTAGAAACTGAGATCCAATAGTGGTATCAGAACCAAGGTTTTTCTGAATCGTATGATTTTAAATTATATTGAATAATTTGTTTCTAACAACACAAGAAAATTTTCATAAAATTATGGCACCATAAAAATTTTATTTTTCAAAAAACAAATTTCGTTTCTACCCGAAACTGTTCCGGGCAGCCTGTTCGCGCAGGGTCGGGCACGGCCTGCGCGCAGAGTGCGGGCGGCGTGCGGAACGTACGCACGCTGCGCGCGCGGCCGGCCCGCTGCGCGCGCACGGCTGTGCGCACAGACGCGCACAGCAGGCTTGCGATTGCCCGAAACGTTCGGGCAGTGCGCGGGCAGCGCGGGCAGCTGCTCGGGAGTGTCTCGGGAAACGTGTTGGATGATGGGCTTGAATTGTTTAGGCCTAGGGTGAGATTTTCTGATTTTTCAAATTTTTGGGCAAAATTGATATTTTTGAAAATTGGGTCAATTTTTATTTTAAAAAATTGATTTTTAGAAAATTAATAATTTTCTTGTGAAATAAATAATTAAAATATTATTTTAATTATTTATGGTAAAATGAGTTTTACAATAAATCAATTATTATTGATTTAATTAAAGATTAAATAAAGGAGTTTATTTAATTTATTAAATTCTTTAATAATTGTGGCGATTAGTGATAAAATTATTAGATATATGATTTATCAATTAATTAAATTGTTTAATTAAATTGATTTTAATATTTGATATTAAATGCATGAAGGATGATCGAGAGCCTTGACAAATGTGTTTGGTGTATGTTAGGATATTTTATTATTTTTTATTCATTATTATTAATATTTGATATATTAAAGTTGGCCTGGTTTATGGTCCGTTCCCACCCCATGATATGCATCCCTTATGTGCCATGGCTATTTAAATGTAATTATTATAAATAGTGGGAGATTAAGACTGGATGATGGTGGGCCCGATAAACGAGATGAAAACATGTAAAATATTGGATGCTCTTGTAATAGTTGCATTTGCATGTATTGTTGAATGTCATATTATGATATATAGTAGTATGCATGTATGTATATTATTATATAATATAGTTGCATGAATCCGGAAAACATACAAACTCGTGGCACACGATTTTTAAATTAAAATGATGAGACAATTTTAAAATTAAAATCCCTCATTTTGAATAAGATTCAAAATTTATATCTAATCGTAAAAGTAAAAATTAAAAGAGTTTAATTTTTCCTTGCCTTCCATCAACCGTGGTTGCATGTTGATCGCTACACGCGGACAGTGTCTGGCTCATATTATTGGGGAGGCCTGTACGCCGGAAAGCTGTGACTTCCACCGGCCATATTATGTGAATTGAGTGGAATTCTCATGACTTCGGCTCATATTATTGGGGGAATTCATGGCGACCGTCCATTACAATTCAATATTGATGGGTCGGTTTGACACGCAAAAATAAACGACGTCATATTATTGGGTCCTTATTAAACGTGAGGCAAAACACGCGGAGGTTGCATAGGGATGCAATTGGATTCTAACTTTTAGAAATTATAATTGGCTGATATTATTCGAGATTATAATTAGCTAATTGGACTCTACGTGCCCACTAAGGAAATACGATTTCGCTTTTTCATTAGATGGTGGTGGAAATGTCAAAATAGTGGGAGGGAGATTTATAAAATAAAATCCATATTTTATATCCTAAAATTATTTTAAAATAATCAGCAACCATTATTCTGTTTCTGTATCAGTATATTTTCGATTTCAGTCACGTAATCCATTTTTATTATTAAAAAGCTAATTGAATCTAATTTTCAAGACCGATTGGGAAAATTGTTATAAATTCGGAGAAAATATATATACACTAATGTCATGTCCTGCTGAACTGACAAAGCATGCAAGATGGTAGGACCATAGTATGCAAGCTAAAGTGTGATGTGCTCGTTTCTATGTCAAATGAACTGTAGGGACAATTTGAGGAAATATTGAATGCTGCTGACATTCGAATACACATACAAGAGTTGCATAGTGCATGAAACTCGTACAGTGATGCACACTACTTTTAAAAGCTCATGACTACACGCATGCAAGATGGGGCTTTGGTCAATGAGCGTAGTGTACGTATGACTGGGCTTATTGAGGATGTGGTGGGCCTGGAATATGTGATTCCTAACGAGTTACTAGGTAACATGAATTTGTTGTCTTTTCTTCCTCATTTGACGAGGTTATGGTGAACTTCAATTTGAATAAGATAGATGATAGCTTTGAAGAGCTAGTTAATACGCTTATAACTTATGAGATCACCATAAAACAGGGAATTGTTGTTTTTCTAATGGGCCTCTCGTCAGACGAAAAATAGCCCACAAGGTAAGGGAAGAAATGTTCCGCCGCTCACAAGAAAAGCAATCCCAATTAAAGGCAAACTCTGAAAGACACTTAAAAGGCCACAAAGCTTGATAAGTTAGAACATATTTATTTCACTGCAAGAAGTCCGGACATAAGAAATTATATGTGCCAGAAATGTTCTGGAAATGATAAGTGAATGTCCAAGTAAACATGATTTCAACAAAAACCAAAAGAAAGTTAGATGATCCATATCCCACACAAATATGGAACGCTAGACTAGGTCATATTTCCCAAAGAAGGATGCACAAGATAGTAGGAGAAATCATGTGTGACTTGTCAGACATGATCTCTACCTACTTGTAAGTCCTGTCTAAAGGGAAAATTGACCAAGACTCCATTCAATGGAAACGTGGAACGTGCACATGGTCTACTGGATTTGATCCACACAGACGTTTGTGGCCCGCTAAGTGTTAGCACAAAATATGGGCAATCCTACTTCATTACCTTTACTGATGACCATTCGAGGTATGGATACGTTTACTTGATGAAATACGAATCTGAAGCATTTGAAAAGTTCAAAGAATTCAGATCTGAAGTAGAAAATCAGCTAGAAAGAAGTACTAAGGAATTTCGATCTGATCGAAGTGGACAATACTTGAGTGCTGAATTTTTGGGTTAACTAAAAGAGAATGTGATTCTAACAGTGGACTCCACCAGCAACACCACAATTGAACGGTGTTTCTGAACATTGTAAGCGAACCTTGTTGGACATGGTTCGATCAATGATGAGATTCATTGAATTCCTACATCGTTTTGGGGCTTTGCGCTTGAAACTATGGCAATGTTGTTGAATAATGTTTATACTAAAGCAGTGGATAAAACACCATATGAGATATGGATGGGAAAAACTCCCAAATATTCTTACGAGAGAATATGGAGATGTCTTGCTTACGTGAAGCAGACAGTGGGAGACAAATTGGATAGTAGATCCACTTTGTGCTACTTTATAGGATATCCAAAGAATTCTGTTGGGTATTATTTCTATCGTCTCAATGAAGCAAAAGTGTTTGTTTCAAGAAATGCCACCTTTTTGGAAAAAGAATTTCTATTAGATAGAAAAAGGCAAGATGATAGAACTTGAAGAAATTCAAGATACTCCCTCAACTATAGTAGTTGAACCTAATCTCCAACAACCAGTAATTGAAGTACAAGCTCCTAGGAGGTCTGATAGTGTTATTAGACCACCTGCTAGATATATGCTTCTTCATGAACAAGACCATGATGAGTCTTGTTTTGGATATGATCCAACGAACTTTAAGGAAGCAATATCTGATACTGATTCAACAAAATGGCTTGAAGCCATGATCAAGCAAAACTTGCACAGTGAATAGTCCCAAAATTTATTTTATAAATGAAAGCTCGATTTAAATATCGCAAGTGCACGATAGTCAAGTTATAATAAACGTAAGTGAATACGAGTATCGTTCCACAAGGACTGCGTTACACTATTTTTATTTTCAAGTAAAATTTCTTTAGCAACGATAAAATGAGTTGATGATTAAACTAATGTAAATTAAACAACTAAAATAATTAAAATGCAAAGAAAACGTATTCAAGAAAGCAATGATTAATTTGGATTAAATCAATTGAGAAATGAATTTGTTGGGAATTAGCAGTTCACCTACCACTCGTGTTTAAATAATTACACTCGACTTTTACTTGTTCATTCGACGGAATTACCTAGACTAATTAACATACTCTGTCGAGTTATATTAATACTAATCATAAACATGCAGTACTCAAGTGTCCTCAATTATTTAACAGTTCAAGATTGCATTACATTCAATGGAATCCACTAGCTTTCATCCGGGTGAACTATCACTATCGACACGTACCCAATTCCGTATATCTACTAAAATTGTAAATCCGTGGTTTATACTATTTGATCCTATTGTTAATTATTCTCTCGAAATCATCAACAACATGAAATAATCAAAGGAAGTTAGCTAGGCTTCGATTGAAACAAGAAAGAACAATAGCATAAACAAATCACTAATAAAAACGTCGAGAAATAATGTTAAACACCGAGTACGGGATAGGATCACCTCAAATGCCAACAAATCTAGAGTTTAGCTACTGAAATTCATGATAAAAACCAGCAATCAATGTAAGAAATAAAATACTGAATAATTAAAATACTAAAGATGACGATGGATGACGGCCACGACGCGTGGAAATCTCGAGGTCTTCGAAATCTCCTTTTTCTAGCCTCTCCTCCAAGAAAAGTGATGAAAAATATGATATATTCTCCAAAAAGGCTCGCTGATCTCGTGTCTTAGGTTTTGGTGTAGGATAGAGTCCATATAAAGTTGGAAACAAATCTTCCCGAATCTCGCTTCTCGCTAGGGCGGTGTATTTTGACCGCCCTAGTGAGAGGTCCTCGCATAAACTTCCTCGAGCATGTCCCTGGTTTTGCTGGGGCGGTCACTTTTGACCGCCCTAGCGAGACACTTGCGCATAAAATCCTCGGCCAGACCAAAATTCTCGCTAAGTCACCGCCCTAGCGAATCGTCTTCGATATTTTGACAAATTTTCTCCCACTTTTTGGTTCAATTCCTACAAAATAACCACAAAATACACGAGATCAATCACATGCTAAATAATGCTAAAAAATGCAAAATTAAACTAAAACAAACTAATATGATGCATGAATGCGACTCAAAACCAACACTAAAAACACGTAAAAACGAGTCCTATCAACCCCCTCATACTAGCCTTTTGCTCACCCTCGAGCAAAATAGGTTAAAGCACGAGATTCTAAACAAACACAACAAACACAAAATACTCAAACAAGAAATAACCAACACAAGTAAATGTCAATGGTGAGTTAACAACTTTTATGCTCATGCCTTAGTGAACTTTCCCACATACAAATCATAATCAAGTCAAATCACAAACGAATACTCATTCTCATCTACACATAAATCTTGACACTAATTTGAACGTGTGTGTGTGTGTCATGATGGGTCTAGTCATTCGTACTTCAAATAGATCAATCATCAAATCATGCGAGTCACTCAATTAACACTTCAATACAAGTCTCACTAGCATGCACCCCCGTGTCCATTTATCACTAACCATAAATTGAACTTTATTCAATTTTTAAGTGCAAATAAGGGTGTCGAAAAGAAGGAAAATAAGCTCAAGTGGCTAAAAGTTGGGAGTACACCGATCATTTTCATTGTGCAATCGTCAAGACTTTTCGTCTAACTTTCCTCGTCTCCTTACATCTCCAACTTTTATCCTAGGAATAGAATTTCATTCCTTTTATTTCGGCTCCCCCTCACCTTACATCTCCCTCTTTCTTTCTTTCTTTCCTTTTTTTTTTAAGATGCACAATTTTCACACATGTACTCCCTAGGCTAAAAATATATAACTTTGGATTACAGCTGGTTAGGGGTATGATATTTTAATTCAGTGCATTGAAAAGGGGGTATATGTAAAATTCAAGGCAAATCAAATGTTCTCATTCAAGGTCCCAATTAGTGACTTATTTTCACGGGTTTACATGCTAAATCAACTCATAAATGATGACTTTCAAGTTAACCACACAAAACCTTCAAATTTCACCATTATTCCTACAAAATTCTAGTCCCCACACATATGTGCTCAAAAAGTTCAAACTTTGTACCCAAATTCATGCTTTAACAATCAAGAGTACCATTCATGAAGTGACCCAATCAATACTTTTGTATACTATCAATTCAACATCATCATTGGCTCATAAACTATGTCTTCTCACCATAAACGACACCAAACATGCAATACTATAACCGACTACAAACAACCAACTCAAAACAAGCAATACTAACAACACCAAATAAACTCCCATAACTGAAACTTGACACCACCAAAGTAATATAAACTCCACCAAACAAAAGAAATGCAACGAACTTAAAACCAATTAACTAAGCAAACATAACAATCTACCCCCCTCATACTAGAGTTGTGCAATGCCCTCATTGCAAAAAACGAAACAAACACTAAAAACATAAAAACTCATGAATGTAAATGCAAAGACAGAATATGCAAAATAAAAAGAAAGGGGAAACAGTACACTCCCCTGATCAGAAATCATCCTCCTCCTCATTCTCTGGCGGTGGAACTCCCTCTTCAGCTGCTGGGGGCATAGGATAATTGTACTGAAAATTGAAGGGTGGCGGGTATGCGGGTGTAGGTGGCCGTCCGGAAGTGTCGATGCCCAAATGAGTTGAGATCCCCTGCACCAAGTATTCGATGTTCTGAATGTGAGCCTGATTAACGGCCTTGTACTGAGTCTGATAATTGGCCCAAGCGCCCAATTCATCGACACGATCTCGCATGGCACGACGGCGTGGCTGCGGAGGTGGTGGTGCATGTCCTAAGGCCGGAGGTGGTGGAGCTGCTCTCCCATAATCGAAAAATACCTCCTCGGGCAGCTCAGCTTGTCTTTTCTCCCTCTTGGATTTATAAAGAGCCTCATCAATGGCTCTCATCAGCGGTAACCACTCATCATCATCTGCGAATATCACCCCCGCTCGGGCACACAGCTCAGTCACTATCGTCGGGAAGTAAAAAGCCAAATTGCTGCTATTAATACACATGTTAAGCTGTCCGAAAATGAGCCTGCCCACATCAATCACCATCCCAGTACAGATGGCATAAAGAACAATCGCCCGCTCACGCTGCACATCACTCGTATGACCGACCGACATCAATCTCTTAGACAAGAATGCATACCACAATGCCTCCTCCACTTTCAAAAATTTTTCAAGAAAGATCGTATAAGTCCCCGGTTGTTTCCACGTGGTGCCCGGATAACAGAGTGTGCGAATGATCAAATCAAAATCCGGGTTAAGCACCCACGCCTGAAACACCGAATCGTCCACCGACGGAAAACCCAACATTTCATTGATCGTCTTGGAAGCATACGGGACTAGATGTCCCCTCACAAATGCCTTATACTCATTCCCCTCCGGAGCATTGGCATAAAATTCACGCACAACCGGAACCACTGCTGCATTCGGTTGTGCTACAAAGGTATTGCACCCTCTTCTTTCTACTTGGGACTCCGAAAATGATCGATAATAAACGAGCTAAATCCACGCTTAGGGATTGGTTTCCTATGTAGTCTAGCATGTTCAAATCTCTCCCTAGCTTTTTCATTCACAAACATAGATGGAGTGGACCGAGAACTAGAAGCACCATGAGTTACCTTAGATCTTTTGGGTGTCCATGTCGACACTGGAGTGCACAAAGTATCAAAGCGCCGGAAAATTCTTGAGGGTCGCCGGAGATGCTCACCGGAATCTGTGGAAGATGACCGGAGTTTCTTGAAAGACCACCGGAGAAGAAAATATTGTAGCCTAAATGCTTCCTGGTGGAGTGTATAGACCAAGATTGAGTCTTTTCCTTGAAAAATCACCAAATAAGTCTTGAGCACAAAAGATGGAAGGAGGCGCCGAAAAAGAGGCGGCGGTGGCCGGAAATCGCTTGGGTTCGCCGGAGAGTTGAGTTCTTGACCGGAAAAATCGCGTCTGGATACTCGGTGAAGGTGAGGGTGCACGATTGTACCTGAAATTTGGTGAGAAGAGATGCATTGAGTGAGATTGAGAGAGTGGGGGCCAAAAATTCGGAAAAGGGGGCGAGGGTTTCAAGTGGGGAGAGGAGAAAAAAGTGTAGCAGATTTTAAGTCTGCGCGATCTGCCCGGGCGGCTATAAGTTTCCTCCCGTGCGGATATTCCTCGAATTTTTTTTTGAAAAGGGCGCGCCCGGGCAGATGGTCCTCGAAATTTTTTTGAAGAGGGCGCGCCCGGGCGGATATAAATTCCCGCCAAGGCGGAAGCTTCACGGCTGTGCACACCAAAATATTTTTGTTTTTTTTTGTTTTTTTTATAAAACTAAACAAGAGCAAGAGAAAATAAACAAACCGACACGAAAGAAAAATTAAATCAAATGCAAGAGAAGGGGAAGAAAAGTAGTTCTTAATTTATAGTCGAGAGCTTGACTATCGGTCCGTCTCAGTTCGGCATGTCTTGGAACCGGGTGATTCCAAGTTGTGGCTCGATTGTGCCACCCATGTAGTGCTTAAGGCGCTGAGCATTGGCCGTAAATGTCCCATCCTTCCCATCTTTCAACTCTACCGCTCCCGATGGGTATACTTTCGAAATCACGAATGGACCGGACCATCGTGACTTCAGTTTTCCGGGAAATAGTCGCAACCGGGAGTTGTAGAGCAGGACATTTTCACCTTCTTTGAATTCTCTTTCGATGATTCGCCTATCATGAGCCTTCTTTGTATTTTCTTTGTATGACAGTGCTAGATCATAGGACAGATTCCGGAATTCCTCCAACTGATATAGTTGAAGCAAACGTCGTTCACCTGCATCAATGAAGTTAAAGTTTAGTGCTTTTGTTGTCCAATATGCCCGATGCTCTAACTCTACAGGTAGATGACATGCTTTACCAAACAAAAGCCTATATGGTGTAGTGCCTATAGGTGTTTTAAAAGCAGTCCTATATGCCCACAGAGCATCGTCTAACTTCACCGACCAATCTTTCCTATTGACACCTACCAATTTCTCCAAAATTCGCTTTATCTCTCGGTTCGACACTTCCACTTGACCACTCGTCTGGGGGTGATAGGGGGTAGATATCTTATGTGTGACACCATATTTGCTCAAAAGTTTTTCAAATAGTTTGTTGCAAAAATGCGTGCCACTATCACTAATGATTGCTCGTGGTGTTCCAAATCGGTTAAAAATGTTTTTCTTTAAAAATATTAGGACCACTTGAGCATCATTAGTGGCATACGCTTCCGCCTCTACCCACTTAGACACATAATCCACCGCAACCAAGATGTATTTTTTCGTGAAAGAACTAGGAAACGGTCCCATAAAGTCTATCCCCCACACATCAAAAACCTCACACTCAATGATATTATTTAAAGGCATTTCGTGACAGTTAGAGATGTTACCTGTCCGCTGGCATTTATCACAATGTAGCACATAAGAACGAGCATCTTTAAAGAGAGTTGGCCAATAAAAGCCACATTCAAGTACCTTGGATGTCGTCCTTATTGGTCCGAAATGACCACCTACCTCACGGTCATGGAAATGGTTGAGAATTTGATCAAACTCTTCCTCCGCAACACACCGTCTTATCATGGAATCTGCACAAATTTTAAACAAAAACGGTTCCTCCCAAAAATAGTATTTCACGTCAGAAAAGAATTTCTTTCGTTGGTGAAACGATAGGTTTGGTGGAGGTGTGCCTGTGACAAGAAAGTTAGCGAAATTTGCATACCATGGACAATGTTTCATCTCAAGCAATTGTTCATCAGGAAACCAGTCATCTATATCATCGTCACTGCCCTTAATTCTAACATGCTCAAGCCTAGACAGATGATCAGCAACTACATTTTCCACACCCTTTTTATCTCGAATCTCGAGATCAAATTCTTGCAATAATAAAATCCACCTAATTAACCTAGGTTTCGCATCTTTCTTAGCAGGCAAGTATTTTAGGGCAGAATGATCTGTATACACAGTTACTTTAGACAGAACAAGGTATGAATGAAATTTGTCGAAAGCGAATACTATAGCAAGTAATTCCTTTTCAGTAGTAGCGTAATTCAATTGAGCATCATTTAAAGTCTTACTTGCATAGTAGATGGTATGAAATACCTTGTTCTTCCTTTGACCCAGCACCGCACCAACAGCTGTATCACTAGCATCGCACATCACCTCAAACGGTAACTCCCAATCAGGGACAGTCAGAACAGGTGCTGTCACCAAGCTTTCCTTGAGTATCTCGAATGCATGCAGACAAGTAGAATCAAAATTAAATTCAACATCTTTCATCAACAAAGAGGATAAAGGTTTAGCAATTTTAGAAAAATCTTTAATAAAACGCCTATAAAAACCAGCATGCCCTAGGAAACTTCTAACTCCTTTTATTGATGAAGGTGGTGGTAGGTTTTTGATTACTTCCACCTTGGCCTTGTCGACCTCAATTCCATTCTCTGATACCTTGTGTCCTAACACAATCCCCTCTTGAACCATAAAATGACACTTCTCCCAATTTAACACCAAATTGCTCTCTTCGCAGCTAATTAACACCAAGTTCAAATTCTCTAAACATTCATTAAATGAGGAGCCAAAAATAGAGAAATCATCCATAAAAATTTCAAGGAAATTTTCAATCATGTCATGAAAGATAGCGGTCATGCATCTTTGAAATGTTGCAGGTGCATTGCATAAACCAAAGGGCATACTCCTAAACGCAAAAGTACCATAAGGGCAAGTGAAAGTAGTTTTCTCTTGGTCCTCAGGTGCAATTGTGATTTGATTGTATCCCGAATATCCATCTAAAAAGCAATAAAATTCATGACCTGCTAATCGTTCAATCATTTGATCGATAAATGGCAAGGGAAAGTGATCTTTACGGGTTGCATCATTCAATTTCCTATAATCTATGCACACACGCCAACCCGTAACAGTTCTAGTGGGAATCAACTCATTTTTTTCATTAGTAATAACAGTAATCCCATCCTTTTTAGGCACACATTGTACAGGACTTACCCACGCACTATCAGAGATAGGATAGATAATACCTGCATCCAGAAGTTTAATTGTTTCAGCTTTTACTACCTCTTGCATCTTTAGATTGAGTCTCCTTTGTGGTTGTGCTAGAGGTGAGTATTTATCTTCCATCAGAATTTTGTGCATGCAGATCGAAGGACTTATCCCTTTTATGTCTGAAACCTTCCAAGCGAATGCTACTTTATGCTCCTTAAGGACTCCCAAGAGCTTACTCTCCATATCATCTGTCAAAGAAGAGGAAATAATAACAGGTAATTTATTATTTTCTCCTAAATAAACGTACTTGAGATGTGGAGGTAGTGGTTTGAGCTCCAAAGTAGGTGGCTCCTATAGGCTTGACTTTTGAGGCATTAAATCTTTTCTGTCTCCCAATTCCTCTAGTCTAAGCCTCACTTGCTTTCTCCAAGGTGGAATGGCATTCAAGTGAGCTACCATCTCCATCTTTCCCTCGTCTAGCTCGTCCTCCTGCTTTTCAGTATTGAGAGTGGCCTCCAATGGTTCTTTCAACCCATCCTGCATAAAATCACAAACGAGAGAATCCAAGACATCAATACGAAAACAACTATCATTGTGCATTGTGTGCTTGAGAGTATTGAAGACATCAAAAATAATTTCTTCTTCTCCAACTCTCAGTCTCAATTTCCCCTCTTCAACATCAATCAGTGCTTTCCCTGTAGCCAAAAACGGTCTCCCTAGGATTAAAGGCATCTCTAAATCTTCCTCCATGTCAAGTACCACAAAATCTGCAGGAAAAATAAACTTATCCACTTTCACCAAAACATCTTCGATAATCCCACGAGGATACTTGACAGATCTGTCAGCCAGCTGCAACGACATCCTAGTTGGCTTGGGTTCACCTAATCCCAGTCTCCTAAACACAGAAAAAAGCATCAGATTAATACTCGCACCAAGATCACATAGAGCTTTATGAAAATTAATGTCACCAATAATGCAAGGTATAGAGAAACTCCCTCGATCTTTTTGCTTAGGAGGCATCTTGTTTTGAACTAAAGCGGAGCAATTTTCAGTCAAATTCACCGTCATATGATCTTCTAGCTTCCGCTTATTTGCTAAGATATCTTTCAAGAATTTTGCATAACTTGGCATATTCAATAAAGCATCAGCAAAAGGAATGTTAATATGCAATTTTTTAAATATCTCAAGAAATTTACCAAATTGTGCATCTAATTTAGCTTTCTTCATTGGTGCAGGAAAAGGTGGAGGGATAAAAATTTTATTCTGTGCAATAGATGTAGATGTAGAGTTAGAAGACTTACCTCCTCGATTTTCCACCTCATCCTCACCGTGCTTGGTCTTTTCCTCATTAGACTCGAGTGCTTTTCCACTACGCAATTCCACAGCCTTCACTTGTTCTCTTGGGTTAGTTTCCGTGTTGCTTGGCAAAGCTCCTTGCTCCCTATTAGCAATCAACTTAGCCAATTGTCCAATTTGATTCTCTAACCCCTTTATGGATGCATCTTCGTTCTTAAATCTCGTCTCTGTTGCAGAAATAAATTTAGTCATCATTTGCTCTAAATTGGACTTCTCCTCCCGAGGCGGTTCTGGCTTGAATCCTTGGTGCATCCCATATGGTGGACCTCTTTGTTGGCGATTTTGGTTGTTTTGACCTCCCCATGAAAAGTTTGGGTGATTCCTCCATCCCAGATTATATGTGTTCGAATAAGGGTCATTTCTAGGACGGTTCTGGAATCCCACTTGTTTTATCGGTGCTCCCTCAGGCACATAGAATGATGGCAATCCTGCACGTCATGCTCACCCCCACACTTATCACAGAAAATTTCTTGCAGACGCATAGCCGACCCACTCATGCTCATCCCATCAATCTTTCTATTCAAAGCCTCTAACTATGATGAAACCGCCGACAAATCATTAACTTGATTAACTCCAGCACCTCGTCTCTGCCTATCAGACTGAGGATGATAGCTACTACCAGCCATCTCCTCCAATAACTCATATCCTTCCTCAGCCGTTTTTCTCAGTAAGTTACCACAGGCAGCAGCATCTATCATAGTACGGTTAGGAGTAAGCAGATCGTAGTAGAAAGTTTGAACAACTAACCCAAGAGGCAGCTCATGGTGTGGACATCTCCTCAACAAGTCCTTGTAGCGCTCCCATGCCTCGTAAAGTGACTCTTGCTCATATTGAGAAAAAGTAGTAATGTCGGCTCTAAGCTTCATAGTTTTTGACGGAGGAAAGTACTTGATCAGGAATGCCTTTGCCATATCCTCCCATGTAGTAATAGACCCTAGAGGCAAACAGTTTAACCACGACTTAGCTTTATCTCTCAGTGAAAATGGAAATAAACGCAAACGAACAGCATCATCAGACACGCCATTAAACTTAAAAGTATTACAAATTTCAAGAAAGTCAGCTATATGAGAATTAGGGTCGTCAAGTGCACTTCCCCCAAATTGGACAGTGTTCTGAATCATCTGAATGATAGCTGGCTTGATCTCAAACTGATTAGCTCGGATGACTGGTCTTATGATGCTTGGACGTGCTCCATCAAGAGACGGTTGTGCATAATCCATCATCGGTATACGCCTTGGCTCCTCTCTGTGTTGATCGTCTTCCATTCTTTCCTTCGCTCTTTGCTGCTGTAGTCGACGTCTAGCTGTGCGTTAAATCTCGGGGTCAAAAGGCTCAAGCTTAAACTCGAGTGATCTTCGCATGCACCACAAGAAAAATCTGCAACACAATGAGAGTATCAAATAATAATAAAATAAATAATACTAAAGAATTTAAATGAAAAATAAAAAATTGTGAATCAACAGTCCCCGGCAACGGCGCCAAAAACTTGATCGAGCAAAACTTGCACAGTGAATAGTCCCAAAATTTATTTTATAAATGAAAGCTAAATTTAAATATCGCAAGTGCACGATAGTCATGTTATAATAAACGTAAGTGAATACGAGTATCGTTCCACAAGGGCTGCGTTACACTATTTTTATTTTCAAGTAAAATTTCTTTAGCAACGATAAAATGAGTTGATGATTAAACTAATGTAAATTAAACAACTAAAATAATTAAAATGCAAAGAAAACGTATTCAAGAAAGCAATGATTAATTTGGATTAAATCAATTGAGAAATGAATTTGTTGGGAATTAGCAGTTCACCTACCACTCGTGTTTAAATAATTACACTCGACTTTTACTCGTGCATTCGACGGAATTCCCTAGACTAATTAATATACTCTGTCGAGCTATATTAATACTAATCATAAACATACAGTACTCAAGTGTCCTCAATTATTTAACAGTTCAAGATTGCATTACATTCAATGGAATCCACTAGCTTTCATCCGGGTGAACTATCACTATCGACACGTACCCAATTCCGTATAGCTACTAAAATTGTAAATCCGTGGTTTATACTATTTGATCCTATTGTTAATTATTCTATCGAAATCATCAACAACATGAAATAATCAAAGAAAGATAGCTAGGCTTCGATTGAAACAAGAAAGAACAATAGCATAAACAAATCACTAATAAAAACGTCGAGAAATAATGTTAAACACCGAGTACGGGGTAGGATCCCCTCAAATCCCAACAAATCTAGAGTTTAGCTACTGAAATTCATGATAAAAACCAACAATCAATGTAAGAAATAAAATACTGAATAATGAAAATACTAAAGATGACGATGGATGATGGCCACGACGCGTGGAAATCTCGAGGTCTTCGAAATCTCCTTTTTCTAGCCTCTCCTCCAAGAAAAGTGATGAAAAATATGATATATTCTCCAAAAAGGCTCGCTGATCATGTGTCTTAGGTTTTGGTGTAGGATAGAGTCCATAAAAAGTTGGAAACAAATATTCCCGAATCTCGCTTCAAATAGACCGCCCTAGCGAGAGGTCCTCGCATAAACTTCCTCGAGCATGTCCCTGGTTTCGCTGGGGCGGTCACTTTTGACCTCCCTAGCGAGACACTTGCGCATAAAATCCTCGGCCAGACCAAAATTCTCGCTAGGGCGGTCACTTTTGACCGCCCCAGCGAATCCTCTTCGATATTTTGACAAATTTTCTCCCATTTTTGGTTCAATTCCTACAAAATAACCACAAAATACACGAGATCAATCACATGCTAAATAATGCTAAAAAATGCAAAATTAAACTAAAACAAACTAATATGATGCATGAATGCGACTCAAAACCAACACTAAAAACACGTAAAAACGAGTTCTATCAAGCCATGCAGTAAAAAATGGACTCTTTGTATTCAAACCAAGTCTGGACATTGGTGGATCAACCTTAGGAAATCGTTCCTATAAGGTGAAAATGGATCTAAAAAAGAAATCTTGGGGCGAATGGGAAGGTAGTGACCTTTAAATCAAGGCTGGTTGCAAAAGATTATACTCAAAGGCAAGGAATTGACTATGAGGAAATTTTTCACCAGTTGCTATGTTTAAGTCTGTTAGATTACTACTAGCCATAGCATCATGGTATGACTATGAGATATGGCAAATGGATGTAAGGACTGCATTCCTCAATGGTGACATCAAAGAAGAAATTTATATATCTCAACCTGAGGGATACACATCAGCAGGAAGTGAGCATAAGGTATGCAAACTTCAGAGATCAATATATGGTCTCAAGCAGGATTCAAGGAGTTGGAACCTCAGATTTGATAGCACTATCAAAGAGTTTGGTTTTGCTAAGAATCCTGAGGAACCGTGCATGAACAAGAAGGTTAGTGGGAGTGTAGTGACACTCCTAGTACTTTATGTTGATGATATCCTGCTCATTGGGTAATATGTAGGATTATTGCAATCAACTAAAGTATGGTTGGCCTGTAAATTCTCCATGAAAGACATGGGTGAAGCATCCTACGTATTGGCAATACAAATCTATAGAGATAGATCAAAGAGGATGCTCGGACTCACCCAAGCCACCTATATCGATACCATTATAAAACGATTCTATATGGAAGAGTCCAAGAGAAGATAATTACCAATGTGTCATGGTATTAATCTATCTAAAGCTATGTGTACCAAACTGATGAAGAGATAGAGATGATGAC
The DNA here is from genome assembly GCF_022965805.1 of Primulina eburnea. Lineage (NCBI taxonomy): Eukaryota > Viridiplantae > Streptophyta > Magnoliopsida > Lamiales > Gesneriaceae > Primulina > Primulina eburnea. The sequence continues at coordinate 12,780,470 of NC_133117.1, forward strand.
TCGTATTCCATATGCGTCAGCTATTGGTAGTATCATGTATGGTATGATATCGACACGTCCTGATGTTGCTTACGCTTTGAGTGTTACAATCAGATATCAGGCGAACCTTGGTCCAATGCGAAGGCCGTGAAAGATATTCTTAAGTACTTGAGAAGAACTAAGAACTTGTTCATGGTTTAAGGGGGTGGAGAATTAAAATTGGAAGGCTACACTGATTCTAGCTTCCAATGTGACGTAGATGATTCGAAATCGACCTCTGGCTTTGTATTCATGCTTAATGGTGCATCTGTCTCTTGTAAAAGTTCCAAGTAAGACAACGTTGCGGATTCCACCACTGAAGCTAAATACATTGCTGCATCTGATGCAGCCAAAGAGGTAGTTTGGATGAGGAATTTTGTCCAAGAGTTGGGTGTTATTCCTAATGGGGTTGATCCAGTCCCGTTGTACTGGGACAACACTGGTGCCGTTGCACAAGCAAAGGAACCAATGTCTCATCAGCGATCCAAACATGTACTGAGGAAGTTCCACATCATACGGGAGATAGTGGGAAGAGGAGACATATAAGTTGAAAGAGCACTCTCTGCAGATAATGTTGCTGATCCACTTACAAAGCCCTTTCCTGGACCATTGTTTGTAAAGCATCGCGAAGCAATGGGATTAAGGGTAGTTGGCTCTAGGGCAAGTGGTAGATTGTTAGACTAGATTCCATGCAAGCCAATGGTTGGCTAGGGAATTTATTGACTCAAGTGAAATAAACAATCTTTATTTTAATATAATTTAACTTTTTATGGTCTTGTTATACTTTATATGTATACCCATGCAAACAGCATAGATAAAGTCCTTGATTATGCTTTAATACAAATGAATCGTAATTCGATGTTGAAACTCATTTGTAAACAATGCATATTCTAAATTCGTTCGTAGTCAATTCAACCGTCTAAAACAGTGATAAAGGCCGCTTGAGCTCGAGACTAGCATCTATGATGTTGTGTAATGCGTTTCTTGGTAAGGGCATAGAGATGTCCAAACATGCAGATGGGTAGTCATATGATTATAATACCGAAAAACCCTCCCTCGGACTTTCCAAGTGGTTTTCATTCATTGAGAGGATAAGTCCGTGGTTATGATTGTACACTATTAGTCCTTACGACCCGGGATAACACTGAGGCTCTATATGCTAGGGCTGTGCTTTGACTTGTTTACCGGCTCCAGGAGAGTTATCAGGTGGCGAGGTTGGGTATAGTTGCGACACATATAGGAGCCAATGCATTGTAGTCGGGGATTCACCTCTCACCTACGGGTGTGGATATCCTATGTGATCTAATGAAATAATAGTGCATGGAATCTCTGGCCAGAGTACGAGCTGTACGTTGGAGAAGGAGTTCTCCAAATAGTACACGCGATGCCACTATTATAGTTATCACATAGTTATCGAATTAATATGCAACCCTCGATGAAACAATGGTTGCAGATTCGATCGGGATATATGAGATGAAGGCACCGTACTGTACGTTAATCATAATCGATTGGTTCTTGTAGGCACTATCAGTGATACCTAGTGGATCATGGGGAGATGCAACTAGACGCTCTTACCATGATCCGATGGGTGCAATCAGAAATGAGTTCTGACATTCTTGATCAAGGTGTTGATGAAAAGAATGGGGCTAACTAGGGTAAGCCCGAATAAAGGATTATGTCCTGAATCACAAAGAGTTGTGAACCCAGGGCTAGCTGTATCCCTGAACCATTGAGGGTCACACAAGTACTGGATTGTTTGTTCCTGTTGAGAGAATAAATTCAAGAAGTTGAATTTATTATATAATAAATTCAAGAAGTTGAATTTATTATATAATAAATTCAAGAAGTTGAATTTATGATAATTAAATTTTGAGAGAATAAATTCAAGGAGTTGAATTTATAAAATTTGAGAGTTTAATTTATTAAACTAAAATGTTGGGTTTATTAAATATTAAATGTTGGAGGTGATAAAAATTCAAGGAGTTGAATTTATAATTTAAATAATAAATTCAAATGTTGAATTTATAATGTATTTAATTTATTAAGCTCAAAAGTTGAGTTTATTAATTAATAAATAAAATATGGTGGGTAGTATGTTTTATGGGCTTGTAGGAGTACAGGTCGAACATAATAAATAATTAAAGTTTTAATGGGCTGTCCAAGTAAACAAGATTTTAACAAAAACTAAAAGAAAGTCAGATCATTCAAATCCCACACAAATATGGCACGCTAGACTAAGTCATATTTCCCAAAGAAGGATGCACAAGATAGTAGGAGAAAGCATGTTTGACTTATCAGACATAAATTCTCTACCTACTTGTAAGTCATGTCTAAAGGGAAAATTGACCAAGACTCCATTCAATGGAAACGTGGAACGTGCACATGGTCTACTGGATTTGATCCACACAGACGTTTGTGGCCCGCTAAGTGTTAGCACAAAATATGGGCAATCCTACTTCATTACCTTTACTGATGACCATTCAAGGTATGGGTACGTTTATTTGATGAAATACGAATCTGAAGCATTTGAAAAGTTCAAAGAATTCAGATCTGAAGTAGAAAATCAGCTAGAAAGAAGTATTAAGGAATTTCGATCTGATCGAAGTAGACAATACTTGAGTGCTGAATTTTTGGGTTAACTAAAAGAGAATGTTATTCTCACAGTGGACTCCACCAGCAACACCACAATTGAACGGTGTTTCTGAACATTGTAAGCGAACTTGTTGGACATGGTTCGATCAATGATGAGATTCACTGAATTGCCTACATCGTTTTGGGGCTTTGCGCTTGAAACTGCGGCAATGTTGTTGAATAATGTTTATACTAAAGCAGTTGATAAAACACTATATGAGATATGGATGAGAAAAACTCCCAAATATTCTTACGAGAGAATATGGAGATGTCTTGCTTACGTGAAGCAGACAGTGGGAGACAAATTGGATAGTAGTTCCACTTTGTGCTACTTTGTAGGATATCCAAAGAATTCTGTTGGGTATTATTTCTATCGTCCCAATGAAGAAAAAGTGTTTGTTTCAAGAAATTTCACCTTTTGTGGAAAAAGAATTTCTATTAGATAGAAAAAGGCAAAATGATAGAACTTGAAGAAATTCAAGATACTCCCTCAACTATAGTAGTTGAACTTAATCTCCAACAACCAGTAATTGAATTACAAGCTCCTAGGAGGTCTGATAGTGTTATTAGACCACCTGCTAGATATATGCTTCTTAATGAACAAGACCATGATGAGTCTTGTTTTGGATATGATGAACTTTAAGGAAGCAATATCTGATACTGATTCAACCAAATGGCTTGAAGCCATGCAGTAAAAAATGGACTCTTTGTATTCAAACCAAGTCTGGAAATTTGTGGATCAACCTTTTGGAATCGTTCCTATAGGGTGCAAAAGGATCTACAAAAGAAAGCTTGGGGCGAATGGGAAGGTAGTGACCTTCAAATCAAGGCTTGTTGCAAAAGATTATACTCAAAGGCAAGAAATTGACTATGAGGAAAGTTTTCACCAGTTGCTATGTTTAAGTCCGTTAGATTACTACTAGCCATAACATCATGGTATGACTATGAGATATGGCAAATGGATGTAAAGACTGCATTCCTCAATAGAGACATCAAAGAGGAAATTTATATGTCTCAACCTGAAGGATACACATCAGTAGGAAGTGAGCATAAGGTATGCAAACTTCAGAGATCAATATATGGTCTCAAGCAGAAGTCAAGGAGTTGGAACCTCAGATTCGATAGCACTATCAAAGAGTTTGGTTTTGCTGAGAATCCTGAGGAACCGTGCATGTACAAGAAGGTTAGTGGGAGTGTAGTGACATTACTAGTACTTTATGTTGATGATATCCTGCTCATTGGGAAATATGTAGGATTATTGCAATCAACTAAAGTATGGTTGGCCTGTAAATTCTCCATTAAAGAGATGGGTGAAGCATCATACGTATTGGGAATACAAATCTATAGAGATAGATCAGAGAAGATGCTCGGACTCACCCAAGCCACCTATATCGATACCATTATAAAACAATTCTCTGTGGAAGAGTCCAAGAGAAGATACATACCAATGTGTCATGGTATTACTCTATCTAAAGCTATGTGTACCAAAACTGATGAAGAGATAGAGATGATGACACGTATTCCATATGCGTCAGCTATTGGTAGTATCATGTATGGTATGATATCGACACATCCTGATGTTTCTTAAGCTTTGAGTGTTACAATCAGATATCAGGCGAACCTTGGTCCATTGCATTGGAAGGCCGTGAAAGATATTCTTAAGTACTTGAGAAGAATTAAGAACTTGTTCATGGTCTAAGGGGGTGTAGAATTAAAATTGGAAGGCTACACTGATTCTAGCTTCCAATGTGACGTAGATGATTCGAAATCGACCTCTGGCTTTGTATTCATGCTTAATGGTGCAGCTGTCTCTTGGAAAAGTTCCAAGTAAGACAACGTTGCGGATTCCACCACTGAAGCTAAATACATTGCTGCATCTGATGCAGCCAAAGAGGTAGTTTGGATGAGGAATTTTGTCCAAGAGTTGGGCGTTATTCCTAATGGGGTTGATCCAGTCCCGTTGTACTGGGACAACACTGGTGCCGTTGCACAAGCAAAGGAACCAATGTCTCATCAGCGATCCAAACATGTACTGAGGAAGTTCCACATCATACGGGAGATAGTGGGAAGAGGAGACATATAAGTTGAAAGAGCACTCTCTGCAGATAATGTTGCTGATCCACTTACAAAGCCCTTGCCTGGACCATTGTTTGTAAAGCATCGCGAAGCAATGGGATTAAGGGTAGTTGGCTCTAGGGCAAGTGGTAGATTGTTAGAGTAGATGCCATGCAAGCCAACGGTTGGCTAGGGAATTTATTGACTCAAGTGAAATAAACAATCTTTATTTTAATATAATTTAACTTTTTATGGTCTTGTTATACTTTATATGTATACCCATGCAAACAGCATAGATAAAGTCCTTGATTATGCTTTAATACAAATGAATCGTAATTCGATGTTGAAACTCATTTGTAAACACTGCATATTCTAAATTCGTTCGTAGTCGATTCAACCGTCTAAAACAGGGATAAAGGCCGCTTGAGCTCGAGACTAGCATCTATGATGTTGTGTACTGCGTTTCTTGGTAAGGGCATAGAGATGTCCAAACATGCAGATGGGTACTCATATGATGATTATACCGAAAAACCATCCCTCGGACTTTCCAAGTTGTTTTCATTCATTGAGAGGATAAGTCCGTGGTTATGATTGTACACTATTAATCCTTACGACCTGGGATAACACTGAGGCTCTATATGCTAGGGCTGTGCTTTGACTCGTTTACCGGCTGCAGGAGAGTCATCACGTGGCGAGGTTGGGTACAGTTGCGACACATATAGGAGCCAGTGCATTTTAGTCGGGATTCACCTCTCACCTACGGGTGTGGATATCCTATGTGATCTAATGAAATAATAGTGCATGTAATCTCTGGCCAGAGTACGAGATGTACGTTGGAGAACGAGTTCTCCAAATAGTACACGCGATGCCACTATTATAGTTATCACATAGTTATCGAATTAATATGCAACCCTCGATGAAACAATGGTTGCAGATTCGATCGGGTTATATGAGATGAAGGCACTGTACTGTACGTTAATCATAATCGACTGGTTCTTGCAGGCACTATCAGTGATACCTAGTGGATCATGGGGCGATGCTACTAGACGCTCTTACCATGATCCGATGGGTGCAATCAGAAATGAGTTCTGACATTCTTGATCAAGGTGTTGATGAAAAGAATGGGGCTAACTAGGGTAAGCCTGAATAAAGGATTATGTCCTGAATCACAAAGAGTTGTGAACCCATAGCTAGCTGTATCCGTGAACCATTGAGGGTCACACAAGTACTGGATTGTTTGTTCCTGTTGAGAGAATAAATTCAAGAAGTTGAATTTATTATATAGTAAATTTAAGAAGTTGAATTTATGATAATTAAATTTTGAGAGAATAAATTCAAGGAGTTGAATTTATAAATTTGAGAATTTAATTTATTAAACTCGAATGTTGGGTTTATTAAATATTAAATGTTAGAGGTGATAAAAATTCAAGGAGTTGAATTTATAATTTAAATAATAAATTCAAATGTTGAATTTATAATGTATTTAATTTATTAAGCTCAAAAATTTAGTTTATTAATTAATAAATTAATTTATAATTTAAATAATAAATTCAAATGTTGAATTTATAATGTATTTAATTTATTAAGCTCAAAAATTTAGTTTATTAATTAATAAATTAAATATGGTGGGTAGTTGGTCGAGCAAAACTTGCACAGTGAAATACCCAGTAAAATATGATTTTGTATGCTCAAAATTAATCGCAAGTGTACGATGTCAAGTTATAATATAGTGTACGTGAATACGAGTATCGTTCCACAGAAGACTGTGTTTTACAATTGTTATTTGTCGTTATCAAATCTTTAGCAACGAAAAATTGATTGATTGTATATTACTACTAACATTAAATGAACATGCAAATAAAAAGATTCGAAATCAAGTAATGAAATGTAAAGTCTAAAATGGTTGAGTAAAATTTCAGTGAAAAATGGATTTGTTGGGAATTTCGGTTCACCTACCCTTCGTTCATTAATTAATTCGTTCGATCGTGATCTACTCTTCCGACAGGATTTCCTATTCTATTGAACACTCTCTCTCGAGCTATGCAAAACTAATTCGACTCAATGAAGTAATTAAATGTCTTTAATTATTTATCAAGAGTGAATCGCATTCCGATCTATGAAATCCCCTAGTTTTCGACCCTAAGGACTATGACTATCGGCAAGTATCCAATTTCATATATCTATGTAAATTGTAGATCCGCGAATTATACTACTCGATCCTATCACTCGTTATTCTCTCGAACTCACTCGTGATATGAAAACGTCGTTAAAGTTAGCTACACTTTAATGACACAATAAAATAATAGTATAATCAAGAATCACGCAACAATCGAATAAAAATTAATTCAAATCAAAGTTTGGGGTAGGATCCCCTTGGATCTCAACAAATATTGAAGTTTAGCTACTAGAATTCATGATCAAAATAAACAAAACAAAGTTTAAAAGATGAACACAAAGTTAGAAATACGAGAATTGACGAAAAAACGCGAAGACGACACCCGGAAAACTTCGATTCTTCAATCCAAGCGCAAAGTGCTCTCCAAGACTTGTGCTCCTCTCCAAGAATGTCTGAATATTTTTCCAAACGGTCAAAAACGTCCACCCATATCAGCCATCCTCCGAAATAAGGAAAAGAATCAAATGCAAAATCTTGCCAAAATTAGGTGGCGCTCGGGCGGTAGAAAAGTACCGCTCGAGCACCACACCTTCTATAAACTTGCTTGGGGTGTGCGGCATTCGCGCTCGGGCGGTAGAAAACTACCGCTCGAGCGCCGACTCTTCTGTAGCTTGGCCTTTGTAAAGCATCTCTCGCGCTCGGGCGGTAGAAAATTACCGCCCGAGCGCCGACCTTTCTGTCGAGTTGTGGACTTGATCACCTTTCGCGCCCGGGCGGTAGAAAATTACCGCTCGGGCGCCGCTCATTCTGTCCGTTGCCTTCTCTTTTTTACATTTTGCTCCATTTTTTGGTTTTCCGGCCACTTTTCCTGCAAATTCGTCATGCCCGAGTGAGATATGATAAAATGCAAAAGTTTACTCTAAAATGAACAGAATGTGATTGAAATAAACGTATGAACAATGCAAAACACACACAGACTAATGCAATAAAACACGTAAAAACGACACATATTGTAAGGACCAAGATCTTGATTGTGTTAATCTGAGATTTTGATTATATTAATCTGAGATTATCGATTTTAAACTGATGTGATTATAACCGGGCCATACGAGACCAAATCGGACCAAGCATATGATTTACATAACTTGGGGACAGAGAGTCTGGCGTCCGAGCGGTAGTTTTTGACCGCCCGAGCGCCAGTGTTCATTAAAAATATGTCGCGGGCAGAAGATGTGGCGCCCGGGTGGTAGTTTTTGACCGCCCGAGCGCCAAGATGTATCACGCCGAGTGCTTGGACAGAGACTGCCGCCCTCGAGCGGTAGATTAGCACCGCTCGAGCGCCGACCTAAATTCGTGAAAAGAAGCCAGTTTCTTGTACATGCACGGAGATATATATAAATTGTTCCTCCAGAATAAACAAAGGAAAAATCGAGAAAAGCTTTAGAGAATCTTCGTGAAAAATCCTTACGCCTTTATATTTCAATCCGTCCGTTTGATTTTAAATCCGACTTCGGTACCGAGTTCCTATCAACGTAGGCTACAACTGGATGTAAGTTTTACTACGTTTTAACATGTTTTGAAATTATGATGTTGTTAGAATTGAATACACGTCATATATGTTGTTCTTGACATGTTAGATAACGTAGAATCGAAGTCAGAGTAAGAAACGGACTGAATATGGAATTATTATGAATTTCAGAATGAAATTGACTAGAATTGATATCAGATTTGTACAGGGATTGATTGTAAATTACTGGAATTAGTATATACTGGTTTGGTATCACAGATATCGCAAGATTGTACTGTTGTACTGGCAGAATTTGATAAAACCGAGATGTTATGATTTGATTAGATTATTGATACAGATTATATTGATATTGTCATTGTCAGACTGAACAACGACCGACTTTTAATCAAGACTTTGATTGTATCAATGCTACAGCAAGAAAGGTATAAATAAATGTTGATTCGGGATTGCACAACTCGAGTTAGGTTTGACTTGAGTTTCCCTAAATCACATACTTTATTTTATTGCATTGATATTTGCAGATTATCAGATTGATATGTTTAGTTATTGACTTAGAGCAGAGTCAGAGTTTGAGTCTAGGGCAGATCAGCCTAGCTAGGGCAGAACCGCCGAGTCTTTGTCAGAACCGCTGAGACTCTAGACTTACGGTGTATCGATGAGCTTAGATGTAGATCGACGTCTATTGTAGACATTCGATACAAAATACCAAACTCCAAATTAGATTGGGATCCCTAGATTAGAAATAAGCTGAGATAAGATAACAAGACATTGTTTTAAATACAGATTCGTATTAATTCATGTAGTCAGATTGGATACATGTTTTTAATGATTATTTATGCTTTTATATATTTTTTATATGATTGCATTAATACATTGTTTATACTGGGATATTTATATCTCACCGGAGTTATCCGGCTATTGTCTTGTCTGTATGTGTGCATGACAACAGGTGGGACAGGTTCAGGGTCACAAAGATGAAGAAAGATCGAGTTAGAGTGGAGACTACGGACTTGGACTAGAGATAGGGTTTAAACACTTGATAGTTAGTTGTTGAACCTGAGATGTGTATGGTTGTATATTTTATCAGAGTTATAATTTTATACTGATATGTATAGGAGTTTGATTCCATTACCTTCCGCATTTTAAAAAACAAAATTTAGACCCTGTTTATTCGAATTGATTAATTTAGTTCCAATGATGATTAAGAAGATGATTAGCGTCCGGGTCCCCACACATATCAATCCCCTCATACTAACCTTTTGTTTGCCCTCAAGTAAAATAGGTTATAGACTGCAATCAAACACGAAACAAACACACAGGGGAGGGTACCGAAACAACTAAAATGATGGTGAAGTAGCGAACCGGTATCTGCTGCCTCAGCGGGTGTTTGAACCACATCCCCTTAGCCAAATCCCAACATTCATCAATACCCCTTTTAAAGCACCTTATAACATTTTGATTTGACCAGAAAGTTTGGTCGTGTGTGTGCTGTGGGTCTCACTAGCTCGTGCTTCAGACAGTTTTATTCGCAAATCATGCGAGTCACCAAATTAACAGTTCAATGCAAGTTTCCCTATCCTGAGTTCTGTTTCTTGTCGTGACCAACAAGTAAACACAAAGTGGCAAAATTTCAAGGTTGTACAACAGGAATTAGGGAGTCAATATCACGAGGTTTCAAACGGCTCAAAAAGATGGGACGTACACTGATCATTTTCATTATGCACTTGTCAGAATTTTCACCTGACATTCCTCAACGCCTTACATCTCCATCTATTTAGCCTTGGGATAGGATTTCATCCCTTTTTGGCTCCCCCACACCTTACATCCCCTTTTTTCATTCACAACACTATTATTTTTTTATTTTTTTTAAGTGCATAATTTTCTCAAGTGTACTCCCTAGGTTTTGAATATATGGAACGTTTGTTTATTTGGCTTAGGGATAACTCTTGAGGTATTTTGCACAATTGGGACGAAAATTATTTCGGTGGACTCAAGTGATCCAGTCTACTTCATGTCACTGGTCGGTCACGACTGTCAACAAAAATTCACTAAAGTTCGACTTGCATCTCATGTTTTTTCAGTTTCTCCCACATATTCTTAAACTCGACTGTCGTTTACACTACTAATAACACCCACTATGTGTGCATAGGAAAATTTTCAATTCACTGGGGTATTCATAACGAGTGATTGGACTAAATAATATGTAGTTCGTTTAACCCAAAATCATCACTGGCTATCAATTTACTAATTTCACCATCACTGATACTCATGCAAGACAATGACGAACGCAAACAAATAAAAAGATATACGACGACCCTCTCATACTAGACGTGTGCAATGTCCCCATTGCACAAAAGAGTCAAACACAGAAATGCAAACACAAATGCAGACTAATAAACATGAAAGTTAAAACATGCTAGATATAAACAACGGTGAGAAAGAAACAGAAAAGCGGCAAAGAAATAAAAGTGCGAAGTAGGGGAAACAGTAAACTCCCCTGATCACTGCTCCTCCTCATCCTGCTCCGGTGGTTGCACTCCTGCGGCCTCCCCATGCTGAGAATAATCATACTGGAACTGGAATGGGGGAGGAGGTAGCGAAGTCGGTGGAATGGTCGACGGGTCAACGCCCCCGTGCACAAGCAAAGTGCGCATCATGGAGTCAAGGTGAGACAAATGGTCCGTGACGTAAGAGTTGAACTGACTCTGATTCGCTTGGAAGGCGAGATTTTCATCCATATTATCATTCTGAGTTCGCCTGCGGGGTTGTGGTGGATGGCGGCGTGGGACGGCAGTGCTAGATCCACCGGCTTCCTCCTCCTGAGTGGGGAAGTCCGCCCGTCGTTTCGCTCTTTTTCTTTGTTCATCCTCCTGACAAATTGGCTTCATCGGTTGAAGCCACTCCTCGTCGTCCCGGAAAAGTACCCCAGCCCGTGCACACAGTTCAGATATGATCGTCGGAAAGAAAAGCCCGATGTGGCTGTTGTGGGCACTCAGCATGATTTGAGAGGTTATAAGTCTGCCACATTGATGCTGTATCCTTGGGTCAACGCAAACAATAGCACCGCTCTTTCCTTTTGAACCTCGCTCTTATGCGAGACTGGCATCATCCGCCGGGCCACAAATAAATACTACATGGCAGCAATGGTGCGCAAATACTTCTCGTCGAAACAACTCGGGGGTCCCCATAGTGGTTTCCATGTAGCCCCCGGAAGACACAAAGTCTCGATAATCTCCGTGTAGTTGGGCTCAACAATCAATGCCTGGTAGTTGGAGTTGTCAACCTCCGCTGTTTCTAGGAGGGCGTTAATCGTAGCCGAATCAAACGGCACAAGCTTGCCTCTAACAAAAGCTCTACCATCAGTTCGCTCACAAGCATTTCCATAAAACTCCCTAACTACCGACACCACTGCAGCTTGAGGGTGCTCACTAAATTTTTCCCATCCCCTTCGATCCAAGTCCACAAGGGGCTCTGAATATCTATCCTCAAATTAGCGACGAAATCCCCTTTCGGGAATGGGATTTCGGTGAAGCTTTGCATGATCATATCTATTCCGAGCTGCCTCACTTACAAAGCGGGTTCTATCAAACGAAGAAGAGGAAGAGGAAGAACCGGGGTTACCTCTTTGCTTCTTGGGAGCCATTGTGTTTGAAGAGTTGAAGATGAAGATGGTGGCCAGAGAAGAAGACCCGATTGATGGAATATGCGTGTGTTCCTACGAAGAAATTTCGCCTTGCCGAAGATTGGAGGTGTAAGACTCGAGAATTGTCAATTGGCATTGATGTGAGACTTGAAACCATGAGAATGCATGACATTTAGAGTGGAAATTTTGAAGCATGGCCGAAGCCACACTGCACCCGCGGTGTTAGAGATACAGCACCCGCGGTGCATTGAGAGGAAATTAGTGAAATTGTGCGAACAGACACCGCACCCGCGGTGCTAGCACGACCGCACCCGCGGTGTGAGACCGCACCCGCGGTCATGTAAGGACCGCACCCGCGGTCTAGGTGCTGCAATGTTAGATTAATTTGCCGTGAGCACTGCGCACCCGCGCTCTTGAGTTGCCGCACCCGCGGTTTGCATGAGAAAATGCCACCTTTGAATTTCGTGTTGACACATGGCTTGGGGTATATAAGCTTGCATGACACCTCATTTCTTCATCTGATCAGCAAGTAGGAACCGAGAGAGCTTGGAGGGAGGAGCTTTCATTCTTTTGATCTTTAACTTGAGAGTTTGAATGATTTAGCCATCCGATTTATATTCCGAGTTAAGATTTGTGATCCTTGCATCGTTGGCTACGAAAGGATGTAAGTATATCTCATTTTCAGCATGATTCAGATTTGAGATGTTGGAGAAATTATGATTTGTGTTGTAGATATGTGTTCTTGGTATACCGAGCATCGTATATTTGTTCTGAGTTGACCGGTTCCGAGAATTACGCCGTTACGCCGTCAAATTGTATTGAAACCGATTTCAGTTATGTTTATTGAGTTGTTTGAGATGTATATTGATAGAGTGCACATTGACTATGCCATTTCAGATTTGTATTGGCTATTGTGAACTCGAGACTTCGACTACGACACCGACGATTCGGCAAGAAAGGTATAATTCATGTGGTCTTGGGATTGCACAACTCGATTCAGATTTGATACGAGTTTCCCTAAATCACATACTAGATTGTTATTACATTGATTATGTAATGTTTCGTTTATTGATTTATATTCGAGTCTTGAGATAGGAGAGATTGGCAGACTTGCCAAAACTAGACGTTTCGGTGTATCGATGCATAGGAGCAGATTTGCTATATGTATAGACCCTCGATACAGAGTTGACCGAAGTCTAGGAATAAGACGTACCGTTGCCCCGAATAGCTGGGTAGGTGACAGACTGTCTTATTCACACCGGGATCCCTAGATTAGAAATGAGTCGAGTCAAGATTTAAATGTTGAATACAGATTTGTATTCTTCTACATGTTTAGATTTTATTCATGTTACTTGATATATTCTATGCTTTTGTACATGATTATGACATTGCATGCATCCATGTTTTATACTAGGATATGTTCTCACCGGAGTTATCCGGCTGTTGTCGTGTCTGTATGTGTGCATGGCAACAGGTGGGGCAGGATCAGGGTCACGACGAGGAAGAGAGAGTTGATAGCGTGGAGATCTCGGGCGTGGAAGATTCCTAGTGTCTCCTACTGGACTTGTAGCACTTATGTTTGTAGTTGTTATTGAACACTAGTGTATGTTTGTACGAACAGACTTGTATGTACATTACGTTGTTTAATTTCTATCGAGATATGTTATGCTTTAGTTAATACATTTGAATTACAGTTAAAAGCAAAATTTTGACCCACATTTTCGAACAAAGATCCAATTAAAGCCCAAAAGAATAGAGTTAGAGCCCGGGTCCCCACAACAGGTGGTATCAGAGCAGTAGGTTCTGTAGACTGAGATAGAGTAGAATGAGCGGGGTAGATCGAGTCATCTTCCTTGCTTTTGAGATGCTAGCATGCTTTATTGCTTTCCCTATTATATGTTGTATCGTATCTGAATTGATTTACAGCATTTCAAGCCTGAATCAGAACCGATTCTCGATCAGAGGTTATGATCAGAGGAGGGCTGAGACAGATGATATTGATTGTGTACTAATCAGTTTGATAATCAGATTTATGCCGCCTAGACGAGTGCCACAGCCAGAGCAGGGTAGCACATCAGGTGTACAGATGGATGTTACCGCTACACCGATGGAGACTTTATTGAAGAGATTCCAGTCTTTCCATCCGCCTACCCTGAAGGGCACAGAGAGTGCAGTAGAGTGCGAGAGCTGGCTTGATGATATCGAGATGTTGTTTGAGTCTTTGGCATATACTGAAGAGCGACGTGTGAAACTGATAGGGTATCAGATGCAGGAGGTTGCCAAGAGCTGGTGGTTGACTACGAAGAGAGCCTTGGAGCACCGAGGCATTTACATCACGTGGAAAGTCTTCAAAGATGAGTTCTATCAGCACTTCTTTCCCGTCTCCTACCGGAAAGATAAGGGAGCTGAATTTGCGAATCTGAAGCAGGGACAGTGGAACATCGAGGAGTATGTTGTTAAATTTTCTGCATTGCTACGATTTGCACCGCATGTGGCCGGGAAAGATGAGGCAGTGGCCGATCAGTTCATCAACGGGCTGAATCCCGATGTCTTTACTTTGGTGAACACGGGCCGGCCTAGTACTTTTTCAGAGGCACTGAACCGAGCAAAGGGAGCAGAGGCTGGTTTGATCAGGCAGCGAGGGGCTTCCTACGGTGTTCAGGGGCAGAGACCGCCACAGCCTACTACCGTACAGTTTCCACCACCTCCTCCTCGTTTTGACAGCGGAGCTAGTGGTAGTGGCAAGAAGGAAATTCTGAAGGCTAAAGGCAAACAGTTTAAGAAATCTGGGAGTAGTTCATCGAGTTCGAGTGGATCTCGACAGAGAGGTCAGGGGTCAGAGTATAGTGGCGCATACTGTGGTTCGTGCGGAGGGCGACATGCGACGGAGCAGTGTCAAGGAGTTCTGGGACGCTGCAACATCTGTAGGCAACAGGGACATTTCGCCAGAGTTTGTCCCCAGAGGGGTGCACAACGATTCCAGAGCACCGGATCATCAGCACCAGCGCCACAGATGGAGAGACAGGCATCTTCTGTACACTCCTTCCAGCCATCCTCTACACAGACCCAGCAGAGACCAGGAGGTAGTCAGACGGTGAGTCAGCCTCCCAGACAGCAGGCACGTGTTTTTGCCCTGACAGAGGAGCAGGCGCAGGAGGCGCCAGATGACGTCATTGCAGGTAACTGTTTTCTTTGCGGTTATCCTGCATATGTGTTGATAGACACAGGGGCATCTCATACATTTATATCTGAACATTTTGCATTGAGACATTCATTGCCTGTTGAGTCGTTGTCGACAGTAGTGTCTATAGCTTCTCCGTTGGGAAGTGGTTTGATATCTGTGACTACTGTTAGACACTGTATGCTTCAGTTTGAGGGGCATGAGATTGATCTTGATTGTGTAGTACTTGGTTTAGCTGATTTTGACTGTATAGTTGGCATAGACATGTTGACCAAGTACAGGGCCACTGTAGATTGTTTCCACAAGATTGTCAGATTCAGACCCGACATGACAGAGGAGTGGAAATTCTACGGCAAGGGTTCCAGATCTCGGATTCCCTTAGTATCTGCTCTGACTATGAGTAGATTGCTTCAGAGAGGAGCAGAGGGCTTTCTTGTATATTCAGTAGATCTACTGAAGTCGAGCCCAGCATTGGCAGATTTGCCAGTGGTTTGCGAGTTTGCAGATGTTTTTCCTGATGAGATTCCGGGGTTACCTCCAGTTCGAGAGGTTGATTTCAGCATAGATCTTATGCCCGGTTCTGTTCCTATTTCGAGAGCTCCGTATAGGATGGCGTCGATAGAGCTGAAAGAGTTGAAAGCACAGTTGGAGGATCTTCTGTCCAAGGGATATATCAGACCCAGTGTATCACCTTGGGGTGCTCCGGTGCTTTTCGTTCGAAAGAAAGATGGTTCGATGCGATTGTGCATCGATTATAGACAGTTGAACAAGGCAACAGTGAAGAACAAGTATCCGTTGCCGCGCATCGACGACTTATTTGATCAGTTACAGGGATCTTCGGTATACTCGAAGATTGATTTGAGATCAGGGTATCATCAGCTCAGAGTTAGAGACGTTGATATTCCGAAGACTGCATTCCGAACTAGGTATGGACATTACGAGTTTGTTGTTATGCCTTTCGGTTTGACGAATGCACCTGCGGTGTTTATGAGTTTGATGAACCGCATTTTTCAGAGATATTTAGATGAGTTTGTAATTGTGTTTATCGATGATATTTTGGTGTATTCAAAGAGTTTGACTGAGCATGCAGATCACCTGAGGATTGTATTGAAGACTTTAAGAAAAGAGCAGTTGTATGCCAAACTGTCCAAGTGTGAATTCTGGTTGCGACAGGTTGTCTTCTTGGGGCATATTATATCTGGAGAGGGTATTGCGGTAGATCCGAGTAAAGTTGAGGCTGTGATCAGTTGGCCGAGACCGACTTCTGTGCCTGAGATACGCAGTTTCATGGGTCTAGCCGGGTATTATCGTCATTTTATTCGAGATTTCTCCAGTATAGCGAAGCCTATCACCCAGTTGACACAGAAGAGTATGCCATTTGTGTGGTCCGAAGATTGTGAAGCCAGTTTTGTAGAGCTGAAGAAGAGGCTGACTAGTGCGCCTGTCTTGACGATTCCTGCAGGTACAGGTGAGTTCGTTGTATACTGTGACGCATCTCACAGAGGGTTAGGATGTGTGCTTATGCAGCGAGGACATGTGATAGCATACGCCTCTAGACAATTGAAGCCGCACGAGACCCGTTATCCGATTCATGACCTTGAATTGGCGGCGATTGTCTTTGCACTCAAGATCTGGCGTCATTATCTCTATGGCGAGAAATTCGAGATCTACTCCGATCATAAGAGCTTGAAGTATCTCTTTTCTCAGTCAGAGTTGAACATGAGGCAGCGACGATGGCTTGATCTGCTGAAAGATTTTGATTGCGAGATCAAGTACCATCCAGGAAAGTCGAATGCAGCGGCAGACGCCTTGAGTCGAAAGGTATGTTCTTTGTCCTTGTCGACTATAGGTGTATCGAGTTTAGTAGAAGATTGTTGCTTGTCTGGATTGACATTTGATACAGAGAGTAGACCGCTGCGACTTACTGCGATTCAGATTGAGCCAGATCTGATTTCGAGGATCAAAGAAGCACAAAGAACTGATCCGAGCGTGCAGAGATCGATTGATATGGTCAGAGCTGGTCATATATCAGAATATCAGGTCAGAGATTCTGTTCTATATGTGAATAACCGCTTAGTAGTGCCAGAGATTTCAGATTTGAGACGACAGATCATGTCGGAGGCACACTGTAGTCGGTTCAGCATTCATCCTGGTGGCAGGAAGATGTATAACGACTTGAAGACACAATTTTGGTGGAAACAGATGAAGACAGACATTGCAGAATTCGTGTCTAGATGCCTAAATTGCCAGCGGGTGAAGGCAGAAAGAAAGAAGCCCGGAGGTTTACTTCAGAGTTTGTCAGTTCCTGAATGGAAATGAGACCACATTTCCATGGACTTTGTGACGAAGTTACCTCGATCATCCCGTGGCTGTGATTCGATTTGGGTCATCATTGACCGATTGACCAAATCTGCCTGTTTCATTCCGTACAGGATGACCTATCGACATGATCAGATGGCAGCGTTGTATGTCAGAGAGGTCGTCAGATTGCATGGTGTGCCGAAGTCGATCGTATCAGATCGTGATCCACGATTCACTTCTCACTTTTGGCACAGCTTGCAGCAGGCTTTGGGTACGACTTTACACCTGAGCACTGCTTATCATCCCCAGACAGACGGATAGTCAGAGCGGACTATCCAGACTTTAGAGGACATGCTGAGAGCTGTAGTACTAGATTTTGGTACTAGTTGGCAAGACTCATTGCCGTTGTGTGAGTTTTCATACAACAACAGCTATCAGACGAGCATAGAGATGGCACCGTTCGAAGCTTTATACGGAAAGAAGTGCAGATCTCCGTTATACTGGGATGATATTTCTGAGGTACCAGTGTTGGGGCCTGATATGATTCGTGAGATGACAGAGAAAGTGAAGATCGTTCAGAAGCGAATGAAGACGGCACAGGATAGGCAAGCGAAGTACGCCAATATTAGACGCAGACCGTTAGTATTCGAACAGGGAGACAGAGTATTTCTGAAGATTTCACCTTTCAGAGGCGTTGTCAGATTTGGCAAGCGAGGAAAGTTGTCTCCTAGATACGTCGGTCCGTATGAGATTCTTGAGAAGATTGGCGATCGAGCTTACAGACTTGCTCTTCCTCCTTCAATGTCCGGTATACATGATGTTTTTCATGTATCGATATTGCGCAGATACATGCCCGATGATTCTCATGTCATTCAACCTGAAGAAGCCGAGTTAGATCAGACTTTGAGCTATGTTGAGCGACCGATTCAGATTCTTGATCGGAAAGAGAAACAGCTCAGAACAAAGACTATTCCGCTTGTGAAGATTCAGTGGAGTCGTCATGGCGTCGAGGAAGCGACTTGGGAGACAGAGTTTGAAATGAGACAGAGGCATCCCGAGCTATTCTTATGATGTGAGTCTTTCTTCCCGATTTGACTTTAAAATTTTGTATATAACTGCATGAATAATTGCTTGTGAGTTCGAGGACGAACTCTTGTCTAAGAGGGGGAGAAATGTAAGGCTCGAGAATTGTCAATTGGCATTGATGTGAGACTTGAAACCATGAGAATGCATGACATTTAGAGTGGAAATTTTGAAGCATGGCCGAAGCCACACTGCACCCGCGGTGTTAGAGATACAGCACCCGCGGTGCATTGAGAGGAAATTAGTGAAATTGTGCGAACAGACACCGCACCCGCGGTGCTAGCACGACCGCACCCGCGGTGTGAGACCGCACCCGCGGTCATGTAAGGACCGCACCCGCGGTCTAGGTGCTGCAATGTTAGATTAATTTGCCGTGAGCACAGCGCACCCGCACTCTTGGGTTGCCGCACCCGCGGTTTGCATGCGAAAATGCCACCTTTGAATTTCGTGTTGACACATGGCTTGGGGTATATAAGCTTGCATGACACCTCATTTTCTTCATCTGATCAGCAAGTAGGAACCGAGAGAGCTTGGAGGGAGGAGCTTTCATTCTTTTGATCTTTAACTTGAGAGTTTGAATGATTTAGCCATCCGATTTATATTCCGAGTTAAGATTTGTGATCCTTGCATCGTTGGCTACGAAAGGATGTAAGTATATCTCATTTTCAGCATGATTCAGATTTGAGATGTTGGAGAAATTATGATTTGTGTTGTAGATATGTGTTCTTGGTATACCGATCATCGTATATTTGTTCTGAGTTGACCGGTTCCGAGAATTACGCCGTTACGCCGTCAAATTGTATTGAAACCGATTTCAGTTATGTTTATTGAGTTGTTTCAGATGTATATTGATATAGTGCACCTTGACTATGCCATTTCAGATTTGTATTGGCTATTGTGAACTCGAGACTTCGACTACGACACCGACGATTCGGCAAGAAAGGTATAATTCATGTGGTCTTGGGATTGCACAACTCGATTCAGATTTGATACGAGTTTCCCTAAATCACATACTAGATTGTTATTACATTGATTATGTAATGTTTCGTTTATTGATTTATATTCGAGTCTTGAGATAGGAGAGATTGGCAGACTTGCCAAAACTATACGTTTCGGTGTATCGACGCATAGGAGCAGATTTGCTATATGTATAGACCCTCGATACAGAGTTGACCGAAGTCTAGGAATAAGACGTACCGTTGCCCCGAATGGCTGGGTAGGTGACAGACCGTCTTATTCACACCGGGATCCCTAGATTAGAAATGAGTCGAGTCAAGATTTAAATGTTGAATACAGATTTGTATTCTTCTACATGTTTAGATTTTATTCATGTTACTTGATATATTCTATGCTTTTGTACATGATTATGACATTGCATGCATCCATGTTTTATACTGGGATATATTCTCACCGGAGTTATCCGGTTGTTGTCGTGTCTGTATGTGTGCATGGCAACAGGTGGGGCAGGATCAGGGTCACGACGAGGAAGAGAGAGTTGATAGCGTGGAGATCTCGGGCGTGGAAGATTCCTAGTGTCTCCTACTGGACTTGTAGCACTTATGTTTGTAGTTGTTATTGAACACTAGTGTATGTTTGTACGAACAGACTTGTATGTACATTACGTTGTTTAATTTCTATCGAGATATGTTATGCTTTAGTTAATACATTTGAATTACAGTTAAAAGCAAAATTTTGACCCACATTTTCGAACAAAGATCCAATTAAAGCCCAAAAGAATAGAGTTAGAGCCCGGGTCCCCACAACAGGAGGAATCGACAACCTGCACCAGAAAATCGAAGAAAATAGTGAGGGACAATTAGGGATTTGGGGAGAGATTTTGGGGGAGTTGCGTGCAGAATGAAGAAAGGGGATCGGGTTTCGCGACGTAAAAGTAGTCGCGCTCGAGCGGTAGAAAGTTACCGCTCGAACGCGAACCTCTCTGGAATTTTTGTCCAGAGGTAAGCGCTCGCGCTCGGGCGGTAGAAAATTACCGCCCGAGCGCCAACCTCTCGGGAATTTTTATCCCGAGGTAAGCATTCGCGCTCGGGCGGTATAAAATTGCCGCTCGAGCGCGAACCTCTCTGCCCATTTCAATTTTTTTTTAAAATAAAATAAAAACACAAGCAAGAGAAAATATATGAATTGACACGAAAGAACAATTAAATCAAATGCAAGAGAAGGGGAAGAAAAGTAGTTCTCAATTTATAGTCGAGAGCTTGACTGTCGGTCCGTCTCAGTTCGGCATGTCTTGGAACCGGGTGATTCCAAGTTGTGGCTCAATTGTGCCACCCATGTAATGCTTCAGGCGCTGGGCATTGACCGTAAATGTTTCATCCTTTCCGTCTTTCAATTCTACAGCTCCTGATGGATATACTTTCGAAATCACAAATAGACCAGACCATCGTGATTTCAACTTTCCGGGAAAAAGTCGCAACCGGGAGTTGTAGAGTAGGACACTTTCACCCTCTTTAAATTCTCTTTCGATGATCCGCCTATCATGAGCCTTCTTTGTCTTTTTTTGTATGACAGTGCTAGATCATAGGCCAGATTCCGGAATTCCTCCAACTGATCTAGTTGAAGCAAACGTTGTTCACCTGCATCAGTAAAATTAAAGTTCAGTGCTTTTGTGGCCCAGTATGCGCGATGCTCTAACTCTACAGGTAGATGACATGCTTTACCAAACAAAAGCCTATAC
This sequence comes from Primulina eburnea, assembly GCF_022965805.1. Taxonomy (NCBI): domain Eukaryota; kingdom Viridiplantae; phylum Streptophyta; class Magnoliopsida; order Lamiales; family Gesneriaceae; genus Primulina; species Primulina eburnea. Next base: position 12,801,721 of record NC_133117.1, read on the forward strand.
GGTGTAGTGCCTATAGGTTTTTTAAAAGCGGTCCTATATGCCCAAAGAGCGTCATCTAATCTCACCGACCAATCTTTCCTACTGACACCTACCACTTTCTCCAAAATTCGCTTTATCTCTCGGTTAGACACCTCCACTTGCCCACTCGTCTGGGGGTGATATGGGGTAGAGATTTTATGTGTGACACCATATTTGCTCAAAAGTTTTTCAAATAGTTTGTTGCAAAAATGCGTGCCACCGTCACTAATGATTGCTCGTGGTGTTCCAAATCGGTTAAAAATGTTTTTCTTTAAAAATTTTAGGACCACTTGAGCATCATTATTGGCGTACGCTTCCGCCTCTACCCATTTAGACACATAATCCACCGCAACCAATATGTATTTTTTCGTGAAAGAACTGGGAAACGGTCCCATGAAGTCTATTCCCCACACATCAAAAACCTCACACTCAATGATATTATTTAAAGGCATTTCATGACGGTTAGAGATGTTACCTGACCGCTGGCATTTATCACAATGTAGCACATAAGAACGAGCATCTTTAAAGAGAGTTGGCCAATAAAAGCCACATTCAAGTACCTTGGATGTCGTCCTTGTTGGTCCGAAATGAACACCTACCTCACGGTCATGGCAGTGGTTGAGAATTTGATCAAACTCTTCCTCCACAACACACCGTCTTATCATGGAATCTGCACAAATTTTAAACAAAAACGGTTCCTCCCAAAAATAGTATTTCACGTCAGAATAGAATTTCTTTCGTTGGTGAAACGATAGGTTTGGTGGAGGTGTGCCTGTGACAAGAAAGTTAGCGAAATTTGCATACCATGGACAATGTTTCATCTCAAATAGTTGCTCGTCAGGAAACCAATCATTAACAGCTTGATCTACACAGTCATTACTAACAAGCTCTAGTCTAGATAAATGATCCAACCACCACATTCTCAACACCTTTCTTATCTTTTATTTCCAATTCAAACTCTTGTAACAGTAGGATCCACCGAAGTAAGCGTGGCTTTGCATCTTTTTTAGCCAGCAAATATTTCAGTGCAGAGTGGTCTGTGTAAATAATGACTTTTGACAAAACAAGATATGCATGAAATTTATCAAGTGCAAACACCACTGCAAGTAACTCCTTTTCAGTGGTGGCATAATTTAATTGTGCTTCATCTAGAGTCTTACTTGCATAGTATATTGTATGAAATACCTTGTTTTGACGCTGGCCAAGTACGGCCCCCATTGCAGTGTCACTGGCGTCGCACATGATCTCGAAAGGTAGATCCCAATCCGGTGCTACCAAGACAGGAGCCGTCACTAAGCGCTCCTTCAACTTCTCGTATGCCTGTAAACAGTCAGAATTAAAATCAAAGGACACATCTTTCATAAGTAAGGAAGATAGAGGTTTGGCAATTTTAGAAAAATCTTAGATAAAACGCCGATAAAAGCCGGCGTGGCCTAGAAAACTTCTAACTCCCTTTATGGATGTCGGAGGTGGTAAGTTCTTGATAACTTCGACTTTTGCCTTATCCACCTCTATTCCATGCTCCGATATCTTGTGCCCTAAGACAATTCCCTCTTGTACCATGAAATGGCACTTTTCCCATTTGAGCACCAAATTCGTCTCCTCACATCTCAACAACACCACCTTCAAGTTCTGCAAACAGTCATCAAAAGACGGACCGAAAATGGAGAATTCATCCATAAAAATTTCAAGAAAAGTTTCTATCATATCATGGAATATAGCGGTCATGCAACGTTGAAATATGGCAGGGGCATTACAAAGACCAAACGGCATGCGACGAAAAACGAAAGTTCCATAAGGACAAGTGAAAGTGGTTTTCTCTTGGTCCTCAGGTGCAATGGTGATTTGATTATACCCCGAATACCCATCTAGAAAACAATAAAACTCATGACCCGCTAACCTCTCAAGCATTTGATCAATAAAGGGGAGGGGAAAGTGGTCTTTTCGGGTGGCATCATTCAATTTCCTATAATCAATGCACACACGCCATCCCGTAACAGTTCTGGTGGGTATTAGTTCATTATTATCATTTGCAATCATAGTAATCCCACCCTTTTTTGGCACACACTGAACCGGACTTACCCATGCACTATCAGTTATAGGATAGATAATACCTGCATCGAGAAGCTTAATTGTTTCTGCCTTTACTACCTCTTGCATCTTTGGATTCAATCTTCTCTGAGGTTGCACAAGAGGTGAATACTTTTCTTCCATCAAGATCTTGTGCATGAGGACTAATGGATTGATCCCTTTGATATCCGCCACCTTCCACGCAAATGCACCCTTGTGCGCTTTCAAGACTTTCAACAGTTTGTCCTCCATCACATCTGTCAAAGCAGCAGAAATAATTACAGGTAAAGTGTTATGCTCACCTAGGTATACGTACTTTAGTTGTGGAGGCAGTGGCTTCAGCTCGAGCGTCGGTGGCTCCTCCAGGCTTGATTTCTGTGCGATCAATTCTTTTCGATCTCCCAAATCTTCTAACCTCATCTTCATTGGCTGTCTCCATGGATGGTTGGCATTCAAGTATGCCACTATTTCAGCTTTTTCGTCGTCCAAATCCTCTTCTCCCAATTCAGTAGTGATAGCAGCCTCCAAAGGATCTCTCAAAGCATCCTGCACATAGTTAGACACAAAGGCATCAAAAGCATCAATTCTATAACAACTATCAGAATGCAGTGTGTGCTTAAGTGCATTAAAAACATCAAAAGTAATCTCTTCCTCGCCCACTCTCAATCTCAACTTCCCTTCTTGCACATCGATCAGTGCCTTGCCAGTTGCAAGGAACGGCCTCCCCAAAATCAAGGGCAACTCCATATCCTCCTCCATGTCTAGCACCACGAAATCAGCAGGAAAAATAAACTTATCTACTTTCACTAGCACATCCTCAATAACTCCCCGTGGATACTTGACAGATCTGCCTGCTAGCTGTAACGACATCCTTGTTGGCTTTGGCTCTCCCAACCCAAGTTTCCTAAACACAGATAAAGGCATAAGATTAATACTTGCACCAAGATCACACAAAGCTTTGTGAAAAACAACATCACCAATCATGCAAGGAATAGAGAAACTCTCTGGGTCTTTTAATTTCGGTGGGATTTTGTTTTGCACCAAAGCGGAGCAATTTTCAGTTAAGTTAACTGTCATGTGATCCTCCAACTTCCTTTTATTAGCCAATATGTCCTTCAAGAATTTAGCATAACTAGGCATTTGCATTAAAGCATCGGCGAAGCGAATATTGATATGCAATTTTTTAAATACCTCAAGAAACTTACCGAATTGTGCATCTAGTTTTGCTTTTTTCAATGCTGCAGGAAAAGGAGGAGGTATAACAATTTTAGGTTGTGCAGTGGGTGCTAGTGTGGAGTGAGAGGACTTACCTTTAGATGTCTGATCGAGCAAAACTTGCACAGTGAATAGTCCCAAAATTTGTTTTATAAATGAAAGCTCGATTTAAAATATCGCAAGTGCACGATAGTCAAGTTATAATAAACGTAAGTGAATACGAGTATCGATCCACGAAGACTGCGTTACAATATCTTTATTTTCAAGTAAATTTCTTCAGCAACGATAGATTGAGTTGGTGATTAAACTAAAGTGAATTCAATAACTGAAATAATTAAAGTGCAAGAACAAATAATCAAGAAATCAATGATTAAATTGGATGAAAATCAAATGAGAGACGAATTTGTTGGGAATTATCAGTTCACCTACCACTCGTGTTTAAACAATTATACTCGACTTTTACTCGTGCCTCCGACGGAATTCCCTAGACTAATCAATATACTCTGTCGAGCTATATTAATACTAATCATAAACATGCAGTAATCAAGTATCCTCAATTATTTAACAGTTCACGATTGCATTATGTTCTATGGAACCCGCTAGCTTTCATCCGGGTGAATTATCACTATCGACACGTATCCAATTCCGTATATCTACTAAAATTGTAAATCCGTGGTCTATACTATTCGATCCTATTGTCAATTATTCTATCGAAATCATCAACAACATGAAATAATCAAAGGAAGTTAGCTAGACTCCAATTGAAATAAGAGAGCACAAAAGCATAAACAAATCACTCATAAAAACGTCGCTAAATAATGTTCAACAACGAGTACGGGGTAGGATCCCCTCAAATCCCAACAAATCTAGAGTTTAGCCACTAAAATTCATGCTAGAAATCAACAACAATCTAAGAAATAAAAACTGAATAATTAAAATACTAAGGTTGACGATGGATGACGGCCACGACGCTTGGAAATCTCGATGTCTTCGAAATCTCTTTGCTCCTAGCCTTCCTCCCAAGAAAAGTGATGGAAAAATATGGTGTCCGACTGAAAAAAACGGCGCCCAATCTCGTGTATTAGGTTAGCTGTAGAATAGAGTCCACAAAACTTGGAAACAAATCTTCTTTGATCTCGTCGCTCGCTAGGGCGACCACCTTTTACCGCTGGGGCGAGTGGTTCTCGAATTAAAATCCTTGGCCATGTCTCTGGTCTCGCTGGGGCGGTCACTTTTGACCGCCCGAGCGAGAGGTTCGCGCAAATGCTCCTCGGCTGGATTAAAATTCTCGCTGGGGCGGTCACTTTTGACCGCCCTAGCGAGACACTCGCGCATCAACTACTCGATCAACTTAAAATGCTCGCTGGGGCGGACACTTTTGACCGCCCTAGCGAGATCTCTTCGCTGCTGTGCCAAATAAAATCCCACTTTTCGGTCCAATTCCTACAAAACAACCACAAAATACACGAGATCAGCCATATGCTAAATAATGATAGAAAAATGCTAGATTAAACTAAAACAAACTAATATGATGCATGAATGCGACTCGAAAACAACACTAAAAACACGTAAAAACGAGTCCTATCAACCCCCTCATACTAACCTTTTGCTCGCCCTCGAGTAAAATAGGTTAAAGCACGAGATTCTAACAAACTCAACAAACACAAAAAGAAAACTCAACCAAGAAAAAAAAAAAAAAAAAACACGAGTAAATGTCAATGGTGAGTTAACAACGTTTATGTTGATGCCTCAGTTTACTTTCCCATAACCAATCAAGTCAAATCGCAACCGAATACTCATTCTCATCTACACATAAATTTCGACACTAATTTGAACGTGTGTGTGTGTCATGATGGGTCTAGTCATTCGCACTTCAAATATATCAATTATCAAATCATGCGAGTCACTCAATTAACACTTCAATACAAGTCTCACTAGCATGCATCCCCATATCCATTCATCACTAGCCACAAATTGAACTTTATTCAGCTTTTAAGCATAGATAAGGGTGTCGAAAAGAAGGAAAATAAGCTCAAGTGGCTAAAAGTTGGGAGTACACCGATAATTTTCATTGTGCAATCGTCAAGACTTTTCGTCTGACTTTCCTCGTCTCCTTACATCTCCAACTTTTAGCCGAGGAATAGAATTTCATTCCTTTTATTTCGGCTCCCCCTCACCTTACATCTCCTTCTTTTTTTCTTTCTTTTTCTGTTTTTTTTTAATTGCACAATTTTCACACATGTACTCCCTAGGCTAAGAATATAATACTTTGGATCACAGCTGGTTAGGAGTATGACATTGTAATTCAGTGCAATGGAAAAGAGGTAAATGTAAAGTTAAAGGCAAATCAAATTTTTTTCATTCAAGGTCCCAACTAGCGACTTATTTTCGCGGGTTTACATGCCAAATCAACTCATAAATGGTGCCTTTCAAGTTAGCCACACAAAACTTTCAAATTTCACCATTATTCCTACAACGTTCTAGTCCCCACACATGTGTGCTCAAAAGGTTCAAATTTTGTACCGAAATTCATGCTTTAACAATCAAGAGTATCATTCACGACGTGACCCAATCAACACTTTTGTAAACTATCAATTCAAATCATCATTGGCTCATAAACGATGTCTTCTCACCATAAACGACACCCAACAAAAGAAACCAACATAAACGACACCAAACAACATAAATGCAACGAAACTAAACCACTTAACTAAACAATCAAAACAATAACCAATTGACTAAACAACCAAAACAATCTACCCACCCCCTCATACTAGAGTTGTGCCATGCCCTCATAGCACAAAACGAAACAAAGACTAAAAACATAAAAACGAATGAATGCAAATGCAATGACAAAACAAACAAAGTAAAAATAAAAAGAAAGGGGAAACAGTGAACTCCCCTGATCAGAACTCCTCATCCTCGTCATGCTCAGGTGGTGGGACTCCCTCGTCAGCTGGTGGCGGCATATGATAATGGTACTGGAACTGGAAGGGTGGCGGGTATGCGGGTGGTGGTGGCAGGCCGGATGTGTCGATGCCCAAATGCGTTGAGATCCCCTGTACCAAGTACTCGACGTTCTGAATATGAGCTTGATTGACGGCCTGATACTCAGTCTGGTAAGTGGCCCAAGTGCCCAATTCGTTGATGCGATCACGCATGGCACGGCGGCGTGGCTGTGGAGAAGGCAGTGCATGTCCTAAAGCCGGAGGTGGTTGAGATGCGCCCCCATACTCGAAAAATACATCCTCGGGCAGCTCTGCCTGCCTCTTCTCCCTCTTGGATCGATAAAGAGCGTCATCAATAGCTCTCATCGGTGGTAGCCACTAATCATCATCGGCAAATATCACCCCGCTCGGGCACATAACTCAGTCACGATCGTCGGAAAATAAAACGCCAAATTGCTGCTGTGTATGCACATGTTGAGCTGTCCAAAGATGAGTCTGCCCACATCAATCGCCATCCCAGTCTGGATGGCATACAGAACAACCGCCCGCTCACGCTGGACATCACTCGTATGCCCGACCGGCATCAATCTCTTAGATAGAAACGCATACCACATTGCCGCGTCCACTCTCAAAAATTTTTCAAGAAAACCGTATACGTCCCCGGCTGTTTCCACGTGGTGCCCGGATAGCAAAGCGTGCGAATAATTAAATCATAGTCCGGGTTGAGCACCCACGCCTGAAACTCAGAGTCATCGACCGACGGTAAACCCAGCAAGTCATTGATAGTTCTCGAATCATACGGGACTAGACGCCCCCGCACAGATGCCTTAGGCTCACTCCGCTCCGGAGCATTTGCATAGAATTCACGCACAACCGGAATCACCGCGGCATTCGGTTGTGCTAAGAAATTACTCCACCCTCGTCCCTCTACTAAGACTTCCGGAAAATCACTAATAACAGATGTAGTAAACCCTCGCTCAGGGATTGGTTTTCTATGTAGTTTATCACGCTCAAACCGCTCACGAGCTTTCTCATTAACAAAATTAGACGGAGTCGAACGAGAACTAGAGGCACCGTGAGTTACCTTAGACCGTTTAGGTGCCATGTCGAGATGGGAGTGCAAAGAGTCTGAAGTCGCCGGAAAATTTTCGAAGTTCGCCGGAAAAGCTCGCCGGAATCCTTGGAAGATGACCGGAGTAGAAGAAATTGTAGTGTAAACGCGTCCCGGTGGAGTGTAGCAACCAAGATCGAGTCTTTTCCTGAAAATATCACAAAACAAGAAGATTTGAGCTTCAAAGACGGAGGAGGCGCCGAAAATCGAGAAGGGAGGCGAGGGTTTGCGAGTGGGAAAGAAAAAAACGCGACGCAGCTTTTTAAATATGCGCGACTCGCTAGGGCGGTCAAAAGTGTCCGCCCTAGCGAGTGGTTTTCGGTGACAGACTGTTTGAAAAATATGAGGGCGCGCTGGGGCGGTCAAAAGTGACCGCCCTAGCGAGAAGTGTTCGCCAGGAAAACCAATTTTTTTTTTTTAAAAAATTCACTCGCTGGGGCGGTCAAAAGTGACCGCCCGAGCGAGGCTTTCTCGGTGGCTATGTTTTTGAAAAAAAACGACGTCTCGCTGGGGCGGTCGGTTTTGACCGCCCTAGCGAGATACTCTCGAAAAAATAAATAAAAGCAATGAATGCCATGCCATGCAACTACCTAAATGCAAATGATACGATGAAGGAATAAAGGATAAAGAATAAAAAGGAGAAGAAGCAGTTCTCAATTTATAGTCTAGAGCTCGACTTTTCACCCGTGTCCTCAACGACTGTCATGGAGCCGAGTGACTCCAATTTGTGGCTCAATTGTGCCACCAATATAGTGCTTTAATCTTTGGGCGTTCACAGTAAACGTCCCTTCCTTGCCATCATGCAACACCATTGCACCTGATGGGAACACCTCGGCTATGATGAATGGTCCTGACCATCTGGACTTCAGTTTGCCCGGAAAAAGTCGCAAGCGAGAATTGTATAACAGCACCGCCTCACCCACTTTGAACTCCCTTCTTACAATGTGTTTATCATGGGCTCGTTTGGTGCGTTCCTTGTAAGATAGTGCAAGATCATACGCTTTTCCTCGAAACTCGTCTAACTGATTCAACTGCAGCAACTGTTTTTCACCTGCAAGAGCAAAATCAAAGTTTAGTGCCTTGGTCGCCCAGTATGCTCTATGCTCTAATTCTACGGGTAGATGACATGCTTTACCAAAAAGTAACCTATATGGTGTAGTGCCTATAGGTGTTTTAAAAGCAGTACGATAAGCCCACAAAGCATCATCTAACCGAATGGACCAGTCTTTTCTATTCACATTCACTGTTTTCTCTAGAATCCTCTTAATCTCTCGATTTGACACTTCAACTTGTCCACTAGTTTGGGGATGGTATGGAGTGGAAACTTTGTGGGTGACACCATATTTGCCCAATAGTTTATCAAAAATTTTATTGCAAAAGTGGGTGCCACCATCACTTATGATTGCACGTGGTGTACCAAATCGATTAAAAATGTGTTTCTTCAAAAATTTTAACACCACTTGTGCATCATTCGTGGCACAAGCCTCTGCCTCCACCCATTTCGACACATACTCCACTGTAACCAAAATAAATTTCTTTGCAAAAGAAGCAGGAAAAGGACCCATAAAATCAATCCCCCACACATCAAATATTTCACACTCAATAATATTATTCAAAGGCATCTCATGACGGTTAGAAATATTACCTGTGCGTTGGCATCTATCACAATTGAGAACATACAAACGAGCATCCTTAAAAAGAGTTGGCCAATAGAAGCCACATTCAAGTACCTTAGATGCCGTCCGTATGGGTCCAAAGTGACCACCTACCTCACGGTCATGGCAGTGGTTCAGAATTTGACTGGTTTCCTCCTCCGCTACACATCTCCTTATCATGGCATCTGCACAGATCTTAAACAAAAATGGTTCCTCCCAAAAATAATATTTCACGTCAGAAAAGAATTTCTTTCTTTGGTGAAACGATAAATTTGGGGGAGGTGTGCCAGTGACAAGAAAATTTGCAACATTGGCATACCAAGGGCACGCATTCACCTCAAATAATTGCTCATTAGGGAACCAGTCATCTATATCAGTATCAACGCCATTAATTCTAACATCCTCAAGCCTAGACAGATGATCAGCAACCACATTTTCTACACCTTTTTTATCTCGAATCTCGAGATCAAATTCTTGCAATAGTAAAATCCACCTAATTAACCTAGGTTTCGCATCTTTCTTAGCAAGCAAGTATTTTAGGGCAGAATGATCTGTATACACAATCACTTTAGACAGAACAAGGTATGAATGAAATTTCTCAAAAGCAAATACTATAGCAAGTAATTCCTTTTCAGTAGTAGCGTAATTCAATTGAGCATCATTTAAGGTCTTACTTGCATAATAGATGGTATGAAATACCTTGTTCTTCCTTTGACCTAGCACCGCACCAACAGCTGTATCACTAGCATCGCACATCACCTCAAACGGTAACTCCCAATCAGGGGCAGTCAGAACAGGTGCTGTCACCATGCTCTCCTTGAGTATTTCGAATGCCTGCAGACAAGTAGAATCAAACTTAAACTCAACATCTTTCATCAACAAAGAGGATAAAGGCTTAGAAATTTTAGAAAAATCCTTAATAAAACGCCTATAAAAACCCGCATGGCCTAGGAAACTTCTGACTCCCTTTATCGATGCAGGTGGTGGTAGATTTTTGATTACTTCCACCTTGGCCTTGTCTACCTCGATTCCATTCTCCGACACCTTGTGTCCTAACACAATCCCCTCTTGCACCATGAAATGACACTTCTCCCAATTTAACACCAAATTGCTTTCTTCACATCTAATAAGCACCAAGTTTAAATTCTCTAAACATTCATTAAATGAAGAGCCAAAAATGGAGAAATCATCCATAAAAACTTCAAGAAAATTCTCAATCATGTCATGAAAGATAGCGGTCATGCATCTTTGAAATGTAGCAGGTGCATTGCATAGACCAAAGGGCATACGTCTAAACGCAAAAGTACCATAAGGGCAAGTGAAAGTAGTTTTCTCTTGGTCCTCGGGTGCAATTGTGATTTGATTGTATCCCGAATATCCATCCAAAAAACAGTAAAATTCATGACCGGCTAATCGTTCAATCATTTGATCAATAAATGGCAACGGAAAGTGATCTTTTACGGGTTGCATCATTTAATTTCCTATAATCCATGCACACACGCCAACCCGTAACAGTTCTAGTGGGAATCAACTCATTTTTTTCATTGGTAATAACAGTAATCCCACCCTTTTTCGGCACACATTGTACAGGACTTACCCACGCACTATCAGAGATAGGATAGATAATACCTGCATCCAGAAGTTTGATCGTTTCAGCTTTTACTACCTCTTGCATCTTTGGATTGAGTCTCCTTTGAGGTTGTGCTAGGGGTTAGTATTTATCCTCCATCAGAATTTTGTGCATGCAGATCGAAGGACTTATCCCCTTGATGTCCGCAACTTTCCAAGCGAATGCTCCTCTATGCTCCTTAAGGACTCCTAAGAGCTTACTCTCCATATCATCTGTCAAAGAAGAGGAAATAATAACAGGCAGTTTATTATTTTCTCCTAGATATACGTACTTGAGATGTGGAGGTAGTGGTTTGAGCTCCAAAGTAGGTGGCTCCTCTAGGCTCGACTTTTGAGGCATTAAATCTTTTCTGTCTCCCAATTCCTCTAGTCGAAGCCTCACTTGCTTTCTCCAAGGTGGAATGGCATTCAAGTGAGCTACCATCTCCATCTTTTACTCGTCTAACTCGTCTTCCTGCTTTTCCGTAGTGAGAGTGGCCTCCAATGGCTCTTGCAATCCATCCTGCACAAAATCACAAACGAGAGAATCTAAGACATCAACACGAAAACAACTATCATTGTGTATTGTGTGCTTGAGAGTATTAAAGACATCAAAAATAATTTCTTCTTCTCCAACTCTCAGTCTCAATTTTCCCTCGTCAACATCAATCAGTGCTTTCCCTGTAGCCAGAAATGGTCTCCCTAGGATTAAAGGCATCTCTAAATCTTCCTCCATGTCAAGTACTACAAAATCTGCAGGAAAAATAAACTTATCCACTTTCACCAAGACATCTTCGATAATCCCACGTGGATACTTGACAGATCTGTCAGCCAGCTGCAATGACATCCTAGTTGGCTTGGGTTCACCCAATCCCAGTCTCCTAAACACAGAATAGGGCATCAAATTAATACTCGCACCAAGATCACATAGAGCTTTATGAAAATTAATATCACCAATAATGCAAGGTATAGAGAAACTCCCTGGATCTTTTTGCTTTGGAGGCATCTTGTTTTGAACTAAAGCGGAGCAATTTTCAGTCAAGTTCACAGTCATATGATCTTCTAGCTTCCGCTTATTCGCCAAAATATCTTTCAAGAATTTTGCATAACTTGGCATATTCAATAAAGCATCAGCAAACGGAATGTTAATATGCAGTTTTTTGAATATCTCAAGAAATTTACCAAATTGTGCATCTATCTTAGCTTTTTTCATTGCTGCAGGAAAAGGTGGGGGGATAACAATTTTATTCGGTGCAATAGGTGTAAATGTAGAGTTAGAAGACTTACCTCCTTGATGTTCCACCTCATCCTCACCTTGCTTGTTTTTTTTCTCATTAGACTCAAGTGCTTTTCCACTGCGCAATTCCACCGCCTTCACATGTTCCTTCGGGTTAGTTTCCGTGTTGCTTGGCAAAGCTCCTTGCTCCCTATTAGCAATCAACTTAGCCATTTGCCCAATTTGAGTCTCTAACCCCTTTATGGATGCATCCTGGTTCTGAAATCTCGTCTCCGTCGCAGAAATGAATTTAGTCATCATTTGCTCTAAATTAGATTTCTCCTCCCGAGGCGGTTCTTGCTTGAACCCTTGGTGCATCCCATATGGTGGAACTCTTTGCTGGCGATTCTGGTTGTTTTGACCTCCCCATGAAAAGTTTGGGTGATTCCTCCATCCCGGATTATATGTGTTTGAATACGGGTCATTTCTTGGACGGTTCTGGAATACCACTTGTTTTACCGGTGCTCCTTCAGGCACATAGAATGGATTTCCGTCTTGGCAATCCTGCACGTCATGCTCACCTCCACACTTATCACAGAAAATCTCTTGCAGACGCATAGCCGATCCACTCGCACTCATCCCATCAATCTTTCTGTTCAAAGCCTCTAACTGTGCTGACACCGCAGACAAATCAGTAACTTGATTAACTCCAGCACCTCGTCTCTGCCTATCAGACTGAGGCTGATAGCTACTAGCAGCCATCTCCTCTAATAACTCATATCCTTCCTCAGCCGTCTTTCTCAGTAAGTTACCACAGGCAGCAGCATCTATCATAGTACGGTTAGAAGTAAGCAGACCGTAGTAGAAAGTTTGAACAACTAACCCAAGAGGTAGCTCGTGGTGGGGACATCTCCTCAACAAGTCTTTATAGCGCTCACATGCCTCGTAAAGTGACTCTAGCTCATATTGAGCAAAAGTAGTAATGTCGGCTCTCAGCTTCATAGTCTTCGACGGAGGAAAGTACTTGATCAGGAATGCCTTCGCCATATCCTCCCATGTAGTGATAGACCCTACAGGCAAACAGTTTAACCACGCTTTAGCTTTATCTCTTAGTGAAAATGGAAATAAACGCAAACGAACAGCATCATCAGACACAGCATTAAACTTAAAAGTATCGCAAATTTCAAGAAAATCAGCTATATGAGAATTAGGGTCGTCAAGTGCAATTCCCCCAAATTGAACAGTGTTTTGAATCATCTGAATGATAGCTGGCTTGATCTCAAACTGGTTAGCTCGGATGACTGGTCTCACGATGCTTGGACGTGCTCCATCAAGAGACGGTTGTGCATAATCCAACATTGGAATGCGACGTGGTATCTCAACTTGTCTATTGTCACGCTGTTCCTCTCCACGTTCTTGCTCGTGTCTTTCCATCTGTTCTTTGAGTTTTTGTTGCTGTCTTCGCCTGCGGAAATTTCTTTCGATTTCATGGTCAAATTCAAGCTTCACGTCAAGTGATCTTGGCATGCACCACAAGAAAAATCTGCCACAAAATGAGAGTATCAAATAATAATGAAATAAATAATACTAAAGAATTTAAATGAAAAATAAAAAATTGTGAATCAACAGTCCCCGGCAACGGCGCCAAAAACTTGATCGAGCAAAACTTGCACAGTGAATAGTCCCAAAATTTGTTTTATAAATGAAAGCTCGATTTAAAATATCGCAAGTGCACGATAGTCAAGTTATAATAAACGTAAGTGAATACGAGTATCGATCCACGAGGACTGCGTTACAATATCTTTATTTTCAAGTAAATTTCTTCAGCAACGATAGATTGAGTTGGTGATTAAACTAAAGTGAATTCAATAACTGAAATAATTAAAGTGCGAGAACAAATAATCAAGAAATCAATGATTAAATTGGATGAAAATCAAATGAGAGACGAATTTGTTGGGAATTATCAGTTCACCTATCACTCGTGTTTAAACAATTATACTCGACTTTTACTCGTGCCTTCGACGGAATTCCCTAGACTAATCAATATACTATGTCGAGCTATATTAATACTAATCATAAACATGCAGTAATCAAGTATCCTCATTTATTTAACAGTTCACGATTGCATTACGTTCTATGGAACCCGCTAGCTTTCATCCGGGTGAATTATCACTATCGACACGTATCCAATTCCGTATATCTACTAAAATTGTAAATTCGTTGTCTATACTATTCGATCCTATTGTCAATTATTCTATCGAAATCATCAACAACATGAAATAATCAAAGGAAGTTAGCTAGACTCCAATTGAAATAAGAGAGCACAAAAGCATAAACAAATCACTCATAAAAACGTCGCTAAATAATGTTCAACAACGAGTACGGGGTAGGATCCCCTCAAATCCCAACAAATCTAGAGTTTAGCCACTAAAATTCATGCTAGAAATCAACAACAATCTAAGAAATAAAAACTGAATAATTAAAATACTAAGGTTGACGATGGATGACGGCCACGACGCTTGGAAATCTCGATGTCTTCGAAATCTCTTTGCTCCTAGCCTTCCTCCCAAGAAAAGTGATGGAAAAATATGGTGTCCGACTGAAAAAAACGGCGCCCAATCTCGTGTATTAGGTTAGGTGTAGAATAGAGTCCACAAAACTTGGAAACAAATCTTCTTTGATCTCGTCGCTCGCTAGGGCGACCACCTTTTACCGCTGGGGCGAGTGGTTCTCGAATTAAAATCCTTGGCCATGTCTCTGGTCTCGCTGGGGCGGTCACTTTTGACCGCCCGAGCGAGAGGTTCGTGCAAATGCTCCTCGGCTGGATTAAAATTCTCGCTGGGGCGGTCACTTTTGACCGCCCTAGCGAGACACTCGCGTATCAACTACTCGATCAACTTAAAATGCTCGCTGGGGCGGACACTTTTGACCGCCCGAGCGAGATCTCTTCGCTGCTGTGCCAAATAAAATCCCACTTTTCGGTCCAATTCCTACAAAACAACCACAAAATACACGAGATCAGCCATATGCTAAATAATGATAGAAAAATGCTAGATTAAACTAAAACAAACTAATATGATGCATGAATGCGACTCGAAAACAACACTAAAAACACGTAAAAACGAGTCCTATCAATGTCGCAGTCTGCTCATCTAAAGTTTGCGTTCTCTCTTTCTCTCTTGACTCTAAAACTTTCCCACTCTTCAACTCAATGGCCTTCACTTGCTCTTTTGGATTAGTCTCGGTGTTACTTGGCAAGGTGCCTGGCTCTCTACTTGCTATCATCTTCGCTAACTGACCAATCTGATTTTCAAGCCCCTTTATCGACGCATCCTGATTTTTAAGTCTAGTTTCAGTGGATGAAATAAACTTAGACATCATTTGCTCCAAGTTGGACTTTTCTTCTCTAGGAGGATCGGATCTGTACATCGGTTGTTTCCCATATTGTTGTCCTCCTTGCGGTCTATTCTGACTGTTTTGAAAGCCCCATGAGAAGTTGGGATGTTTCCTCCACCCAGGATTGTATGTGTTCGAATAAGGGTCATTCATTGGGCGGTTTTGGACTCCCACTTGATTCACCGGTGCCTCATTTTGCACATAGAACGGGTTGTCATCTTGACAATCTTTCACATAGTGTTCCCCTCCACACTTTTCACAGAATATCTCTTGAAGACGCATCGCCGTGCCACCCACATTCAAGTTGTCTAGTTTCCTGTTTAAAGCATCAAGTTGTGCAGTAATAGCAGAAAAATCAGTTACCTGGTGAACTCCCTGCACTCCTTCGCTGGGTATTTCTTTCAGATTGAGGATGATAGCTGCTAGCAGCCATCTCCTCCAGTAACTCGTATCCTTCTTCCGCAGTCTTCCTCAACAGGTTTCCACATGCAGCAGCATCTATCATAGTACGGTTAGGAGTAAGCAAACCATAATAAAATGTTTGCACGACTAACCCAAGTGGTAATTCGTGACTGTGGGCATGTTCGTAGTAGATCTTTGAAGCGTTCCCATGCCTCATATAGAGATTCCTGATCGAATTGAGCAAATGTTGTAATGTCTGTCCGCAGCTTCATGGTCTTTGATGGAGGAAAGTATTTAATGAGAAATGCTTTCGCCATGTCCTCCCAGTGTAGTGATCGACCCTACAGGCAAACAATTTAACCATGCTTTAGCTTTATCACAGTAAAGAGAAAGGAAACAAACGCGACCTGACAGCATCATCAGAAACTCCATTGAATTTAAAAGTATCGCAAATTTCAAGAAAATCTGCGATGTGTGTGTTTGGATCATCTACTGCAGTTCCTCCAAATTGGACTGTGTTCTGAATCATCTGGATTATAGATGGCTTGATTTCAAATTGATTTGCCCGCACGATAGGCCTCACAACACTAGGGCGTGCACCCTCCAAGGAAGGCTGAGCATACTCTAGCATCGGTATGCGGCAGTGGTATCTCAACTCATCTATTTTCACGTTGTTCCTCCTCACGATCGTTTACTTGCCTCTCCATCAGTTCTTTTAGTCTCTGCTGTTGTCTTCTCCTGCGGAAAGTTCTTTCAATTTCAGGATCGAGTTCAAGCTCCACGTCAAGTGACTTTGGCATGCACTAGACAAGATATCTGAGATAAAATATGGAGTGTTAGCTCAAGAGAAATAAAATAATGCTAAAGAAAATAACTAAAAATAAAATTGTAGATTAACAGTCCCCGACAACGGCACCAAAACTTGGTCGAGGAAAACTTGCACAGTGAAATCCACAATTAAATATGATTTGTATGCTCAAAATTAATCGCAAGTGCACGATGTCAAGTTATAATATAGTGTACGTGAGTACGAGTATCGTTCCACTGAATACTGTGTTTTACAATTGTTATTTGTCGTTATCAAATCTTTAGCAACGAAAAATTGATTGATTGTATATTACTACTAACATTAAATGAACATGCAAATAAAAAGATTCAAAATCAAGTAAGAAATGTAAAGTCTAAAATGGTTGAGTAAAATTTCAGTGAAAAATGGATTTGTTGGGAATTTCGGTTCACCTACCCCTCTTTCATTAATTAATTCGTTCGATCGTGATCTACTCTTCCGACAGGATTTCCTATTCTATTGAACACTCTCTCTCGAGCTATGCCAAACTAATTCGACTCAATGAAGTAATTAAATGTCTTTAATTATTTATCAAGAGTGAATCGCATTTCGATCTATGAAATCCCCTAGTTTTCGACCCTAAGGACTATGACTATCGGCACGTATCCAATTTCATATATCTATGTAAATTGTAGATCCGCGAATTATACTACTCGATCCTATCACTCGTTATTCTCTCGAACTCACTCGTGATATGAAAACGTCGTTAAAGTTAGCTACGCTTTAATGACACAATAAAATAATAGTATAATCAAGAATCACGCAACAATCGAATAAAAATTAATTCAAATCAAAGTTTGGGGTAGGATCCCCTTGAATCCCAACAAATATTGAAGTTTAGCTACTAGAATTCATGATCAAAATAAACAAACAAAGTTTAAAAGATTAAAACAAAGTTAGAAATACGAGAATTGACGAAAAAACGCGAAGACGACGCCTAGAAAACTTCGATTCTTCAATCCAAGCGCAAAGTGCTCTCCAAGACTTGTGCTCCTCTCCAAGAATGTCTGAATATTTTTCCAAACGTCCAAAAAGTCCTCCCATATCAGCCATCCTCCGAAATAAGGAAAAGAATGGAATGCAAAATCTTGCTAAAATTAGGTGGCGCTCAGGCGGAAGAAAAGTACCGCTAGAGCGCCACACCTTCTGTAAACTTGCTTGAGGTGTGCGGCATTCGCGCTCGGGGGTAGAAAACTACCGCTCGAGCGCCGACTCTTCTGTAGCTTGGCATTTGTAAAGCATCTCTCGCGCTCGGGCGGTAGAAAATTACCGCCTGAGCGCCGACCTTTCTGTCGAGTTGTGGACTTGATCACCTTTCGCGCCCGGGCGGTAGAAAATTACCGCTCGGGCGCCGCTCATTCTGTCCATTGCCTTCTCTTTTGTACACTTTGCTCCATTTTTTGGTTTTCCGGCCACTTTTCCTGCAAATTCGTCATGCCCGAGTAAGATATGATAAAATGAAAATGTTTACTTTAAAATGAACAGAATGTGATTGAAATAAACGTATGCACAATGCAAAACACACACAGACTAATGCAATAAAACACGTAAAAACGACACATATCAGTAGTATGTTTTATGGGCTTGTAGGAGTACAGGTCCAACATAATAAATAATTAAAGTTTTAATGGGCTTTGATTAAATTAATTAAACTAGTTGGACTAGCCCAGTTAATTAAATCAAGCCCATTAATGTTAATTATGTAATTAGGTTATTATTTTATTAAAAATAAGGGTTTAGAGTCAAACCCTAAGGTAACCCACAAACATAACCCACGAGAATCCCTCTCCGAAATAAAAGAAAATTTCAGCCACCCCTTTTTTGAGAAAGGGACTTTGAGCCGTCTCTCAAAAATTTTCTCTCTTATGTTAAATATCTTCCAATATTTCTAGTGCAATTTGGAAGATGATCAAACAATTCAGTCGTGGACCTAATTATAAGGAAAGAAAGGATTTAATCGAAGAAAGTTCGTAGGGAATCAACAAGAGCTAATCTGTTTATACCGGATTAGTTGGAGCCACATGATTAATTCACCAAAGGTATAACGATTCTAACATCCTTTGTATGTTTTTGTTAAAATCATACGAGCGCCCAAAGCAAATCATATTTTGATTGTCAAAATAAATAAAAATTTTAAAACTTCCGCTGCGTTTGGGCCTGTAGAAAACAGAGATCCAACAAAATGCTTGGGAATGGATAGTTTTGAAATGTTCTATCACCATCTTTCTTTAATTCGCGTTGATTCTTTAATCTTGTGAATGGTGCTTTAAAACTTCATTTTCATGGACAAGATTGATATTTTTGATGTCTAGAGCAGGTAATAGAGGTATATGCAGATATTAGAAATTGTAATTCATCGTCATTCTGCAGATCTCACGACTCGGGCTATGTGTTTGAACGCTTTGCTAAAGCTATCAAGTCGATTTCCCTCTTGTTCAAAGTATGTTAACATTACTTGGTTGCAATGCTTGATAGGTTGCATTCTCTGGAACATGTCTACATATTTCCACTGCTTTTCAATGTAGTGATGACTGATTAACATTTTAATATATATGTATAATAATTGATCTTTCTTTTTTATTTATTTTCCTTGTTTGACAGACCTGCATCTGCATGTTACAAATTTTGTGAACTCGCTGATTTCTTGCTTTTATCTTACTGCTGTGATAATATATAATACTGATCATTGCGTGTACTTTGTACATCTATCATGGCATAGCATGTATGCGGATCCTTTATAAGTCAAGATTTGTTTCTAATTTATTGTCGGAGAATAAATGATATCGTAATCCATCATAAAGGAAGCCTTCTGCTTGAACTGCAACAATAGAACATTAAATCATACACATAAAAAATGTCATTATAAAACTCATATGAGACATTTCAAAAATTCATTATGGACAACTATTAATGACAATTTTCAATGTTCTTATATACTAGTATAGAAGATGTTTGTAAGTGCCATTACAGATTACATAATGAGACATTTTAAATTAACCTTATAACCTATCATTAGTGAGAATTTTTATTGTCACAATAAATAACATACATGACACTTTTAGTTGTTATTATAAATGATTTTAACTGACATATAAATTTGTCATTATTACTATAATAACAAGGCATGTCTAAATGCCTTTAAAACATGAGTTTTCCTGACATTTAAAATTGTCATTATATGAATAATTTGTAACACATATGAAGTTGTCGTTAACATCTTATAATGACATTAAAAACTATCAAGAAGTTTAAGACGATATTGGAATAGAGGGCTTTTGTTGGAGGTGTCACTAAAACTTAAATATCACTAAATATTGAATATGATGACATTTATGAATGTCACCATAAGTATGTATTCTTGTAGTGTCACTCGGCTCCAACTATTCTGGTGTTAGCGGATATAGCTCTTGTTGTAAATCTCTACGAACTTTCTTCAATAATTCCTAATTAGGTCCACGACCGGATTACTTGTTTCTATTCTAATTTACACTAGAAAATTAGAAAATATTTTGCGCAGAGATAGAACACTCAAATCCCGCACAACCCTCAAACTTGGAGTGGCCAAATTTTTGAGAGAATGTGGGAGAGAATATTTCGAGAGCTTAATTAAAACCATAAAAATCAAAACCACCGAATGCATGCCATTTGATAAGGATAAGAGATCCTTCTTTTAATACTAATCCTTCATTTAACTTAATTAATCCAATTAATTAAGTAAATGAATATTATTATTTTATGCTAATCGTGATTCTCGAATATTATGCCTTTTGCAATTTACATTCTTTCTTCAATTCAAAGAGCCGAAAGTCTTCTTCAAAAATCTTTCGAATGCCTAATTCTCAATTAAGAAATAAAATCATTATATTTATTTCTAATAATTAATTTTCTTAATAAATCTAATTAATTAAGTTAATTAAAGATTCTAATATTTTAATTAAAGATTCTAATATATTCCATATCATAGCCAATCTCGATTAATGCATATATTTTTAGAATAGAATGCATCAAAATTATTTTGTTTTGTGTGCAAGTTTTAAAATTATGGTATCATTAATATTTTCATATTAAATAAATCAATACCATATTTTGTAAAAACTTAATGGTTATATTTTAACTCAATTAAAATATAATTTAATCATTAAAGCTCATTTGAACTATAATAAATTAGTATGATGGACTTATACTATTACAAGTCCATGATCTATGCTCCCATTACATTAATATCATCATAATCCCGATCGACGATCCAACATCATCGATGTGACAATTTCAACTTATTGTTATTATGATAGACACTTTAATTTCGAGATCACCAATGTCTAAATAAGGCAGGTGTACTCCTTTGACTGTCTTAACAGTCATGCTCTCAAAATTTTTATAATCTTTTATAAACTTTATTTATAAGATTATCGATTGATCATATCAAACTTATTTCTTATAAATTCAACTCATTGAATTTATTATCTCAACGGAAACAAGTAAACCAGTGCTTGTGTGACCCTCAATGGTTCAGGGATACAGCTTGTCGTGGGTTCACAACTCTTTGTGATTCAGGACATAATCCTTTATTCGGACTTAACCTAATTTTCCCCATTCCATGCACCAACATTTGATCATGATAATGTCAGAAACTATTTTCTGATTAAACCCATCGAATCATGGTAAGAGCATTTAGTAGCATCGCCCCATGACTCCCTAGGTATCATTGATAGTGCCTGCAAGAACCAGTCGATTAGGATTAACGTACAATACAGTCCCTTCATCTCATATATCCCGATCGAATCTGCAACCATTGGTTCATCGAGGGTAACATAATAATTCGATCACTATGGGATAACTATAAATAGTGGCATCGCATGTACTACTGTTGGAGAACTCCTTCTCTAACATACATCTCATACTCTGGCCAGAGATTCCACGCACTATAATTTCATCATATCACATAGGATATCCACACCCGTAGGTGATCGGTGAATCCCCGACTACAATGCACTGGCTCCTATATGTGTGGCAACTATACCCAACCTTGCCACCTGATGACTCTCCTGGAGCCAATAAAAGAGTTAAAGCACAACCCTAACATATAGAGCCTCAGTTTTGTCCAGATCGTAAGGACTAATTGTGTACAATCATAACCACAGACTTATCCTCTCGATGAATGATAACCAATTGGAAAGTTCGAAGGAGGGTTGTTGGTATAATCATCATATGACTACCCATATGCAAGTTTGGACATCTCTATGCCCTCACCAAGAAACGCAGTACATAACATGACAGATGCTAGTCTCGAGCTCAGGCGACCTTTTTCCATGTTTTAGGCGGCTGAATCGACTAGGAACGAATTTAGATCATATAGTGTTTACAAATGAGTTTAAACATCGAATTACGATTCATTTGTATTAAAGTATAATCTAGGTTTTTACCTATGTTGTTTACATGGGTAAACAGATAAAGAAATAACAAACCATGAAAAGTTAAATTATATTAAAATAAAGATTGTTTATTACAGTTGAGTCAATAAATTCCCTAGCCAACCGTTGGTAATCTCCCACTTGTCATAGAGCCAACTACCCATAAAATTTAATCCATTGCTTTGCGATGCTACTCAAACATTGGTCCTGGCAAGGGCTATGTAAGTGGATCACCAACATTATCTGCAGAGGGGACTCTTTTGACTGATATGTCTCCCCTTCCCATAATCTCCCATATGATGTGGAACTTCCTCAATACATGTTTGGATTGCTGATGAGACCTTGGTTCCTTTGCTTGCGCAATGGCACCAGTTTTTTCGCAGTACAACAGGACTAGATCAACTCTATTAAGAATTACGCCCAAATTTTAGAAAAATTCCTCATCCAAACTGTCTCTTTTACTGCAGCAGATGCAGCAATGTATTCAGCTCCAGTGGTGGAATCCGTAATGATGTCTTGCTTGGAACTTTTCCAAGAGACTGCCGCACCATTTAGCATGAATACAAAAACCAGAGGCCGATTTCGAATCATCTACATACATTGGAAGCAAGAATAGTGTAGCCTTCCAATTTCAATTCTCCACCCTCATAGACCATGAACAAATTCTTAGTCCTTCTCAAGTACCTAAAAATATCTTTCATGGCCTTCCAATGCATTGGACCAGGGTTCACCTGATATCTGCTTGTAACACTCAAAGCGTAAGCAACGTCGGGACGTGTTGATATCATACCATACACGATACTACCAACAGCTGACGCATATGGAATACATGTCATCATCTCTATCTCTTCATCGGTTTTTGGGAAACATAGCTTTAGATAGAGTAATACCATGACACATTGGTAAGTATCCTCTCTTGGACTCTTCCATAGAGAATCGCTTCAAAATGGTATCGATATAAGTGGCTTGGGTGAGTCCCAACATCCTCTTTGATCTATCTTTATAGATTTATATTCCCAATATATAGGATGCTTCACCCATGTCTTTCATGGAGAATTTACTTGCTACCATACTTTAGTTGATTGCTGTAATCCTATATCATTCCCAATGAGAAGGATATCATCAACATAAAGTACCAAGAATGTTACCGCACTCCCACTAAATTTCTTGTACATGCATGATTCCTCGGGACTTTTGGCAAAACTAAATTCCTTGATAGTGTTATCAAATCTGAGGTTCCAATTCCTTGACTCCTGCTTGAGACTATATATCGATCTCTGGCACAAGCCTAATCATGGCCTTGTTCATGAAGAAGCGTGTAACTTGTAGGTGGTCTGATAACCCTATCTGACCTTCTAGGAACGTGTACTTCAACTACTGGTTGTTGGGGATCAGGTTCATCTTCTACAGTTGAGGGAGTATCTTGAATTTCTTCAAGTTATATCATATTTGCCTTTTCTATCTAATAGAAATTCCTTTTTCCAAAAAGGTGGCATTTCTTGAAACAAACACTTTTTCTTCATTAGGGTGATAGAAATAATATGCAACAGAATTTTTTGGATATCCTACATAGTAGCACAAAGTGGATCTACTCTCCAATTCTTCTCCCACTGTCTGCTTCATGTAAGCATGACATCTCATATTCTCATGTAAGAATATTTGGGATTTTTTCTCATCCATATCTCATACGGTGTTTTTCCACTGCCTTTGTATGGACATTGTTCAACAACATTGCCGCAGTTTCAAGCGCAAAGTCCCAAAACGATGTTGGCAATTCAGTTAATCCAATCATTGATCGAACCATGTCCAACAAGGATCGATTACGACGTTCAGAAACATCATTCAATTGTGGTGTTGCTGATGGAGTCCACTGTGAGAGAATCTCATTCTCTTTTAGATAACCCAAAATTCATCACTCAAGTATTATCCACCTCGATTAGATCGAAGTGTCTTAATACTCATTTTCAGTTGTTTTTCGACTTCAGATTTGAATTCTTTGAACCTTTCAAATACTTCAGATTTGTGTTTCATCACATAAACATACCCATATCTCGAAGGGTCATCAGTAAAGGTAATGAAGTAGGATTGCCCATATTTTGTGCTAACACTTAGCGGCCCACAAACGTGTGTGTGGATCAAATCCAGTAGACCATGCGCACGTTTCACGTTTCCATTGAATGGAGTCTTAGTTGTTTTTCCTTTTAGAAAGGAATCAAGGGTAAGTAGAGAATTTATGTCTGACAAGTCAAACATGCATTCTCCCACTAGCTTGTGCATCCTTCTTTGGGAAATGTGACATAGTACTAGCGTGCCATATTTGTGCCGGATTTGGATCATCTAACTTTCTTTTTTTTGTTGTTGTTGAAATACTGTTTACTTGGACGTTCACTTATCATTTCCAGAACATTTCTGGCACATATAATTTCTTATGTCCGGACTTCTTGCATCGAAATAAATATGTTCTGACTTATCGGGATTGGTAGGCTTTTTAAGTGTCCTTCAGAGTTTGCCTCTTATTGGGTTTGTTTTTCTTGTGAGTGGCAGAACATTTCTTTCTCTTAATTTGTGGGCCATTTTTCGTCTGACGAGAGGCCCATTAGAAAACAACATTTTCCTCTTTTATGGTGATCTCATAATTCATAAGCGTATTGACTAGTCATCTATCTTATTCAAATTGAAGTTCACCATAACGACGGCAAATGAGGAAGAGAAAGACAACAAGTTTAAGTCATCGAGTAACTCGTTAGGAATCACATATTTCATGCCCACCAAATTCTCAATAAGCCCTGTCATACGTACACCACGCTCATAGGCCAAATGCCCATCTTTCATACGTGTAGTCATGAGCTCCTTGAAGGTGGTATGCATCATTGTATGAGTTTATGAACCATGCAACTCTTGCACTTGTTTTCGAATTTCAGCAGCATTCAACATTTCCTTAAACTGTCCCTACAGTTCATTTGAACTAAAAGAGAGCATGTAACACTTTAGCTTGCATACTATGTGTAGCGACCCGGACGCTAATCAAGTTCTTAATCATAATTGGGACTAATTAATCAATTAAAACAGGGTCTAAAATTTTTTTAAAAAATGCGGAACGTAGTGAAATCAAACTAATATACAACTCAGTATATAAGAAAGTACAAGTCATGTACCGTCTACTATTCATTAAAACTAAAGTTCAACATCTAAATATTAGTGTTGAAACTCTATATACATCCAAGTCCGAAGTCTCCACTCTATCACGATCTCTCCTCATCTCCTGGACCCTGATCCTGCCCCACCTGTTGTCATGTACACATACAAACAAGACAACAGTCGGATAACTCCAGTGAGAATAAATCCCAGTATATATCAACGAAACATACAATCATATAAGCAATATAAAGCATATAATCAGGTAACAGATATATGTATCCAAATCTGAAACATAAACAATTATAGACTGTCAAACATATACGTGACTCCACGTCTCATACTAGACTCAATCCTAGTCTAGGGATCCCGGTTTCCAAATGTGGTATTCCTATATCGAATTCCGTAATAGAAGGAACTATGTTCCTTTTACTCGATATAACCAAATATGGTGTTCCTATATCGAATTCCGTAATAGAAGAATTCCAATCCTATTACTCGATATAACCAAACATCCGGTGTCCTGACCTAACCGTCATGGACTGTAGTTCTATCGTTAATATCCTATCTTGAGACATCGTGCAATGTGCCTGTGGCGATACCACCACTATCAGGCACTTCTGTCACAAGATTATTCGTCTAACACATGTCCTCTATAACTCAAGAAAATAAGTACAATCAGTCAAATCAATGCAAATATCAATGCAATAAAGTAAAGTATGTGATTTAGGGAAACTCAAGTCTAAACCGACTCAAGTCGATCTCCCAATACCACATTGACTTATACCTTTCGTTCATCGGTTTCTGGCTCAGTCGAAGTCCTGAATTCACAGTCTGTCTGGCAATGACAATATCAATAATCTCATGTCAATATACCTTTCAAATCAATAACAATCTGATCAATCTTGATTTAATTCAAAATCAACGGCATAACGGTACAATTTCAGTATCCCCGTCAATAAAATATCCTCATATCACAATTACAATCCATAACCCATATCCAATACAATCCGTACTCCAATCACAATTCAAATCTGTCTGGTATAAATCAACATACCCCAGAAAATTCGTAATAATTCCATAATCGATTCATTTCTAAATCTGACTTCGATTCTACGATTTCTAATATGTCAAGAACAACATATATGAGTTCCATTCAATTCTGACAATATCATAATTCTAAAACATGTCAAAACGCAGTAAAACTTACGTCCAGTTGTAGCCTGTGTCGCTAGGAACTCAGTACCGAAGTCGGATTCAAAATCGGATGAACGGATTTTTCACAAAAGGCGTAAGGATTTTTCAGCACAATTCCTCGGACCCTTTTTTTCAATTTCCTTCGTTCTTTTTCGTTCTGAAGTAAAGATACATATATATATATATACATATATATATATATATATATTTATATATATATATATATATATATATATATCGATACATGCATACCTCGAGGTGGCACGATTTTTGCAAAACACGTTGCACCGCGGGTGCGGTACGTGTAAGACCACGGGTGCGCTCATGCTTCGGCAGCACTTTCATTTTCTGAAATTCGACGACCGCGGGTGCGGTCCTGCACCGTGGGTGCGGTCTTGTTTCTTACCACGGGTGCGATCTCAATTTTGCAAAACTAGCTACCCTACTGGACATGCACCGCGGGTGCGGTGTCGTCCTGAGCGCGGGTGCGGTGTTGCTTCGGCAACACATTCTAAAATTCAGAATAAATGGCCGCGTATTATCTTAAATCGTGTCTCGATTGGCCCTTTCGTAATCACGTTAAATTATAAGTCAATAATACTTGATTAACAGTGATTAATTCTCGGGCATTACACTATGGTCCTACCATCTTGCATGCTTTGTCAGTTCAGTCTGACTGACAATAGTGTGTGTGTCATTTTCTCTGAATTCAGAACAATTTTCCCAACCAGTCTTGAAAATTAGGTTTGGTTAGCTTGTTAATAACAGAAATGGATTATGTGATGAAATCGAAAATATACTGATATGGAAATAGAATAATAGTTGCTGATTATTTTAAAATAATTTTAAGATATAAAATATGGATTTTTATTTTATAAATTCCCTCCCATTATTTTGACATTTCCACCATCCTATGATGAAAAAGAGAAATCGCATTTCCTTAGTGAGCACGTAGAGCCCAATTAGACAATTATAATCGCGAATAATATCAACCAATTATAATTTCTAAAAGGTAGAATCCAATTGCATTCCTATGCAACCTCCGCGTGTTTCGCCCCACGTTTAATAAGGACACAATAATATGACGTCGTTTATTTTCACGTGTCAAACAGACACATCAATATTGAATTGTAGTGGACGGTCGCCATGAGTTCCCCCAATAATATGAGCCGAAGTCATCGGAGTTCCACTCAATTCACATCATATGTCCGGCGGAAGTCACAGCTTTCCGACGTCCAGGCCTCCCCAATAATATGAGCCAGACACTGTCCGCGGGTAGCGATCAACATGCAACCACGGTTGATGAAAGGAAAGAATAAATTAAACTCTTTTAATTTTTACTTTTGTGGTTTGATATAAATTTTGAATCTTATTCAAAATGAGGGATTTTAATTTTAAAATTGTCTCATCATTTTAATTTAAAAATCGTGTGCCATGTTTGTATGTTTGCCGGATTCATGCAACTATATTATCTAATAATATACATATCAGTATAAAATACAATACAAGTCCTGTACTGCATGCATTCAAACTAAACTAAGGTTTAACAACTAATGTCAAGTGTTCAAACCCTATTATACATCATAATCAAAGTCCGTAGTCTCCACTCTAATCACGATCTCTCTCTTCATCTCCTGGACCCTGATCCTGCCCCACCTGTTGTCATGTACACATACAAAAAAGACAACAGCCGGATAACTCCGGTGAGAATAAATCCCAGTATAAATCAACGAAACATGCAATCATATAACCAAATATAAAGCAAGTAATCAGGTAACAGATATATGTGTAAAAATCTGAAACATAAACAATCATAGACTGTCGACAATGCTCATAACTCTATCATTCAGACTAGACTCAATCCTAGTCTAGGGATCCCGGTTTCCAGATGTGGTATTCCTATATCGAATTCCGTAATAGAAGGAACAGTCATTCCATTACTCGATATAACCAAATATGGTGTTCCTATATCGAATTCCGTAATAGAAGAATTCCAATCCTATTTACTCGATATAACCAAACATCCGGTGTCCTGACCTAACCGTCATGGACTGTAGCTCTATCTCTAATATCCTATCTTGAGACATCGTACAATGTGTCCCGTGGCGATCCCGCCACTATCAGGCACTTTCGTCTCAAGATTTCTATACTATCTTGTGACATTGTGCAATGTGCCCGTGGCGATCCCACCACTATCAGGCACGGTTGTCACAAGATTACTCGTCTGATACATGTTGTCTATCTATCAAGAGAACAAGTAATCTGATACCTGCTATCTATATATCAAGAGAGCAAGTATATCAATTAACACGTGCAAAATCAATGCAATAAAGTAAAGTATGTGATTTAGGGAAACCCAAGTCTAAACCGACTCAAGTCCATCTCCCAATACCACATTGACTTATACCTTTCTTTCGTCGATTTCTGGCTCAGTCGAAGTCCTGAATTCACAGTCTGTCTGGTAATGACAATATCAATAAGCTCATATCAATATACCTTTCAATCAGATAACAATCTGATCAATACTGGATTTAATTTCAAAATTCAACGGCAAAACGGTACAATTTCAATATCCCCGTCAATACAATAATCCTCATATCACAATTACAATCCATAACCCATATCCAATACAATCCGTAACTCCATATATATATTCGGAACAATTCTATAATCAATTCGTTTCTTAATCTGACTTCGATTCTACGATGTCTAACATGTCAAGAACATCATATATGAATTCCATTCAATTCTGACAATATCACAATTTCAAAGCATGTCAAAACGTAGTAAAACTTACGTCCAGTTGTAGCCTACGTTGATAGAAACACAGTACCGAAGTCGGATTACAATTCGGACGGACGGATTTCTTACAAAAGGCGTAAGGATTTTCAACACAAAAGCAGAACCCTTTCCTCGATTATTTCTTTCTTTCCTTTTTCGTAAATCCTGAAGGATTCGTACATATATATATATATATATCTGTTTGCATGCACTTGATACGTGTCATCTTTTATGGATTTCGGTCGGCGCTCGGGCGGTAAGAAAATACCGCTCGAGCGCGGCACTCTCTGTCCATGCATTTTCCTAATGCACTTTGGCGCTCGGGCGGTCACAAACTACCGCCCGGACGCCACATCTTCTGTCCAAGACGTGTTTCTATTGAACTTTGGCGCTCGGACGGTCATTTCTTACCGCTCGGGCGCCACTAGTTCTGTCCAAAGATTGCACCCTTCATATTTAATCTTATTTCGTGTCCCGATTAATCCTTTCATAATCAAATCACTTATAATTCAATAATTACAGATTATTAGAATTAAATTTCCGGTCATTACATAAGTAGTAAATAAAGTTCAATAATTAAATCCTTAATTCTCTAAAATATTTAATGAGTAGATAAAACACCAAAGATTAAAAATACAATATTTAAGAAATATTTTCCCTCCATTTTAGATGAAATTTTCGGCCTCTTTAATTTAACTTAAAATTAGTTGGCAACCCATTTAATTAATAGTTTTCCCTATCCATTTCATGGTAGATAATTCCCTCAATTTAAATCCTCATTTAATTAATATTTAAGCAGTATTCTACCATATCTATCTAGCAACATTTTTGCCCATTTAATTAATAAAAATCGGTCACCCCTCTCCCCTCATTTAAAAGATTTAAATTAGTTAACAACTCAACTCCTTGATCTCTTCCTTATCCATTTTTTGGAGATAAATTCCTCACCATTTTTAATCCACATTTAATTGATAAATAAGCAATAATCCCATTTGATTGATTAAAAAAAAATCGTCCCTCTCCTCATTTTGAAAGATTTAATTTGCAATTCAATTATTTAATTATCTTTCCCTTAAACTTTTCTAGATAGATATCTTCCCCCAACTTCTAAATCTCTATCAAATCATTAATTAAACAAATTTTTCCCTTGCACCTAGACTTGAATTCGACCTAATACACTCTCATATCCCTCAAAAAACTCTTTGATATCATTCTATTTTCTTTATCTCTCAAACTAGTAGATAGAAAGAATATTTTCATTTCCTATATCTTGCCATCTTCCCTATTTTCCCTAGCCATTCTCCCTACCTCATTTTCGAAAATTTCAGAAGAAAATAGAGAGGAAAAATACGTGAGGTTTCAGTGAGGGATTAGGAAGAAAATCGAGTAGAAGAAAGAAAAGCGAAGCGCTCCGTCTCTTCCCCGCCGTGTCGTTACGTATCTTTTGTTTTCTTCAAAAAAAAACCGAGGCATGTATATGTTTTTAATTCACTCCTCAATCAAGTCATATACTGATTTTTAAAATCTCATGTGCATGATTTTTTTACAAGAAAACCGAAATACATGACAGCAACTTTCGAACCATGTACAGAATTTTTCTGCCCTCTTGAACACTTCACGCCTTTGCACTTGTTTCGATGGTTTCAGGTGTTGGTCCGATTCCAGGCTCAAGGCTGATGTTAGACATGATGTAGGGGTGCTTAGGAAGGGATTTTTCCATTGGTGTGAACCCTTTCGCCCCAGCAAAAACGTTTTTACAAGCAACACTCCCTGCTGAAATTTTTGTGTTTCGATTTGCTGTTTTGGCTGTCAAGGGAGAGCTTCTGATCTTGGCTGTCCTAGGGACTTATAGCCATGGTTAGAACCCTTACCTAGCATGTCTAGGATGTGACCAAGATGCCCTTTCATGGCTTGGTTAACGTCCCAATTGGTTTCAAACAAAAAGAACAAGAACAGCCCCCCCCCCCCCCTTCGGCCTTCTCATTTTTCCAGAAAGTGTGACTTTCGGTTTGTGGCGTGGTATGAATCTTGGTTGGCCTCTGGCCCATAGCCCCAGGTTCATACCATACCCCTAGATGTCTAGATCATGCCATAGGCCAACCAAATGACAACGAGGATGATCCATGACAGTAAACGACATCACTATCCCATGTGTGTACAGCTTGTGCTCTCGGCTGGGAGTGTGGCTGTAATTGTGGGGTGGTTCGAATTGTAGCTGGCCTATGGCCCTTAGCCATGGTTCAAACCATTCCCTAGAATGTTGGTAAGGGCCTCTGGTCGGTGGTTCAAGCCCCAATGGCCGGTAGTCTCGAAAACGACACAAGAAAAGCGAAGGCACAACTGCTGTAATTTTGACAGCAAGCGTGCTGCGGTTCAGAGGCGTGTTCCGGGTACTTGGTTGGCTTTTAGCCTATGTCCTTGGATTGGATAGTGCCTCATCAAGTTAGGAAGGTCATGTTTTTGGCCCTTCGTAATTCGGATCATTTTAGAGGTCGTACGAGAATTTACGGTGCAATGTGCCAAAATGACTCTCGAAAGAGCGTTTCATGTTTTTGGTCCTCCATTCACTAAATTTCGTGTACTGTAAGTTTAGGAGCATTATTTCATCATTTTTGGCGTATCCTAATCATGGCTTTATGATGGTTCGGTGTTGGTTCGGGTTGGGATGGAGTCACGATTAAATACGAAGTCGTTAGGCGTGATTGTCTCAGTTTTAGGATTTACTTGAAAGTTTGGTCAAGTTAAATCATATGCATATTTTTCTCATGTTAGATTTAAGTCGCAGCGAGCCTGGGAGCGATCCAACCCAATAAGTAAAATTATTACAGGATATTTAATTATGTTATTTAATTATATTACGTGCAAAAAATATTCATTTTGTGATTTATGCGATATTGCTTGTGGTCACTTTACTACCATGGGATTATTACTTCACCCGATCGCCAGTTACCGGTTACTTCACCCGGTCGCCAGTTACCGGTCAGTTCAGTTTTTTACGACCCAGTATACTGTGGCATTAGTCTGATCAGACCCTCATTACTTCACCCGGTCACCAGTTACCGGTCAGTTCAGTTCAGTTCAGGGACCACTTGCGTAGACCATAATCTCACCACAAAAATTATGACATGCTATTTCAGTACAGGGCTCCAAGGAGCAAACATTTTCACGATGATATTTTCAGTTCATTTATGCACGTACTATAATTACCATTGAAATGATATTTTACGTTACACCTCATTACAAGATATTTTCACTTGCATACGATTTTATTATTTATTTATTTGTTATTTATGATATATGCATGTTGAGTCTTTAGACTCACTAGACTTGATTCTTGTAGGTATTGATGATGTCGGGACCGAGGGCGGGGATCAGTGAGCTAGCTTGGGTTGGCAAGTAGTGGAACTCGAGGACCTCATTTTTCAGCATTTATTATTTTATGATCAAACATTTTTCTGTCGTTGGATTAATTTTAAACGGCAATTTTGCAAACATTAAATTCTTCCGCTACTATTTTTAAACATTATACATTATTTAACAGTTTATTTTGTGAATGAGATATTTTATTTAGTTTAAAAGAAAATTTTTAATTTTCCACAAATTTTCAAGTACGGATTTAGAGGCCTTTACAGTTGGTATCAGAGCCTATGTTCTTGTAAAGGGTTACACTACTACTGACCACGAGAAGTTCACGAAGCCACGTCTTCGGTTTGTAAGTTTTACATTTCAGCATTTTATTTAAAGCATTAATTATTTTAACAGCATGCTTCCATGAAATATTTTACATTCAGATTCTTTAATTATTTCTATATTAATTTAAAAAAAATTATGGATTATGCAATGTTAGTTACGTTTGGGTTATATATGGAATAGTATGGCTCCTAGACGCCAGGTTGGATGCCCGAGAGGTGGTGGTGAGCACCGTCATGAGGACGGTGAGGACCAGAGACAAGAGAGGCAGGGACCTCCACCCCCTCCGCCTGATATGAATGCCCAGATGCTAGCTGGGATGAACTGGTTCTTCGCACAGTTTGCGGATAACAATGCCGCGGTGGCAGCTAGGCCGACAGGGCCTGAGGATACTTATGAGAGATTCATGAAGATGCGTCCCAAGGAGTTTTCGGGTACGACGGACCCCATGATTGCCGAGAGCTGGATCAAGTCCCTCGAGGTTATCTTCGAGTTTATGGAGCTTGGAGATGCAGACAGTGTACGCTGTGCCACCTATCTGTTCAGTGGAGATGCCCGCTTATGGTGGGAAGGAGTATCAGTAGCCCTGAACTTGGCTACACTGACTTGGGCACGTTTCACGGAGGTATTTTACTCAAAAATATTTTACGGATGAGGTGCGTTCTCGATTGACCAGGGAGTTCATGACCCTGAGGCAGGGCGATCTGACAGTTACGGAGTTCATCCGTAAATTTGAGAGGGGCTGTCACTTTGTGCCCTTGATTGCGAATGATGCGGGTGCCAAGTTGAGGCTCTTGATGGACTGCGGACGATCTTACGCCGCGATGTTAGGGTTGCTGGCCCTACTACCTTTGAAGTTGCTGTTTCTAGAGATCTGGCTGCAGAGCAAGATCTGATCGACATTGAGAGGGATCACTTGGGGAAGCGACCAGTTCAGGTATCACACCGCCCTCCTCCTCCTCAGCAGCAACAACACCAGAACAAGAGGCCGCATCACGGCCCGCCCAGAAACAGAGGAGGACCACTGCAGCAGTAGCAAGGACGCGCAGTCCCGAGGACATTTGAGCACCCAGTCTGTCCCAAGTGCTTACGCCGCCATCCTGGAGCATGTATGTTTTGCTCAGGGAAGTGTTACAAGTGTGGTAGCCCAGACCACATGTAATGCCCGAGATTTTGATTTTTATAATCCGGGATGATTTGTGGATTAATTAATGTAATTATAGACGGAACGAATCAGACCGGGAGAACCGAAAGAAGGTTGGATATTATGCGTGAAGAAGGGTCCCCGCGCACATGCGCGATGAGTATGGGCACACATGCGCGAGGAAGACAGAACCCTGCGCGCACATGCGCGAACTGAATGCGCGCACGTGTGCGGAACGTCCAGAATGGTTGGCGCACATGCGCCGAAACATGGCGCGCATATGTGCGAGGGGGCCCGCACATGCGCGACGAGATAGCGCGCATATGCGCGCGAGGATGAATCGTCGAGGCAGTAGGTCTCGCGCATATGCGCGAGAATATGCGCGCATATGCGCGAGAGGATTTGTGGCAAATTTTTGGGAGACACGTATGAATTACATGCAATATATATATATATATATATATATATATATATATATATATATATATATATACCTACATTCCTTCTTAAGTTTCAGAAGAAGGAAACGAAGCAAAGAATTGAGGAAAGAGAGAAAAACAAGTTCGAAGCATAGACTTGTGATTTCTACAAAATCCGTCTGTCTGATTTTAAATCTGACTGCGGTATTGAGTTCCTATCAAAGTAGGCTACGACTTGACGTTAGTTTTGCTACGTTTGAATATAATTTGAAAATATGGTATTGTCAGAATCTGATATGATTCATATATGATGTTCTTGGCATGTTAGACATCGTATAATCGAAATCGGATTGAAGAATAAATACCATATGGAATTATTATGAATTTTCGAAATTGAATTGATATCAGAATTGTGTTATTATCGATTATGAGACGTGAGAATTAATATCTGATTGATATGATATTGCTGGGTATATTGAGATTATACCGTTATGCCGTCAATATTGAATTAGATTGCGTATTGTGCAGAACAGATTGAATTGGAGTAATGTATTGATATTATACTCCTCGATATTGTCATGTCAGATTGAGTATTGACAGGCTTTGAGTTCGAGACTTCGACAAAGTCAGAGTATCAGAAAGAAAGGTATAAATTAATGTTGAGTTGGGATTGCACAACTCGAGTATGGTTTGACTCGAGTTTCCCTAAATCACATACTTAGTTTATTACATTGATATTTGTAATTGATGAGATTGATGTTTGTAGTCTATTGATTTATAGCCACTGCATGTAATGACTGCTGATTCGCTAGTCATCGATTGATTTGCTTAGATACTGAAAGCATAGTATTGATTACTGAGTCGTTGAGTCATAGGCTGATTCGCCTAGTCACCGGCTGATTCGTCTGGTTATTGGCTGATTCGCCTAGTCACCGGCTGATTCGTCTGGTTATTGACTGATTCGTCTAAACTTAAGCTGATTCGCTTAATTACAGCCTGATTCGTCTGGTTATTGGCTGATTCGCCTAATTCTTGACTGATTCGTCAATTCTAGCGGCTGATTCGCTCAGACACTTGATATATGAATTATATCGATGCAGTTTAGGGATTGATTCATTCCTATCGACTGAGATTCGGTATAATTATTATTATTTAGACATCGGGATCCCTAGGTTAGAGTTGAGTCGAGTCTGAGACGACGCGTCAGTGGAGTCGAGTCTGAGACGACGCGTCGGTTGGGTTGAGTCTAATACGACATGTTGATTTACATTGTTAATATCATTCAAGTTTATGAATTCTAGATATTGATTTATGTTTCTGAGTTGATACATGTTATGAATATTTCTTATATGCTTTCGTATATGCTTCTATATGATTGCATGTATACATTTTTTATACTGGGATTTATTCTCACCGGAGTTATCCGGCTGTTGTCTTGTTTTGTATGTGTGCATGACAACAGGTGGGGCTGAATCAGGGTCAAGAAGAGGATGAGAGAAGATTAGATAGCGTGGAGATCCGGGCTTCGAAGCAACATAGGATTCAGCACTGAGATGTAGTTGAACCTAGTTGAATTCTTGTAGATAACACAAGATTTGTATGTTCATGTTTATTATGTAATTTGAGTAAATTACATTACGTTTCCGCTTTGTATTTTAAAAAAAAATAATTAGACCCTGTCTTATAATTGATTAATTAGTCCCAATAATGATTAAGAACGTGATTAGCGTCCGGGTCCCCACAACTAGGTGGTATCAGAGCCATAGATCCTTTAGATTGAGATAGAAGAGGCTAGTGAGCGGGGTAGGTTGAGTTTTCTTCGTTGCTTTTGCATGCTAGCAATCTATTATGCTTACTGCTTTATATAATACATATTACTTGAATTATCTAATTTGATTTTGTAATATGTATTATTTGAAATGAATTAGAACCGATTCTCGTATCAGCAGTAAGATGATCGGAGGAGAGACTAAATTGAAACAGGTTTGTTGGATTGGGTTACTAATCCTTGTGATATTCAGATATGCCTCCCAGAAGAATACCAGAACAGGGTAGTACATCGAATCCTCCAATGGACGTAACACCGACTCCAATGGAAACCTTGCTGAAGAGGTTTCAGTCATTCAAACCACCGACTCTTACGGGTACTGAGACATCAGTTGAGTGTGAGAGTTGGTTAGGTAACATTGAGATGCTGTTTGATTCACTGGAGTACAGTGATGAGCGCCGAATTAAATTGATTAGGCACCAGTTGCTGGATGTTGCAAAAAGCTGGTGGATTACGATGAAGAGGGCCTTGGAGCAACGAGGTACGATTATTACTTGGGATGTATTTAAAACTGAGTTTTATCAAAGATTTTTCCCAGTGTCGTACAGGAAAGACAAGGGGGCGGAGTTTGCCAATTTGAGACAGGGTCAGCTGAAAATTGAAGAATAAGTGACCAAGTTCTCTACCTTGTTGAAGTTTGCTCCACATGTGTCTCAAAATGATGAAGCCGTTGCCGATCAGTTCATCAATGGATTGAATCCCGATATTTTTACATTGGTGAACACAGGGCGACCGAATAACTTTGCTGATGCCATGAATAGAGCAAAGGGCGCTGAAGCTGGGCCTGATAAGGCAGAGAGGAGCTGAATTTGTTCCTCCAGTGTCGAGACCACCGCAACCACCTGCCCGATTCGAGAGTGGCAGTAGCAGTGGTGGAAGCAAAGATTTTTTGAAGGCTAGAGGAAAGCAGTTTAAAAAGTCTGGCGGCAGTTCTTCTAGTTCCAGTGGGTCTCAGCAGAGTTATACTGGCGTTTATTGCAGGAAATTTTGGAGGGAGACATGCCACTGAGCAATGCCAAGGAGTACTTGGTAGCTGCCACTTCTGCAAACAACAGGGACATTTTTCTAGAGTGTGTCCACAGAGGGGTTCCCAAAGCTTCCAGGGAGCCGAATCATCTGGAGCAGCGGCACAGGGAAGTAGACGATCAGCTGCTGTTCCTTCATTTCAGCCAGCACCATCTCAGTCACAGCAGAGGCCAGGAGGAAGCCAGACAGTTGGCTAA
Organism: Primulina eburnea; assembly: GCF_022965805.1. Lineage (NCBI taxonomy): Eukaryota > Viridiplantae > Streptophyta > Magnoliopsida > Lamiales > Gesneriaceae > Primulina > Primulina eburnea. The sequence goes on from NC_133117.1 coordinate 12,839,035, forward strand.
CCTCCTAGACAGCAGGCCAGAGTATTTGCTTTGACCGAGGAGCTGGCTCAGGAAGCACCAGATGATGATGTTGCAGGTAACTGATTTGTTTGATTATCCTGCCTATGTATTGAGGGATACCGGTGCTTCACATATTTTTATTTCTGAAAGATTTGCATTGATGTGTTCATTATCTGTCGAGTCCCCTATTTACTGTAGTATTTTTTTCTTTTCCTTTGGGAAAAGATCTTGTATCAGCAATTTCTGTTAGATCTTGTATACTACGATATGATGGGAATGAAATCGAGTTAGAGCATATGGTGGCTTGCATTGTACTGGTGTTCTCTGATTTTGGAACTGCATTATTGATATTGATATGCTAATCAAGTACAGAGCTACCATAGATTAATTCCAGAAGATGGTGAGAATTGGACCTGAGATGGCCTAGGGATGAATATTGTACGATAAGAATTCTAGACTGAGAATTTCTTTGAGATTCGTACTAGCTATGACTCGATTATTACAGAAAAGAGCAGAGTGACTCCTTATGTATTCAGTTGATTTACTGAAGTTGAGTCTATCATTGGCTGATTTACCAATGATAATAAAGTTATTAATGTTTTTCCCAGATAAGACTCTAGATCTGATTTCAGAGAGATTGATTTTAGCTTTGAGTTGATATCAGAACTATTGATATGGTGAATCCTGATTGAGACAGATTGCATTCAGGATGTGTTATATCTGAAGATGATATATTCGTTGATTTTCACAGAATTAAACCGTGATTAGTCAGCTGAGGTTGGCATCAGTGTCAGACAGTTGCGGTTTATGAGTTTAACATGTTTTGAATCTGATTGAATATTGATGTTATTCCGAATACGTGTTTGGGACAGATTGTAGACAATGGAGATTATATTGTACTGTCCGAACCAGAGCTGATTTTGAAACGTTAGAAGCTCAAAAAGTTGATTAGAATGTTTAGAACTCAATATCAATAGTCAGGACAGAGTGTCGATCAGAATATCAGGTAAGTAATACTGTGTTGTATGTTAATAACTGATTTGTTGTGCCCGATATTTCGAATGTGAAATGACATAGATTGTCAGAAAGGTGCAATACTTGATTTAGTAAGCATCCTGATAGCAGAAAATGTTTTGATAGAAACAGATGAAATTAGATATGGCAGAGTTTGGACTGAAATGTCTGAACTACAGACAGATAAAGATAGAAAGAGAGAAACCGAGAGATGGGTTATATAACTTGTCGGTTCCTGAATGAAATGAGATTACATTTCCAGGGATATCGTGATGAAGTTACTACATTCCTCCATGAATTGAGTATTGATTGAGTTAAGAATGACAGACTGACCTAGTCTGCGAGTGCTAAACCGTACATGAAGATGTACTAATATGATATATTACTGATATTCTGTCAGGAAAGTGATTAGATTGCACGGAGTGCTGAGAGTTGAGTATATTAGACCGTGATTTTGGTTGATTTTGCACGTCTGACAGAATGCACAGTAAGAGATAGATATTAGATTATATCTGAATACTGAATAGTATTCACTACCTGACAGACAGTCAGAGTGGATTATCCAAATTTCGGAGGATATGCTGAAAGCTGTAATGCTTGATTGTAACCCTAAATGGCAGGATTCATTGTCATTATGTGAGTTTTCGTACAACCACAACTATTAAATGAGTATTGAGATAACTCCTTTTGAAGCGTTGTACGGAAAGATATATGGATTTTCTCTTTATTGAAATGATATCTCTGAAGTTCTTGAGATTGGATTTGAAATGATCAGAGATATGACTGAAAAGATGAAGCTAATTCAGAAGAAAATGAAAACAGCTCATAATAAATAGACTGAATATGCCAATGTCGGACGATGACTGTTAGGTATTTGAGACCAAAGATCGAACATACCCTTAATTGGGATAAACAGATTCGATAACAGCTAATGGTGTTGAGCTGTTACGAACTGTTAGTTGGGTATATACAGATGTTGTATAACCAGTATTGTGAGATTGATTTTATCAGAGCTATTTTTAGCAATAGCATTTGATATGAGATTGAAATTTCAGAACAGATTCATTGAGATGAGTTTTCTGATTAAACTCTATTATCCATTTCTTCTGATATATCTGAATTGATTAGTTTCGAGTTCGAGGACGAACTCAGATCTTAGGGGGGGAGAAATGTAATGCCCGAGATTTTGATTTTTATAATCCGGGATGATTTGTGGATTAATTAATGTAATTATAGACGGAACGAATCAGACCTGGAGAACCGAAAGAAGGTTGGATATTATGCGTGAAGAAGGGTCCCCGCGCACATGCGCGATGAGTATGGACGCACATGCGCGAGGAAGACAGAACCCTGCGCGCACATGCGCGAACTGAATGCGCGCACATGCGCGGAACGTCCAGAATGGTTGGCGCACATGCGCCGAAACATGGCGCGCATATGTGCGAGGGGGCGCCCACATGCGCGACGAGATAGCACGCATATGCGCGCGAGGATGAATCGTCGAGGCAGTAGGTCTCGCGCATATGCACGAGAGGATTTGTGGCAAATTTTTGGGAAGACACGTATGAATTACATGCAATATATATATATACCTACATTCCTTCTTAAGTTTCAGAAGAAGGAAACGAAGCAAAGAATTGAGGAAAGAGAGAAAAACAAGTTCGAAGCATAGACTTGTGATTTCTACAAAATCCGTCTGTCTGATTTTAAATCTGACTGCGGTATTGAGTTCCTATCAAAGTAGGCTACGACTTGACGTAAGTTTTGCTACGTTTGAATATAATTTGAAAATATGGTATTGTCAGAATCTGATATGATTCATATATGATGTTCTTGGCATGTTAGACATCGTATAATCGAAACCGGATTGAAGAATAAATACCATATGGAATTATTATGAATTGTCGAAATTGAATTGATATCAGAATTGTGTTATTATCGATTATGAGACGTGAGAATTAATATCTGATTGATATGATATTGCTGGGTATATTGAGATTATACCGTTATGCCGTCAATATTGAATTAGATTGCGTATTGTGCAGAACAGATTGAATTGGAGTAATGTATTGATATTATACTCCTCGATATTGTCATGTCAGATTGAGTATTGACAGGCTTTGAGTTCGAGACTTCGACAAAGTCAGAGTATCAGAAAGAAAGGTATAAATTAATGTTGAGTTGGGATTGCACAACTCGAGTGTGGTTTGACTCGAGTTTCCCTAAATCACATACTTAGTTTATTACATTGATATTTGTAATTGATGAGATTGATGTTTGTAGTCTATTGATTTATAGCCACTGCATGTAATGAATGCTGATTCGCTAGTCATCGATTGATTTGCTTAGATACTGAAAGCATGTATTGATTACTGAGTCGTTGAGTCATAGGCTGATTCGCCTAGTCACCGGCTGATTCGTCTGGTTATTGGCTGATTCGCCTAGTCACCGGCTGATTCGTCTGGTTATTGACTGATTCGTCTAAACTTAAGCTGATTCGCTTAATACAGCCTGATTCGTCTGGTTATTGGCTGATTCGCCTAATTCTTGACTGATTCGTCAATTCTGCGGCTGATTCGCCCTAGACACTGGATATATGAATTATATCGATGTCGTTTAGGGATTGATTCATTCCTATCGACTGAGATTCGGTACACTTATTATTATTCAGACATCGGGATCCCTAGGTTAGAGTTGAGTCGAGTCTGAGACGACGCGTCAGTGTAGTCGAGTCTGAGACGACGCGTCGGTTGGGTTGAGTCTGATACGACATGTTGATTTACATTGTTAATATCATTCAAGTTTATTGAATGCTAGATATATATTTATGTTTCTGAGTTGATACATGTTATGAATATTTCTTATATGCTTTCATATATGCTTCTATATGATTGCATGTATACATTGTTTATACTGGGATTTATTCTCACCGGAGTTATCCGGCTGTTGTCTTGTTTTGTATGTGTGCATGACAACAGGTGGGGCTGAATCAGGGTCAAGAAGAGGATGAGAGAAGATTAGATAGCGTGGAGATCCGGGCTTCGAAGCAACATAGGATTCAGCACTGAGATGTAGTTGAACCTAGTTGAATTCTTGTAGATAACACAAGATTTGTATGTTCATGTTATTATGTAATTTGAGTAAATTACATTACGTTTCCGCTTTGTATTTTAAAAAAAAAAATTAGACCCTGTCTTATAATTGATTAATTAGTCCCAATAATGATTAAGAACTTGATTAGCGTCTGGGTCCCCACACCACACGCTGCCGCATTGCCCTCAGAGGAACCTGACTACCCAGGGCAGAGTGTTTGCTCTCCATGCGACGGAAACAAACCTCGATACTATGCTGATGACAGGTACCTTTAAGCTTTAAGTTAATATTTAATTTTCAGTGTTTTGGGAACCGGGATTAAGATTTTGAACTTAGAAATTGTTATAGGATTGCATGCTCTACTCAGTATTATTTTAGGAATTTAAGTTAGATGAACATGGCCTCTGCATGTCTATAAGATAGCTCTAGTAATTATTGGGTTCAACTTGACATTCCAACTTTCAGGGAGAATCTTTATTGCGGGGTCAGCTACGAAAGCTTTGATAGATTCAGGGGCTACTCATTCCTTTATTTCGGAGACCTTCGCTAATTTTTTCAAGGTAAAGACCATTGGGCTAGATGTAGCCTGTTCAGTAGTATTGCCGTTTGGTGAGGAGATGGCAGCTACCAATGTGCTCCGAGATATAGACCTTGAGCTGCATCGAAATCTGGTGTATGCGGATATTATCGTGTTGCCGATGCCAGAGTTTGACATCATTCTAGGGATGGATTGGCTATTGCGGAACAGAGTTTTGATCGACTTTCAGTGGAGATCTGTTCTAGTCCGACCGCCTGGGATGATACAGTTCTTATTTGAGCCAGACAGGTACTTTCCGTTACCGCGTATTATTCTTTATGTCCAGGCTAGGAAGCTCATGCATTGAGGGTGTCGGGCGTTTTTAGCAACTTTTATATTTGTCCCCGACTCACCCAGTCAGTCAGCCGTAGATGTTCCGATTGTCAGATATTTTCTAGACAGTTTTTCCTGATGACGTCTCTGGTATGCCACCCGAGAGAGAGGTGGAGTTTTCTATTGAGCTTATGCTAGGTACGGCTCCAATCTCAAAAGCACCATACCGATTAGCACCGACAGATATCGCAGAGCTTAAGAAGCAGATTCAGGAGCAACTTGACAAGGAGTTCATTCGCCCGAGTTTCTCTCCATGGGGCGCGCCAGTCTTGTTTGTTAAGAAGAATGATGGCACTATGAGGCTTTGCATTGATTACCGGGAGTTGAACAGGGTTACCGTAAAGAACAAATACCCACTTCCAAGGATTGAGGATTTGTTTGACCAGTTGCAGGGAGCCTCAGTATTCTCCAAGATTGATCTGCGATCTGTTATCACCAGTTGAAGGTGAAAGACGCCGATGTTTCCAAGACTTCTTTCAGGACTCGTTATGGCTACTACGAGTTCCTTGTGATGCCGCTCGGTCTGACGAACGTGCCAGTAATCTTCATGGATCTCATGAATCAGCGTATTTCAGCCTTACCTCGATCAATTTGTGATAGTATTCATAGACGACATTCTCGTCTACTCGAAGAATCAGGAGGATCACGGCAGACATCTGACCACAGTGTTGTAGACCTTGCAGAAGCACATATTGTTCGCAAAGTTCAGTAAGTACGAATTCTGGTTGGAGAAGGTGGCGTTCTTAGGCCACATTGTTTCTAGCAGTGGTATTGATGTAGACCCAGCAAAAGTTGCAGAAGTCAGAGATTGGGTTGTGCAACAGAATGCATCTGAGATTCGTAGTTTTCTTGGCTTAGCAGGATATTACCGGAAGTTTATTCTTGGATTCTCCTCTATCGCAGTTCCACTCACAGCATTGACAAAGAAGAATGTGAAATTTGTGTGGAGCGATGAGTGTCAGAAGAGCTTCGATACTTTGAAGCAAGCTCTTATCTCAGCACCAGTTTTGGCCATGCCGTCCGGGCCTGGTGAGTTTGTTCTATATACCGATGCTTCGAAGCTCGGTCTCGGCGCAGTACTGATGCAGCATGGGAAGGTGATAGCATATGCTTCCCGTCAGTTGAAGACTCATGAGAAGAGTTACCCTACCCATGATCTAGAGTTGGCAGCCGTTGTTTTTGCTTTGAAGATCTAGAGGCATTATTTGTATGGAGAGAAGTGCCAGATCTTTACCGACCATAAGAGCCTCAAGTACTTCTTTACGCAGAAAGAGCTGAATATGCGTCAGAGGCGGTGGTTGGAGCTTGTGAAAAAATATGATTGTGACATTAGCTACCACCCGGACAAGGCTAATGTAGTTGCGGATGCATTAAGCAGGAAAGTTGCAGTGATGGCCCATTTGACGATTCTGAAACCCCTTCAGTCTGAGATGCAGAGGTTTGATCTAGAGGCATATCCTCAAGGTAGAGTTCCACGTCTATCTACTTTGACTATTCAGTCCACTCTTATGGACCATATTCGCAGTGGTCAGCCAGCAGATGAGCAGTTGGCAAAGTGGAAGCAGAGAGATGAGGCCAATGGCAGTGTCTTGTATTCAGTTAGTGATGGCATTGTGAGATACCGAGACAGGATATGGGTTCCTAGCAGTGATTCTATCCGAGCAGATATTCTATCAGATGCCCATAGGTTGCCGTACTCTATTCATCCAGGGAGTACGAAGATGTACAAAGACCTGCAATTATTGTACTGGTGGCCAGGAAGGAAGAAGGATATCAGACGCTTTGTATCCGAGTGACTGACTTGTCAGTTAGTGAAGGCAGAGCATCAGAGACCAGCAGGTTTGCTCAAGCCTCTTCCTATTCCCGAGTGGAAGTGGGAGAATGTCACCATGGACTTTGTTACCGGTTTGCCGAAGTCAGTCAGAGGATCAAAAGCTATCTGGGTGATTGTTGATCGTCTTACCAAATCAGCACACTTCTTGCCTATTAAGACGACTTTCACCATGGTTCAGTATGCAGAGTTGTACATCCGGGAGATAGTCCGACTTCATGGTATCCCAGTTTCTATCGTATCTGACAGAGACCCCAGGTTTACTTCCTCATTTTGGAAGAGTTTGCATTCGACGATGGGTACGAAGTTGTTGTTTAGCACAGCTTTGCACCCTCAGACAGATGGGCAGTCAGAGCGAGTTATTCAGATTTTGGAGGATCTTCTCCGTGCTTGTGTTATTGATTTTTCCGGGAGTTGGGATTCGAACTTTCCATTAGTGGAGTTCACCTATAACAACAGCTTTCAGTCGTCTATAGGAATGGCTCCATATGAAGCATTGTATGGCCGTAAGTGTAGATCTCCTATTCATTAGGATGAAGTAGGAGAGAGAGCAGAATTGGGTCCAGAGATTATTCAGCAGACTGTCAGTGTAGTAGCCCAGATCCGTGATAGGATGAGGACTGCTCAGAGTCGACAGAAGAGTTATGCGGACCAGCGGAGGAGAGATTTAGAGTTTGCAAGTAGGGCGATCATGTTTTTGTGAAGGTGGCACCTATGAAGGGTGTCATGTAATTTTGGAAGAAAGGGAAGCTTAGTCCAAGATTCATTTGACCATTTGAGATCCTCGGCCGAGTTGGGACGCTAGCTTATCGTGTTGCTCTTCCGTCGAATCTGGCCGGAGTACACAATGTTTTCCACGTCTCTATGCTGAGGAAATATATGGCAAATCCTTCACATGTCCTGAATTTTGAACCATTGCAGCTCACTGCAAACCTGTCTTATGAGGAGCGACCAGTGCAGATCTTAGACAGACAGGAAAAGAAGCTTCCGAACAAAATGGTGCAGCGAGTCAAAGTCAAATGGCCTAACCATTCAGAAGAGGAAGCTACGTGGGAATCTGAGCCAGAGATGAGGAGTCGTTATCCCGAACTATTTGGTGAGTTTTAATTTCGAGGACGAAATTTCTTTTAAGGGGGGGAGGATTGTAGAACCCGTGAATTAGACTACGTATTTAAGCCATGCATAATTCCTAGTATTTAAATTAAAATGATTTTTTATTGCATGAGTATTAAATTTCTTGTCTTTAAATTTATTCATTTTATGCAGTAGTTTAGTCGTTAGCTTTTCAATTCATTAAGTGAGGCCGGACCGGAGTTGGAGTAAAGAGATAAAAATTTAATATTAACAAAACATTTCCAAAAATTTATTTAACATAAATAATATTTAAATTTATTGTAAAAGAAGGTTTAAGGAATTATTTAAATAAGTTGAGATAAGTAGTAAATAAAGTTCAATAATTAAATTCTTAATTCTCTAAAATATTTAATGAGTAGATAAAACACCAAAGATTAAAAATAAAATATTTAAGAAATATTTTCCCTCCATTTTAGATGAAATTTTCGGCCCCTTTAATTTAACTTAAAATTAGTTAGCAACCCATTTAATTAATAGTTTTCCCTATCCATTTCATGGTAGATAATTCCCTCAATTTAAATGCTCACTTAATTAATATTTAAGCAATATTCTACCATGTCTATCTAGCAACATTTTTCCCCCATTTAATTAATAAAAATGGGTCACCCCTCTCCCCTCATTTAAAAGATTTAAATTAGTTAACAACTCAACTCCTTCATCTCTTCCTTATCCATTTTTGGGAGATAAATTCCTCACCATTTTTAATCCACATTTAATTGATAAATAAGCAATATTCCATCCCATTTGATTGATAAAAAAAGGTCGGCCCTCTCCCCATTTTGAAAGATTTAATTTACAATTCAATTCTTTAATTATTTTTCCCTTAAACTTTTCTAGATAGATATCTTCCCCCGACTTTTAAAGGTCATGTTTTTGGCCGTTTGTAATTCGGATTATTTAGAGGTCGTACGAGAATTTACGGTGCAATGTGCCGAAATGACTCTCGAAAGAGCATTTCATGTTTTTGGCCTCCATTCACTAAATTTCGTGTACTGTAAATTTAGGAGCATTATTTCATCATTTTAGGCGTATCTTAATCATGGCTTTATGACGGTTCGGGTTGGGACGGAGTCACGGTTAAATACGAAGTCGTTAGGCGCGATTGTCTTAGTTTTAGGATTTACTTGCAAGTTTGGTCAAGTTAAATCATATGCATATTTTTCTCATGTTAGATTTAAGTCACAGCGAGCCTGGGAGCGATCCAACCCAATCAGTAAAATTATTACAGGATATTTAATTATGTTATTTAATTATATTACGTGCAAAATATTCATTTTGAGATTTATGTGATATTGCTTGTAGTCACTTTACTATCATGGGATATTACTTCACCCGGTCGCCAGTTACCGGTTACTTCACCCGGTCTCCAGTTACCACTCAGTTCAGTTTTGTACCACCTAGTATACTGTGGCATTAGTCTGATCAGACCCTCATTACTTCACCCGATCGTCAGTTACTGGTCAGTTCAGTTCAGTTCAGTTCAGGGACCACTTGCGTAGACCATAATCTCACCACAAAAATTATGACATGCTATTTCAGTACAGGGCTCCAAGGAGCAAACATTTTCACTATGATATTTTCAGTTCAGTTATGCACGTACTATAATTACCATTGAAATGATATTTTACGTTACACCTCATTACAAGATATTTTCACTTGCATGCGATTTTATTATTTATTTATTTGTTATTTATGATATATGCATGCTGAGTCTTTAGACTCACTAGACTTGATTGTTGTAGGTATTGATGCATGTCGGGACCGAGGGCGGGGACCAGTGAGCTAGCTTGGGTCGGCAGTAGTGGAACTCGAGGACCTCATTTTTTAGTATTTATTATTTTATGATCAAACATTTTTCTGTCGTTGGAATAATTTTAAGCGGCTATTTTGCAAACATTAAATTCTTCCGCTGCTATTTTTAAACATTATACATTATTTAACAGTTTATTTTGTGAATGAGATATTTTATTTAGTTTAAAAGAAAATTTTTAATTTCCCGCAAATTTTCAAGTACGGATTTAGAGGCCTTTACATCAAGTCCAATAATCAACACATTGCCCGAGACGTTTTCGGGCAGCCTCCCGCGCTGCCCGAACGTTTCGGGCAGTCGCAGGCACGCTGTGCGCGCAGGAGCCGTGCGCCGCCGCACGCCCGCTTTGCAGACTCTCCGTACAGCTCCGACGCGTGTCGTGCGCACGCTGGGTGGAAGCTCCGCGCAGCTCCTGTGCACGCTGCGCGAACCCTCCGCGCAGCCCATGCGCGCACTCTACGCGCATGGTCAGCTGGAATAGTTCCGGGTAGATTCGAATTTTTTTTTCTTTTCGAAAATCTGATAAAATTAAATTTTTATGGTGCATCAATTTTCTGAAACATTTTCTTGTGTGGCTAGATATTATTCAACATGATTTAAAACAATACGATATAGAGAACTTGGCTCTAATACCACTATTGGATTTCGGTTTTCTTGTGCCAAAGCATAGCGGAAGTTTTAAAAATTTCAGATCTTGACATTCAAGATATATATTTGGACACTCGTATGATTTTATAATCAAACATTCATAGGATGTTAAATAATTTTACCTTTGGTGAAATAATTCACTTGGTTCTAACTATTCCGGTGTTAGCGGATATAGCTCTTGTTGTAAATCTCTACGAACTTTATTAAATAATTCCTAATTAGGTCCACGACCGGATTACTTGTTTCTATTCTAATTTGCACTAGAAGATTAGAAGATATTTTACTAGAGATAGAACACTCAAATCCGGCACAACTCTCAAAATTGAAATGGCCGAATTTTCGAGAGAATGTGGGAGAGAATATTTCGAGAGCTTCAATTCTCGTTGCAACCATAAAATTCAAAACCACCGAATGCATGCCAATTTGATGAGGATAAGAAATCCTTATTTTAATACTAATCCTTCATTTAACTTAATTAATCCAATTAATTAAGTAAAATTATTATTTAATGCTAATCGTGATTCTCGAATATTATGCCTTTTGCAATTTACATTCTTTCTTCAATTCAAAGAGCCGAAAGTCTTCTTCAAAAATATTTCGGAAGCCTTATTCTCAATTAAGAAATACAATCATTTTATTTATTTCTAATCCTTAATTTACTTAATTAATCTAATTAATTAAGTTAATTAAAGATTCTAAAAATATTCCATATCATAGCCAATCTCGATTAATGCATATATTTTTAATATAGAATGCATCGAAATTATTTTGTTTTGTGTGCAAGTTTTAAAATTATGGTATCATGAATATTTTCATATTACATAAATCAATACCATATTTTATAAAAACTTAATGTTTTATATTTTAACTCAATTAAAATATAATTTAATCATTAAAGCCCATTTGAACTTTAATAAATTAGTATGATGGACTTACACTATTACAATCCCATGATCTATGCACCTATTACATTAATATCATCATAATCCCGATCGGCGATCCAACATCATCGATGTGACAATTTCAACCTATTGTTATTATGATGCACACTTTAATTTCCAGATCACAGATGTCTAAATAAGGAGGGTGTACTCCTTTGACTGTCTTAACAGTCATGCTCTCAAAATTTTTGTAAGCTTTTATAAACTTTATTTATAAGCTTATCGATTGATCATATCAAACTTATTTCTTATAAATTCAACTCATTGAATTTATTATCTCAATGGAAACCAGTAAACCAGTGCTTGTGTGATTCTTAATGGTTTAGGGATACAGCTTGCTGTGGGTTCACAAATCTTTGTGATTCAGGACATAATCCTTTGTTTGAGCTTACCCTAATTTGCCCCATTCCATGCACCAACATTTGATCATGAGAATGTCAGAAACTATTTTATGATTAAACCCATCGAATCATGGTAAGAACGTCTAGTAGCATCGCCCCATGACTCCCTAGGTATCACTGATAGTGTCTACAAGAACCAGGTCGATTATGATTAACGTACAGTATGGTCCCTTCATCTCATATATCCGATCGAATCTGCAATCATTGGTTTATCGAGGGATTGCATAATAATTCGATCACTATGTGATAACTATAAATAGTGGCATCGCATGAACTGTTGGAGAACTCTTCTCTAACGTACATCTCATACTCTGGCCAGAGATTTCACGTACTATAATTTCATCATATCACATAGGATATCCACACTCGTAGGTGAGCGGTGAATCCCCGACTACAATGCATTGGCTCCTGTATGTGTCGCAACTATACCCAACCTCGCCACCTGATGACTGTCCTGGAGCCGGTAAATGAGTCAAAGCACAGCCCTAGCATATAGAACCTCAGTGTTGTCCCTGATCGTAAGGACTAATTGTGTACAATCATAACCACAGACTTATCTTATCGGTGAATGATAGCCACTTGGAAAGTCCGAGGGAGGGTTGTTCGGTATAATCATCATATGACTACCCATCTGCATGTTTGGACATCTCTATTGTAATGCCCGAGATTTATATCCTGTTAATCTGCGATTATTGATTTTGAATTGATGTGATTATGAAGGACCATTCCGAGACACGAATAGAGATAGCATGTAATATCGTATGTGCGAGGACCGAAGGTCTCGCGCATATACGCAGAACCGATGTACGCATATGCGTGAGACAGGCAGAGAACCTCACGCATATGCGCGGAGACAGGACGCGCATATGCGTGGGCATGGCAGAGGACCTCGCGCATATGCGCGAAGAGAGGGCGCGCATATGCGCTGAGGGAGACGCGCATATGCGTGAGACGTGCTGAGTGAAGGATGAGCCACATGTACTTCACCATGCATATATAAAGTGTAAAGCTTCATTTCCCTTCACCAATTCAGAAGGAAAACCGAGAGAAGCTACGGAGCAATCCTCAAAGTTCTTCAGAGCGTAGAAATTTGATTGTGTCAAATCCGGTTATCAGATTTTTTATCCGAGTTGAGTACCGTGTTCTTCTCGACATTAGGCTTCACACGGACATTGATATCGAAGGCTTCGAAGACAGATCAGAGCCGAACACCAACGAAAAGAAAGGTATAAATCAATGTTAACTGGGAGATATGACTCGAGTTAGACTTGACTTGAGTTTCCCTAAACCACATACTTGTTTCCTATTTTTTTAATACCTTTGATTACTTGAATGAATATGCTTATTCTATTGATTTATATAAAAGCAGATAATAGAAGATAGATGTCGAGATCGAGTCATTGGCAGATGTGCCGTCTTGGGCAGAGGTGCCTAGACATTAGATGTTTGATAATATCGATGTTGCTTTGGAGTAGATCGACTTCTATTGCTGAGATTCGATATAATAAACCAACGTCCGAGAACTGGGATCCCTAGACTAGACTAGATCAGAGTCGAGTCAGAGATATGAGTTTGATTTACAGTTTTATAATTGATACTGTTATATGCTTTCTTATATGCATTTATAAGATTGCATGTATACGTTGTTTATACTGGGAATGTTATTCTCACCTAGAGTTATCCGGCTGTTGTTGTGTTTGTATGTGTGCATGACAACAAGTGGGACATGATCAGGGTCAAGAAGAGGATGAGAGATCAATACTAGCGAAGAGATCCTGACACAGAAGTAGAATAGGTTTCAGCACTTGATGTATAGTGATTGAACCCTAGTTTGACATTAATGTATTTTGTACGAGACTTGTACTTTTACTTTGATGTTTATAGCAGAATGATTATAATATATTTTGTACTTATATTTTTAAAAAAATTTAGACACAGTTTATTTAATTGATCTAATTATTCCCAAAGACGATTAAGAAATGAATAAGCGTTCGGGTCCCCACAGCAGGTGGTATCAGAGCAGTAGGTTCCTTAGACTGAGATAGAAGCTAGTGAGCAGGGTAGAATGAGTTTTCTTTCATTGCTCTTGAATGCTAGCATGTTTATTGTTTTGTCGATACATGTTTACTTGATTATCTGATTTGATTGGAAGCATGTATTATTGAGAATGAATCAGAACCGATTCTTGATCAGAGGTAAGATGATCATAAGGGGACTGAGACAAATTTTTCAAATGTGATTGCTGACCCTTTTGATAATCAGATATGCCTTCTCGAAGAGTCTCAGAATAGGGCAGTACCTCAGCCAATCCGATGGATGTTACAGCAACACCGATGGAAACGTTGCTGAAGAGGTTTCAGTCATTCAAACCGCAACCCTGAAAGGAACGGAGACTTTTGTTGATTGTGAGAGTTGGCTAGATGATATTGAGATGCTGTTCAATTCATTGGATTACACAGATGAGCGTCGAGTTAGACTGATTGGGCACCAGTTGCATGACGTTGCGAAGGATTGGTGGCTCACGACAAAGAAGGCTTTGGAGCATCGAGGTACAGTTATCACTTGGAATATCTTTAAGACTGAATTTTATCAAAGATTTTTCCCAGGTGCAGAGTTTGCAAATTTCAGATATGGTCTGTTGAATATAGAAGGATATGTGGTCAAGTTCTCTACCTTGTTGCATTTTGCTCCACATGTTGCTGAGAATGATGAAGCTAATCAGTTCATCAATGAGCTGAATCCTGAGATATTTGCATTGGTGAACACCAGGCGACCGAATAACATTGCGGATTATTTGAACAGAGCTAAAGGGGCGGAAGCTTTCCTGATCATGCAGAAGGGAGCTTCGTATGTTGCACCAGCACCGAGACCACATCCAGGGGTGGGCACGGGTCGGGTTTTTCGGGTTTCGGGTAGTTCGGATCGGATACCCGATTTTTTCGGGTAGCATTTTTATTCCCTGAACCCGATCCGATTCTAGACACTACCCGCCTTTTCGGGTACCCGATAAGGTCGGGTTCGGGTTTATTTTTTTTTACAAAATAACATTTTATCATTTTGTGCCTATCAAATAATATATGACGAGAAAATAGGCTTATCAAAATACTATTGTCTCGTGAATATCTACAAAAGTTAAACACAAAAAAATATTATCTCAAAACATAGAATGAGTATTATAATTAACAAATCTTTAAATCGAGCATAAACAATTTAGATGTATATATAAGAAAATATTTAGTAGAATATTGCACTTTCTGGTTCCGGATTGTAACCCACAAGATTCAATAAATACACTAACAAATCAAGATAAAGGATGAGAAAATGATGCTTGGGAAAGGCAACTTACGTTGGAAATGGGTTTAAAATGGAATAAGGAAAGTTGAACTGGAGACATGATATCATCCCACTTAAATACAATAGAATTATTTTCACAAATGAAATATAGTTTTAAAATTTGAAACACGACAACTTGTGCAGGTATTGGAATTGATATATCTGTTCAATGCTAAGATTTAATTCATTGGCTATGAAAAGAATTCCAGAAGAAAGCGAAACCTACATCAAGCATCGCATTGTTGTTACTTGTGCAGCCCATATGTTTTTTTTTTTTTGCAAAATGAGTTTCCAATTTATTAAACTAGACCGGTCCAATTATAAACACATATGTTTTTTTTAAAACAACCGGGTACCCGATCGAGTAATTCGGGTAGCAATTCTATACCCAAACCCGATCCGACAAAAATATAATCGGGTTCGGGTAGTACCCGAACCCGACTAGTTACTCGATTTTACCCTACAATTGCACCCCGATCGGGTTCGGGTCGGGTGGAACCCGAAAAACCCGATCCGGTTGCCCACCCTTAACCACAGCAACCACACTCGACTCAGTTTCACCAACCGCCTCCCAGATTTGAGAGTGGTAGCAGTAGTAGTGGAAAGAAAGATCAGTTGAAAGCTAGAGGAAAACAGTTTAAGAAGTCTGGCAGCAGTTCTTCTAGCTCCAGTGGTTCCCAACAGAGTTATACTGGGGCTTATTGCAGAACTTGTGGCGGAAGACATCCGACCGAGCAATACGAGGGAGTGTTTGGTAGTGCAAAATCTGCAGACAGGATGGACATTTTGCCAGAGTTTGTCCACATAGAAGTTCCCTAAGATCCCAGGGAGCTGAATCATCTGGATCAGTAGCACAGCCTGATAGACGATCATCTGCTATTCACACGTTCTAGCTAGCACCAGCCTAGTCACAGCTAAGGCTAGGAGGAAGCAGACAGCCAGCCAGCCTCCTAGACAGCTATCCAGGGTATTTTCTTTGACAGAAGAACAGGCCCAAGAAGCACCATATGACGTTGTTGTAGGTAAATGTTCTATTTGTGGTTACCCTGCATATGTATTGATTGATACGGGTGCTTCCCATACATTTATTTCTGAAGCATTGATTCATGAATTGCCTCTTGAGTCATTATCTGCTGTAGTATCTGTCTCTTCTCCTTTGGGGAAATTTTTGATATCAGTGAATTCTGTTAAACATTTTATGCTACAGTATGACGAGCATGAGATTTAGTTAGACTGTATTGTACTTGGGTTGTCTGATTTTGATTGCATTATTGGTATCGATATGCTGACGAAGTACAAAGCTACCGTTGATTGTTTCCATAAGATTTTGTGATTCAGACCTGAGATGGCTGAAGAATGGAAATTTACGGTAAGGGTTCTAGATCTAAAATTCCTTTGATATCTGTGTTATCTATGATTCGATTATTACAGAAAAAATCAGATGTGTATCAGTAGACGTACTGAAATCGAGCCCATCATTGGCAGATCTGCCAGGTGGTCATGTGAGTTTTCTGATGTTTTCCCAGATGAGATTCCGGGTTTGCCTCCTGTAATGCCCGAGATTTTGATGATTGTAATCTGAAATGATTTGTTGATAATTGATATGTGATTATAGACAGAACGGATCAAACTGGGATAGACGAAAAACAGAAATGTTATGTGTGAGGACTGAGCACCTCCCACATATGCGCGACCCAGCCGGGCGCATATACACGAGTATGGCAGAGAGTTACAAAGAACCTCGAGCATATGCGCCGAGCGAGGGCACGTATATGCGCGAGCATCCGTGAAGACACGTGCCTATATATATAACAATATTTATTACTTATAATCCGGCAAGAAAACGAGAGAATCATAAGGGAAAGCTTCAAACTTTTTCAAATCAGAAAATCGGGATTTACGGAAAATCCGTCCGTCCGATTTTCAATCCGAATGCAGTACCGTGTTCCTGTCAACGAGAGCTGCAACTGTACGTAAGTTTTACTATCTTTTGTTATGATTCGAAAATATGACGTTGAAGGAATCAGATATGATTGATATATGGTGTGCTTGACATAGTAGACATCGTATAATCGAAACCAAATTGAAGAACAGATACCGTATAGAATTGTTTTTCAGAATGGATTTGATATCAGATTTGTATTGTTATCGATTACGAATCGTGGGAATCGATAACTGATTGATATGGTATTGCTGGGTATATTTTATTGTGCCGTTATGTCGTTGAAATAGAATTTGATTGAGTTCTGATTATATCCAGTATTCATTTGAGAGTGTATATTGATATTGTGCCTATTCGATATTTTCATTGTCAGATTGAGTATGGACAGATTTGAATTCGAGACTTCGACTTCGTCAGACCGAGAAGAGAAAGGTATAAATCAATGTTGTTTCGGGATTGCACAAACCGAGCTTGATTTAACTTTAGTTTCCCAAAATCACATACTTAATTGTCATTGCCTCGATATGTTGCAATGTCTGAGATTGATATGCTTATTTTATTGATTTATAGTTAAGCATATGTTATATGCAGAGTCATGGGCGGATGTGCTTAGTCTTTGGGCTGATGTGCCTAGTTTTGGACGGACATGCCTAGTCTTTGTATGAGATGCCAAGTCTTTGGCAGTGGTGCCAAGACACTGGACGTTTGGTCATATCGAGGAGTAGAACGGACTCCTATCGCGAGATTCGATATGGACAGGACCAAAGTCCGTAAATAAGAACGTACTGCCACCACGATCGGTAGAGTAGGTGGGAGATTGTTACGTTCTTATTCAGATCGGGATTCCTAGATTAGGAAAGATTCGAGTCAGAGATTATGAGTTAGAGTTTGATTTACAGTTTTATATTGATTCATGTCTTCCAGATTTGATGCATGTTATTGATATTTGTTTCATGCTTTTATAAGGTTTACATGATTGCATGTTATTGATATTTGTTTCATGCTTTTATATTGTTTACATGATTGCATGTATACATGATTTATACTGGGAATGTGTTTCTCATCGGAGTTATCCGGCTGTTGTTGTGTTTGTATGTATGCATGACAACAGGTGGGACAGGATCAGGGTCAAGAAGAGGATAAGAGAGTACAGTTAGCGTGGAGATCCGGACTTAGAAGTAAACCTGTTTCATCCCCTGACATGTAGTGAAGGAACATTAGTTGTTATGATTTACTTTTGTACAGGACTTGTACTTTGATCTGGATATTGATCTTGTAAATGAAATAATGATTTATTTCATATGTTGCGTACTCTTGTATTTTTTTTTAAAAAAATATTTAGACCCTGTTTGTCTTAATTGTTTGTAATTATTCCCAAGAACGATTAAGAAACGAATTAGCTTCTGGGTCCCCACACCTCCAGTTAAGGAGATAGACTTTAGCCTTGAATTGGTATCAGGTACAGTTCCTATTTCTAGAGCTCCATACAGAATGTCACCAATTGAAGTGAAAGAATTGAAAGAGAAATTAGAAGATTTACTGGCCAAGGGGTACATCAGACCAAGTGTTTCTCCTTGGGGTGCTCCAGTATTGTTTGTCAGAAAGAAATACGGTTCAATGAGACTCTTCATTGACTACCGGCAACTGAACAAGGCTACGGTAAAGAAAAAATACCCTCTGCCTCATATAGATGATTTATTTGATCAGTTACAGTGTTCTTCTATTTATTCCAAGATCGATCTAATATCTGGATATCACCAGATAAGAGTCAGAGATTCTGATATATTGAAGACAGCCTTCAGAACCAGGTATGGCCATTTCGAGTTTATAGTCATGCCGTTTGGTTTGACGAATACTCCAGCTGTGTTTATGGGATTGATGAACCGTGTGTTTGAGAAGTACCTTGATGATTTTGTGATTATTTTTATCGATGATATTCTGATTTATTCAAAGAATGTGAATGATCATGCCGAACATTTGAGAATTGTGTTGAGAATTCCGAGGGCTGAGAAACTATATGCAAAACTGTTCAAATGTGAATTTTGTTGAGACAAGTTGTATTTATGGGTCACATTATATATAGAGATGAGATATCTGTTGATCCTAGCAAAGTTGAGGCCGTGATAAGTTGGCCTAGATCGACATCAGTGCCAGAGATGCGCAATTTTATGGGTCTAGCAGGTTATTACCGACGATTCATCAAAGATTTTTCTAGTATTGCTAAACCTATTACGCAGCTGCCTCAGAAGAATATTCCGTTTGTCTAGTTAGAAGACTTTGAATCCAGTTTTCTAGAGCTAAAGAAAAGATTGACCAGTGCTCCGGTGTTGACAAACCCATCAGGTACTGGTGATTTTTTTGTATATTGCGATGCTTCTCACAGAGGACTGGGTTGTGTTTTGATGCAGCGAGGACATGTTATCGCTTATGGCACAAGACAGTTGAAGCCACATGAGACTCGCTACCCAATTCATGATCTTGAATTGGCAGCAATTGTATTCGCGTTGAAGATTTGGCGACATTACCTATACAATGAAAAGTTTGAGATTTATTCTAATCACAAGAGCCTGAAATATCTGTTTTCACAGTCAGAACTAAATATGAGGCAACGAAGATGGCTGTATTTATTGAAAGACTTTGATTGTGAAATCAAATATTATCCTGGAAAGTCGAATGCAGCAGCTGATGCACTGAGTCGAAAGGTATGTTCTTTATCCTTATCGACGATTGGTGTTTCAAATTTGATAGAAGATTGATGTATTTCTGGATTGGTATTTGAGACAGATTGTAAACCTTTGAGACTCTATGCTATTCAAATAGAACCAGAGCTGATTTTGAGAATTAAAGCGACTCAGAGAGTTTATCAAAATGTTCATAACTCGATTGCGATGGTCAGAGCAGGGCATCGATCCGAATATCAGGTTCGTGACAGTGTATTATATGTGAATAATCATCTTGTTGTGCCAAAGGTTTCAGATTTGAAACGACAGATAATGTCAGAAGCACACCACAGTCGATTCAGTATTCATCCTTGTGGCAGAAAAATGTACAATGATTTGAAAAGACATTTTTGGTGGAAACAGATGAAATCAGATAACGCAAAGTTTGTTTCCAGATGTTGAATTTGAAAGGGGATCGGTTACGGTGACCGGAAGCGCAACGGAAGTTCAAAAATCAAAATTTTGTATCAAAATTTCGGCCACCAAGAGTATAATGTGTAGCAAATACAAAAACACCAAATAATGACATTCATAGGGTGTTTGAGAGATATACCTATCAATCTTTAAAAGATTGATTATGGCTCCAACTTTGTTGTCAAACAACAAAGCTCTTGAAAGGTATGAAGATATCTACAAGCTCTCCTTGGACTCCTTTCTTCAAAATTAGGCCCACCACCAACTAGGTAGATCCCCTCAAATTTTGCACTAGAAAAATAGGAGGATTTTTCAAAGAGAAGTATTTTTCATTCCTCAACACTTGAAGAAGAAAAAGAGAGAAAAACTTTGGAGAGAAAAGAGTGTTTCTTCAATCATTGAAGAAAGAAAAATGTGAGAGAGAAAAATAAATAGTATTTTCAGCACTATTCATCCTAGGAGAGAAGGAGAGACATTTTTTTGGTTGTGGGAAAAGTTAAAGTAAAAAGGTTGCATGCCAAGCCTTGGTTATACAAAAAGTTGTCTCCCAACCTTTCACCTCCCATGCATGCATATTATATGGTTTTTAACAAATTAAAAACCATGGACTAAATTTAATTATCTCAAACATATTTGAGACTAATTAAACATTACTTGAATTTACCCAAGTCCCACTAGTTAAATAATTAATTTAAATTGAGCTCTACAAGACTCAATATAATTTAATTAATTCAACACTTGAATTAATTTAATAATTTGGACTCTACTAGGTCCACTAGTGTTTAATTACTTGAACACTTGAATTAATTTAATTTAGTCCATAATAATGTTTATGAAAATCACAATTTTCAAATACATTATTCAATTGGCCAACTTTTAATTTAGGAATACTTCCATAAATTAAAATTTACATTTCTCTCATAGAAGTCATAGTTCTATTTTTCTTTACACTTATAAACTCATTTATAAGTCGTTCAACACATTGAACTAGTTTCTCCTTTATAGAAGTCATACTTCTAATTTTTCCTTACGCTTATAAACTCCTTTATAAACCGTTCAACACATTGAACTATTTTTACTTCTCAACGGGATCTAGAAAGCTAGTACTTGTGTGGCCCTCAATGGTTCATTGATACAACTAGCCGTGGGTTCACATCTCCATGTGATTCGGACTAAACATGTCCTTATATGAGCATACCCCAATTGCTCCATTCTTATTTATCAACACATTGATAACAAGAACGTTAGAACTCAAGTCTGATAGTACCCAACCAATCATGTTAAACGCCTAGAAGCATCGCTTACATGATTCCCTAGGTATCAAATGATAGTGCCTGCAAGAACCATTCAATTATGGTTAGCGTACAGTACGGTCCCTTCAACTCATATATCCCGACCGATTCGACAACCATTGGTTTATCGAGAGTTGTCAATGAATCGATACTATGTGTCATGTCGTAGTTGCATGTTACTACTTAAATAATAATTCACCCAAGTGTAGGTTGTCTGCAAGTAATATATTTCGTAAGTACGAGATCGATCCACAGAGAGGTTATTTTGAGTTTAAATTTATTAATTTATAGATTACCAAATGCAAGACTAAAGTTTACAAATTATAAATATTGTCAAGGCTTGAGGATTTATTCTTGCCATGAACTTACTTTTGATCAACACTAAAATATCACTCATAGTTGAGAAAATGAAAGAAAATATATTTAAACTTAGAACTTTGATACACACTCACACTATATTTTACAATGAGATAGAATGATTCTCAAGCTAGCACAAGGCCTCTATTTATAGGCCAAATGAGAGAAAGAGTCAAAAATTCTATTAATGCCATGTAGTTGTAATAGTATTCTTTGTCTCCTCAACTCCAATTCCATGTCCCTTCTTTCAATGCCTTGTTCCACGACTTTTCTCACCACTTTGACTCTGATTAAGGCCACAAACATGTGGGGAATTTTGTGTAGATGAGTTTGGCCACTTGATTCACCTCATTTGGATAAATATTGAAATAGTTATGAATTTTTTACTAAATGATGGTCATAGTAAAAGTAAATTTGTCCTCCTTTTGATCTTTGCACAATTTGATCATCTTAATGAGCTTTTTAGGCAATCATGTCTTCTGCAAAGTTGTAAATAACTTCTCAAGGATTCCAACCATGTTTGAGTCACCTCCATTTGAATTTTCTAGCTTGAGTTATCATTATTTTACCAACACGTAAAAAACCTCAAAATAAAACAAATTTAGTAAGACATTTAGATATAAACAAACAATACTAAAATAACATAATTTATAATTTTAATGAAACTTAAAATTTTAAAATACAGGTTTTAACATATAATAAATTATTAATTTTAAGTTTCATCACACCCCCACACTATCTTATTACTAGTCCCTTAGTAATAAAATTTATCGGAAAGTCACAACCTAGATTCTTTA
The DNA here is from genome assembly GCF_022965805.1 of Primulina eburnea. Taxonomy (NCBI): domain Eukaryota; kingdom Viridiplantae; phylum Streptophyta; class Magnoliopsida; order Lamiales; family Gesneriaceae; genus Primulina; species Primulina eburnea. The sequence continues at coordinate 12,861,672 of NC_133117.1, forward strand.
TTCCTTTTATATATTCAAATACAAACATATTCATTAAAAACATAATCATATACCGATTTATATATATATATATTCGTTTAATATAATAATATATAATTATATGTGTTTTTATTCTTATTTTCACATAATATATAAAGTAACAATATATATAATTTTTAAATTTCTAAAAAAATTTATAATAATATAGTCAAAAAGATAATTCACACCACCCACCATAACATGTATAATATCAAGAATATTATTGTAAAAGCCTCAACTCCATATAATCTTTCAGGTCAAATTGTTTACGGAATAGCTAGTTTTCACTCATGGAGTTGGAATGAATATTAACTCTCATCGAAAAAGGCCAAGTATTAAAGCAGACAATTAATTAAACTAATATTGAAAACAAAATAGGAAAATTTACAAAGAATAAAATCCCCTTTTTTTCTTTTTTCTTTTTTCATTTTTTCTTTTTTCGTTATTGTTTTTTTTTTTTTTTTTAAATAACGTGACTGCAAAATTTTACAATAACATAAAATTTTCTATCCAAACATTCTACCATAAATATATATATATGTATATATATAAACATTTATATAACGGATACATCCGATTTCCTTTGGAACTTATCTAGCACAAACAAATCTTCTTCTTTTTTTTTTTTTTTTTTTTTTGAGAACATTGATTGATGTTTTTAGAACATATTGATAGTACATCAATCAAATCTAAAAAAAAATTTACACTGAATAAAGTATTTTGCAGTCCGTTATTTATTTACTTCTTTTTTTTTTCAATAAATATTTTTTTTTAGGGGATTTATATTCTTGTAATAAACCATTTTTTAATAATCAATAAAAGTTTATTAATTGTTTTCTCATTTCTCACCACTCACTCACAAAAGATGTGTGAGTATATATTATACTTTTACAAAAGAATTCTTTCAATTATACATGTTAACAACCATACAAACCATATCTTTTAACTATATTCTCATAAAAATTTTAGAAATTATTTTATTTGAAAACACACACAATTATATACATATATGTAAATAAATAAACACATCTATTATATATTTTATATTAATTGATCAAAATATATATGTATATAAATTGGTACATATGAAAACTAATTTTTCTTGTAGTCTGTAATTTGAATATAATGAATATTAAAATCTAGTGTATTGCGATTTTCCGATAATTATTAACTAATGTGTCTCAGGTGCATTTTACTGACACCTTACTCGACATTGAACTAAAAAGTATTATTATTATTACTACATATTTTTATTTTTTATATAATAAAAAAAACTAAGAAGAGAAGAAGAAGAAGAAGAAGAAGAAGAAGAAGAAATTATTCATACCTTAAAAAAAAAAAAAAAAAAAAAACATTAAAAACATACCGTTGAATCGCAAGTTTAGCATCACATGAATTTTCTTTTCTTACTCTTGGATGTTGGCCAATTAAGTTGAGATAAGAATGGATCTGGTTCATGACTAAATCCTTGCAGTAAATCAATAAGTTCACCTTCACTTGTAGCAGAAACTAACATCCTTCGCGAAGCTAATGAAATAAATCCCTGTTCCACAACATCATCAAGAAACGATAACAGTTTATCATAATAATTGTTAACATTTAACAAACCAATTGGATTATTGTGGATATTTAATTGTGCCCAACAAACAGTATGAAATATTTCTTCCAAAGTACCGAAACCTCCTGGCAGAGCAATGAAAGCATCTGAATGTTCAATCATTTGAGTAATTCGTTCATACATGTTGTCCACTTGCATTTCTTCTCCTATTGTTGGTCCTGTAAGATTGGCTAAAGTAATCGGAATAATGCCTAAGACTTCACTTCCACCTGCATGCGCAGCTTTTGCAACTTTTCCCATGAGGCCAACTTCACCACCACCATATACCAAATGAATCTTTCTTTTAGCAAGTGTTATTCCAAGCTTTTCTGCTACATCTTCATAAATTGAATCTTTTCCTGCACTAGATCCACAAAATACACAAATATTTTTGATTTTACTTACCGTGGACGTTGACATGTTGAGAAATATGTTTTCTGTAATTGTTAGATCACAGCATATGAATTTATAAACGTAACATGCCAAAAGTCAATATTTGAACAGGAAATTATTATTATTAAAAGAAAATAAAAATGACAAAATTAAAACAAATATATACAGCGTAGTTGTGATTGTGGCTCACATCTTCCTCTGATTTTACGTTCAGTAACGGCTTCAACGCCTTCTATGAGTCGAGGATATGCTTCCCATCCAATTTTCTTATAAATTGGCAAACAGGGTCTTTTAACGTCAGATTCCCAAGACGAAATTGTGTATATTTTTACTTATCTAAATAGATATGCGTTACTACAGTATGATCTTTGTAAGGCTGATTCCACCGTCCATATTGATATTCCTCCTGTTGAAATTGCCACCATAGTTTAAGAAGTTCGTTTTGCACGTACCCACTAGAATGCGTATCAAGAACCTCTAGAAAATTATCCAAAGGCTCTTTACTCAGACCATTCTTAATGAATAAAATTTTATCTTCTCTATTCATTGATGTCATTCCAACATTTTTGCAATTTCCTTTACAAGTCCACCTTGCACATTTATGACATCCACCTATACGTTTAGCTCTTCGCTTTTTGGCATATGTGCTTTTACCAAATCCTGGCATATGTCTTATTATTAATTCACTTGCTTCCCCAACCAATCGGACTTTTGCTTCAATTATCAAACGGATATCATCCGGTATGCCATATAACATCATCAACCTTAGCCGCTCACATCTAGCTTTATAAATTTTTTTCAACGCATTATCAGGTAAACAAGCAAAATATTTACGAAGATTCATAATACACACATCCATATTATTATTATTATATATATTTCAATTATTTTGGGAAAACTGAAGAAACCGACTTAAACAGTCACGGAGTACCGTTATCCGCCACTTAACCGGGAAATGAACTAGAATCTGCAAAACAAAATGAAAATATCAAACAGCTATTGTGGATCATATAAAGGCATAAACTCATCATTAAGAATTTCATTTTCTATAAAAGGCTTAAGTCTTTGCCCATTAACTTTAAACACGTCATTATTTTTAGGATTTTCAATATCAACAGCACCATGAGGATAAACAAATTTGACTATAAATGGTCCTGACCACCTCGATCTTAGTTTACCTGGAAATAAATGCAAACGAGAATTATAAAGCAAAACTTTTTGTCCAATTTCAAATGACTTTCTCATAATATTTTTATCATGAAAGGCTTTAGTTTTATCTTTATAAATCTTTGAATTTTCATATGCATCATTTCTTAATTCTTCAAGTTCATTTATTTGCAATTTTCTTAATTTAGATGCATCATCTAAATTAGTATTAAATGCTTTAATTGCCCAATAAGCTTTATGTTCTAGTTCAACCGGTAAATGACAATGCTTACCAAAAACTAACCTATATGGTGACATCCCTAATGATGTTTTAAATGCAGTTCTATATGCCCATAATGCATCAGTTAATCTTAAAGACCAATCTTTTCGATTTGGATTAACTGTTTTTTCTAAAATTTGTTTTATTTCTCTATTTGCTAGTTCAACTTGACCATTACTTTGAGGATGATATGGGGTAGAAACTTTATGTGTAATGCCATATTTTCTTAACAAAGAAGAAAATGATTTATTTATAAAATGACTTCCCCCATCACTAATTATTGCTCTAGGTATTCCAAATCGACTAAAAATATTTTCTTTTAAAAATTTTATAACAACTTTATGATCATTAGTTCTACATGCAATCGCTTCAATCCATTTTGAAACATAATCAACAGCGACTAAAATGTACTTATATCCAAAAGATAATGGAAATGGACCCATAAAATCTATCCCCCAACTATCAAATATTTCAATAATTATGATTGGATTTAAAGGCATCATGTTTCGTTTTGAAATTGATCCCATCTTCTGACAATTTTCACAAGATTTGCAAAATAAATGCGTATCTTTGAATAAAGACGGCCAATAAAATCCACATTGTAAGATTTTTGTAGCTGTTTTATTGGATGAAAATGACCTCCACATGCTTCAGAATGACAAAATTTAATAACATTACTTATTTCATTGTCGGGTATGCATCGTCGAAAAATTTGGTCAGGACAATACTTAAATAAGTAAGGATCATCCCAATAAAATTTTTTAACTTCTATCAAGAATTTATTCTTATCCTGTGAATTCCAATGAGAAGGCATTTTATTTGTCACAAGAAAATTTACAATATTAGCAAACCATGGCATAATAGTAGCATAAAACAACTGATCATCTGGAAAATTTTCATTTATTGGTATTTCATTATGAGATGATTCAGTCATTATTCTAGATAAATGATCGGCTACAACATTTTCTTTTCCTTTTTTATCTTTAATTATAATATCAAATTCTTGTAACAATAAAATCCACCGTATTAATCTTGGCTTAGCATCTTGTTTATTTGATAAATATTTTATGGCAGAATGATCGGTGTAAACAATAGTAGTAGAACCAATTAAATAAGATCGAAACTTATCTAATGCAAATACTACTGAAAGTAATTCTTTTTCAGTAGTTGAATAATTTATTTGGGCACTATTTAAGGTTCTACTAGCATAATAGATTGCATAAGGTTTTCCTTCTTTTCTTTGTCCTAACACAGCTCCTATAGCATAATCACTTGCATCACACATTAATTCAAATGGTAAAGACCAATCTGGAGGTTGTAAAATAGGTGATGTAATTAAAAGATTAATTATTTTTTTAAAAGAATTTTCACATTTTTGAGTCCATTCGAATTGTGTATCTTTTGTTAAAAGATTTGAAATTGGTTTAGATATTATGCTGAAATTTTTTATAAACCTTCTATAAAATCCTGCATGACCCAAGAATGATCGAACTTCTTTGACCGCTTTTGGTGATGTTAAATTAGAAATAACATCAACTTTGGCTTTATCAACTTCAATTCCTTTTTCAGATATCACATGTCCTAAGACAATCCCAGATTTAACCATATAATGACATTTTTCCCAATTTAAAACAAGATTTTTTTCTTCACATCTTTTTAATACTTTTTCTAGATTTTTAAGACAATTTTCAAATGAGTTTCCAAAAACAGTTATATCATCCATAAAAACTTCTACATATTCTTCAATCATATCACTGAAAATACTTAACATGCATCTTTGAAAAGTAGCCGGAGCATTGCATAAACCAAATGGCATTCTTTTAAATGCAAAAGTTCCGAAAGGACAAGTAAAAGTAGTTTTTTCTTGATCTTCTAATGATATAGGTATTTGATAATACCCCGAATACCCATCAAGAAAACAGTAATAAGAATTTCCTGCTACTTTTTCTAAAATTTGATCTAAAAATGGTAGTGGGAAATGATCTTTTCTAGTTGCATCATTTAATTTTCTATAATCAATACACATACGCCAACTAGATGGAATCCTAGTTTGTAATAACTCTCCTTTTTCATTTTTTATAACAGTGATGCCTGACTTTTTAGGTACTACTTGTGTTGGACTTACCCATTTACTATCTGAGATTGGATAGATAATTCCAGCGTCTAATAGTTTTAATACTTCATTCTTAACAACTTCTTTCATATGTGGATTTAACCATCTTTGCGGTTGTTGATACGTTTTAGCATTTTCTTCCAAGTGAATTTTATGTGTACAAATTAAAGGATTCATACCTTTTATATCTTTCAAAGTCCATCCAATTGCATTTTTATATTTTTTAAGTAATTGAATTAAATCTTCTTCTTGATTTGGTAGAAGAGTGGAAGAAATTACAACAGGAAATGTTTTATTTTGACCAAGAAATACATATTTCAATTCTAATGGTAAAGCTTTTAATTCAAGTTTTATATTATCATCTTCTTTAAAATTATTTTCAGACTCCAAACTTTCTACTGAAAAAACTTCACATTGTTGATTTAAGTTTTCTTCTTGTATATTTTCTTCCACAATTGTTTGAATTTCATTATCATCTTCATTTTCATTTTCATTAATACTTGGTTGTTTACATAAATTAAACACATTAAGTTCTAGAGTCATATTTCCAAAAGACAATTTCATTATTCCATTTCGACAATTAATTAAAGCATTTGAAGTTGCTAGAAATGGTCGTCCCAATATTACTGGAATTTCATTATGTACTTCTATTGGTTGTGTATCCAAAACAATAAAATCTACTGGATATATGAATTTATCAACTTGAACCAACACATCTTCTACAATACCTCTAGGTATTTTGATTGACCTATCCGCCAGTAAAAAAGTAACAGAAGTGGGTTTTAATTCCCCTAAATTAAGTTTTTCATAAACTGAATAAGGAAGTAAATTCACACTTGCTCCCAAATCCAACAAAGCTTTTTAATTTTATTTTCTCCAATAATACATGAAATTGTTGGACAACCAGGATCTTTATATTTTAAACTAGAATTGTTTTGAAGAATAGAACTTACTTGTTCAGCCAAGAATGCTTTCTTCTTCACATGCAATTTTCTCTTCACAGCACATAAGTCTTTTAAAAATTTTGCATAGGAAGGTACTTGTTTAATAGCATCTAATAATGGAATATTTATCTTTACTTGTTTAAAAACTTCATAGATATCAGAATCACTTTTTTGTTTTTAATAATTTGTTAATGCATGAGGAAATGGTGGAGGTTTATTTGAGTCATTTACTATTTTAGATGATTTATCATTCACCATATTATTCTTAGAATTTAAGGTATCATCATTCTCAAAAGTATCAAGATTATCATCCTTACTCTTTGATTTTAAATGATCATTGTTTTCATTAATATATGGATCATTAACTATTTTACCACTTCTAAGGCTAATAACAGATTTTATTTGATCAATTTTTTCATTTTTTAATTCTTGATTTTGATTTTTAGGATTAGGTTGAGGTTGAGATGGAAATTTTCCTTTTTCATGAATATTAAGTGCAGATGCAAATTTCGCAAGAGTTTCTTTCAAATCATTCATAGATTGACTGTTTTGAATATTGATAGACTCTTGCTTTTGGATAAATGCATGAATTACATCTTCAAAGTTTTTTCTTGGAGGTGTAACATAAGGAATATAACCTTGATGATTTTGGTTATTTTGAAAATATTGTTGTGACGGTTGTGCATTATTATCATTCCTCCAACTAAAATTAGGATGATTTTTCCATCCCGGATTATATGATTGTGAAAAAGGATCTAGTATTGGTTTTTTATAATTGTTAACATAATTTGCTTGTTCATGGAGACATTCTTTAAATGAAGGTAATGTTGGACAATCTTTTGTAGCATGATCATGTGTATCACATATATGACAAACAATTTCTTGAATACTTTTTAATTGACCACTCTTTTTCATTTCTAATGACTCAATTTTTCTTGCTAAAGATGCAAGTTTAGCTTGAATATCTACATCATCTTTGAGATTATAGATACCACCCCCATTTGTTGAATTATTGTTTTTAGTTGTTGGTGGTTCTATTGTACCTATATTATCCCAATTTTGAGCATTTTCTGCTAATGAATCCAAATATTCCATAGCTTCATTTGGGTTTTTATCTTCAAAAGTTCCATTACACATGAATTCTATCATTTGCCTATCTTTAGGTATAAGACCTTCATAAAAGTGAGAAACTATTCTCCATGTTTCAAAACCATGATGTGGGCATGTATTAAGTAATTCTTTATATCTATCCCAACATTGATAAAATGTTTCTCCTTGTTTTTGAGAAAAAGTTGTAATTTGTCTTTTAAAAGAGTTTGTTCTATGGGAAGGGAAAAACTTTTTGAGAAATTGTTGTTGCATTTCTTCCCATGATCTTATTGAACTTGATCTTAAATTTTGTAGCCATGTTTTAGCTTTATCTTTTAAAGAAAAAGGGAAAAGCTTTAATCGAACTATATCCATGCTACAATTTTGATCATTATAAGTGTTACAAACTTCCTCAAATTCTCTTAGATGCAAATATGGATTTTCAGAATCTAAGCCATGAAAATTTGGTAAAAGTTGAATAATTTGAGGTTTAAAGTTGAAATTTGATGCGTCAGGAGGAAAAACTAAACAAGATGGGGCACTAGTTCTAATAGGGTTCATATGGTGCCTAAGTGTTCTTAATTGATCATGTTCTTGATTATTATTATTATTATTATTATTATTATTATTATTATTATTATCATTATCTTGATTATTTGAATTATCATCCATGTTTAAATTATTTTCAGATACTCGAATAAGTCTACCACTTTTTTTTCGACTCCAAACACTCATACAAGTAAAAACACACAATACTTATAAATAAAACATAAATAACAAATATAAACTTAATTTATACCTCCCCGGCAACGGCGCCAAAAACTTGTTACTACTTAAATAATAATTCACCCAAGTGTAGGTTGTCTGCAAGTAATATATTTCGTAAGTACGAGATCGATCCACAGAGAGGTTATTTTGAGTTTAAATTTATTAATTTATAGATTACCAAATGCAAGACTGAAGTTTACAAATTATAAATATTGTCAAGGCTTGAGGATTTATTCTTGCCATGAACTTACTTTTGATCAACACTAAAATATCACTCATAGTTGAGAAAATGAAAGAAAATATATTTAAACTTAGAACTTTGATACACACTCACACTATATTTTACAATGAGATAGAATGATTCTCAAGCTAGCACAAGGCCTCTATTTATAGGCCAAATGAGAGAAAGAGTCAAAAATTCTATTAATGCCATGTAGTTGTAATAGTATTCTTTGTCTCCTCAACTCCAATTCCATGTCCCTTCTTTCAATGCCTTGTTCCACGACTTTTCTCACCACTTTGACTCTGATTAAGGCCACAAACATGTGGGGAATTTTGTGTAGATGAGTTTGGCCACTTGATTCACCTCATTTGGATAAATATTGAAATAGTTATGAATTTTTTACTAAATGATGGTCATAGTAAAAGTAAATGTGTCCTCCTTTTGATCTTTGCACAATTTGATCATCTTAATGAGCTTTTTAGGCAATCATGTCTTCTGCAAAGTTGTAAATAACTTCTCAAGGATTCCAACCATGTTTGAGTCACCTCCATTTGAATTTTCTAGCTTGAGTTATCATTATTTTACCAACACGTAAAAAACCTGAAAATAAAACAAATTTAGTAAGACATTTAGATATAAACAAACAATACTAAAATAACATAATTTATAATTTTAATGAAACTTAAAGTTTTAAAATACAAGTTTTAACATATAATAAATTATTAATTTTAAGTTTCATCATTGCATCAATGGTGTAATCTATGAAACCCCTTTCATAATTACAACCATACTCTAGCCAGAGATTTCAACCTACATACACATGATAACACATAGGATATCCAAACCCGAAGGTAAGCGGTGAATCCCCGACTACAATGCATCGACTCCTATATGTTTCGACATGACACCCAACCTTGCCACCTGATGACCCCATAAGAGTCGGTAAACAAGTCAAAGTGAAATGCTAGAACATAGAGTCTCAATGTTGTCCCGGGTCATAAGGACTAATGGTGTACAACCATAAACTAGGACGTTTCCACTCGATAAGTGAGAACCACTTGGAATGTCCTTTAATGGAGGGTTGTTAAGTGCACTCTACCAGGAGCACCTATCTGTATGCTCGGACATCACAATGTCCCCTACCAATGAAACATGGTACTCACATCGCAGATACTAGTCTCTAACTCGAGCGGCCTATATCCTTCTTAGTGGCGGCTGAAACGACTAGGAACCGTTTAGAATATACAGTATTACAAATATGAGTTTCATGATACCCATCATATGAGCATCTCATATTCTTTCTACCATTTGTATATTCAAGGGCTTTATCTATGCAACTAGCATGGGTATACAGATAAAGATTTGCCAAAATAATAATATCAAATATTACAAAAATAAAGATTGCTTATACATAGAGTTTCATTGTGAACACTCGGCTAACACTTGGCTCGACGGGCACCTACTCTAACAATCTCCCACTTGCACTAGAGCCAACTACCCATATGCTTCAAACCCATTGATTCGCGATGCTTGTCGAATAATGGTCCAGGTAAAGGCTTAGCTAGTGGATCAACAACATTATCTGCGGAGCCGACTATGTCAAAAGACACTTCTCTACTTTCCACAATCTCTCCGAGGATGTGGTACTTTCTCAATACATGTTTGGACTTCTGATGAGACCTTGGCTCCTTTGCTTGAGCTAAAGCTCCCGTGTTGTAACACAACATCGGGACAGGAGCAACTCAATTAGGAATGACGTCCAACTCTTAGATGAAATTCCTTATCCAAACAGCCTCCCTTGCTGCATCTTATGCAGCAATGTATTCGGCCTCTGTGCTGGAATCCGCAGTATTGTCTTGCTTGGAACTCTTCCAAGAGACAGCAGCACCATGGAGCATGAATACAAACCCAGAGGTTGACTTCGAGTCATCGATATCGCTTTGGAAGCTAGAGTCGGTATAGCCTTCCAATTTTAGTTCTCCACCCCATAGACCAAGAACAATTCATTGGTCTTTCTCAACTACTTGAGGATGTCTTTCACAGCTTTCCAGTGTGGAAGACCAGGGTTCGATTGATATCTACTCACTACACTTAGTGCGAAAACCACGTCAGGACGTGTAGATATCATCCCATACATGAGGCTACCAATCGTAGATGCATAAGGAATGCTTTGTCATCGCCGCTATCTCTGCATCAGTCTTGAAAGACAGACTTGGATAGGGACACGCCATGACACATTGGCAGATGTCCTCTCTTGGACTTATCCATCGAGAACCGCTTCACGATGGTATCAATGTATGTGGACTGGGTGAGACCAAGCAATCTTTTCGATCTATCTGTATAGATCTGTATCCCAATACAAAAAATGCTTCACCCAAGTCCTGCATCGAGAACATACTCGCTAACCATATCTTAGTTGATTGCAACATTCCTACATCATTCCCAATGAGTAGAATGTCATCAACATACAATACCAGGAATGTCACAACACTCCCACTGACCTTCTTATACACATAGGGTTCCTCAGTATTCTTAGCAAAACCAAACTCTTTGATTGTACTATCGAATCTGAGGTTCCAACTCCCAGATGCCTGTTTTAGACCATAAATAGATCTCTGAAGTTTGCATACCATATGCTCACTTCCGATAGATGTAAACCCTTCGGGTTGAGACATGTAAATTCCTTCCTTAATATCCCCATTAAGAAAGGTTGTCTTGACATCCATCTGCCATATCTCATAGTCATACTATGCAGCTATGGCTAGCAATATCCTTATTAACTTGAACATTGCAACTGTTCAAAAGGTTTCCTCAAAGTCAACTCCTTGTATTTGAGTATATCCTTTTGCCACCAATCGCGCCTTGAAGGTCAATACCTTCCCGTCCGCTCCAAGTCCCTATGGGAACCGTTCCCTCAGGTGGATCTATAAGATCTCACACTTGGTTCGAATGCATGGCTTCAAGTCATTTGGATGAATCGGCATCAGATAACGTTTCCTTGAAGATCCATGGATCACATCCATGGTTAGGCTCATCATGGCCCTCTTCAAGAAGCTGACCATACCTCATAGGTGGTCTCGAGACTTTCTCGGATCTTTTAGGAGCTTGTATCTCATCTCTTGGCTCTTTGGGTGTGGGTTCTACAATTGTGGGTGTCTCTCGAACCTCTTCGAGTTCTATCATCTCCCTTTTTCTATCCAATAGAAACTCCTTTTCCAAAAAGGTCGCATTCCTAGAAACAAACACTTTTGTTTCTTGGGGATGATAGAAGTGATATCTAACTGAATTCTGTGGATATCCCACAAAGTACCATAAAATGGATCGACTATCCAATTTATCTCCCACTACTTGCTTCATAAGCAGGGTACCCCCATATTCTAAGATAAGAATACTTGGGAGGCTTACCCATCCATATCTCATATGGTGTCTGCCTTTGAATGGACATTTAATGGAATATCTTTCAATTTTAAGTTATAGAGATCGTTTTCAAGTTCTCAAGTACCAATTAAACATTCATTCTTGTAAATGTTGCAAACACCTTTGCTAAATAAACAAGAATATCCATTTTTATCACCGTAGAAATGGAAAAATTGTTTTTCACCAAAAAGGTACAAACAAAACATCTCTTAAAATTAACTTAAAATCATTGTTCAACAATAAGTAAACATTTCTTAAGGTCTTGGCAGCAACTCTTGCTCCATAGCCATTCCCAAGAAAGTCTCACCTTCTCAAATCCTCTTACTTCTTCCCATCACCTGTAACTCATTACAGAGATGTGATCAACATTTGGTATCCAATACCCAAGAAGTAGAGTTAACTGAAATGTTTACTTCAATGTAGTACAAACCATTTTTATAATTTTTCTGGGCAAGATATTCTTTGCAATTACGCCTCCAATGTCCAGGCTTCTTGCAGTGATGACAAACATCACTAGTCTTGTCAGCCCTAACTGGTATGGCTGCCACAACGGGATTCGGAGATTGCCTCAACAAGGGCACGTTCTTCTTGGGACGTTGGAAAGAACGCTTCTTTCCCTTCCCATGTGGATCAATCTTCGTACCAGATGAAGAACCCACATAAAGAACCAACTTCTCTTTCTTGATGGTTGATTCAAACGTAACAAGCATATTCACCAACTCCTCAAGAGTCGGCTCCATCTTGTTCATGTTGAAGTTCACCACAAAAGAATCAAATGAGCTAGGCAGCGATAAGAGCAACACGTCGGTGGTCAACTCCGAAGGCAAGATCATATCCATGCCAACGAGCTTATCCACGAGCCCGATCACCTTTAGGCCATGCTCATGGACTGAGGCCCCATCTCGCATGCGCAAAGTAATCAGCTCCTTGACGGTAGCATGCCTAAGAGGCCGAGTCTGCTCACAAAAGAGCTCCTTGAGGTGCAAATGAATGTCAGCAGCATTCTTTGCACCCTTAAAACGCCTCTGCAGCTCATCATTCATAGAAGTCAGCATATAACACCTGGCTATCAAGTCATGGTCACACCATTCCTTGTAAGCCTGCAATTCCTCAAGATTGCAGTCAGTCGGAGCCTCAACAGGGGCGACTCAGTCAGTGTATATGTTACCCTTTCCGAATTCAAGACGATTTTTAGGTTTCTTAGCCAAGTGAGGTAATTAGGTCCAGTTAATATGTGTTTGTCGAGTATTACGGATATCGGATTGCGAATCGAAGACATTGTCAATTTGTACTGAAAAGTAAAAACAGATAAATGTTGATGACTATTTTAAAATATTTAGTAAGATATGAAGTTTGGACTTTTACTTCATAAATCTTTGCTCCCACTGTTTTGACATCTTTCACTACCCTCTAGTGAAAACGGGAAACTCTTTTCCTCAGTAGGTACGTAAGGTCCAATTAGCGAATTATGATCCCGAATAATATCAGCCAATCACAATTCCTAAAAGGTAGTTTCCAATTGCATCACAATGCAACCCTCTACGTAAACTTTTGTCTCACGTTTGATTAGGACCCAATAATATGACGTCGTTCATCTTCACGTGTCAAGCCTTACCCATCGATGTTGAACCTTAATGGACGGTCGCCATGAGTTCCCCCAATAATATGAGCCGAAATCATGGGAGTTCCACGTAGTTCACATCACCATGTCAATGGATGTCACAGCTTTCCGGCACCCAAAGCTCCCCCAATAATATGAGCCGAGCCCCGAGTACGGGTAGCGTTCATCATGCACCCATTGTCGATGGAAGACAAGGAAATTATAAACAAATTTATAATTCTCCTTTTCGGGCTTGATATTAATTTTGAATCTTATTCAAAATGAGGGTTTTTAATTTTGAAAGGTCTCATCATTAATTTTATTTAAAAAAGATCACCATGTTTGATCGTATGTTTGCCGGATTCATGCAACTTTGTTATTATCATAATAATAACGCACATACTCATTATTTATAACATATCATGCATATATTATAAACAGTAAACAAAACAAGGATGATCAATCGCCCCAATACTAACGGACCGTGTGAGCTAAACACGGGCCTAGGTCCAATCCTAGGGAAATGCACGGGATGCAAATGCAACTATTACATAAGCTTCCAATATTTACATGTCTTCGATCTTCATAACCATCATGGCCACCATCTTCCAATCTTGATCATCCACTATACTAATATTTACAAATAAATATCCATGGCAAATAGGGATACATCTCATGGGGGTGGGAACGGGCCATAAACCAAGCCCACTTTATAAATTGATAATTATTACAATCATTCAGCACAAAATATCCTAGCATACACCTAGCAAATTGGGCTTGGGCTTTTGATCATCCTTCATGCATAATATCACATATCATACACCATCAATTAATTATCACAATAATTAATTGATCCAATATTATATATCTTGATCCAATCACTAACCGCCACGATTATAAACTAAATTAACAAAGTATACAAACACCTTTGTCTACTTTCCAATTAATTTATTTATAACCGAATTTCTTATAAATCACAATTTACTATAAATAATTAAAGTCCAACTTCAATTATTTATTTTATGAGAAAAATTTGCAACTTTTGTAATTTTAAACTTAAGGGCCCAAAAACTTATTTTTCACCAAAAATATTTTTTTTTTGGCCCATTTAAAATTCACAAACATGTTAGCCATCCAATGGCCCAACAACTCAAGGCCCATGACACTTTGATATTCCAAAACACTTTTGGAAACCCTAGCCGTCATCGCCGTCGCCGGAGCTCCGTCGCCGGATTCCGGCAACAAAAATTTTTTTTTTAATTAAAAGTAAGGGGCTGTTCGGGCAGCCCCTCGGGCTGCCCTTGCTGCCCGAAATGGGCAGCCCCTCGGGCAGCCCGAGCTGCCCGAAATTTCCCCAAAGATGGCCTCGATTTTTATGCAAAAAATTATCTCAAGCGGTTAGAAATCGATCTCAACATAATATTATGTAAATGCTCCACAAAAAACGTAACCATAGCTCTGATACCACTTGAAAGGGGATCGGTTACGGTGACCGGAAGCGCAACGGAAGTTCAAAAATCAAAATTTTGTATCAAAATTTCGGCCACCAAGAGTTTAATGTGTAGCAAATACAAAAACACCAAATAATGACATTCATAGGGTGTTTGAGAGATATACCTATCAATCTTTAAAAGATTGATTATGGCTCCAACTTTGTTGTCAAACAACAAAGCTCTTGAAAGGTATGAAGATATCTACAAGCTCTCCTTGGACTCCTTTCTTCAAAATTAGGCCCACCACCAACTAGGTAGATCCTCTCAAATTTTGCACTAGAAAAATAGGAGGATTTTTCAAAGAGAAGTATTTTTCATTCCTCAACACTTGAAGAAGAAAAAGAGAGAAAAACTTTGGAGAGAAAAGTGTGTTTCTTCAACCATTGAAGAAAGAAAAATGTGAGAGAGAAAAATGAATAGTATTTTCAGCACTATTCATCCTAGGAGAGAAGGAGAGACATTTTTTTGGTTGTGGGAAAAGTTAAAGTAAAAAGGTTGCATGCCAAGCCTTGGTTATACAAAAAGTTGTCTCCCAACCTTTCACCTCCCATGCATGCATATTATATGGTTTTTAACAAATTAAAAACCATGGACTAAATTTAATTATCTCAAACATATTTGAGACTAATTAAACATTACTTGAATTTACCCAAGTCCCACTAGTTAAATAATTAATTTAAATTGAGCTCTACAAGACTCAATATAATTTAATTAATTCAACACTTGAATTAATTTAATTATTTGGACTCTACTAGGTCCACTAGTGTTTAATTAATTCAACACTTGAATTAATTTAATTTAGTCCATAATAATGTGTGGGGACCCGGACGCTAATCAAGTTCTTAATCATAATTGGGACTAATTAATCAATTAAAACAGGGTCTAAATTTTTTTTTTAAAATACGGAACGTAGTGAAATCAAACTATATATACATATCAGTATATAAAATACAAGTCCTGTATTACAACACATTTATTTAAACTAGGGTTTGACAACTACTATCAAGTGTTCAACCCTATCTCTAGTCCAAGTCCGGTGCCACCACGCTAATCACGATCTCTCTCTTCATCTCCTGGACCCTGATCCTGTCCCACCTGTTGTCAAGTACACATACAGACAAGACAACAGCCGGATAAACCGGTGAGAATATACTCCCAGTATAAATCAACGAAACATGCAATCATATAAACAATATAAAGCATGTAATCAGGTAACAGATATATGTAACAAAGTCTGAAACATAAACAATATCAAATCAAACTGTCGACATCAATCATAATTCAGACTAGACTCAATCCTAGTCTAGGGATCCCGGTTTCCAGATGTTGGCATGTGTATATCGACTAACAGTGATAGAAAAGACTCCAGTTCTACCCACGCCGATATGGTATCGATCAACAGTAATAGAAAAGACTCCAGTTCTATTCACATCGATACGGTATCGATTACCAGTAATAGAGGAAGCTATGATTCTATCCACATCAATATAGTACCGATCAACAGTAATAGAAGCAACTTTAATTCTATCCACATCGATATGCCATCGATTAACAGTAATAGAAGAGCTACTAATCTATCCACATCGATACAATACTGATTAACAGTAATAGAAAAAGCCACCATCCTATCCACATCGATAGCCAAACATCCAGTGACAAACTTTGGCACATCCGCCAATACACCATCTTATGACCTCGTGCAATGTGCCCGTGGTGATCCACCACTAACGGCACTTCTGTCATAAGATGACTCCTCTAATACCTGCTGTCTAAAATCCAGAGAACAAGTATATAAATCAATCAATGCAAATATCAATGCAATAAAGTAAAGTATGTGATTTAGGGAAACCCAAGTCTAAACCGACTCAAGTCCATCTCCCAATACCACATTGACTTATACCTTTCTTTCGTCGGTTCCTGGCTCAGTCGATGTCCTGAACTCACAGCCTGTCTGGTAATAACAATACCAACAATCTCATATCAATATACCGTTCCAATCGATAACAATCCGATCAATCTGGATTTAATTCAAAATCAACGGTATAACGGTACAATTCTCCTATCCCCGTCAATACAACATCACCAGATAATCGTTACAATCCATAACCTATATCCAGTACAATTCATAATCCCGCCACAATTCAAATCTGTCCGGTATCAACCGATTATAATCAGAAATTCATAACAATTCCATAATCAGTCCATTTCTTAATCTGACTTCGATTCTACGATGTCTAACATGTCAAGAACATCATATATGAATCCTATTCAATTCTGACAATAGCATAATTTCAAAGCATGTCAAAACGTAGCACAACTTACGTCAAAGTGTAACCTACGCTGATAGGATTGCAGTACTGAAGTCAGATTACAATTCAGACGGACGGATTTCTCAGAAAAGGCGTAAGGATTTTCAACCAAATCTCTCTGACCCTTTTCCGGATTCTTACCTTTGTTAAACTGAATTCTGAAGGATTAACGCTTTATATATATATGTTGCTCGGTTAAAGAAACGTGGCATCCTTTCATGATTTTCGGTCGGCGCTCGGGCGGTCGATCTTTACCGCTCGGGCGGTTAAAATCTACCGCCCGGGCGCGAGGTGTTCTGTCCTCACCATTCGTCCTTGGCGCTCGGGCGGTCAAAAACTACCGCCCGGGCGCCACCTCCTCTGCCCAAAGCCTACCTTGCTGAACATTGGCGCTCGGGCGGTGGTAATATACCGCTCGGGCGCCACTACTTCTGTCCGACACTTACACAAGTCATGTGTAGTCTTATTTCGTGTCCCGATCAATCCTTTCATAATCATATCAAATTATAAATCAATAATTACAGATTACTAGGATTGAATTTCCGGGCATTACATAATGTTTATGAAAATCACAATTTTCAAATACATTATTCAATTGGCCAACTTTTAATTTAGGAACACTTCCATAAATTAAAATTTACATTTCTCTCATAGAATTCATACTTCTATTTTTCTTTACACTTATAAACTCATTTATAAGTCGTTCAACACATTGAACTAGTTTCTCCTTTATAGAAGTCATACTTCTAATTTTTCCTTACGCTTATAAACTCCTTTATAAACCGTTCAACACATTGAACTATTTTTACTTCTCAACGGGATCTAGAAAGCTAGTACTTGTGTGGCCCTCAATGGTTCATTGATACAACTAGCCGTGGGTTCACATCTCCATGTGATTCGGACTAAACATGTCCTTATATGAGCATACCTCAATTGCTCCATTCTTATTTATCAACACATTGATAACAAGAACGTCAGAACTCAAGTCTGATAGTACCCAACCAATCATGTTAAACACCTAGCAGCATCGCTTACATGATTCCCTAGGTATCAAATGATAGTGCCTGCAAGAACCATTCAATTATGGTTAGCGTACAGTACGGTCCCTTCAACTCATATATCCCGACCGATTCGACAACTATTGGTTTATCGAGAGTTGTCAATGAATCGATACTATGTGTCATGTCGTAGTTGCATCAATGGTGTAATCTATGAAACCCCTTTCATCATTACAACCATACTCTAGCCAGAGATTTCAACCTACATACACATGATAACACATAGGATATCCAAACCCGAAGGTAAGCGGTGAATCCCCGACTACAATGCATCGACTCCTATATGTTTCGACATGACACCCAACCTTGCCACCTGATGACCCCATAAGAGTCGGTAAACAAGTCAAAGTGAAATGCTAGAACATAGAGTCTCAATGTTGTCCCGGGTCATAAGGACTAATGGTGTACAACCATAAACTAGGACGTTTCCACTCGATAAGTGAGAACCACTTGGAAAGTCCTTTAATGGAGGGTTGTTCAGTGCACTCTACCAGGAGCACCTATCTGCATGCTCGGACATCACAATGTCCCCTACCAATGAAACATGGTACTCACATCGCAGATACTAGTCTCTAACTCGAGCGGCCTATATCCTTCTTAGTGGCGGCTGAATCGACTAGGAACCGTTTAGAATATACAGTATTACAAATATGAGTTTCATGATACCCATCATATGAGTATCTCATATTCTTTCTACCATTTGTATATTCAAGGGCTTTATCTATGCAACTAGCATGGGTATACAGATAAAGATTTGCCAAAATAATAATATCAAATATTACAAAAATAAAGATTGCTTATACATAGAGTTTCATTGTGAACACTCGGCCAACACTTGGCTCGACGGGCACCTACTCTAACAGAATTTCCAACCTGTGAAAACTGAAAGAAAGAAACCAAGAGGTCTGTTGCATAGCTTATCTATTCCTGAATAGAAATGGGATCACATTTTCATGGACTTCGTGACGAAGTTAACACGTTCCTCCCGAGGTTGCGATGCGATTTGGGTTGTGATTGACAAATTGACCAAATCAGCATGCTTTATTCTGTACAAGATGACGTACTGACATGACCAGAATGCAGAGATTTATGTCAGAGAAGTGGTCAGATTGCACGGAGTGCCGAAGTCGATTGTATCAGACCGTGATCCTCGATTTACTTCGCACTTTTGGCACAGTTTACAGCAGGCTCTAGGTATGAAGTTACATCTGAGTAACGCATACCATCAACAGATAGACAGACAGTCAGAGCGGACTATCCAGACATTGGAAGATAAGCTCAGAGCTGTAGTGCTAGATTTGGCACTAGTTGGCAAGATTCTTTGCCACTTTGTGAGTTTTCGTACAACAACAGTTATCAGACGAGTATAGAAATGACACTGTTTGAAGCGTTGTACGGCAAAAAATGCATCCCCTCTTATTGGGATGATATATATGAAGTACCTAAGATTGGACCTGATATGATTAGTGATATGACAGAGAAAGTGAAGCTGATTCTGTGGGGACCCGGACGCTAATCATCTTCTTAATCATCTTTGGGATTTAATTATCAATTAAGATAAAACAGGGTCTAAAAATTTTTCCTTTTTAAAATGCGGAAGGTAATGGAATCATACTATTATACAAATCAGTATAATAATACAAGTCTTGTACAACATGCTTGTTGGAAACTAAATTCTGGAGTTTGACAAAACACAAATCAAACGATCAAATCAACTAATACATGAAAGCAAATTCGGCATCAAACGATCAAATCAACTAATACATGAAAGCAAATTCGGCAGCTGGACATTCAACTGAAATCAGTTGACACAAACTGATCAGTTGAGAACAGATCAGTTAAAACATTCAGCCGAAAACATTAAAGCTTCTCAACTGAAGATACCTCGGGAAAGATCATTCAACAGACAAAAAGACATATCAGACAGCAACTGAATATGGAAAGCCGCACTGCATAGAACAACGTATTTCGGCTATTGAGATTAATACGCCGTCGTACAATAAATGATGAAGCGGCAATCGAGAACATTGTCCAAGAAATGATAAGGTGGCAATCAACGGATACGAGAATTCAAAATTACCGTTGAAAGATAAGTCTATAAATATGACTAAAGAGCAGTTGACAAGACACACGATTGACCAATCTCAAACTTGCCATTACTCCGTCAAAATCTCAGCTCACACTTATCAGATCTACTCGTAGCAATCAAGGCTACACATTGAGCAAACTAGCACTCTGAAATATTGATAATTCTATAAGTGCTAAGTTCAGTTACTTACAGAGATCATTGTATTATACTAAGAGTTTCAGTTCAGGCAATAGATAAGTCCTAACTGAAGTAGGTCTGTACAAGCGTTGTACTCGATCAAAGTCTTTTAGTGAATATCCTATCCTTGTGATAGAAGGGGTGACGTAGGAGTTATTCAATTCTCCGAACATCCAGAAACATATTGTGTTATCTTTACTTCAGCTCTTTATTTCCAGTTAGATATTCTATCTTTCAATCAGTTTATTTTCCGCAACTGCTTATTCAGTTTAACTGATTGATATTGACCGACGGGATACTTAGTTCAGTTTGTAACAAAACTGAACTACCTTTTTCGAAAAACATTTAAATTCCTAGAAGTGTTTATTCAACCCCCCCTTTTAAACACTCCTTAGTCAATAACCGATCCTAACAAGTGGTATCAGAGCAAGGCATATCCTGTCAAAGATTATCTATCCTCAATCTAATCACTATGTCTTCATTCAATAAGGTTCCAATGTTCTCCAGGGAAGATTTTGATGATTGGAAAATCAGAATGCAGGCTCATCTAGCTGCACAAGACGATGACATGTGGTACGTCATAACTGACAGACCCATGAAAATTTTGAAAGCAAACACAGCTGTTGCTATCACTGAAGGGGCACCTCACCGAATTGAAAAGCCTCGAGATAAGTGGACTACAGAGGACAAGAGAAAGGCAAATCTAGACAACGTTGCAAAAGATATATTGTATAAGACACTGGACAAAGTAACGTTCAGTAAGATCAAAATGTGCAAAACCGCCAAAGAAATTTGGGAGAAGTTAATTCAACTTTGCGAAGGAAATGATCAAACAAAAGAAAACAAACTTTCAGTTGCTATGCAGAAATTCGACAACATCAGAATGAAGATGGGAGAAACAATGGATGAGTATGATGAAAGAACAAGCTGTATCATCAACGAACTAAATGCACTTGGAAAAGTGTATACAAATAAAGAAGTAGTATTGAAAGTAATAAGAGGACTTCCCAAAGAATGGGATGTCAAAACTATGGCAATGAGGGAATCCAAAGATCTTAACAAAGTTGAACTTCATGATTTATTTGCAGATCTAAAAGCATATGAGTTTGAACTTCAAACTCGAGAAGGAGAACCATCTACTCCAGCAGCAACTACTGCCTTGACTGCTGTTAGAAATGAATCAACTGGTTCAGTTGAGAAAACTGCTGATCAGCTGAGCAATGATGCCATGTCTCTATTCATTAAGAAATTTGGAAGATTCATGAGGAAAAATCAAGGAAATTTTCAGAAGAATTATCAAAGAAACAACTCCAGAGAAGAGTCTATTGTATGTTTCAACTGTGGCAAATCCGGTCACTTTATTGCCAACTGTCCAAAGCCTAAAAAGGATAATCAAACCTCAACTGAAAGAAAGAAGAAAATGTATGAGCACAAAAGAAGATCTAAGGACGAAAAGAAGCCTTACAAGAAGAAACATGAAGTACTCCTAGCTGAAGACAGCAAAACCAAATGGGCAGAAACTAACAGCGAAGAGTCAGATCCAGAAAGCTCTTGCAGTTCAAGTGAGGATGAGGAAGAAGTAACATGTCTAATGGCAGATAACATAGAAGATCAATCAAGCTGCGAGCAGGTATTTGATTTTAGCTCTATTAATTTTACACGAGAAGAACTCATCTCAACTCTTCATGACATGGTCAATGAGTATCAAAAGCTTGCTTGATCATTTGAAAAACTCAGAGCAAAGCAAGATGATCCCAAAGACAATAAAACAAAAACTGATGAATCAGTTGAAATGTTGAGTCTGAGAAGGGAGATTGCTGAACTCACTGATGAAAGAAGCAGGAATCAATCAATGATTCAAAAAATTTCGCTTGAAAATACAAAGCTCAATGAGCTCATTCAAGTTTGGAACAAATCATCTAAAGCTTTAACTAATATACAGAATTCTCAGAAATCAGTTGATGATAAAACTGGTTTAGGATTCTGTAGTAAAGATGATTTGTCTTCCCAAGATACTCAACCAAAACTGAATATGAACAAAGGGAAATACATTCACTTTGTAAAATCAGTTATGGTACAAAATCAAGAAGAGTCGAGCAAACTGATTGAACAGGCATCTCAGAATATGAATAAAGGCATGAGAGGTGGAATTGGATATAATCCAAAGGGTAAGACTGACTCATGGAATCAGCAACCAAAAACTCTCAGCAGAAAATATTCATATGGCTACTCAAACTACTACAACAGTAAGCCAATTCAGAAAAGATATCGGCTGAATAATCAGTTGAAAAAGGTCAAAACACATGTTGTATCATCTACACACCATACACCATGCACACACAAACAGGGAAGGACCATATGGAATACACCAACAGGACGGTCAGTTAGACTGATTCAAGTCTGGATTCCTAAAGGACTAATCAACTTTGGACCCAAATAGAAAAGGGTACCAGAATCTTATTTTGTATTTAATTGCAGGCAATAAGTACAAGCATTGGATCAATATGGTATCTGGACAGTGGATGTTCACAACACATGACAGGAGATTCAAACTTATTGTCTCAACTGGTCAAATACAATGGTCCAAACATCAGTTTTGGGGATAATTCCAAAGGTAAAACTGTGGGTAAGGGTAAACTTATCCATGGTAACTTCACCATTAATGATATTTAATTAGTCGAGAATCTTAAGTATAATCTGATAAGCATTAGTCAGTTATGCGATAAAGGATTCTCAGTTCAGTTTGACAAACACTCTTGTTCAGTCAAAAACTCAACTGAAGAGATTATTCTAACTGGCAAAAGATGTGGAAACACTTACAAAGTCAGCTGGAATGATCAACCTTATACACCAGTATGCTTTATTGCGTCTAAATCATCTCAAAACTGGTTGTGGCATAAACGGTTAAATCATTTAAATTTTAAATCTATTGCCTATCTGAGTAAGCATGAACTTGTAACTGGTTTGCCCAAAATAAATTTTTCAAAAGAAAAACTTTGTTCAGCATGTCAGTATGGAAAACAAGTTCAATCCTCTTTCAAAAACAAAGGCTGTAAATCTTCATCCCGATGCTTAGAATTTTGCACATGGATCTCTTTGGTCAAATACCAGTCATGAGCTTAGGGGGAATGAAATACACCTTAGTGGTCGTAGATGACTTTTCAAGATTTACTTGGGTTATATTTCTCAAATCCAAAGACCATACTGCTGCACAACTGATTAAACTCTTCAAAAAACTTTTAAATGAAAAATCAGTTGGGATTGATCGAATTAGATCTGATCGAGGAACTGAATTCATCAATCAAACACTTTCAAACTTTTTAGAAAATACTGGAATCAAGCATGAGTTCTCAGCAGCAAGAACACCTCAGCAAAACGGTGTAGCTGAGAGAAGGAATCGGACTCTTAAGGAAGCTGCTAGAACGATGCTTGCTGATTCAGGTATTTCTCAAAGATTTTGGGCAGAAGCAGTAAACACTGCATGCTACACTCAGAACAGATCAATGATTAATAAAAATCACAAGAAAACACCATATGAGATCTGGCATGGAAGAAAAAGCATAATCACTTACTTCAAAATATTTGGCTGTAGATGTTTTATTCATAACAATGGTAAAAATTATCTAAAAGCATTCGATGTCAAATCAGCAGAAGGAATATTCCTTGGATATTCATCAGTTAGCATAGCTTACAGAGTATTTAATAAGAAAACCTTGAATGTTGAAGAATCTGCAAATGTTGATTTTGATGAAACTGCACTAATCGATAAGCCAACTGATCAAGTTGAGTTAGCTGATCGATTTACAGATATCAGTCTGGAAGATGATGACTCAGACGAAAGTCGTAATAATCAGAATATCTTTCATACACCTGAACCTGAGATATTGGATCAACCAGCTGAATTGAAAGCAAATATTGACAATCAGTTAGTGGAGCAAACTAATGAAAATCAATTATCAACTGTATCAGCTCCAACTGAAACTGAGAACATTCAGTTACTTAATGAAGAATTTGCTGGCTGTGAAGAACCCAATGCTGAATTTAGATGGAAGAAATCACATCCTCCAGAACTGGTAATAGGTAACCCATCTGATCCAGTAAGAACAAGAAATTAGATGCTCAATTTATTTATTCATTCAGCTTTTGTATCTCAAATCGAACCAACAAAAATTGCCGAAGCTCTTACTGATCCTAATTGGATTAATGCAATGCAAGAAGAGCTAAATCAGTTTGTTCATAACAATGTCTGGAACTTAGTTCCAAGACCAGTTTCTAAAACTGTTATAGGTACAAAATGGGTGTACAGAAACAAACTAAACGAAGATGGTTCAGTTGTGCGCAACAAAGCAAGGTTAGTGGCACAAGGGTACAGACAAGAAGAAGGAATTGATTATGATGAAACATATGCACCAGTTGCAAGACTGGAGGCAATCAGAATATTTCTTGCCTATGCATCCTTCAAAAACTTTAAAGTCTATCAAATGGATGTGAAAAGTGCATTCCTAAATGGCCAATTGCAAGAAGAAGTCTACGTTGAACAACCTCCAGGTTTTGTCAATCATAATTTTCCTGATCACATTTATCATTTAAACAAGGCATTATATGGTCTCAAACAAGCTCCACGGGCTTGGTATGAAACCCTCTCAAAATTCCTAACTGATCATGATTTTTCTGTTGGATCAGTTGATAAGACTTTGTTTAAATTCTCGAAAAATGATCATATCTTACTTGTTCAAATTTACGTTGATGATATTATTTTTGGGTCAACTAACCCCAAATTATGCAAGAAATTTTCCAAGCTGATGCAGGATAAATTCGAGATGAGCATGATGGGTGAGCTGACATTCTTTCTTGGTTTACAAGTGAAGCAACTGGATTCAGGAACATTTATTAGTCAAACCAGATATACCAAGGAATTGCTAAGAAAATTTGGCATGGAATCTTGTTCAGCAGCAAGCACTCGAATGAGTTCATCAGTTAAATTAGACAATGATCAAGGGGGAATATCAGTTGAGACGACACTATACAGAGGTTTAATAGGTTCTTTATTGTACCTAACTGCTAGTCGCCCTGATATTATGTTTGCTGTATGTATATGTGCAAGATTTCAAGCTAACCCTAAGCAATCACATTTTTCTGCGGCCAAACGTATCTTGAGATATCTTAAAGGCACGGAAAATGTTGGTTTATGGTACTCTAAAGACTCATATTTCAATTTAGTTGGCTATTCAGATGCAGATTATGCAGGATGCAAACTTGATCGTAAAAGTACAAGTGGATCATGTCAGTTTCTTGGAGACAGACTGATCTCTTGGTTCAGTAAGAAGCAAACATCCATAGCAACTTCCACAACTGAAGCAGAATATCTTACTGCTGGAAGCTGCTGTGCCCAACTGCTCTGGATTCAGCAACAACTGAAAGATTATGGTGTTGATGCAAAGGAATCACCAATATTCTGTGACAACACTAGTACAATAACTATTGCATACAATCCGGTTCTTCACTCCAGGACTAAGCATATAGATGTCAGACATCATTTCATCAGAGCTCATGCACTAAAGAAGAACATCAGATTAGAATACATCTCAACGGAACAACAAGCAGCAGACATCTTCACAAAACCGTTACCAGAGGCTAAGTTTTCTTATTTCCGAAATATTCTTGGTTTAATTGATATAACTTCACTAACAGAATTAAGTGCAGAAAATAAGAATACAACAAATTGATAATAATATTTCATTAAGAATACCAGCGTTCCCAATTTACAGAAGAAATCATAGATCCAACTGTATCTAGCCATGCCTTAACCCAGTCATTCAACTCATAAATTCGAACTCCAGCAAATGCCCTTGACTTTGAAATCTTATCAACAACATGCCACTCCTTCCATAGCATTGCTTCTAAAAGACATTTGTCTTCAACCAAATCATTAACGTGGCTAACCTCAAAACGAGCAAGGTATTTCAGTGCTCTTCTCTCCTGAGCACGAGTAGGAATGACACCACTGTCACTCACCATCTTCAACTCATCAATCTTTTCCCAGGTTGTCAATACCTTCTGAAAAACATATTTCTCCATCTTTCTTTTAATTTCAGCTAAACGAGGGGCTGACTGATCAGTCACATGAACATGCGTGCTACTGCATGCATCAGAATCAGACATGTTGAAATAATTTTGAACTGATCACATTATCACCACTATCATCTCATTTATAAGAAAAAGGTGTTGAAGAAGTTGAAGAATCACAAGTCAATTAAATCGACTCTCACATTTACCGAGGACATTTAAGATATCAGTTAATAACAGTTTGAATTTTATTAGTTCATTTATTTACTTATCAAAACTGATGACTGTTAGCATGTCATTAGATCATATAACAGGATTACATAATCATTGATCGTAATTTGTTGTTAACCTTTATTGCTGTTTTACTGAATATATAAATGAGTTGCTTACTCTTATGAGTTCTTAACTAATGTCAGCAAGTGTTTGTGATTATATCTCTTCCAGATCATTGCAGGCAGAAATAAAAGAACAAAGACGATAAAACATAATAAATATTTTATTAAGAAGAGGAGCCGGTTACAATTTCATATTCATTCTCCACAACAATTATCCACAAACTCATCCATGCAGCTAGTGCTGAGGAAGAGGTTTTGCAGAAATTGTGGGAGGCAGCGATGCGGCGGAGGATCTCTAGCTCCTTCAGAAGAATGAGCTTGTAGAGATAACACTCTTTAAAAAGGTCCACCCCCGCAGGAACCTCTAGGAGCTCTCGCACCTCTTGAAGTTGGGCCTTTCGCCTGAAAGAAGAGACCCGCCCAGAGTAATACAGGAACTCCAGTTCCTGCATCTCCTCCCAGTAAGGAAGGCTAGCATAGAAGACTTCCTCTTCTATGGACTGCTTCCTGGCCTGCAGTGTAAACTGAGCGTCGCTTGAGCTTCCAGCTTCTGCCATTTTCCTTATCTTTGAAACTTACTTGCTGAGATAATTTTGGCTAACCCTTTCACTCTTATTTATAGGCCAAGAGGGAAATGAAAGGACACTTCACTCTGTGACGATTGCTATGCCGAGCACCATACTCACTTTAATCATTACCGACTATAGCCGTCATTTTGCGTTAATGCATTTATTAAGGGGGAATAATGGTTCAAGAAGTTAACTGAGAAGACAGTTGTTAGTGAACTCTCGACTGAAAGAACCTAGTCTTATCAACTGATCTACCAGTCGAATTTTCCACTAATCTTCTCATATAAGTTAACTAATTAACCAATTATATTTCAAATCAAATGATGTGACTGTCTGCTAAACTAATGATGAATTTTAATTTATGACGTGGAATCAATTTTAACCGCTCATTATTTTACAAACACGATTATAGCACACGTACACATATTTTTACTCAAAATTTTATTGGACTGACACGTGTCCAAAAATTCAAACAGTCACAAACATTAGT
This sequence comes from Primulina eburnea, assembly GCF_022965805.1. NCBI lineage: Eukaryota > Viridiplantae > Streptophyta > Magnoliopsida > Lamiales > Gesneriaceae > Primulina > Primulina eburnea. Next base: position 12,889,846 of record NC_133117.1, read on the forward strand.
ACAATTACCCGCTTCATTTCAGTTTTACTTTTCGACTACTTCAAATCATCTTTAGAGCAAGAACTACCTCATCATGCGAATTTTCTTTTAAGAAATTTTTCAGCATTCAATGGCGACTCAAATTCCCGCTTTCATGCTAAATGCTATGGCCATCAATTTTGGATCTATCTTATCCTTCGGCGATGCTGAAGTTCAGAAAGTATTTCAGAAACTTGAAGCTGCTGGTCTAAGAACATTTTTGGGACAATCCTCTCAGGATATCTATCCCAAAGAACTTCAGGATTTCTACTCTTCTGGCGTGATTGATTCTGAGGGAAATATCAATTCTACTATCAATGGTCAGTTACTGATCATCTCTGAAGATTCTCTTGGTGACTTATTTCTCTTACCTTCTGAAGGAATGGCACAACTTTCGGATGTCAAAGCATCTGATATTGAGGAAATGCAAACCCTTCTCTCTGCTGATGGACAGAAGATTAAAGTTTCTGATCCTAAAAAGGAACTCAAGCATGAAGTTCAATTGCTGGCCGATGTAATTGCTAAAGGGCTTTTGGCAAAAGCTGGATCATTTGCTGCCCTAACTTTGGAGAAATTTCAGGCCATTACTGTAATAATGGCTAAACACAAATTTAACTGGAAGCATCTCATATTTAATATTTTGAAGAATATGTTTCTGTCTCCTAAACAATCCAAGGGTTTTGCTGTTCAAATCAGTTATCTGCTGAAAGCAAAAGGTTTAGTGGCTGAGGAATCTGAGAAGACGTCGAAATTTAAGGTGTTCAATGCAAAGAACACGATGCCAATCAAATCCAAAATGGACATATCTCCTACTCAGTTTGTGCGAATCAAATAGGAAATTGGGACTCAGTTAGCTGCTCCCAAATCAGTCAAGAAAACCAAAACGTTGGCTCAACTGAAGGTTGCCAAAAGGAAGTTGATTTTGAGTACATCAGAGTCAGATAAGACTTCATCACCTCAAATTGCGAAGAAGCCAAGAACTCAAAGGGTTAAAACTACTTCTGAGGTATCCATTCCTACTGACAAAATGATTTCCTTTACTGATCAGCAGCCTATAGAAGCAGTTCCTCTACAGATTATTCCACAAGCTGATTCAGTAAGTACCATAAAGAAATCAGTTAGGACCCAAGCTCCTGTTACTCAAATACCTCGACCAATTGGTGTAGCACCTGCCAGACCCAAAGGAATAAAGTTTGTAGAACAGATTGAATCAACTCGAACCGGACTGGAAATTCCTCATATCATGAGTACTGATAAAGGGAAAGGGAAATTGATTGTAGAACCCAGACCCTCCAACCCGATTCAAACTCATATTGATCTGGTATGGGGAAAAGTGAACAGTTTTGCTGCTGCAAAGACTAAGTCCTGTGATGCATGGGTAGCCTATCGTACTGAGGTTTTTGCCAAGCAACTGAAGGAAAAGTCCGAGATCAGAAAATTCATCAAGCTGGAGGCCTTTGTTCTTCGAACTGTCAAAGCTGCCTCTATTGCTCAAGCCTTAGAGAGGAAAAGTTATTTCTTTGATCAGATGAGAGCAAAGAAGTTGGCTCAATTTGTAGCTAAGCTTAAAAACAACTACTTGCCAACTGGTCCTACTGCATATGCTGATCAAGCTGTAATTACTCAGCTTGACACTGACCTTATAGGGCTACTTTCTCGAATTAAATTTTGGGAATTGGATCAAGAACTAGTAGTCTACCAAGAAGATTCAGATGATGATGTGGAACTAGTTGAAGAAACACCCTCTAACACAACAGAACCATCATCAGCTTTAGTTCTTGTTCCAACGAAGAGCCAATTTCTGATAAGCTTTCTTCACCACCTGTTGAACAACAACTATATACTGAAGCAGAGCTGTCTTTCGCTCATATTGATGAAGTAATTCAAGCCGTGGTAGAGGAATCCCACCTTAGTGGACCAGTGAATGATAAAGTTGATCACTCTGTTGATAAAACCAATCCAGAGGTCACTATTCCTTCAGTGGAAATTGTTCCACCAGATCAATCTGCTGATCAGGTCATACCAACTGATATGCCAGATGACTCAATCGATCATTCCCTAGAGACATCAGTTCAGATTGTGTCACCATCAACTGACCAAAAACCTTCCTCACCACCTCGGGATCAAGCAGAAATCCCTGCTGCTGATATTTCAGTTCGAAATGTTACTGAAACAATTTCGATTGATCAAGCCCTGATCGTGTCTGAACTTGATACAAGTAAACCAAGCACTTCTTGACAATCCAATCCTCCATCTTCAGCAGATTTTGATCTCATTTTTGAAGAAGTCCAACATATGCTGGACAGTATGAGTCAAATAATTACTGCCATCTCCAAAATTCAAAATACGCAACTTTCGCACAGTCTGAAGTTGGATGATAATCAGGAATCCTTGAAAAGACTGAAAGATATTCAATCTGCTGTTACCGCTCTCTCTTTTGCAGTTGGTGATATTCAGAAAAATAGAGGTATCATGTCCAGTCTGACTGCCACTCAAGAATTAATTACACAACGCGTCGACAATGTGGAATCGCTTGTGTCTCGGAAAATTGAACTACTGCAAGTCACAATGACTACTGCTATTGAAAATATGTCATCCTCTGTCACGGTTCTTTCTTCTCACGTTCGCAAGCTATCTGACAAGATGGATATATTTGACAAAAAGGGGGAAAGCAGCTGAAGAAACTGATATCATTTGACAAGTTATTTTATGATTCAGTTATGCTAAAGAATTAGATGAAGAATTAATCAAGCTATTATTATCAACTGATATCATTTCCTCAGACTTCTATATTATCTACAAGAAACCCAGATATTCTATGATTCAGTTGCGTAATCTATTATCAACAAAGAGCTGAGTTAAATATCTTGGTTTTGTCAAACACCATAAAGGGGGAAATTGTTGGAAACTAAATTCTGGAGTTTGACAAAACACAAATCAAACGATCAAATCAACTAATACATGAAAGCAAATTCGGCAGCTGGACATTCAACTGAAATCAGTTGACACAAACTGATCAGTTGAGAACAGATCAGTTAAAACATTCAGCCGAAAATATTAAAGCTTCTCAACTGAAGATACCTCGGGAAAGATCATTCAACAGACAAAAAGACATATCAGACAGCAACTGAATATGGAAAGCCGCACTGCATAGAACAACGTATTTCGGCTATTGAGATTAATAAGCCGTCGTACAATAAATGATGAAGCGGCAATCGAGAACATTGTCCAAGAAATGATAAGGTGGCAATCAACGGATACGAGAATTCAAAATTACCGTTGAAAGATAAGTCTATAAATATGACTAAAGAGCAGTTGACAAGACACACGATTGACCAATCTCAAACTTGCCATTACTCCGTCAAAATCTCAGCTCACACTTATCAGATCTACTCGTAGCAATCAAGGCTACACATTGAGCAAACTAGCACTCTGAAATATTGATAATTCGATAAGTGCTAAGTTCAGTTACTTACAGAGATCATTGTATTATACTAAGAGTTTCAGTTCAGGCAATAGATAAGTCCTAACTGAAGTGGGTCTGTACAAGCGTTGTACTCGATCAAAGTCTTTTAGTGAATATCCTATCCTTGTGATAGAAGGGGTGACGTAGGAGTTATTCAATTCTCCGAACATCCAAAAACATATTGTGTTATCTTTACTTCAGCTCTTTATTTCCAGTTAGATATTCTATCTTTCAATCAGTTTATTTTCCGCAACTGCTTATTCAATTTAACTGATTGATATTGACCGACGGGATACTTAGTTCAGTTTGTAACAAAACTGAACTACCTTTTTCGAAAAACATTTAAATTCCTAGAAGTGTTTATTCAACCCCCCCTTCTAAACACTCCTTAGTCAATAACCGATCCTAACAATGCTTCTAGTTCAAACTAGTCTAAGGTTCAAATACTAAATTTCATGTATTAAATCAACTCTACAATAAGTCCGGAATCACCACGCAAAACTCGTCTTCTCTCATCATCTTCTGACCCCGATCTTGTCCCACCTGTTGTCATGCACACATACAAAACAAGACAACAGCCGGATACTCCGGTGAGAATAAATCCAAGTATAAAACATGGTAAACATGCATATACATAAAGTAAATCATGAAATATTCTATCATGAATAACATTAAAAGCAATAGATTTCATAATCTGTGAAATTAACTCAAAATAAGCATGCAACTCAAATCAGCTAAACATGCTACTCAAATCAAATCATAAAAACATGCTATCATGACTGAAAGCAATAGAAATGGGTTTCATAGTCTATGAAACCACATCCATAAACGCATGCAGTTCTAGTCAAATCATGTATAGACTCGACTCAACTATAACTCTAGGGATCCCGGTGTGAATAAGACGATCTATCACCTACCCTCCCCATCGGGGTGACTGTACGTCTTATTCCTAGACTTCGGCCTGATCTGTATCCACATCTACAATAGGAGACTGATCTTCCCCTAAGCTGTGATATCACCGAACGTCTAGAAGTTTGACTGTTCTGTCAAGACTCTCCTATCTTAAATGCAATGAATAACAATCTGTAAACAACGCATAATCATCTCAAAGGATATGAATATAACATCTATAAACACATCAAAATCATATCATAAAATAAACAACAATAATTCTAGTATGTGATTTTATTGGGAAACTCAAATGGGATCTCAATTGAGTTGCATCTTCCCGAATATCACATGAATTATACCTTTGTCGTCCCTGTCTGACGAAGACGATGTCCTGTATTCAAATCTGTCCATATCAAATCTGAAATGACAATATAGAATACGCTGTATCAGTGAATAACTCAATATACAACATGTTCTGATCAATACTCAATTCAGCACATAATCTGACCAATGTCTGAACAAGATACAATCTAATTCATGTCATCGATATCACAATACAATCTCAATCAATACTGAATCTGATCAATATCAATCTCCTGATGTTTCGAAAGTATAACAATACAATCTTGATATCCCATCAATCTCAACATCACAGATATAATACCAGAACTCGTAATCTCAATATCGGTATATTCAAAATCAGTCATACACAATTCTGATATCAAAATCTTAATCAATATCTTTCAAAAATCATAACAATTGCACAATCAGTCTATTCTTTAATCTGACTTCGATTATACCATATCTACGGTAGCAGAAACACCATATCTGAATCATATTCAGTTCTGACAATATCATAAATTCAAATCATGTCTAAACGTAACAAAACTTACGTCCTTCTGTAGCTCGTAGCGAAAGGAACTCAGAACTGCAGTCGGATTTGAATTCTGATGGACGGATCTTTCAAAATCGCAATCTAAAAGGCGTAAGGAAATCCTCTCCAACGCTTTGACCTTATTCTGAGTTTTCTAAGGAATAAAACGTGCCATTCAACTATATATATACTGCATGCACATCATAAAACGTGGCATCATTTTTCAAGCTACACGTTGAACCGCGGGTGCGGTCGTGTTTGCACCGCGGGTGCGCTCATGCTTCGGCAGCACTTTCATTTTCTGAATTTCGACGACCGCGGGTGCGGTCTTGTTCGTACTGCGGGTGCGGTCACCCTACTGTAGCTGCACCGCAGGTGCGCTCTGTCCAGTACCACGGGTGCGGTGATGCTACGAAAATTTTGTCAACTTACTGTCCATGCACCGCAGGTGCGGTGGCTCCTGGACCGCGGGTGCGGTGTTGTTTTCTCCATATGTTCAAGTTTTGCAACATCGTTTCTCCCCGTCTATTCTTGTATTCCTTATTCATACTATATATATCAATACAAAAGTATCAAACTCAATTCTCGGGCCTTACATTTCTCCCCCTCTTAGATCTGAGTTCGTTCTCGAACTCATAAGTAATCAATTCAGATATACTAGAAGAATTGTATAATAGAGTTTAAATCAAAACTCAAATATCTGATTCCAGTCTGGAATAAGAATTCACTAAGTATAATATCATAATACTACTCCAAATCCTTTGACAGCATCAATCTTGCCATGTTGGTTATAAAACATCCGTATAAACCAATCATAGTTCATAACAAAACAATACCAGTAGTTGTTATCCAATCTGTTTATTCCAATCAAGGACATATATAGTCTTCAGTTTCAAATACCAATCGTCATCATCCGACGTTGGTTCCTTAAATCTGTTTATTCTGAACTATCTTCATCTTCCTTCGAATTTTCTTCAAAAGAAATCTGTAGTATTCACTGTATACCGTCCTGTCTATAATTATCTCATTACCCGTCTGATAAGCTGATAGCTATTGTCACGCAGTGCTAATAGGTCATATCAATTCGTGCTAACATCCAGCATTCTATAACTCTACCAAAATTCCCAATATCTGGATAAAATATATCCTGACTGTCTGTCAATCTATGACAAATCTAAGAAAAAGCTCATGGTATACTCTGTCGTAAGTACAAAATCAATCAAAATCACCATCTGATATAATCTACTTCAACATTCTGTTCAATCTGACCATTTCTCTGACATCGATCTTTGTAATTTGGTCATGTTTGTACGTCATCTTGTACAAACTAATAGATATAGATTGAACAATCTGTCAATCACAATCATATCATAACACAAATCTTGAAAATATTGCAATGATCTTATTACGAAATTCATCGAAATATACTCCCCATGTCTATTCAGAAATATACAATTCTGTAATAAATCTTCTGATCTCTATCTTTCTGTCTTTTCTGTTAGCGATTCAGAAATATCAGTACAATTTCTGCCAACATTTCAATACGAATTCTGTCATAGTTGATCTAATCTGTCTATATCAACATTATCTGTTCGAATATAATACATTCTCAATCATCAAACTGGAAACTGAATCCATTACTGTGTTTTTCTGACACTGTCTGTCATTTCAGATTCGAACTCTTTGATACAACAATCAGTTAAATAATATAGATTAAGGAAAAATACCTACCTGGTATTCGGCTCTGACTATCAACATCAACTTCTGTTATACAATTTTGAAACATCCTGACATCACAAAATAATCAATCTCATACGTAATACAAAATCACATATCTATTACTCGGCTCTGATTATTGAAATCTAGTTCTGAATATTCTGATCAGATTTCTGAATCACTGAAATTCTCGAATTCTTTCTGATTCGGATTGAACTGTATATACTCTCACCTGTTCACAATAATATGTAGCATATACGGATTCAAAACAACAGTAATATCAAATCAGAGATGAAATATCAATATCCTATACAGATCTAGTGAGTTCAGTGAACTCATAAACAATGCTTTCTGGTAAATATCTTCATGTCATTCTGATCAACTGTTATATCTCATCTACAAATCAAATATGCTCCCCAAAACAATATAAGATGTCTCAAATACTGATTTAGAACAATAACAATATTCAGCAATATAAAGCAACAGTCGAATAAAATAATCTGCCAATTCAGACAAAATACATTTCTGACATTTCTGACATTTCTGAACTTTCTGGTCTTTCTGATATCGGTATCTTATCAGTCACTGATCGCAATCTCAACTGTATTAAAATCAATCTGTATACAATAATCCTCATTCCTAGAATAGTCAATACAATTTCAAATATATGATTCCATCAATTAGACGCTGCAATTATATCAATATATCATAGATATAATGAGCATAATTACCATAACACTTCTGAACATACTGAGGCATGCCGAAGAGAAACACTAAATCAAATGTAATTCCCAGCCAATACTCTGATCTATCAATTATTTCTGTATTATTTTGTACGTTCAGTGTCATTTTGTACTGAATTCTAAAGCACAAACAGTATCTGGTATCGATTCAATTCTGAAATCTATCTTTCTGATATATAGCAAATCTGAAATCTTATCTGGCAACATCAGCCAATTCGTATATTACTGGTAAATCTGTCAATGCTAGGCTCGATTTCAGTAGATCTACTGAATACATAAGGATACCAACTGCTCCTTTCTGTATCAATCGAGTCATAAACAACACATATATCAAAAGAATTCTAAATCTAGAATTCTTACTGTGAAATCTCTACTTATCAGCCATATCTGGTCTGAATCTTATATTCTCCTGAAAGGAATCTAGAATAGTTCTGTACTTGTTTAGCATATTAATATCAATAATGCAATCAAATCAGCAACACAAGTACATCATAATCTAACTCAATCTCATTCTCCTCTTACTGTAGTATATGATATTTCACAGAAATCTTTAATATAACTATTGCCCCCAAAATGTAAGGAATAATTACTACAGTACAAACAGACCCAACAGATACAGCATATCTCAATGCAACTCAGTCAAAATTATTCTTAAAGAATGCATTAGTATGTATCAATACATATGCAATCTAATCATAGAAGAAAAGTACCTGCCACTGTATCATCAAGTGCCTCTTGGGTCTGTTCCTCTGTCCCTATCACCAGATGATCCTGATCCCTGAAATCTTCGGAAATCTCTCTGTGGACAAACTCTAGCACAGTGTCCAGGCTGTCTACAAATATTGCATCTACCAAGCACTCCTTGGCATTGCTCTGAGGAATGTCTCCCTCCGCAAGTCCTGCAATAGACTCCAATATGACTTGGACTGGAACCGCTTGAGCTAGAGGAACTACTCTCAAGCTCCTTGAATGGCTTCTTTCGAGCTTTCAGCAACTCTTGCTTCCCACTCGTACTGCCGCGATCAAATCGGAGATGAGATTGCTGTGTCTGGGGTTGCTTCACACACAACCTCCCTAGCTGTCTAATCAGACTCGCCTCAGCTCTCTTCGCTCTACTCAAGATATCAGCAAAATGGTAAGTTCGCTGCAGATTCATCAATGCAACCACCTCTGAATTCAACCCTCTGATGAACTGATTCACTACAGCTTCATCATGTCCAGCTAAATGAGGGGCAAAACGCAGTAACGTAGAGAATTTAGCAGTATATTCGTCAATATTCAATGGGCCTTGTCTCAAATTTTCGAATTCTGCTCTTTTGTCCTCCTGGTAGGAAGCGGAGAAAAATCTTTGATAGAATTCAATTCTGAAGACTTCCCATGTGATCACAGTACCACGTTGTGCTAATACTCCTTTGATTGTAATCCACCAACTTCTGGCAGCCTCTCGTAACTGGTGGAATACCAATTTAACTCTCTGTTCATCTGTACACTAAAGTAAATCAAATAATATTTCTATATCATCAAACTAGTTCTGACAATCTTCGGATGTCTCGAAACCACTCAGAATCGGCGGCTGAAATAACTGAAATTCTTCCATCTTTACTTCTATCTGAGTTTTTGATGCATCTATCTGTTCAGACGAAGTACTATCCCTCTCTGGAGTTCTCCGAGGCGGTATATCAGAATATCAAACAGATTAATACACAATCTATATAATCTGTCTCAGCCCTCCTCTGATCATATACCTCTGATTCAGACTCGGTTCTGATTCAGTCTTGGTAATTACATGATGTAGTCAACTCAGATAACAAACAACATGTAATAGGGAAAGCAATTAATCATGCTAGCACACACCATGTCAATCAATATTAAAATAAATCTCATGCTAGCAATCACATGCAAGGAAAGAAAATTCAATCTACCCCGCTCATTCTCTTCTATCTCAGTCTAAAGGATCTATCGCTTTGATACCACCTGTTGTGGGGACCCGGACGCTAATCATCTTCTTAATCATCTTCGGGATTTAATTATCAATTAAGATAAAACAGGGTCTAAAAAATTTTCCTTTTTAAAATGCGTAGGGTAATGGAATCATACTATTATACAAATCAGTATAATAATACAAGTCTTGTACAACATGCTTCTAGTTCAAACTAGTCTAAGGTTCTAATACTAAATTTCAAGTATTAAATCAACTCTACAATAAGTCCGGAATCACCACTCTAAACTCGTCTTCTCTCATCATCTTCTGACCCCGATCTTGTCCCACCTGTTGTCATGCACACATACAAAACAAGACAACAGCCGGATACTCCGGTGAGAATAAATCCCAGTATAAACATGGTAAACATGCATATACATAAAGTAAATCATGAAATATTCTATCATGAATAACATTAAAAGCAATAGATTTCATAATCTGTGAAATTAACTCAAAATAAGCATGCAACTCAAATCAGCTAAACATGCTACTCAAATCAAATCATAAAAACATGCTATCATGACTGAAAGCAATAGAAATGGGTTTCATAGTCTATGAAACCACATCCATAAACGCATGCAGTTCTAGTCAAATCATGTCTAGACTCGACTCAACTATAACTCTAGGGATCCCGGTGTGAATAAGACGATCTATCACCTACCCTCCCAATCGGGGTGACTGTACGTCTTATTCCTAGACTTCGGCCTGATCTGTATCCACATATACAATAGGAGACTGATCTTCCCCTAAGCTGTGATATCACCGAACGTCTAGAAGTTTGACTGTTCTATCAAGACTCTCCTATCTTAAATGCAATGAAACAATCTGTAAACAAAGCATAATCATCTCAAAGGATATGAATATAACATCTATAAACACATCAAAATCATATCATAAAATAAACAACAATAATTCTAGTATGTGATTTTATTGGGAAACTCAAATGGGATCTCAATTGAGTTGTATCTTCCCGAATATCACATGAATTATACCTTTGTCGTCCCTGTCTGACGAAGACGATGCCCTGTATTCAAATCTGTCCATATCAAATCTGAAATGACAATATAGAATACGCTGTATCAGTGAATAACTCAATACACAACATGTTCTGATCAATACTCAATTCAGTACATAATCTGACCAATGTGAACAAGATACAATCTAATTCATGTCATCGATATCACAATACAATCTCAATCAATACTGAATCTGATCAATATCAATCTCCTGATGTTTCGACAGTATAACAATACAATCTTGATATCCCATCAATCTCAACATCACAGATATAATACCAGAACTCGTAATCTCAATATCGGTATATTCAAAATCAGTGATACACAATTCTGATATCAAAATCTTAATCAATATCTTTCAAAAATCATAACAATTGCACAATCAGTCTATTCTTTAATCTGACTTCGATTATACAATATCTACGGTAGCAGAAACATCATATCTGAATCATATTCAGTTCTGACAATATCATAAATTCAAATCATGTCTAAACGTAACAAAACTTACGTCCTTCTGTAGCTCGTAGCGAAAGGAACTCAGAACTGCAGACGGATTTGAATTCTGATGGACGGATCTTTCAAAATCGCAATCTAAAAGGCGTAAGGAAATCCTCTCCAACGTTTGACCTTATTCTGAGTTTTCTGAGGAATAAAACGTGCCATTCAACTATATATATACTGCATGCACATCATAAAACGTGGCATCATTTTTCAAGCTACACGTTGAACCGCGGGTGCGGTCGTGTTTGCATCGCGGGTGCGCTCATGCTTCGGCAGCACTTTCATTTTCTGAATTTCGACGACCGCGGGTGCGGTCTTGTTCGTACCGCAGGTGCGCTCACCCTACTGTAGCTGCACCGCGGGTGCGCTCTGTCCAGTACCGCGGGTGCGGTGATGCTACGAAAATTTTGCCAACTTACAGTCCATGCACCGCGGGTGTGGTGGCTCCTGGACCGCGGGTGCGGTGTTGTTTTCTCCATATATTCAAGTTTTGCAACATCGTTTCTCCCCGTCTATTCTTGTATTCCTTATTCATACTATATATATCAATACAAAAATATCAAACTCAATTCTCGGGCCTTACAGATTCAGAAACGAGTGAAGACAGCTTAAGTCAGACAGGCCAAATATGCCAATGTTTGTCGTCGACCGTTGGTATTTGAGGCAGGAAACCGAGTATTTTTTAAGATTTTACCTTTCAGAGGCATTGTCAGATTTGGCAAGAAAGGGAAGTTGTCTCCACGTTATGTTGGGCCGTATGAGATTCTCGAGAAGATAGGAGATCGTGCCTATCGACTCGCCCTACCGCCTTCTTTATCTGGAATACATGATGTCTTTCATGTATCTTTATTGCGGAAGTATATTTCCGATGCTTCACATATTCTTCAGCAAGATGAGGCAGAATTGGATGATACTCTGAGTTATTTTGAAAATCAGATCCAGATTCTTGATCGTAAAGAAATGCAACTCAGAATAAAGACTATTCCGCTTGTGAAAGTTCAGTCGAGTCGTCATGGCATCAAAGAAGCAACCTGGAAGATTGAATCGGACATGAGACAGAGATTTCCAGAGTTATTTCATTGATGTGAGTTTTCTGTTTAGCTTCTGTTGTACATTTCTTCCTATATCTGATTTGATTGCCTGTGATTTCGGGGACGAAATGGTATCTTAGGGGGGGAGAAATGTAATGCCCGAGATTTATATCCAATTAATCTGCGATTATTGATTTTGAATTGATGTGATTATGAAGGACCATTCCGAGATACGAATGGAGATAGCATGTGATATCGTACGCGCGAGGACCGAAGGTCTCGCGCATATGCGCGAAACGATGCGCGTATATGCGCGAGACAGGCAGAGAACATCGCCCATAGGCACGGAGACAAGACGCGAATATGCGCGAAGAGAGGGCGTGCATATGCGCGAGTACTTGAAGTGTGATGTGCCGAGACCTCCCTTGGCGCATATCCGCGAGATGTGCTGAGTGAAGGATGAGCCACATGTACTTCACCATGCATATATAAAGTGTAAAGCTTCATTTCCCTTCACCAATCCAGAAGGAAAACCGAGAGAAGCTACGGAGCAATCCTCAAAGTTCTTCAGAGAGTAGAAATTTGATTGTGTCAAATCCGGTTATCCGATTTTTTATCCGAGTTCAGTACCGTGTTCCTCTCGACAAAGGCTTCACACGGACATTGATATCGAAGGCTTCGAAGACAGATCAGAGCCGAACCCCAACGCTGGAAACAACTCTTATGGTTTGTTTTGATATCCGGCAGGAATAATAAAAAAAGTCCAGGTATAAATCAATGTTAACTAGGAGATATGACTCGAGTTAGACTTGACTTGAGTTTCCCTAAATCACATACTTGTTTGCTATTGTTTTAATACATTTTATTACTTGAATGAATATGCTTATTCTATTGATTTATAGAAAAACTAGAGAATAGAAGATAGATGTCGAGAATGAGTCATTGGCAGATGTGCCAAGTCTCGGGCAGACGTGCCTAGACATTGGATGTTTGGTTATATCGATGTTTGTGGGGACCCGGACGCTACTCATCTTCTTATTAATCATCTTTGGGGATTTAATTATCAGTCCTGATAAAACAGGGTCTAAAAATTTTTCTTTTTATAATAAAGTGCGGAAGGTAATGGCATCTACATAATATACATATCTGTATAAAACTACGGTTCAGTAGAAAAGTACAATACTGTACAACCTAAGTCTAAGGTTCAATTACTAAATTCAAGTAATAACCCAAGTCTGCTACAAGTCCGGAATCACCACGCTAACTCGTCTTCTCTGATCGTCATCTCGACCCTGATCCAGCCCCCACCTGTTGTCATGCACACTTACAAAACAAGACAACAGCCGGATAACTCCGGTGAGAACAAATCCCAGTATAAAACATGGTAAGCATGTATATAAATAAACTAATTCATAAAACATGCCGTCATGTAGAAACCCAATATATTTCATAATCTATGAAATTAAGCATGCAATTCAAATTAGATAACATGCATATAAACAATCTAAATCATAAAACATGCTAGCACATCTGAAAGCAATAACGATGGGTCCCATGATCTAGGAGCCACATCCATATAAGCATGCAGTCCTAATCATATCATGTCTAGACTCGACTCGATCTGGAACTCTAGGGATCCCGTGGTGAATAAGACGTCACTGGCTGTCACCTACCCTACCAATCGAGGTGCTGTACGTCTTATTCCTAGACTTCGGCCTGATCTGTATCCACATCTACGAAGGGGCGGTGATCTTCCCCTAAGCTGAGATATCGCCGAACATTTAGAAGTCTGGATGATCTCGCAGACTTTCCTATCTTAATGCATGAATACACAATCTGTAAACAAGCATAATCATCTTAATGCAATGCAACATGATCTGTAAACAAAGCATAATTGGATAAAACATAAACAAGAATATAGTATGTGATTTATTGGGCAACTCAAGGATGATTTCGATTGAGTTGTTTCTTCCCGAATATCACATGAATTATACCTTTGTCGTCCCCGTCTGACGAAGACGAAGTCTCGAAGTTCAGTCTGTCCATATCCGATCTGACATGACAATATAAATACACTGTATCAATGTGTAACTAAAAACACAAGATGTTTTGATCAATACTCAACTCAGTACAAAATCTGATCAATATCTGAACAAAATACAATCTGATTCATATCAACAATCTCTCGATATAATCTAAATCATATCTGAATCTGATCAATCTAATTTAACTGATATTTCAACGGCATAATAACACAAGCTTGTAATCCCGTCATTCTTAACATCACAATATCATACAGAATTCATAATATATTTCAGTACAATCTATAACTCAATATCTGTACACTCTGAATCAATAATAACACAATTCTGATATCAAATCTCAATCAAATCATTTCTGAAAATCATACAAATTCCATAAACAGTCTGTTTCTAAATCTGACTTCAATTCTTTTATAATGTCTACGGTAGCAGAAACACCATATCTGAGTCATATTCAATTCTAGCAACATCATATTTTCAAAACATCTCAAAACGTAACAAAACTTACGTCCTTGTATAGCCCGAGTCGAGAGGAACACGGTGTCGTACTCGGATTTCAAAACAGACGGACGGATTTTACGTACACTCAAATCTCACACGAAAAGAGCTTTCTTCCCTCGGTTCTTTCTTCTTGATAAAGAGGGAGAATTGCTTGTTCTTTATATACACATATACTTACACGTTGCCTCCAAAACACCATGTGGCGATTTTTCATGGTGCATGCCGCGCGCATATGCGCGCACAAAGCCGCGCATATGCGCCAGTAGTGCTGTCCGGCATTTTCTGCATCTCGCGCATATGCGCCACTTTACTCGTGCATATGCGCCAAACATTCTGTCCCACCCGCGCATATGCGCCAATCCTTCTGGACCTTCCGCGCATATGCGCCATTTTCTTCGTGCATATGCGCCAAGCATAATCTTCCCACTTAATGAGATTTCTTCTTTCGGCTTTCCCGGTCAGATCCGTTCCGTCTATAATCATCTTAATTATCAACCATAGATTATAATAATCATTTCCAAATCTTTTCAGATTAACCGGATTAATTTCTCGGGCCTTACATTTCTCCCCCTCTTAGATCTGAGTTCGTCCTCGAACTCACAAGCAATCAATCCAAATTTATCAGAAAAAAAATGTATAACAGAGTTTAACATCCAAACTCGTTTCACTAACATCATTGTAAGGTATATCTCTGATTCCAATCTGAAATCAAAATTCAAGAATTATAATATCATATTCCTTTTTCAACTCGTTCTAGCCGAATCAATCCCGCATTACTGGCTATACAACATCCGTATATGCCAATCTGCAGTCTATAACCAAACAACACCACCTGTAGTTGTTATCCCATCGGTCTATCCCAATCTAGGACATAATTAATCTTCATCTTCCAATACCAATCGTCATCATCCGACATTGGTTTCTTAAATCTGTCCATTCTGAACTATCTCAATAACTATTGTCATACATTAAGTCACACAATGACAATATTCTATATAAACTAGTACTAACATCCAGTACTAAAGCTCTACAAATCTTTGTCAATATCTGGTAAATACACCCTGACTATCTGTCAATCTGTGAATAATCTGCACAAGAGAGCTTATGATATATTCTATCATAAGTACAATTTCATCAAAATCACAATCTGATATCATCTAATTCTTACATTCTCGTCAATCTGACTATTTCTTTGACATTGATCTATGCCATCTGGTTTTGTTTGTACGTAATCTGGTACAAACTAATAGATATAGATTGAGTAATCTGTCAATCATAATCATAATCTAAAGAAATGGCGGTAATTTCATTACGAAAGCCATAGAAATGTACTCCCATTTCTATTCAGAACTATACAAAAGTAATTTCATTACGAAAGTCATAGAAATGTACTCCCATTTCTATTCAGAACTACACAAAATCTGTAATAATCTTCTGATTTCTATCTTTTTGTCTTCTTCTGTTAGCAATTCAGACTTGTCAGTACAATTTCTGCCAACATTTCTGTACAACTTCTGTGACAACTGATCTGATTTGTCTATATCACCACTATCTGTTCGAATAACGCACATTCACAACTATCTGAATGAAAACTGAATCCATAACTGTTCGGTTCTGACGTTATCTGTGAATTCAGATTCGAACCATCCTGTATAAACAATTCAGTTAATCACATAAAATAAAGAAGAAATACCTACCTGGTATTCGGCTCTGACTATCAATATCAAAATCTGTAACCAATTATGAAACATTCTGATATCATAACATAATCAGTCCCATATAACACAAAATCAAATATCTGTTATTCTGACTGATGTTTTGTTCTGATTATTACAAACAAATTCTGAACATTCTGATCACATGTCTAACTGTTTACACTAATCTGTATCAAACACTGATTCACAATAACAGGAATATTACATCAGATTCAGAATAGAAAGAACCGATACAGATCTAGTACTCATAAAACAAAGATTGCGGCAACACTGATGATTCTGACTACTGATCAATCTTCACAGTGCCCAAATCATCTGTCATACCTCATCTGCAAATAGAATATGCTCCCAAACAATATAAGATGTCTCAAATACTGATTTAGATCAATCCCAATACGCAAGTAGATATAACATAATAAGGGAATAAGAGAATAAGGAAATCTGTAAAACTCAGAAATTCTGACTTTCTGACATTTCTACTAATGCTGATATATCTGTTACCTGTGTCGTTTATAGTTGCTGATTTCTGTCTCAACTGTGCAAATAATTCGGTATACCACTGCAGATATCACATATTCTGAATAAAATCTGTTTCAATTATGATTCATACCTGCCTAATTTCTGTATACAATAATCACGGTTCTCTGAATATTCAATAAAATCTTCAAATATTCAATTTAACCAATCAGATGCTGTTAACATATCAAATATCATGGATATAACAAGCATAAACTCATCAGAATATCCCTGAATCTAAGAGTTAGCAATCTGTACCCTTCTATTAATCTTCAATATCATTCTGTACTGAATTCTAAAACAACATTCAGTATCAGCTCTAGATTCAATTCTGAAATCTATCTTTCTGATATAAAGCAAATCTAAAATCTTATCTGACAAACATCAGTCAACTCATCTATCACTGGCAAATCTGTCACTATTAGACTCGATTTCAGTATATCTACCAAGCACATAAGGATACCATCCGTTCCTTTCTGTGATAATCGAGTCATAACAGTACAATGATCTAAGGAATTCTGGATCTAGAATCCTCATTTCTCAACTAGAGCTGATCTTAATCTTACCATTTCTGGAACACATTCCACAATATTTCTGTACTTGTTTAGCATTACATGTCAATAATGAAATCGAAATCATATAACACAAGTACATCATAATCTAACCCAATCTCGGGTTCATTTCACTGTAGTATATAACATGTCACAGAAATCTCTGATATCTATCTTTCTTTTCCCAGAATGCAGGAATCAATACTACAGTACAACCAGACTTAACAGGTACAACATATATCAATGCAGTTCTTTCAAAGATACTCATAATGAATGCATTAGTATACATCAATACATATGCAACATAATCATAGAGTAACAGTACCTGTCACTATATCATCAAGTGTCTCCTGGAGTTGTTCTTCGCTCACCATATCCATATGGTCCTGCTCCCTGAAATCTTCGGGAACCTCTCTGGGGACAAACTCTAGCAAAGTGCCCCGACTGTCGACAAATACGACAACTACCAGTAACTCCCAGGCATAGCTCCGTGGGATGTCTTCCTCCGCAATTCCTGCAATACACTCCAGCATAGCTCGGACTAGAACTACTGGAACTCGAGGAACCACTTCCTAACTTCTTGAATGGCTTCTTTTGAGCTTTCAGCAAATCTTGCTTTCCACTCGTACCACCGTGATCATATCGAAGAGGGGATTGCTGTGTCTGGGGTTGCTTCACACACAACCTTGTCAATTGTCTAATCAGACTCGCCTCCGCTCTCTTTGCTCTACTCAAGATATCAGCGAAATGATAAGGTCGTTGCAAATTCATAAATGCAACTACCTCTGAGTTCAACCCTCTGATGAACTGATTTACTAAAGCTTCATCATTTCCAGCTAGATGAGGAACAAAACGCATTAGAGTCGAGAATTTAGCAATATATTCATCAATATTTTGCTGTCCTTGGCTCAAATTCTCAAACTCCAATTTCTTGTCCTCTCGGTACGAAGCTGAAAAAAATCTTCGATAGAATTCAGTTCTGAATATTTCCCACGAAATCACTGTACCTCTCTGTGCCCACATTCTTGTACTAGTAATCCACCAACACCTGGCGGCTTCTCGTAACTGGTAAGGCACCATTTTAACCCTCTGTTCATCTGTACAATCAAGTAAATCAAACAAGATTTCTATATCATCAAACCAGTTCTGACAGTCTTCAGATGTCTCGGTACCACTCAGAATCGGCGGCTGTAATAACTCAAATTCTTTCATCTTTTCTTCTAACTGAGTTTCTGATATATCTCTCTGCTCAGACGAAGTACTGCCCTTTTCTGAAATTCTTCGAGGCGGTATATCTGAATATCAAACAGATTAGTACACAATCTATACAATCGGTCTCAGCCCTCCTCTGATCATATACCTCTGATCCAGACTCGGTTCTGATCCAGGCTTAGTAATTACATGCTGCAATCAACTCGGATAACAAGCAACATGTAATAGGGAAAGCAATAAATCATGCTAGCACCGACAATGTAGTCAACATTGAAATAAATCTCATGCTAGCAATCACATGCAAGGAAAGAAAATTCAATCTACCCTGCTCATTCTCTTCTATCTCAGTCGAATTCAATCTAAAAGATCTATCAGTTCTGACGATCTCAATCTAAAGGATCTATCGCTAAAGGAACCTTCAACTCTGGAACCTAATGCTCTGATTATCTTCTCCTAAATTATCTATCGCTCTGATACCACCTGTTGTGGGGACCCGGACGCTACTTATCTTCTTATTAATCATCTTTGGGGATTTAATTATCAGTCGTGATAAAACAGGGTCTAAAAATTTTTCTTTTTATAATAAAGTGCGGAAGGTAATGGCATCTACATAATATACATATCTGTATAAAACTACAGTTCAGTAGAAAAGTACAATACTGTACAACCTAAGTCTAAGGTTCAATTACTAAATTCAAGTAATAACCCAAGTCTGCTACAAGTCCGGAATCACCACGCTAACTCGTCTTCTCTGATCGTCATCTCGACCCTGATCCAGCCCCCACCTGTTGTCATGCACACATACAAAACAAGAAAACAGCCGGATAACTCCGGTGAGAACAAATCCCAGTATAAAACATGGTAAGCATGTATATAAATAAACTAATTCATAAAACATGCCGTCATGTAGAAACCCAATATATTTCATAATCTATGAAATTAAGCATGCAATTCAAATCAGATAACATGCATATAAACAATCTAAATCATAAAACATGCTAGCACATCTGAAAGCAATAACGATGGGTCCCATGATCTAGGAGCCACATCCATATAAGCATGCAGTCCTAATCATATCATGTCTAGACTCGACTCGATCTGGAACTCTAGGGATCCCGTGGTGAATAAGACGTCACTGGCTGTCACCTACCCTACCAATCGAGGTGCTGTACGTCTTATTCCTAGACTTCGGCCTGATCTGTATCCACATCTACGAAGGGGCGGTGATCTTCCCCTAAGCTGAGATATCGCCGAACATCTAGAAGTCTGGATGATCTCGCAGACTTTCCTATCTTAATGCATGAATACACAATCTGTAAACAAGCATAATCATCTTAATGCAATGCAACATGATCTGTAAACAAAGCATAATTGGATAAAACATAAACAAGAATATAGTATGTGATTTATTGGGCAACTCAAGGATGATTTCGATTGAGTTGTTTCTTCCCGAATATCACATGAATTATACCTTTGTCGTCCCCGTCTGACGAAGACGAAGTCTCGAAGTTCAGTCTGTCCATATCCGATCTGACATGACAATATAAATACACTGTATCAATGTGTAACTCAAAACACAAGATGTTTTGATCAATACTCAACTCAGTACAAAATCTGATTAATATCTGAACAAAATACAATCTGATTCATATCAACAATCTCTCGATATAATCTAAATCATATCTGAATCTGATCAATCTAATTTAACTGATATTTCAACGGCATAATAACACAAGCTTGTAATCCCGTCATTCTTAACATCACAATATCATACAGAATTCATAATATATTTCAGTACAATCTATAACTCAATATCTGTACACTCTGAATCAATAATAACACAATTCTGATATCAAATCTCAATCAAATCATTTCTGAAAATCATACAAATTCCATAAACAGTCTGTTTCTAAATCTGACTTCAATTCTTCTATAATGTCTACGGTAGCAGAAACACCATATCTGAGTCATATTCAATTCTAGCAACATCATATTTTCAAAACATCTCAAAACGTAACAAAACTTACGTCCTTGTATAGCCCGAGTCGAGAGGAACACGGTGTCGTACTCGGATTTCAAAACAGACGGACGGATTTTACGTACACTCAAATCTCACACGAAAAGAGCTTTCTTCCCTCGGTTCTTTCTTCTTGATAAAGAGGGAGAATTGCTTGTTCTTTATATACACATATACTTACACGTTTCCTCCAAAACACCATGTGGCGATTTTTCATGGTGCATGCCGCGCGCATATGCGCGCACAAAGCCGCGCATATGCGCCGGTAGTGCTGTCCGGCATTTTCTGCATCTCGCGCATATGCGCCACTTTACTCGTGCATATGCGCCAAACATTCTGTCCCACCCGCGCATATGCGCCATTTAAGTCGCGCATATGCGCCAATCCTTCTGGACCTTCCGCGCATATGCGCCATTTTCTTCGTGCATATGCGCCAAGCATAATCTTCCCACTTAATGAGATTTCTTCTTTCGGCTTTCCCGGTCTGATCCGTTCCGTCTATAATCATCTTAATTATCAACCATAGATTATAATAATCATTTCCAAATCTTTTCAGATTAACCGGATTAATTTCTCGGGCCTTACAATGTTGCTTAGCAATAGATCGACTTCTATTGCTGAGATTCGATATAATATACCAATGTCCAAGAACCGGGATCCCAAAACTAGACTAGATCAGAATCGAGTCAGATATATGAGTTTGATTTACAGTTTTATATTATTTCATGTTTCATATTGATACATGTGATTGATACTGTTATATGCTTTCTTATATGCTTTTATATGATTGCGTGTATACATTGTTTATACTGGGAATGTTATTCTCACCGGATTTATCCAGCTGTTATTGTGTTTTTATGTGTGCATGACAACAGGTTGGACATGATCAGGGTCAAGAAGAGGATGAGAGATCAATATTAGCGTGGAGATCCGGACCTAGAAGTAGAATAGGTTTCAGCACTTGATGTATAGTGATTGAACTCTAGTTTGACGTTAATGTATTTTGTACGAGACTTGTACTTTTACTTTGATGTTTATAGCAGATTGATTATAATATATTCCGCACTTGTATTTTTTTTAAAAAAAAAAAATTAGACCCAGTTTATTTAGTTGATCCAATTATTCCCAAAGAAGATTAAGAAATGAATTAGCATTCGGGTCCCCACATCTATGCCCTTATCAAGAAACGCAGTACATAACATCACGGATGCTAGTCTCGAGTTCAAGTGACTTTTATCCATGTTTTAGGCGGCTGAATCGACTAGGAACGAATTTAGATCATACAGTGTTTACAAATGAGTTTCAACTTCGAATTACGATTCATTTGTATTAAAGTATAATCAAGGTCTTTATCTATGTTATTCACCTGGGTATACAGATAAAGAAATAACAAACCATGAAAAGTTAAATTATATTAAAATAAAGATTCTTTATTACAGTTGAGTCAATAAATTCCCTAGCCAACCGTTGGCTTGCAGGGTATCTATCTAATAGTTTTGTGGTTATTAGTTGAATAAATTTTTTAGGATTTCATATAAGAAACAATTATTCGAAGACTACGACAATCTTTAGAAGTATAAAAACGCATAATTTTGGATTTTAGATATTGATATAATTGCAAGATTGTTTAGGAGAATTGAGTTTGGGCTTAATAAGCTTAAGATGATTGAACTTGAGGTTATGGGAAACCTATAAAATAGAATTAGGAACGCCAAGAACTTATGGGTAATTGTGGAATTTTTTTAATTAAGGGAAATTGGATTATTTTCTAGGAAAGTAGCAATTAATTTTGCAATTATTAAGAAATTTGGGGACTAGTTTAGCAATAAGTGAGAATTGGATGGTTTAAATGATATGAATTTTCGGTGATTTAGTCATGAAGGGATAATTAGAACCTTGTTATTGTTAGAGTAGATGCACGTCGAGCCAAGTGTTGGCCGAGTGTTCACAATGAAACTCTATGTATAAACAATCTTTATTTTAATAATATTTGAAATTATTATTTTGGCACATCTTTATGTGTATACCCATGCTAGTTGCATAGATAAAGCCCTTGAATATACAAATAGTAGAAAGAATATGAGATGCTCATATGATGAGTATCATGAAACTCATATTTGGAATACTGTATATTCTAAACAATTCCTAGTCGATTCAGCCGCCGCTAAGAAGGATATAGGCCGCTCGAGTTCAAGACTAGTATCTGCGATGTGAGTACCATGTTTCATTGGTAGGGGACATTGTGATGTCCGAGCATGCAGATAGGTGCTCCTGGTAGAGTACACTGAACAACCCTCCATAAAAGACTTTCCAAGTGGTTCTCACTTATCGAGTGGAAACGTCCTAGTTTATGATAGTACACCATTAGTCCTTATGACCCGGGATAACATTGAGACTCTATGTGCTAGCATGACACTTTGACTTGTTTACCTACTCTCAAGGGGTCATCAGGTGGCAAGGTTGGGTGTTCTGTCGAAACATATAGGAGTCGATGCATTGTAGTCGGGGATTCACCGCTTACCTTTACGTATGGATATCCTATGTGTTCTCATGTGTATGTAGGTTGAAATCTCTGATCAGAGTATGGTGGTAATTATGAAAGGGGTTTCATAGGTTAGACCATCGATGCAACTACGACATGACCCATAGTATCGATGCATTGACAACACTCGATAAACCAATGGTTGTCGAATCGATCGGGATATATGAGTTGAAAGGATCGTACTGTACGCTAACCATAATTGAATGGTTCTTGCAGGCACTATCATTTGATACCTAGGGAATCATGCAAGCGATGCTGCTAGGCGTTTAACATGATTGGTTGGGTACTATCAGACTTGAGTTCTGACATTCTTGTTATCAAGGAGTTGATAATTAAGAATGAAGCAATTGGGGTATGCTCGTATAAGGACATGTTTAGTCCGAATCACATGGAGATGTGAACCCACAGCTAGTTGTATCAATGAACCATTGAGGGCCACACAAGTACTGGCTTTCTAGATCCCGTTGAGAAGTAAAATAGTTCAATGTGTTGAACGACTTATAAAGGAGTTTATAATTTTAAATAAATAGAAGTATGACTTCTATAAGGAGAATGTAACTTTTAATTTGAGGAAGTGTTCCTAAATTAAAAGTTTGCCAAATAAATAATGTATTTGAAAATTGTGATTTTCATAAACATTATTATGGACTAAATTAAATTAATTCAAGTGTTGAATTAATTAAACATTAGTGGGCCTAGTAGAGTCCAAATAATTAAATTAATTCAAGTGTTGAATTAATTAAATCATATTGGGTCTTGTAGAGCCCAATAGTAAAATAATTATTCAACTAGTTACTTGAGTAAATTCAAGTAATGTTTAATTAGTCTCAAATTTGTTTGAGATACTTAAATTAAGTCAATGGATTTTTAATTGTTAAAAATCAAATAAAAATGCATGCATGGGAGGTGAAGAGTTGGGAGACAACTTTTTGTACAACCAAGGCATGGCATGCACATGCTTTAACTCAACTTTTTCAAGGACCAAGAAAAGTCTTCCACTCTCTCACTCTCCTCACAATGGCCGAAATTTTGGATGTATCTCTCCCTCAATTTTATCCCAATTTTTGTTCTTCAATTGTTGAGGAAACAATACACTTCTCAAAGAAAAATGCTCTAATTTTTCTAATGCAAAATTAGGGTGGTTCTAGCTAGTTGGTGGTGGGCTTAATATTTGAGCAAGGTGGGCTCAAAGGAAGCTTGAAGATTGTCTTGCCATTCAAGAGCTAAGGTGTTTACACCTTAGTTGGATCCATCATCAATCTTTTAAGATTGATAGGTACATTTCTAAAAAACCCTATGTATG
Source organism: Primulina eburnea (assembly GCF_022965805.1). Lineage (NCBI taxonomy): Eukaryota > Viridiplantae > Streptophyta > Magnoliopsida > Lamiales > Gesneriaceae > Primulina > Primulina eburnea. The sequence goes on from NC_133117.1 coordinate 12,914,482, forward strand.
AGATTTTGGTGTTTTTGTATATGCTACACACTAGTATAGTGGTGCTCGAATTTTTCTTGTAAAAAATCGAAATTTTGTTGCTTCCGTTGCGGATTCGGGCACCCTAAAATCGATCCCTTTCAGTTATATCTGGGTTAAAATAATAAGGAATGACAATCAAGGGCATTGTAGGATGATTCAATATTGGGCTTGAAAATTTAGGCATTAGTGAAATAATGTTGTGGTAAATTAAGAATTTAGAGTGATAACGATTTAAGATAAAGTTGATCAATTAGTCACGTTATAAGAATAGACATTTAGTTAACCTATTTTTGAGAACTTTTGAGGTATCATAAGTTTTAGTCACGATCTTAAAGAGTTAAAATTACATCTTTGTTAGGGTTAAATTCTTTTTAGAAAGTGGGGTATGATGGATGGTTAGGTTACTTGAAATATGCATGTAATAAACGAGGTAGTCACCTTGTCTTGAGGAATTTTTGGAAAGGCATTAAGAAATTCGGGAATTAATGAATATGTGTGTTGGAATTATGTTATCTAATACTATTTGGGTTGCGCAAGCTTGAATTTCAAGTTTATGAAATAGGTGTTCATACAAAACTTTTGGGCGGAATAAAAACCAAAAGGAATTAGTTGTGTTCCACGTAGGTTATCAATGAATGAATATGAAGATATTTTTATCGAGTAAGACATCCAAAATCCTGATATGGAGATTCTAGAATTCTACGAATTTTAAGCGAAGTTGAATTATTAAATTTAGTCTAATGCTAACATGGGATAACTTATTAAGTTTTATACGGTAGTATTTATTAAGCATTGAGGATATGTAAGAATGCGACATTCGTTTCAATGATGAAAATACAAGGGTCGTTTGTTCTCAACTTTATTGTAATTGTGAAGAGAAAAGTTTAAGCATGTAATCGATGCTAGAAAGGAATTATTATATAGGTAAAATATCGATATTATATATTTGTTTTTTATGGATTAACATTACTTGAAATTTAAGATTTCCAACAATTTTATATTTGGAATATACTTGTAAATAGATAAGTTACGTTAGTTTGGTACCGTAAGATAAAGATTTGAATCAAGGATCTTAGGCTAATAGTATTATGTGTTTGAGATAAGGTTTAACTTTTAAGTGTATTACCGATGAGAGAAATCGATTAGTAAATTATGGTGCTAAGATATCTTAAGTTGAACTGCATAAATGCTAATATTTGGATTTAAAGTCTTAGCACACCATGAGTTCAATAAATTTAAGAGATGATGCTTTTGAGATTTTAATATTGAAATATAATAGATCGATAAATATTATGGGTATAATATAAGAAAAGTAAGGTGCGATAAGTTTGGACATCCATTTTTAGTATAAAAAATTACGATAAAAGTAAAAATTCGAGGTCATAGTGGAATAGAACTAAGTCGTCATAGGTCGTTTTAAGTTGAGATGCGCAAACGAGGGTTTGGGTAGGCAAGTTGATTAGGACTGAGGAGACATAAGGACAGTTTCACACTTATTTTATCATAGTATCGCAGCGGAAACGTGGATTATTGGGGTAATAGAATTAAGAGTTTAAACTTGTTGAATATCAAGGATAAGCGAATTTCGTCCCACGAAATTCAATTTAAGGGGGATAGATTGTAACGTCCCGAAAATTTGAAGGTCCACTCTTGTATGTTTTATTAAATGGTTTCAATGCATTAAATGCATGTTTATTGCATGAATATGTGTTTTAATTCATGGTTTATTTAAGTTTCATGCATAAGTGATTTTAGTAGTTTTCGCACTCGAACGAGCAACGGATACCGAAGATAATTAAGGAAAATGTTTTAATTAAATAATTAGTTTTAATTATTTAATATATGGTGTATTTAATTGTGATTTTTGAAAATGGGCCTTGGTAGAATTTTTTTACTCTTCGGGTCATATTTTAACCGGTACGCAAAATTTAGCCAGTATTTAACAACGGAGACTTTCTTGAGGGCTTGGTCAATATTCTTAAAAATGTACCTAAATAAAATATTTTTCGAGAGTGTTTTTGGGCTTGACGGGTTTATTTTATTGCTTAATGGGCCTTAAACCCTTTTAACTCCTTGAATTATTATTATTGACCCATTAGTATACAATTATATTAACCTAAACACTCAATTATCTAATCCCTAACCTAATTCCCACTTGGTGGCCGCCCCCTCCATATTCAGCAGCAGCCTCCCTCATAAAAATGCTGCAACACCTCAATTTTCTCTCAAGGATTTTCAAAATATTTCACCCCCGTTCTCTAGCATATTGTACGCAAAGGCAAGCCATGTACCTTATTTTTCTCACAAATCACATCATGATAAGCATTTTTAATAGTTTTTTGCATGGTATTACGTTGATCCATTGAATTGCATGGTGTTACTAGGGTTTTACATGAAAATATGCATTTAATCGGTTGTGTGCTCACGTTTTTCTTTATGCATGAAAGGGCTGCTTGGTTAAGGCTTGTAAGGGCTGTGCACATTCATATCAAGGGTGTCAAGGTGCTGGAGTTGAATTTTAATCGAGCCATGGGAGAGCCGATGGAATCCTAGGGTGTTTGGTGATGCTTAGACGATCAGGTGAGGAAAGGAAGAGGGGCTCGCCTGCGTGGGTTGAACCAGGCCATAGTGCGGGTCTTGGTGAGTCCAATCCATGGTCTAGGGAGGTTCACGCGTGGTTGGTTGCGAGCCGAGAGTGGAACGAGTACGCGTTCTTCGTGTAAGGGCTCGAGTGAGTTGTTGTTGTAGTATCATGCACGGCAGCGTGTATGGCGTCTGTAGCCATGGGTTGGTTGGTCCAGTAGAGGGCCCACGGGTTTTTTCTTTGTCCTCCGGTGTTCTGGGTCAGGGATGGTCCGGCTTAGCGTGGGCTAGGTTAGAATATTTGAGGGTTAGGTGCACTAGGGTTGTTGGTGGATAAGGGAAGAATTTTCCAGCAGTTATTTGGCCATTTCCAAGGGTCTTAGGTGGTCTGAAACAAGTTGTTTAGGGGCTGGTATGGTGTGTTTAAGGTGCGGTTTGAGTTGGGAAAAGTTAGGTTGAGTTCCGTGTTGATTCGGGTTAAAACCGGGACTCAGTCCAAGTTTTAAAATGAATCGTATAAGTTATGAAACGGGCTCAAGGTTACGTCTAGGAAATGATTATACATATGTTTTGAGGTGTTTTAAAAAGTTTGGTTGACTTCGGGTTGAAATTTTGAGGTCCAGGGGTAAAACAGTCATTTATGGTTTCTAGAGGTAAAATGATCATTTTGCACCTGGGTCGAGTTTGCAATCCTGACAGCGCCCTAAACACAATTTGATATGTTTTAAATGTTTATGTTATCAAGAACATGACTTGTTATGCTAATATGAAAAATACCTTGATGCTTGATTTTTAAAAAAATTACATATATGCATTATTTTTATAAATGATGAATATGATGACATGTTTTGAAGGATAAGATGTAGAGGTCCAAAATTCGTATTTGTAAATTTGCGGAATAATTGAAAATTATTCTTCAAAAATAAATAACTTGCCTCATTCATAAAATAAACTAATAAAAGGTTTAATGTTAAAATAGCAGCGGAAGTAAATATCTGTTTTTCAAATCAAAAACTTAAAATAATTCATCGTGATAAAAATGTTTGAGCATAAAAATAGTAAATGAACTGAAGGATGAGGTCATCGGGTTCCTACTACTGTCGACCCAAGATGGCTCATTAGTCCCTGCCCTCGGTCCCGACCTCATCAGTACCTACAACAATCAAGTCTAGTGAGTCTAAAGACTCAGCATGCATATATCATAGATAACAAGTAAATATATCAAAAAATTTCATGCCATGTAAAGATTTTATATCGTAAAGCGTAACGTGAAAATCGTGTCATGAATAATTATAAATACGTGCATAACTGAACTGAAAATCGTAAGCGAAATGTTTGCTCGATAGAGCCCTGTCATGAAATAGCATATAATAATTTTCTGTTGAGAATATGTTCTACGCAAGGGTCCCATAACATGAACTGAATCGTCTGATCAGACTAAACCACAGTATACTGGGCGGTAGAGATCATCATAGCCCTTGGACTGGATATCTGTACCCATACATGAACATGAACTGAACCGGTCAGTGACCACCGGATGAAGTAATAATCCCATGATAAGCTGCAATCCCATGACTGTGAAGTGGCCACAAGCAATATCGCATATATCTCAAAAATGAACATTTTATATTTTTATACACGTAATATAATTAAATATCCTTTTATTTTACCAAATGGGTTGGATCGTTCCCATGCTCGCTGCGACCTAATTCTAACGTGAGAAAAATTCAAATAATCTTAACTTGAGTATGACTTCGTAATTGAACCCAAAAACGGGGCCAACTAGACCAACAACTTAAATTCTAACCATGACTCCTTACAAACCCGAACCAACATCGAACCATCATTTAGTCATGATTAAAATACACCTAAAACGATAAAATAAAACTCCTAAAATTGTACAAGTCGAAATTTGGTGAATGGAGGCCAAAAACAAGAAACGCTCTTGCGAGAGTCAGTTTGGTACATTGCACCGTAAATTCTCGTACGACCTCTAAACTTAACCGAATCACAAACGGCCAAAAACATGACGTTTCTAACATGATAAGGTACTGTCCAGTCCAAGTCCATAGGCTTAAATCCAACCAAGAACTCAAACATGCCTCTGAACCAAAGCACCAAGTTGTTGTCCAAAATTACACCAGCAGCGCTTGCACTTGCATCGCTTCGTTTGCGAGACTATTGGCCATTGGGGCTTGAACCACCGACCAGAGCCTCTTACCAACACCAAGGTGTGGCTTGAACCATGGCTAAGGGCCCTAGGGCAGCCACAATCCAAGCAACACCAGAAACATCACCACGCTTCCAACCAAGAACCAAACTGCACACGTGGGACGTCTTGCTTGTTTTGTTGTCAAATGAAGGATCCAATGGCTATGAGGTTAACCATGGTCCATGCTAGACATGCTAAGGTGTTTCATGAGTCATGGCTAAGGGCTAGAAGCCAACCACAACCCACTTGACACCACAAAACCGAAACTCCACACACTCGACCATAACCATAATTTTAAAACCGAAGGGGCTGTTCTTGTTTTATTTTACAAATCGAGGGGGACATGAACCAAGCCATGAATGGGCATCTTGGTAATGTCCTGGACATACCAAGGAGGGTTTCTAACCATGGCTACAACCCCTAGGGCAGCCAAGATCAGAATCTTCACCGTAGACAATAAACATGCAAATGAGGACACAAAAATGACATGCTGGGGAGTTGCTGTCAAATCGTGATGCAAGGGGGGGAAGGGGCTGAAACCAATGGACAAATCCCTTCCTAACACTCCCTAGTTCATGTATAAAAGCAGCCTTGAGCGCCTGGAATGATCCACCCCTGAAATTAAAAGAAAACATACCAACGTGAAGCATGAAGGGAAACAAAAATCTGTGCAGAATTTTCTTGTTGCTGAAAATTTCGGTTTTTGTCTTCTTAATCATGCATGTTTCAAAATAAATATAGGACTTGATTGAAGAGCAAGGAATAACATATACATGCCTTGGATTTGTTTTGAAAGAAAACAAACTGATTACGACGACGCGGCGTGGAGGAGACGGAGTTGCTTTGCTTCTTGTTTTTCTCTCTCGATTCTCACGATTTCTCTAGTGTTTTCTCTCAGTTTTTCTTGATGAAAGTCTACTGGATTTCGAAGAAATGGATGGAGGAAATGGCTAGGGAAAATGAAGGGAAGGTTGCAAGATAAAAGAGAATTAAATTGCAAGATCAAATCTTGCTTTCTTTGAATTTGTGAGATAAGGAAATGATAGTGCTATTATTTGATTTGATTGAAGGGGTGGCCGATTTTTCTAGTCTAGATGCAAGGTAGAAATATTGCTTATTTGTTAATTAGTGAAGATTAAATGGTGAGGGAATTATCTCCAAGAAAAGTTAAGGAAAGAAATAAAATGGTGAGTTGTTAAACAAATATCAAATCTTTCTCCAAGGGAGGTGGCCTATTTTTCTTATCAAAAGTGAGGGTAATAAAATTGCTGAATTAATAATTATTGAGGATTTAAAGTTGAAGGAATTATTATACCTATGAAGGGATAAAGAAAGATATCCAAAAATTGTGAGTTGTCAAATAAAAATTTAAATCTTCTAATTGTGTCCGATATTATGTTATTAAATGGAGGGAAAAAATTGCTTAAATATGTATTTTAAATCTTTAAAATTTTATCTACTCATTAAATATTTTAGTGAATTAACAAATTAATTATTGAACTTAAAAGAACTTATTTACTACTTATCTCAAATTACTTAAATAATTCATTACACATTCTTTCACATTAAAATAAATTATTATTTATCTTAATTAAATTCTAGGAATGTCTTCTTATTATTAAATTTTATCTCAATACTCCAACTCCAGTCTGTCTTCACTTATTTAACTGAAAAGATAGCAACTAAGCTACTGCATAAAATAATTAAATTTAAAGAAAAGAATTTAAATCATCATGCATAAAATCATTTCAATTTAAATAATAGTAATTATGCATGGCTTATACGTAGTCTGATTTACGGGTTCTACAACTCTCCCCCCCTTAAAAGAAATTTCGTCATCGAAATTAAAACTTACCGAATAACTCGGGATACCGACTCCTCATCTCTGGCTCAGATTCCCATGTAGCTTCCTCCTCTGAATGATTAAGCTATTTGACTTTCACTCGCTTAACCAGTTTTTTTCCGAAGCTTCTTCTCCTGTCTGTCTAAGATTTGCACTGGTCTCTCTTCATAAGACAGGTTTGCAGTGAGCGCAACGGGTCCAAATTCAAGACATGCGAAGGATTTGCCATATACTTCCTCATCATAGAGACGTGGAACACATTGTGTACTACGGCCAGATTCGGCGGAAGAGTAACACGATAAGCTAGCGTCCCAACTCTGTCGAGGATCTCAAATGGTTCGATGAATCTCGGACTGAGCTTTCCTTTCTTCTCAAATCGCATGACACCCTTCATAGGTGCTACCTTCACAAAAACATGGTCGCCAACGGCAAACTCTAGGTCGCTCTTCCTTTGATCCGCATAACTCTTCTGTCGACTCTGAGCAGTCCTCATCCTATCACGGATCTTGACTACTACATCGGCAGCCTGCTGAATGATCTCCGGACCCAACTCTGATCTTTCCCCTATTTCATCCCAATGAACAGGCGATCTGTACTTACGACCATACAATGCTTCAAACGGAGCCATACCTATAGACGACTGGAAGCTGTTGTTATAGGTCAACTCTACCAATGGCAAATTCGACTCCCAACTCCCTGAGAAATCGATGACACAAGCACGGAGAAGATCCTCCAAAATCTGGATAACTCTCTCTGACTTCCCATCTATCTGAGGGTGGAAAGTTGTGCTAAACAACAACTTCGTACCCACTTGCTGAATGCAGACTCTTCCAAAATGCGGAAGTGAATCTAGGATCTCTGTCCGACACTACTAGAAACAGGAATACCGTGAAGTCTGACTATCTCTCGGATATACAACTCTGCATACTGAATCATGGTGAAAGTCTTCTTGATAGGCAAGAAGTGTGCTGATTTGGTAAGACGATCAACAATCACTCAGATAGCATTTGATCCTCTGACTGACTTCGGTAAACCGGTCACGAAGTCCATGGTAACATTCTCCCACTTCCACTTGGGAATAGGAAGAAGGCTTGAGCAAGCCTGTTGGTCTCTGATGCTCCGCTTTCACTAGCTGACATGTCAGACACTCGGATACAAAACTTTTGATATACTTCTTCATTCCTGGCCACCAATACAACAACTGCAGGTCTTTGTACATCTTTGTAATCCCAGGGTGAATAGAGTACGGCGACATGTGGGACTCGGATAAAATATCTGCTCGAATAGAATCACTGCTAGGAACCCACTTTCTGTCTCTATATCTAACAATACTGTCGCTAACTGTATAGAAAACACTGCCCTTGGCCTCATCTCTCTGCTTCCACTTTGCCAACTGCTCATCTGCTGACTGACCACTGCGAATACGGTCTAGAAGGGAAGACTGAATCGTCAAAGTAGATAGACGGGGAACTCTACCTCGAGTATAAGTCTCTAGATCGAACCTTTGTATCTCAGACTGAAGAGGCCTCAAAACCGCTAGATGAGCCATCACTGCGACTTTCCTGCTCAATGCATCCGCAACTATATTAGCTTTACCCGGGTGGTAGCTAATGTCACAGTCATAGTCCTTCACTAGCTCCAACCCACGCCTCTGACGCATATTCAGCTCTTTCTGCGTAAAGAAGTACTTGAGGCTCTTATGGTCGGTAAAGATCTGGCACTTCTCTCCGTATAAATATTGCCTCCAAATCTTCAAGGCAAATACTACGGCGGCCAACTCTAGATCATGGAAGGGTAATTCATCTCATGTATCTTCAACTGTCGAGAAGCATACGCTATCACCTTCTGATGCTGCATAAACACTGCGCCTAGACCGAGCTTCGAAGCATCGGTATACAAAACAAAGTCTCTGGCCTTGACGGCATGGCCAATACTGGCGCTGAGATAAGAGCTTGCTTCAAAGTATCGAAGCTCTTCTGACACTCGTCGCTCCACTCAAATTTCGCATTCTTCTTTGTCAACGATGTGAGTGGAACTGCGATAGAGGATAATACCTGAATAAACTTCTGATAATATCCTGCTAGCCCAAGGAAACTACGGATCTCTAATGCATTCTGCGGCACAAGCCAATCTCTGACTGCTGCAAATTCGCTGGGTCTACCTCAATACCACTGCTAGAAACGATGTGGCCTAAGAACGCCACCTTCTCTAACCAGAATTCGCATTTACTGAACTTCACGAATAGCTTATGCTTCTGTAGGGTCTGCAAAACTGCGGTCAGATGTCTGCTGTGATCCTCTTGAGTATTTGAGTAGACGAGAATGTCTTCTATGAATACTATCACGAACTGATCAAGATACGGCTGAAATACGCGATTCATTAGATCCATGAAGATCGCTGGCACATTCGTCAAACCGAACGGCATCACAAGGAACTCGAAGTGGCCATATCGAGTCCTAAAAGCAGTCTTGAAAACATCGGCATCTTTCACCTTCAACTGGTGATAACCAGAACGAAGATCAATCTTTGAGAAAATTAAATCTCCCTCCAACTGATCAAATAAATCCTCAATCCTCGGGAGTGACTATTTGTTCGTCACTGTAACCCTGTTCAATTCTTGGTAGTCAATGCAAAGCCTCATCGTACCATCCTTCTTCTTCATAAACAAGACCGACGCGCCCCATGGTGAAAAACTCGGGCGAATGAACTCCTTGTCAAGAAGTTCCTGAATCTGCTTCTTAAGTTCTTCCATCTCTTTCGGTGCTAATCAGTACGGTGCTTTCGATATTGGAGCCGTACCTGTCATAAGCTCAATGAAAAACTCCTTCTTTCGCTCGGGTGGCATACCAGATACGTCCTCAGGAAAAACGTCTAGAAAATACCTAACAATTGGGACATCGGAGGCTGACTGATTGGGTGCCTCGGGAACGGATACAAAAGTCGCTAAAAGCGCCCGACACCCTCTATGCATGAGCTTTCTAGCCTGGACACAAGATATCAAACGCGGTAAATAAAAGTACCTGTCTGGCTCGAATAAGAATTGCTCGATCCCAGGAGGTCGGACTAGAACAGATCTCTGCTGGAAGTCGATCAAAACTTTGCTCCTTAATAGCCAGTCCATCCCCAGGATAATGTCAAACTCTGGCATCGGCAAAACGATAAGATCCGCATAAACAAGATTGCCATGAAGCTCGAGGTCTATGTCTCGGATCACATTAGTAGCTGCCATCTCCTCTCCCGAAGGCAGTACTACTGAATAGGCTATATCTAGCCCAATGATCTTGACCTTGAGAAAATTAGCAAAGGTATCCGCTGCATGGAGTGCAAAAAATCTGTCTTGGGTAGGCAGACTCCCCTGTGGCCATTGCTGCAGCAAGTGGTCTGGACTACCACACTTGTAACACTTCCCTGAACCATACATATGCTCCAGCATGGCGGCGTGTGCACCTAGGACAGACTGATTGCTCAAAAGTCGTCGGGACTGCTCTTCCCCGCTGCTGCTGATGTCCTCTGTTCCTGGGTGGGCCGTGGAAAGGCCTTTTATTTGGGGGCTGCTGCTGAGGAGGAGGGCGGTGTGGAACTTGGACTGGTCACTTGCCCTGGCGGTCTCTTTCTATATCCTGCTGATCCTGCTCTGCAGCTAGAGCTCTGGAGACAGCGACATCATACGTATTAGGGCCAGCCACCCTAACATCACGGCGCAAGATCGGCCGTAGACCATACAGAAAGTGTCTCAGCTTTGCTCCGACATCGTTGGCAATCAGGGGCACAAAATGGCAACCCCTCTCAAACTTACGGATGAAATCCGTAACGGTCATATCTCTCTGCCTCAGGTCATGAACTCCCTGGTCAACCTGGAACGCACCTCGTCAGTAAAATATTTCGAGTAGAATACCTCGGTGAAGCGTGTCCAGCTCAGAGTAGCTAAGTTCAGGGCTACGGATGCTCCTTCCCACCATAAGCGGGCATCTCCTCCAAATAGATTGGTCGCACAACGGACCCTATCCTCGTCTCTAAACTCCATGAACTCGAAATAACCTCGAGGGACTTAATCCAGCCCTCGGTGATCATGGGATCTGCAGTCCCTGAAAACTCCTTCGGTCTCATCTTCATGAACCGCTCATAGGTAGCCTCAGGCCCTGCCGGCCTGGTTGCCACAGCATTGTTCCCCACAAACTGTGCGAAGAACTGAGTCATCTCAGCTAACATCTGGGCATTCATTTCCGGTGGAGGTGGAGGTGGTAAATCTCTCTCCTGCCTCTGATTCTCACCGTCCTCTTAGTGAGGCTCATCATCTCTCGTGCGCTCAAGAACGCGTCTAGGAGGCATACTGTTCCATACATAACCCATACGTAACTAACATGCATAATCTCTATTATTTCTTTAATTTAAATAAATACTGCGTAATCAAAATCTTAACGTAAAATATTTCATGAAAACATGCTGTTAGAATAACTCATGCTTTAAAATAAATGCGTAAACGTAAAACTTATAGACCGAAGACGTGACTTTGTGAGCTTCTCGAGGTCAGTAGTAGTACAACCTTTTACAAGAACATAGGCTCTGATACCAACTGTAGAGGCCCGAAGTTCGTATTTGTAAATTTGCGGAATAATTTAAAATTTTTCTTCAAAAATAATTAACTTGCCTCATTCATAAAATAAACTGATAAAAGCTTAATGTTAAAATAGCAGCGGAAGTAAATATCTGTTTTTCAAAACAAAAACTTAAAATAATTCATCGTGATAAAAATGTTTGAGCATAAAAATAGTAAATGAACTGAAGCATGAGGTCCTCGGGTTCCTACTACTGCCGACCCAAGATGGCTCACTGGTCCTCGCCCTCAGTCCCGACCTCATCAGTACATACAAAAATCAAGTCTAGTGAGTCTAAAGACTCATCATGCATATATCATAGATAACAAGTAAATATATCATAAAATTTCATGACATGTAAAGATTTCATATCGTAAAGCGTAACGTGAAAATCGTGTCATGAATAATTATAAATACGTGCATAACTGAACTGAAAATCGCAAGAGAAATGTTTGCTCGATAGAGCCCTGTCATGAAATAGCATATAATAATTTTTTGTTGAGAATATGTTCTACGCAAGTGTCCCATAACATGAACTGAATCGTCTGGTCAGACTAAACCACAGTATACTGGGCGATAGAGATCATCACAACCCTCAGGCTGGATATCTGTACCTATACATGAACATGAACTGAACCGGTCAGTGACCACCAGATGAAGTAATAATCCCATGATAAGCTGCAATCCCATGACTGTGAAGTGGCCACAAGCAATATCGCATATATCTCAAAAATGAACATTTTATATTTTTATGCACGTAATATAATTAAATATCATGTTTTATTTCACCATATGGGTTGGATCGTTCCCAGGCTCGCTACGACCTAATTCTAACGTGAGAAAAATGCAAATAATCTTAACTTGAGAATGACTTCGTAATTGAATTAAAAAACGGGGCCAACTAGACCAACAACTTAAATTCTAACCATGACTCTGTACCAACCTGAACCAACATCGAACCATCATTTAGTCATGATTAAAATACACCTAAAATGATAAAATAAACTCCTAAAATTGTACAAGTCGAGATTTGGTGAATGGAGGCCAAAAACAAGAAACACTCTTGCGAGAGTCAGTTTGGCACATTGCACCGTAAATTCTTGTACGACCTCTAAACTTAACCGAATCACAAACGGCCAAAAACATGACCTTCCTAACTTGATGAGGTACTGCCCAGTCCAAGGCCATAGGCTAAATGCCAACCAAGAACTCAAACATGCCTCTGAACCGAAGCACCAAGTTGTTGTCCAAAATTACATCAGCAGCGCTTGCGCTTGCATCGCTTCGTTTGCGAGACTAATGGCCATTGGGGCTTGAACCACCGACCACAGCCTTTTTCATAACACCCCAAGGTGTGGCTTGAACCATAGCTAAGGGCCCTAGGCCAGCCACAATCCAAGCAACACTAGAAACATTACCACGCTTCCAATCGAGAACCAAACTGCACGTGAGGGATATTTTGCTTGTTTTGCTATCGAATGAAGGATCCAATGGCTATGAGGTTAACCATGGTCCGTGCTAGAAATGCTAAGGTGTTGCATGAGTCATGGCTAAGGGCTAGAAGCCAACCACAACCCAATTGGCAGCACAAAACCGAAACTCCACACACTTGACCATAACCAGAATTTTAAAACCGAAGAGGCTGTTCTTGTTTTATATTAAAAATCAAGGGGGACATGAACCAAGCCATGAAAGGGCATATTGGTCACATCTTAGACATACCAAGGAGGGGTTCTAACCATGGCTACAGACCCTAGGGCAGCCAAGATCAGAATCTTCACCGTAGACAATAAACATGCAAATCGGGACACAAAAATGACATGCTGGGGAGTTGCTGTCAAAAAGTGATGCAAGGGGGGGAAGGGGCTGAAACCAATGGACAACTCCTTTCCCAACACACCATAGTTCATGTCTAAAAGCAGCCTTGAGCGCCTGGAACGAGCCACCCCTGAAATCAAAAGAAAACATACCAACGTGAAGCATGAAGGGAAACAAAAATCTGTGCATAATTTTCTTGTTCTTGTTGCTGAAAATTTCGGTTTTTGCCTTCTTAATCATGCACATGAAATGTTTCAGAATAAATATTGGACTTGATTGAAGAGCAAGGAATAACATATACATGCCTTGGATTTTTTTTGAAAGAAAAAAAACGATTACGATGACGCGGCGCGGAGGAGACGGAGTTGCTTTGCTTCTTGTATTTCTCTCTTGATTCTCACGATTTATCTAGTGTTTTCTCTCGGTTTTTCTTGCTGAAATTCTACTGGATTTCGAAGAAATGGAAGAAGGAAATGGCTAGGGAAAATGAAGGGAAGGTTGCAAGATAAAAGGGAATTAAATGGCAAGATCAAATCTTGCTTTCTTTGAAATTGTGAAATAAGGAAATGATAGTGATATTATTTGATTTGATTGAAGGGGTGGCTGATTTTTCTAGTCTAGATGCAAGGTAGAAATATTTCTTATTTGTTAATTAGTGAAGATTAAATGGTGAGGGAATTATCTCCAAGAAAAGATAAGGAAAGAAATAAAATGGTGAGTTCTTAAACAAATATCAAATCTTTCTACAAGGGAGGTGGCCGATTTTTCTTATCAAAAGTGAGGGTAGGAAAATTGTTTAATTAATGATTATTGAGGATTTAAAGTTGAAGGAATTATTCTATCATGAAGAGATAAATAAAGATATCCAAAAATTGTGAGTTGCCAAATAAAAATTTAAATCTTTTAATGGTATCCGAAATTATGCTATTAAAATGGAGGGAAAATATTGCTTAAATATTGTATTTTAAATCTTTAAAGTTTTATCTACTATTAAATATTTTAGTGAATTAACAAATTAATTATTGAACCTAAAAGAACTTATTTACTACTTATCTCAAATTACTTAAATAATTCCTTACACATTAAAATAACTTACTATTTAGCTTAAATAAATTCTTGGAAAATTTTCTTATTATTAAACTTTATCTCAATACTCTAACTCCAGTCCGGCCTCACTTATTTAACTGAAAAGATAGCAACTAAGCTACTGCATAAAATAATTAAATTTAAAGAAAATAATTTAAATCCTCATGCATAAAATCATTTCAATTTAATAATAGTAATTATGCATGGCTTATACGTAGTCTGATTTAAGGGTTCTACATGAGAGTTTGTTGTGAGTAATACGAATACGATGATATGTAAGGCCAATGCTCAATGAATGGGTATACTATCGCTGAAATGAATGTTTAGCTTATAAATGGATGACTAAAATGAATGTTTAGCTTATTTAAAGGTTTTTGAGCGGGTGTATTTTCCGCCATAGCTTTTTTTTAAAAAAATGTTTCAGTAGCATTTTAAAATCAGTAGATGTTTTAAAAATAATTCAAAAGAAACATGCAAAAATCCTGACAAACCATCAACATGTAAAAACTAAAGTGCATTGATATTTCCAAGATTTCTCCTAACTATTAAACATATGTACGGAAAATTATGGTTATCGGGTTAGCTGCCCACATCCAGCCCTGCCTACTCAGCCTTCGGCGCCTCCAAGTCTCCTCATCAATATGCTCATCTACATCATTCACACATAGTGAGTCTAAAAACTCAACACACCTAAATCCTTATAATAAATACATATACATAACATGCAACTGAAACATCCAGTACTTTTAACCTTTAAAATCCTACTGAATTATTTTTTTTTGAAACATTAAATTCAAAATTCATATTTAAAATAACTTAAAATTTTCGTCATCTAAAATAATTTAAAATTTGAAATCTCAAGTGCATAAAATTCCAAAACTCGTTAATTAATCAAAAACCCTACATCAACCTTTAACAAGATCAAACTAACCTCAAAATAAAGCAAGAAAGTCTCTAATTAAATCATTAACAAAATCTTTTAAACTTTAACTATCAAGCTAATGCGAAAAATAATGTCCCTCGAGAGTGTACTGCTGGACTCGATCCACTCAAGCGTCAACGCCTCCCTCAATCTCATCCTCACCTGCAACATTAAAACCTAGTGAGTCTAATGATTTAGCACGTTCTAAACATGAGTAGCAAATAATACATATACAAGCACATGTTGTAATGCCCGAGATTTATTTTGCTATTAATCTGTGATTATTGATTGATGAATCGATATGATTAGGAAGGGCCACCGAGACATGATTTTGTATAGCATAAGAAGAATTGATGTGCGAGGACAGTACCTCTCGCGCACATGCGCGAGATGGGAAGAGGACCTCGCGCATATGCATGAAGGGTGTACGCGCATATGCGCGAGCTGTGCTGAAAGTCAAATGCAGGTCCAGAGAAGTTGGCGCATGTGCACCGAGAAGGGCGCGCATATGCACGAGGAGTCCAGTAGCCATGATGTATTCCAGAGGATGTCGCGCACATGCGCGGAAGAGGGGCGCGCATATGCGCGAGCTGCTGTGATGTTACGCACCGAGACACTGCGCGAGACATGCAGCTTAAAGGATGAGCCATTTGTCCTTAGACTTGCAAGATATAAGTATAATTCCTTCATTCTTCAGTAATGGCAAGGAAGAAACAATCGAGAGGTTCCAGAGAAGAATTGAGTTCCTTCGAAGACTAGAAATCGATTTGTTCAAAATCCGTCCGTCCGATTTTCGATCCGAGTTCAGTACTGTGATCCTCTCGAAAAAGGCTTTGACAAGACGTAAGTTTTACTACGTTTTGATATGATTTGAAATTATGATATTGAAGGAATCGGATATGATTCATATATGATGTTCTTGACATGTTAGACATCGTATAATTGAAACCAGATTGAAGAACAGATATTGTATGTTATTGTTCTCATTTTCTAGCTTATATGGCATGAGTTGTGCAGAATTCTTGGGTTAGGACATGCATATGATTGTTGTTATGAATAGGTGATATTGATTTTACGATGTTTAAGTTTTCGGTATATCAAGACTATGCAATTATGCCGTCGAAATATATATCGAGATTTAGTATTGAACTTTACACATCTTACTTAAGTTGTACATTGGCATAATAGTCCGTATCAAACATGTTATTTCAGATTTGTATTGAAGGTTTCGAAGATGAGATTGATTTCATCCAACCAAACATCGAGAAAAGATAGGTATAAACAAATGTTGAACCGGGAATAAGAACTCGAATTAGATCCGATTTGAGTTTCCCAAAACCACATGCTAGATTCTTTATGCTTTGATATGTTTATACATTACCTATTGAGTTATAGAAATGCACTTGAGATAGATGAATCCTTGGCAGAGGTGCCAAGTTACTGGATGTTCGGTGGTATCGATGTATGTAGGAGAAGATCGACTCCTATTGTAGATATTCGATACAGAGAGGACCGAAGTCTGGGAATAAAACATACCGCCACCCGATTGGGAGAGTAGGAAGATTTGTTACGTCTTATTCACACCAGGATCCCTAGACTTAGATGTGAATCTTGTCAAAGAGTTGTATCTGTATTCACTAATGTGTCATAAATTATGAGTCATGTTCTTTGATACATGGTATATGCTTTTATATATGATTTTATGCATTGCATGTATACATGTTTTATACTGGGATTTATTCTCACCGGATTTTCTGGTTGTTGTCGTGTTTGTATTTGTGCATGACAACAGATGGGACAAGATCAGTACCGAGAAGATCTTGAACGAGTGATGATTAGCGTGGTGATCCGGGCTTAGATATGGAACTAATGGTTTATTCCTAGACTTATAGTGATAGAAAACAAACACTAGTTATGTGATTTGTAATTGGAATAAATTTGTACGTTGATCATGTGTTGTAGATTGTACATTTGATCTTGTATAATAAAGAAGCTTATCTTTTTGTATGCTTGTATACATTTTTGGTTACTAATGCTTTGATATTATAAATTTTTTTTTATCAAAGTAGTATTACTTAATTGATCCAATTAGTCCCAATGATTGAAGAAGCTGAGTTAGCACCCGGGTCCCCACAAAAGGGTATCAAGGCTGTAGGTTCCTTAGCCTGAAATAGAAGTGAGTGAGGGGGGTAGATAGAGTCTTTTTCCTTGCTTTCTTATTGATACTAGCATGGGAATATTGTATGTCATTATACTTATGTTCTATGCTATCATGGAAGCATGTTTTATTGTTTGGAAAGTACATGTTTGTTTGATTTATTTAGTTGATTGAAATGTGTACTGGTAAAGAATGAATAAGAACCGATTCTAGGATCAGAGATAAGATGATCAGAGAAGGATTGAGACAGATTTTATGTATTGGAAAACTAATCCTTTTGATAATCAGATGCTTCCTTGAAGAGTAGCAGTAAGGGCGCCAAAACAGGGCAGTACATCCAATGATCCTATGGATGTGACAGCTATACCGATGGAAATATTGCTGAAACGGTTTCAATCATTCAGACCACCGACACTGAAAGGCACCGAGAATTCTGTTGACTGTGAGAGCTGGTTAGATGATATTGAGATGTTGTTTGATTCCCTCGACTACACAGATGAACGAAAAGTGAAAATGATTGGGCATCAATTACAAGAAGTTGCAAAGAATTGGTGGATTACAACCAAGAGAGCGTTGGAACAGAGAGGTACAGAAATTACTTGGAAAGTTTTTAAAACTGAGTTTTATCAACATTTCTTTCCAGTGTCACCCCGGAAGGACAAGGGGGCAGAATTTGCAAACATGAGGCAAGGGCAGTTGAACATTAAAGAGTATGTTGCCAAATTCTCTACATTGCTACGTTTTGCTCTACACGTGGCAGAGAATGACGAAGCTGTTGCTGATCAGTTTATCAACGGCTTAAATCTTGACATTTTTACATTGGTGAATATGGGACGACCAAACAACTTTTCCGATGCTTTGAACAGGGCGAAAGGTACTGAAGATGGCTTGAATAAGCAGCGACGAGCATCGTATATTTCTCAGACCCTGAGACCTCCACAGCCTACCGCACAGTTTTCACAACCTCCTCCTAGTTTCGAGAGTAGTGGTAGCAGCAGTGGTAAGAAAGATTTGTTGAAAGCCAGAGGGAAACAGTTCAAGATATATTGCAGCAGTTCATCCAACTCCAGTGGCTCGAGACAGAGTGGTCCTAGCCAGAGTTACACAGGTGTGTATTGCACTACTTGCGGTGGAAGTCATCCCACAGAGCAGTGCCAAGAAGTGGCTGGTAGCTGCAACGTCTGAAGACAACAGGGACATTTCGCTAGAGTCTGCCCATAGAGAGGTGCACAACGATCTCAGAGTGTGGGATCGACTGGTTCAGTAGCTCAGGCGGAGAGACAGGAATCGTCTGTACACTCCTTTTCATCCAGCACCTGCACAGTCCCAGTCGAGGCCAAGAGGAAGCAATACGGTGAGCCTACCTCCGAGACAGCAGGCCCGTGTGTTTGCATTGACTGAAGAACAGGCCTAGGACGCACCTAATGTTGTTATTGCCGGTAACTTTTTACTCTATGGTTACCCTGCTTATGTATTGATAGATACTGGTGCATCACATACATTTATATCTGAGCGATTTGAATTGATTCATGCCTTGCATTTCGAGTCATTATCTGCTGTAATATCTGTCTCTTCAACTTTTGGGAGTGGTTTGATATCAGTGAAATCTGTTAAAAATTGTATGCTACAGTTTGAGGATAACGAGATTGAGTTAGATTGCATTGTGCTTGGGTTATCTGATTTTGATTGCATTATGGGTATTGATATGCTGAACAAGTACAGAGCTACAGTTGATTGTTTCCACAAGATTGTACGATTCAGACCTGACATGGCTGATGAATGGAAATTCTATGGTAAGGGTTCCAGAGCTCGGATTCCTTTAATATCTTTATTATCTATGACTCGATTATTGTAGAAAGGAGCATAAGGATTCCTTATATATTCAGTAGATGTACTGAAATCGAGCCCTTCATTAGCAGATTTGCCAGTGGTGTGTGAGTTTGCTGACGTTTTCCCGGATGAGATTCCAGAATTACCTCCAGTCCAAGAGATAGATTTCAGCATTGATCTCGTAGAGGTACTGATCCTATATCCAGAGCTCCGTACAGAATGACACCCATTGAACTGAAAGAATTGAAAAATCAGCTAGAAGACTTACTAGCTAAGGGGTACATCAGACCGAGTGTTTCTCCTTGGGGTGCTCCAATGTTATTTGTTAGAAAGAAAGACGGTTCTATGAGACTCTGTATAGACTACCGGCTACGGTAAAGAATAAATATCCTTTGCCTCGTATCGATGATTTATTTGATCAGGTGCAGGGGTCTTCTCTTTATTCCAAGATCGATCTGAGATCTGGATATCATCAGTTGAGAGTCAGAGATTCTGACATATTGAATACAGAGTTTAGAACCAGGTATAGACATTATGAGTTTATTGTCATGCCATTCGATTTGAAAATTGCTCCAGCTGTATTTATGGGTCTGATGAACCATGTGTTTAAGAGGTATCTCGATAATTTCGTGATTATTTTTATTGATGATATTTTGATATATTCAAAGAGTATGATTGATCATGCTGAGCATTTGAGAATTGTGTTGCGAATTTTGAGGGCCGATAAATTGTATGCAAAACTGTCGAAATGTGAATTCTGGTTGAGACATGTTGTATTTCTGGGTCATATCATATCCGGAGATGATATATCAGTTGATCCCAGCAAGTTTGAGGCCGTAATTTTTTGGCCGAGACCGACATCAGTGCCAGAGATTCGCAGTTTTATGGGTTTGGCAGGATATTATCGACGATTTATCAAAGATTTCTCCAGTATTGCCAAACCGATTACACAGCTGGCTCAGAAGAATGCTCCGTTTGTTTGGTATGAAGAATGTGAGTCTAGTTTCCTTGAATTGAAGAAGAGATTGACCAGTGCTCCGGTGTTGACTATCGCGTCAGGTACTGGTGATTTTTTTGTTTATTGCGATGCTTCTCACAGAGGATTGGGTTGTGTTTTGATGTAGCGGGACATGTGATTGCCTATACTTCGAGACAATTGAAGCCATATGAGACTCGTTACCCAATTCATGATCTTGAATTGGCGGCCATTGTTTTTGCATTGAAGATATGGCGACACTATTTATACGGTGAGAAGTTCGAGATTTATTCTGATCACAAAAGTTTGAAATATTTGTTTTCACAGTCAAAATTGAATATGAGGCAGCGTAGATGGCTTGATTTATTGAAAGACTTCGATTGTGAAATCAAGTACTATCCAGGAAAGTCGAATGCAGCAGCTTCTTTATTGTATGCTTGTATACATTATCCTTATCGACGATTGGTGTTTCGAATTTGTACGTTGATCATATGTTGTAGATTGTACATTTGATCTTGTATAATAAAGAAGCTTATCTTGTTGTATGCTTGTATACATTTTTGGTTAGTAATTTTTTGATATTATAATTTTTTTTTATCAAAGTAGTATACTTACTTGATACAATTAGTCCCAATGATTGAAGAAGATGAGTTAGCACCCGGGTCCCCACATATGCATTACAAATCATACTTTTATTTCAAATAAGCTAGCATAAATTTATAAGTATAGTTTAATCATAAATCGTCAAATCTTAAAGCTTTCCGTCATTTATTGTTTTGAGTGAAGTTTGATCCTTTAAAGTGACTAGATGTAACCTCTGGTCGACTAATCAGTCTTAGCTCACCATTGTGCATGGGGACGGATAGTAGGAACTGACGTAAATGGAAATATGATCGTTCGGCTCCCTCTGGGCCTTCTCTCGTAAACGGGCTCCCTCTGAGGACTTCTCCCTCGCGATATTCCTAAAAATCATATATCATATCTTTTTTTTTGTTATAGTCAATTCACATCCTTTGAAATATTTTTTTTATCATAAAATATCGCGCCCTTTCCAAATTCGTAAAATAACATTTTAATAGTAAAAATTGCACAGCTTTATCATAAATCATAAAATCACATATTTTCACTATAAACATTTTAAACGATCATTTAGCATGTATTATGATTCTCCGAAACACTGCCAGACCTTTCGAACTACCCGGGACACAAAATGACCATTTTACCCTTGGACTCAAAAATTCTTGATTTTGTTTTTTCTTACTTATTGACTCGAGCATGTCCCAAATCATCTTATAAGCTTAAATTTTTCCTCTACTATTTTTCTTAGACGTAAACCCGAGCTTTTGATTTAATAACTTAATGATTAACCAAAAAGCGTTTTTAACCTGAATAAATTCAAAACTTAATATTTTCTTCCCAAATTTTAAACAAAAACTTGTCATCCCTAACATAACATGACACCTTAAAATACACCCATAAAAATTTCTTAGACGTAAAATTAAGCTCTCAACTAATTTCGCAATTCGTTTTAAAACTTAACAATACGCCCCGATTTTAACTCGAATCGACTCAAAACTTAACCCAACTTTACCAAACTTGAACCATAGATTATTAACACCTAACCATTCCTATGCAACCCAAATCAAACAATTTAATACCCTCGGAATAGCTTAGAATGTCTACTGAATTTTCTACACATTGATCAAACCCTAGCCAAGACAATTTTCAATCCATCGAGCCAAGCCCTTGACCATCATATCCAGACACTAACTACCCATCCTAGGACCTAGAGTGAACCATTAGAACTCTAATAGACCAGCATCTATAGCCCTAGCACTTGCAACCTTAAACCCACGACCATACAATCCTTAAGCGACCCATTGCGTCCTTTATCCTCCCTTTAAAGCCCTTGCACGGCCAATCTAGGACCATGACTAGACCCTATTAGGACCCCATGAACATGTGCTTACAGCAACTAACAGCCCGCTTCTTCCTAGGACCAAAAACGCAAACCCTAGTTCTTAAAACAAAATTTTCGTTCAGCTCTTGCATCCATATTGTCCAGCCCTTAAACATGCATCTATGGACCCTTAAACATGTTGAAAATCGTCCCTTCCCATAGCCCTATCATGGCAGCCCCTTTGTGCATCATAAGCATGTGTTTCAATGCATGAAAAACAATGTTTTAAGATTTAAAAGCCATAAATAAGAAAATAAAAGGATGGTTCATATTTTTCATGCAAACATGATTAAACAAACATAATATGATTTGAATGGTGCAAAATGAAGGTTTAGAAACGTGCTTTTGCGTTTAAAACGTTCAAAATAAGAATACTGAAGCGGTGGAAGTTGGTGACGACTAGGAGGACGATTTTTATTTTGTCTATCCTTTTTTTCTTGTCAAAACCCCACAAAAAACCCACATTTGGATGCAAGAGAGTTGAATGATCATTGTTGGAAGGAAGAACGAAGAAGAAAATCGAAGAACGATGGAGAAAAAAATTGAAATCTTCCCCCTTGACAATCCTCATAGTTTCGGCCGTTTGTTTTTCACTTTGAGTTTATGTGAATTTGTGTGTATGTGTTTCAGTGTGTGTGTAGGTGTTTAGGGGTGCGTGTGTAGGACTAGGACTCTTATTTTTTTGTTATCTTCTTTTTAATAAATAATAAAAGGCTTCTTTAGGAACTTAATTAATTGGCTTAATAAATCCTAATTTTTAGTTATTAAATTAGGCTCATTAAGATTTATAAAATCATTATCTTTAAATTAAAAAGGTTTAAAAATACATATTACAAAAAAATCATCTTTTAAAAAACATTAAATTCCTTGATCCCTCTAATTAATTTAAATTTTACCTTAAAATGCCATAATTCTTAAAATATTTAAAATAAATATTTTTTCGACTAAAAATAAAAATTTAGCTTTTAAATATTTAACAACTTAATCGTCTTCGGTCCTCTGTTCCGACCTACCACCGAATTTCGTCTGAAAATAGTAAAATCATGAAATCAAACAAAATTACACAATTAATCATTTATTCATTCAAAATATTTCATGCATCCAAAATCATTAATTAAAATATTTTAGCAACTTATAATTTTTATGCATGCAGTCTTAATTTTCAGGCGTTACAAATTTTCCCCCCTTAAATAAAATTTTGGCATCGAAATTTGTATAGTCTTGATTATTGAAAAGCTTATGCTCCCTCATTTACTTGATACTTAATCTGATTTGCTTAAATTTTGCATTCTATCATGCTTTCATTGCGTACTCTGATTTGACATCTTCTTTTTTTTGTACCTTATACCAAATTTCTTGATCTCAATTAGGAAATCAAAGATTGACTAACTTTAAATCCTCTATCAATTATAAGTCCTAAGTTACCTTAAGTTATTTTATATTCCCAAGTATTAATTAATTGATTGACTTTACCTTAAGTAATTATGATTGTATAATTTAATTTCCCCAAAATATATTCCTATTGTCAAACACAGTTTCAATTCATAGTCATCATATAATATTTATGATTATAAAACACCTTAATGACTGATACTTACTAAATCCTTATTCATGTATATGACAAGCATATTGTCTTTAACATTATCATAAACTTTCTTAAATCCAAAGCACTAAAGGTACTTTAATGATTCAATTCTAACGGGTAACCATTTCGCATTATGATATCGTTCTTACTCCCGCTATAAATCAAACAATTATATGAACCTCAGAATTCAAAATAATGTCCTATGACCTTACACTTACAAAAATAGTAATACCCTATGGAAGAAAACATGTACTCACCTTCCAATATAATTTACTCTTAGTATCGAATAAATGCAAACTTATTATGCTACTCCTTCTTTGATGCCCATCTATGTTTTGCAAATTATTTTACGTAAGATAGTTATCTAATTGTTAACCTAGAAAAATAGAGTAATTTCATTATCTTGGAAATGTCATTCTTTAATTTATTGTAGTCAATGTAATTCAAGGTCCTACGTATCTCAATTTAAGTTTTTAGCATTCTTAAAATCCAAACTTAATATTCAGAAGGTTAATCATTGACCCAAAAATAATTTTTATATTGGAACTCGACAATTGATTCATGAAGCTTCATTCCATCTATTCCCATAAATCTCATACTCGACAGAACCTAACATCCATAAGAACATAAATTATTTACCTAATAAAACTTACTACATAGTCCCAACACATATTTCCAATTGGTCCTAAAATCAATGTCTCATAGTAACAACTATGCTCTTAATCATCAATTAGAACTTAGATTCCCAATTTCATAATCTCTAAAGAAATTACTATTTCACGACACTACAAGTTTTTTCTTAATAACTTTAAACATTTCCCCCAAATGAATTCATCCTTACAAGGTTTAGCGACAAAGTTCAAAATAGAGGTTTCCGGGCCTTTGAAATCATAGCAATTGTAGTGTCAACCAAAAATGAAATTCTTTCTTTAATTTAATTACTTCTCATATTTCGCAATTACCTCGTATAGTCCCCAAATAATATTTTTCTCAAATCTTATAAACTGATGCTTACAAAAATTATACAAACTTTGATATTCTTTTTTTATATTGCTCGACTCCTTCGTAACATTACTTTAATAGTTTTTCCTAATATCCCAATATACACGAATTCCTTTTGCTGATTTTGTCCCTTCGTCATTCCCCTCATAAATTTTGTAATATACAGTACAAAACTCCCAAACTTTCCGATACCATAGCAATCGTACCAAAGGTATTTTATATCTTACGATAAAACCAAAAATAATAATATCGTCGATTAAATCTTATTTCCAATATTTATATCATTTGTTTTTCACGTCATAAACTTATAACACATACAATACAATCGTTATTCTCTATAATCCATTATGTACCCAAAAACTATTAATTCGACGAATCTTACTTTCTCATCAAAATTGCTCATATCCATTTTCTCGTTCCTTCTAGGACATCCTCATACTTACATATCTGTCTAATTTCCTCAATCGAATCCTTATGTAGCCTTTAATTTGTAATTTACTTGCTGACTACATTCAAATAGAACCTTTTATTTTTCAATAAATTGCAACTTAAATCCCAAAGTTCTCGGATTATTCGATTAAGCCTAATTTATCACAATCTTAGCTCCTCAAACTATCGAATTTAATGCAAAATGGATCCCATAGATTTTGAAATTTCCTAAAATGACCCCATAATTCTCCTGAAATTTACAATCAAGACCCAAAAATTCTCAAATTCTCCAATTTAGCCCCAAAATTTTCGTATTTTAGCCCTCCAAGTTTTCGGAATCATGCACTGAAACCCTCTAGATTTTTGAATTATAGCATAATCTCCCTCATTATTTCCGAAAACTTGCAATAATTCCCTCAAATTATTCTAATTCAGTCCCTAAGTTCACGATTCCTACAAATACAACCCATAACTATCAAGTTCGAAATTCCCTTCCTACACAATATAAATTTTGAAACATGCAGTCCTAATCACCAAGTTCAATGCCTCAACTTAGTCTTAGGTATTGCAAAACTCGAGATACGCAAAACCAAATTCTTTTCACGTCTCGGAGGCATAACTGTACATACCGTCCAATCCATGCAACAAACATGCGTTTAGTTTTACCTAGTGAGTCTAATGACTCAGCAAGTTCCAAACATGAGTAGCAAATAATACATGTACAAGTACATGCATAAAAATCATACTCTTATTCAAAATAATCTAGCATAAATTTGTAAGCATAGTTTAATCATAAATCGTCGAATAATAAAGCTTTTCACCATTTATCATTTTGGGTGAAATTTGATCTTTGAAAGTGACTAGCTGTGTCATATGGTCGACTGATCAGTCTTAGCTCACTATTGCGCATGGGGACGGGCACTGGGCACCGACGTAAATAGAAATACGATCGTTCGGCGCTTTCTAGGCCTTCTCCCGTAAACGGGCTCCCCTTGAGGCCTTCTCCCTCACGATATTCTCAATAACCATATATCATATCCTTTTTTTGTCAGAGATAATTCACATCTTTCAAATTTTTTTTCTTTTTAATCATAAAATATCGCACCTCTTCCAAATTCGTAAAATAACATTTTAAAGTAAAAAATGCACATCTTTATCATAAATCATAAAATCATATATTTTCATCATAAACATTTTAAAGTATCATTTAGCATGTATTATGATTCTGCGAAATACTGCCAGACCTTTCGTACTGCTCGGGACACAAAATGACCATTTTAACCTTGGACTCAAAAATTCTCGATTTTGGTTTTTTTTTTTAAATTTTATTGACTTAAGCCTATCCCAAATCATCGTATAAGCTTAAATTTTTCCTCTAATATTTTTATTAGACGTAAACCCGAGCCTTTCAATTTAATAACTTAATGACTAAACCATGAAGCGTTTTTAACCCGGATAAATTCAAAACTTAATACTTTCTTCCCAAATTTTAAACACTGTACGCGCCGGTTTTAAACTGAATCGACTCAAAACTTAACCAAACTTGTACCATAGCTTATTATCACCTAACCATACCTTATAAAACCCAAATCAAACCATTTAAGACCTTTGGAATAGCTTAGAATGCCTACTGAATTTTCTGCACAATTGGTCAAACCCTAGCCCAAGTCAACTTTAAATCCATCGAGCATAGCGCTTAACCATTATAGCTAGACCCTATGTACCCATCCTAGGACCTAGAGTGAACCTGAAACGTCTCCTACTCGTTTTCTTAAAACTTGCTAGAAAATTTTTTTCTCCTTAATCTCCATAATTAAAAATATACATATATATAAATACTTTAAAATATCTTGTCACCATTTTAAAAATAAACGTCCAACTACCATTTAAAAATCCAAAAGAAAAAATTTTAAAGCATAAATTCGTCAAATGTATTACTAACCTAAAAACATTATTTGAAAAGTATAACTCATACTATAACCTCTCAAAAATTTCTCATAAACATAAATAAAAAGTCGTAAAAATATCTTTAACATAACTTAAATCATAAATCATAATGAGTGCGGAAAACTAGCGTCGGTCCTCGGGTATGTGTACTTTCTGAAACGTCTACCCTTTTTATTGTTTTAAAAGTACTAGAAATTTTTTATTTTTTTTAAAACCTATCACTAGGCCGAACCATCAACATCCATGAAAATATTTTTATAAAATATTTTGCACCACTAAAAAAAATAAACGTCAACCAACTAGAATTTGAAATACCAAAGGGGAACGTCAATACATGAAATCGTCGATTGTTTTACCAACCTAAAAAAGTAATAAATTTGAAAAGTATAGCTCATACTAAACCTTTCAAAAATATCTCAAAAGCATAAATAAATAGTCTTAAAATCTTTAATGTAAATCATTAATCATAAATGCGGAAAAGTAGAAGCGCTAGTCCTCGGGTTGTGTGCACCTTCAGTCCTGTCAGATCATCTATCAAGACCTCTCTCAAACTCACCTGCATCCATCACACCTAGAGAGTCTAAAGACTCAACACACTATAATCTTTATAACAAATAATACGTATAAAACCACATGCAACAGTGAAAATACTTTTACTTAAAAAATAACATTTCATGACATGCATACATAAACTTTAAATTTTCCCTTTTTCATCAATATGACATAATATAAAACCTTTTAACATGATCATAAACATTTTCCTTTTTTTTATTGAATTCAGATCGTTAATTGTAATTTTCCTCAAACCTCAAAAAATCGATGGATCCATCTACATGAAAGCGCAGTACTGGGCGGGGGGGGGAGGGGGGGGGACACCAACAAAACTCTCACCGGCCAACTGGGCCCTGGCCTATCCTCTTTCGAATAGAATACGATCGTCGGGGCTCCCTCTAGGGCATTTTCCCATAAGTAGGCTCCCTCTGGGGCCTTTTCCCCTCACGATATTCCCATTCTTACCTCAAACCTCATACCTCAATAGTCACAATTACTTCACTTCCTTCAATGATTACATTCTCATTACTTTATAAAAATCATGCATGACATTTTGTTTTTGAAACCAAGCGTGCAACGTGTCTTTTAAATGTCTTCCTTAAATCATAAAAATCAAATAGACATTTAAAAAAATCATAATTTCATCATGTAAAATTTCATAAACATTTACAAATATTCATAATATCATAAAAACAACATTTTGAGCACTGCCATGAGTTTACTAATTTTTAGGTGTAAAAAGACTGTTTTACCCCTAGACGTAAAATTCCTCGATTTTGAATTTTCTTGAATTCATTGACTCTAACATGTCCCAAGTAATTATTTAATCCTAAATTAATTTTCTCATAATTTCATTTAGCTTAAATATTAAACTTTTTCATTTATCTTAAAGTGATTGTTTTGACGGTGTTTTAATCCCGAAAAATCCCAAACTTTAATATAAAATTCATAAATTCAAAATTTAGTCTTTTATATTATTTTATCCCCCATGAACCACGACTCGACCCCCGTGAGTCATTTTTCAATTTATTTTAGTCTAGAAACCCTATTATGACACATAAACTTCGACCCCGAGCCATCTTTCGATTTTCTCGAATCACCCCCAAACCATGTTGATCCAAACCCTAACCAACACACTATAGTACCCTACTGGACCTTAGATCCCTTAGAAACTTTCCCAAACCCAGAAACCGAAGCCCCCACTCTCCACCTATGCTGGCCGAGAGTTGCAAATTGCATGGACTCTAGTTTCATGCTCCTAGGGACCTAGCCGACGCCCCAGCACCCGAACCAACCTCTAGCGCACCTTATTAGGACCCTAATGAGACACCCTAGCCTAGCCCACGAGCCTTGTACGGAGCCCACGATCCTGCACCAGCAGCGCAAGTCTGTGCGCTACCCTCTTCTCTTGGGTAGGAGTCCTAGTTGAGTAGGACTCCTCCCAACCCTCACGACTCGAGCCCCAACCTGTTTAAGGCTCACCCCTCAACTGAACCATGTCCTTGTCTAGCCCTGACCAAAAGCCAAGACCAAGCCAGCCCCTTGTACACAAAACCCGAACCCCATGACCTTATGGCAGCAAACACGATTCTCGCATGTGTTGTGCATCATGTTTGTGAGTTTAGGACCCTTTTAAAATCATATATAAACATCTATTGATCATATCCTAACATCATGGCAGCCCATTACATGCATAAAACAGTTTATTGGATCCAATGTCATGAGTTTAACACCTATAAGTGCAATAATCCGAAAATATAGAAAAATAACTTCATGTTCTCTATGCACACAAAATTTAAAACGATATTATGACATGATGGATGAGAAAAGGAGATGTATGGTGTGCCTTTTGCGTTTTAAACGCATGACTAAACGTTGACGACGAAGAACGGAGCAAAACCTTGGCTTGATTCTACCTTGAACCCTTCGAAAATTCCTTGAATATGCTAAGTGTGTTGTCGTGTGTGCTATGAGATATGGGGAGAGAGTTTCTGAATTTTTTAATGAGTGGGAGGCGTGAACAATGGTAGGGTTTTGGGGTGTTTTATATATTATATACTAAACAATTCTCTAATAAAGGCTTTAGGCCCATTAGGTAGGTAAATAGGTCCATTAGTGCTTAATTAAACTTTAATTTAAATATAAAAACAGTTTTGTTTAAATAACTTTGCGAATTTATTAGCCGGGTTGCCAAAAAATTCGTATTTTTGTGGAAAAACCAACATTGATAAAATTTACGTCCCGGCGTATAAAATCACCTCAAAACCTCTGTTTTTAAAAAAAATTGAAAAACCAACCACCATCTTTTAAATAATCAAAAACATTTGTTTAATAAAAACATTTTACGTTTTTCCAGCCCTCTGTCCCCGTTCTCTGATCGCAACTTGAATAATCCTTAAAAATACAGTTTTATGCATAATGACAATAAAATCCTATTTAACATATAAGCATTCATGTCCCATAATCAATTAGCAATTAAAATAAATTAATTAGTCATTTTTCATATTTCCTAGATTCACATGCAGTTGAATTACGTCTTCTTAATTTTGAACCTTACACCTTCAGTCCAGCAAAGTCAACCATCAAGACCTCCATAACAATTTTATCATAATCACCTGCATCAATCACACTTATTGAGTCTAAAGACTCAACACACCATAGTCTTGATAACAAGTAATACATATACAGATCACATGCAACAGTGAAAAATACACGTACTTAAAATATCGTTTTCATAAAGATGCATAAACTTTATACCATAACATTTTCGTAAACATTTTCAGGATGCATGAACTTTAAACAAAGACATTTTCATAATGATGCATCAACTTTAAACATAGACATTTTCATGAACTTTTCATAAACATTTTCATAAGCTTTTCATATTATCTTTAACTTATTCATATGAACATGCATAACATAAACCTCAACATTTTTCCTTTTCCTCATTTCATAACATATAACATTTCATCATGATCATAAACATTTTTCCTTTTAATTTAATTCAGATCGTTAATTGTAACTTTCCTCAAACCTCTAAAAGTTGATGGATCCATCTACATGAAACCGCAGTACTGAGCGGCGGGGGACACCATCAACACCCTCACTGGTCAACTGGGCCCTGGCCTATCCTCATCGAATGAAAATACGATCGTCGGGGTTCTCTCGGGGGACTTCTCCCATAGACGGGCTCCCTCTGGGGCCTTTTCCCACGCATGGGTTCCCTCTGGGGTCTTCTCTCGAAAATGGACTCACTCTGGGGCTTTTTCCCCTCATGACATCCTCATTCTTACCTCAAACCTCATAACCTCAATAGTCACAATTACTTCACTTCCTTCAATGTTTTACATTCTCATCACTTTATAAAAATCATGCATTTAATATCATTTTCGTTTTAAAAACAAGCATGCAAGATATCTTTTAACGTTATCATTTTATCATAAAAATCCATAATCATTTAAAATAAGAATTTGAACATGTTAGAAATTCATAAACATTTAAAATGACATTTTAACCTCAAAAAATTTAAAAATAACATTTTGACATATTAAATCATAAACATATGAAATTCCCTAAACATTTAAAATATTATTTTTACATATAAAATCCCATAAACATCCATAACTATAGAAAATAATCATATTAGCACATAAAACAACATTTAGAGCAATGCCATGACGTTTACTAATTTTTAGGTGTAAAAACGTCGTTTTACCCCTGGACGTAAATTCTCTCGTTTTTGACTTTTTCTTAATTCCATTGACTCTAACATATCCCAAATATTTATTTAAGCTTACATGAATTTTCTCATATACTTTTTTGCTTAAATCGAGTACTTTCAATTTAATCTTTAAATATAACATATTAACACGTTTTAATCACATATAAACCAAACCTTAATATAAAATTCCCAAATTCAAACTTAGACTTTTAATAATTTATAAGCTTAAATATAATTTTTCATAATTTTATAAAGCTTAAAACTAGGTGTTTCAATTAATCCTTTAATTAACGTTTCATGCGGCGATTAAATCCCGAATAAATCCAAAACTCTTATTTTGATCACAAACATTAAACATAACATTTTTAGTATTTATTATACCCTTCAAGTCATGAGCCACACTCATGGACCCTTGGATTCAATTTTAGCCTTATAATTTTCGTTTTTGACACACAATGAACAAACCGAGCCATCTCCCGATTTACTCGAGCCACGCCTGAGCCACCTCGAGACAAACCCGAGCTAACCCATCTAGGCACCCTAATGACCAAGCCCAGCTTGTAAAACCAGCCCTGGCCCGCTCAATTTCCTACAAAAACTTAGACCCATATCTGCACACTCCTCAAACTCACGCTAGAAGATTCCTAGCCAATTAGGACACCTCCAGCCCTTAGCCACTTGACCCCTTATGACCCTAACCATCCCTGGAACATGCCCAGACCCAGCCCAGACCAACCCAGCCACTAGAACCCCAAGCACGAAGCTTTGAACCAAGCACCACCACCCTGCACGCTACTCGCCCTCTCATGGTTCCCTATTTTTCCTCACGCCAGCACCGACCAAGCCGCACCAACCCCTAGCCCAGACCTTACCCATCTACCTTAGACTCTATAGGACGCACATGTCTCGCACCCAGGCCAGCCGCGAGCCCCTTATATCAGCTCCTCCGGAAACCTGCTCGCGCAAGGAGTCCCTGCTGCATGGGACTCCTCCACAGCTGCGCGCCAGGGGTCCTAGTCACGCTAGGACCCTTCCTGACCCTGACCCTGACCCTGAACCTGAACCTGACCCTGACCCACTTCTAGAACGAGCTCTCCTCAATACCTAGTCGTACCCCTACGCCCCATGCATAAGAACGAGTCCCTTGAACCCAACAAGCATACAAACCTCGAAGAAAAACTCACGACTCTCTCTACACACATCCTACGGTTTACAATTTGTTTGTTTTCATGTTGCAATGTTTTTTGTGAATGTGTAGGACCATAATCTTGTGTAAAAACATGCTTGATCATATCCTAACTCATGGCAGTTCCTTTTTTGCATCATACAAACATGATTTTGAAACAATACCCAAGCTTTAAAAATCCATGATCATGTAAAAACAAAAATAAATAAAAAGTCACTTGTTTTTCATGCAAAATTCAATTAAATAAAATACTATGATGTGATGGATTATTAAAGGAAAGAATATGGTGTGCCTTTGCAGTTTTAAACGCACGATTATACGTTGACTGCGAGGAGACGACGGCTAGAAAACCTTAGCAAAACTTGAAGCTATTCCCCTTGGATATTTGGTGTGTGTGCCATATAAAACTTGGGAAGAAAAGTGTTTGATGTTTTTAGGAAAAGTGGGGCGTGTGATATTGTTAATTGGGTGGGTAAATTTCATATTATATAGTAAATTACACCTTAAAAAGCTTAGACCCATTAGGTAGTTAATTAGGCATATTAGCGTTTAATTAAAATATTAAAAATAATTTTGTTTAAATAAGTTTGTGAATTTATTAGACGAGTTGCCAAAACATTCGTACTTTTGTTGAAAATCCAACACCGATAAAAATTACGCCCCAGCATATAAAATCACCTCAATACCCCATATTTTCAAAAATAAGAAAAAGAACCCCCTTAATTTAAATAATTAAAAACAATTAACCAATAAAAAAAATTCTATTTTTTTTCAGCCATCGTTCTCCGTTCTCGATTGCAACTCGAATAACCTTTAAAAATACATTTTAATGCAATCATGTAGAATAGTATTTTTTAAACATGTCAATATGCACAACATAATTAATGCATGCAAATAAAACAATTAATTGAAATACACAAGGAATTTAATAACTCGTATGCATGTTGTTCGCGTGGATCTCTAAATTTTTGGGGAGTTACAGAACCCTTAGAACTCTACTCCTACAAGGCTTAAGCGACCCAAAGCGATGAGAAACCTTTATCCTCCCTTTAAAAGCCTTTCACAACCCATCTAGGACCATGACTAGTCCCTATTAGGACCCATGAACATGTCTCTACAGCAGCGAAAAATCTGCTACTTCCTAGGACTAAAAACGCAAACCCTTGTTCCTAAAAACCATATTTCCGTTCAGCTCTTGCATCCATTGTTAAAGTAGATACCCGTCGAGCCAAGTGTTGGCCGAGGGTTAATGTTCAAACTCTATGTACGAACGATCTTTATTTTAATAATATTTGAAATTATTGTTTTGGCACATCTTTATCTGTATACTTATGCTAGTTGCATAGATAAAGTTCTTGAATATACAAATAGTACAAAGAATATGGGATGCTCATATGATGAGTATCATGAAACTCATAATTTGAATACTGTATATTCTAAACAGTTCTTAGTCGATTCAGCCGCCGCTAAAAAGTATAAAGGCCGCTTGAGTTTGAGACTAGTATCTGCGATGTGAGCACCATGTTTCATTGGTAGGGGACATTGTGATGTCCGAGCATGCAGATAGGTTCTCCTTGTAGAGTGTACTGAACAACCATCCATAAAGGACTTTTCAAGTGGTTCTCATTTATCGAGTGGAAATGTCCTAGTTTATAGTTGTACACCATTAGTCCTTATGACCCGGGACAACATTGAGACTCTATATGCTAGCATTGCACTTTGACTTGTTTACCGACTCATATGCGGTCATTAGGTGGCAAGGTTGGGTGTTTTGTCGAAACATATAGGAGTCGACGCATTGTAGTCGGGGATTCACCGCTTACCTTTGGGTATGGATATCCTATGTGTATGTAGTTTGAAATCTCTTATCAAGGTGTTGGTGGTAATTATGAAAGGAGTTTCATAGATTACACCATCGATGCAACTACGACATGACACATAGTATCGATTCTTTGACAGCTCTCGATATACTAATAATTGTCGAATCGGTCGGGATATATGAGATGAAGGGACCGTACTTTGCTCTAACCATATTTGAATGGTTCTTGCAGGAACTATCATTTGATACCTATGGAATCATGTAAGCGATGCTGCTAGGTGCTTAACATGATTGGTTGGGTACTATCAGATTTGAGTTCTGACATTCTTATTATAAAAGAGTTGATAATTAAGAATGGAGCAATTGGGGTATGCTCATTTAAGGACATGTTTAGTCACGAATCACATTAATATGTGAACCCACGGCTAGCTGTATCAATGAACCATTGAGGACGACACAAGTGATAAATTTTTAGATCCCGTTGAGAAGTAAATTTGTTCAATGTGTTGAACGGCTTATAAAAGAGTTTATAAGCACTAACAACAATAGAAGTATGACTTCTATAAGAGGATTATGGGAAATGTACCTTTAATTTGTGGAAGCGTTCCTAAATTAAAAGTTGGCAAAATAAATAATGTATTTGAAAAGTTGTGATTTTCATAAACATTATTATGGACTAAATTAAATTAATTCAAGTGTTGAATTAATTAAACACTAGTAGACCTAGTACAGTCCAAATAATTAAATTAATTCAAGTGTTGAATTAATTAAACAATATTAGACCTTGTAGAGCCCAATTAGAAATAATTATTCTACTAGTGGGCTTGAGTAAAATCAAGTAAAGTTTAAATGGTCTCAAATGTGTATGAGATATTTAAATAAAAGTTCATGGGCCTTATAATTGTTACAAGCCCAAACAAAATTGCATGCTTGGAAGGTGAAGGGTTGGAGGTAACTTTTGAGTTAATGGCATGTCATGCACATGAAACTTTACACTTTAAATTTTTTTACAACCAAGAAAAAATCCTCCTCTTCTCTCCTCAAGCACCATGGCCAAAATTTTGAAGCATTTCGTTTCCCATTTTTTTTAATTGTTGAGGATAGCACAACCTTCTCTAAAAAAAAATCATCTAATTTTTCTAGTGCAAAATTAGTGAGGATCTTCCTAGTTGGTGGTGGGCTTAATTTTGAGCGAGTAGTGCTCAAAGGAGCCTTGTAGATTTGTCTTCCTTTCAAGAGCCAAAGTTGTTTACAACTTGGTTGGAGTCATCATCAATCATTTGTGATTGATAGATAAATATTTCTAAAAACACTATGAATGTCATTTTTGTGTTTTATGTTATTTGCTACACATCATAGTGAGGTGCTCGATGTTTGCTTGTAAAATTTGATTTTTGAAACTTCCAATGCGCATCCGAGCACCTTAAGTGATCCCCTTTCAAGTGGTATCATGAGCTATGGTTACTATTTTGTGTAGCAAATACTTGATATTATATTGAGGTCAATTTATAACTGCATGAGATAATTTTTTGCAACAAACCGAGGCCAAATTTTTGGGGCATTTGCTGCCCTCAGACTGCCCATTTCGGGCAGCAAGGGCAACCCACCTTTCAAATAAAAAAAAAAATTGTTGGCCGGAATTCGGCGACGGAGCTCCGGCAACGGCTATGACGTCTTGGGTTTCCAAAAATGTTTTGGAATATTAAAATGTCATGAGACTTGAGTTGTTATGCCATTAGATTGCTAACATAATTTGTGAAATTTAAATGTACCAAAATATTTTTTGGTGAAAAATGTCTTATTGAGCCCTTTAGTTTAATTCTACAAAATTTGTACATATTTTCTCAAAAATAAATATTTTAAGTTGGACTTTAATTATTTATAGTAAATGGTGATTTACAAGAAATTCGGTTATAAACTAATTAATTAAAAAGTAGACAAATGAGTTTGTTTACTTTGTTGATTTAGTTTCTAATCGTGGCAGTTAGTGATTAGATCAAGATATATAGTATTGCATCAATTGATTATTGTGATAATTAATTGATGGTGTATGATATGTGATATTGTGCATGAAAGATGATCGAAAGCTCAAACCCAATTTGCTAGTAGGATATTTTGTGTTGAATGATTGTAATGATTATAAATTTATAAGTGGGCTTGATTTATGGCTCGTTCCCACCCCATGAGATGTATCCCTTTTTGCCATGGATATTTATTTGTAAATATTAGTATAGTGGAAGATCAAGATTGGAAGATGGTGGCCTTGATGATTATGAAGATCAAAGACATGTAAATATTGGAGGCTTATGTAAAAGTTGTATTTGCATCTCATGCATTTCCCTAGGATTGGACCTAGGTCCGTGCTTAGCTCACACGGGCCATTAGTATTGGGGAAATTGATCATCCTTGTTTAGTTTACTGTTTATAATATATGCATGATATATTATAAATAATGATTATGTGCGTTATTATTATTATAATAACAAAGTTGCATGAATCCGACAAACATACGATCAAACATGACGAGCTTTTAAACAAAATTAATGATGAGAACTTTCAAAATTAAAAACCCACATTTTGAATTAGATTCAAAATTAATATCAAGCCCGAAAAAGGGAATTATAAAGGTGTTTATAATTTCCATGTCTTCCATCGACAATGGGTGCATGATGAATGCTACTCGTGCTCAGGGCTCGGCTCATATTATTGGGGGAGCCCTGGACACCGGAAAGCTGCGACACCATTGACATGGTGATGTGAACTACGTATAAATCCCATGATTTCGGCTCATATTATTGTGGGAAGTCATGGCAGTCGTCCATTAAGGTTCAACATCGATGGGTAAGGCTTGACACGTAAAGATGAACGACGTCATATTATTGGGTCCTAATCAAATATGAGACAAAATTTTACGTAAATGGTGGCATGGAGATGCAATTGGAAACTATCTTTTAGGAATTATGATTGACTGATATTATTCGGGATCATAATTATCTAATTGGACCTTACGTACCTACTGAAGAAAAGAGTTTCCCGTTTTCACTAGAGGGTAGTGAAAGATTTCAAAAACTGTGGGAGCGAAAAAAATTTGAAGTAAAAGTCCATACTTTATATCTTACTAAATATTTTAAAATAGTCATCAACACTTATGTGTTTTACTTTTTAGTACAAATTTTGACAATGTCTTTGATTCGCAATCGTTATCTACAATACTCGACAAACACTTTTTAACAGGACCTAATTACCTCAATTGGCTAAGAAATCTGAAAATCGTCTTGAATTCGGAAAGGATAGTGTATACACTTATTGAATCACCCCCTGTTGAGGCTCCGACTAGCTGCACTCCTGAGGAATTGCAGAGTTACAAGGATTGGTGTGACCATGACTTGCGAGCTAAGTGTTATATGCAGGCTTCTATGAATGATGAAATGCATAGGAGTTTTGAGGATGCAAAGAGTGCTGCTGACATTAATTTGCAGCTCAAGGAGCTCTTTGGTGATCAGACTCGACCTCTTAGGCATGCTACTGTCAAGGAGCTGATCACTTTATGCATGCCAGATGGGGCCTCGGTACATGAGCATGGCCTAAAGATGATTGGGCTTGTGGACAAGCTCGTTGGCATGGATCTTAAGTTGCCTTCGGAGTTTACCACCGACGTGTTGCTCTTGTCACTGTATAGCTCATTTGATCCTTTGGGGGTGAATTTAAAGATGAACAAGCTAGATCCTACATTTGACAAGTTGGTGAATATGCTTGTTACATTTGAAGCCACCATCAAGAAAGAGAAGTCAGTTCTTTATGTGGGTTTTTCATCTGGTACGAAGACTGGTCCACATGGGAAGGAAAAGAAGCGTTCTTTCCAACGTCCCAAGAATAATGTGTCCTTGAAGAGGCAAGCTCTGACTCCCGTTGTGGCAGCCACACCAGTTAAGGCTGATAAAACTGCATATATCTTTAATCACTGCAAGAAGCCTGAACATTAAACGGTATGTTCTATATTGAAATAAACATTTCAATTAACTCTACTTCTTGAGTATTGGATACCGGCTGTGGCTCACAGCTCTGTAATGATTTGCAGGTGATGGGAAGAAGTAGGAGACTAAGGGAAGGTGAGACCTTCTTGAGGATGGGCAATGGGGCAAGAATTGCTGCCAAGGCTATTGGAGATGTTTACTTGATTTTGAACAATGATTTTAAGTTGATTTGAAGAGATGTTTTGTTCGTACCTGATTTGGTGAAAAACATTATTTCCATTTCTATGCTTTATAAATATGTATATTCTTGTTTATTTAGCAAATGTGTTTGCAACATTTACAAGAATAAATGTTTAATTGGTACTGGAGAACTTGAAAACAATCTCTATAACTTAAAATTGAAAGATATTCGACTAAACAATGTCCAAGCAATAACAACAACAAACAAGCGAAAACAAGATACTCTAAATTCGGCACAATTATGGCATGCTCGATTAAGACATATTTCCCTAAGAAGGATGAACAAGCTAGTGGGAGTGGGCATGCTTGATATGTCTGATAGTAATTCTCTCCCAACTTGTGAATCCTATCTAAAAGGAAAGATGACCAAAATTCCCTTTAAGGGCCATGTGGAGCGAGCCAAAGGGTTATTGGATTTGATCTATACCGATGTGTGCGATTCGCTTAGCATCACCATTAAGCATGGACATGCCTTCTTCATCACCTTTACTGATAATCTTTCGAGGTATGGTGTGTGTATTTGATGAAATACAAATATGAAGCCTTTGAAAGGTTCAAAGAATTAAGAAATGAAATAGAGAAATAATTCAGAAGAATCATCAAGTCACTTTGATCGGATCGAGGTGGTGAGTACTTGAATGCCGAGTTCCAAGAGTATCTTAGGGAGAATGGGATTCTCTCGCAGTGGACTTCGCCTGCTATACCACAGTTGAATGGTGTTTCGGAGCGTCGTAACCGGACTTTGATGGACATGGTTTGGTCTATGATGGGGTTCACGGAGTTGCTGCCATCCTTTTGGGGATATGCGCTTGAGACAGCGGCATTGTTGTTGAACAATGTCCCTTCAAAGGCAGTTGATAAGACACAATATGAGATATGGATAAGTAAGCCTCCCAAATATTCTTATCTTAGAATAAGGGGATGCCCTGCTTATGTGAAGGAGGTAGTGGGAGATAAATTGGATAGTCGATCCATTTTATGTTGTTTTGTGGGATATCTAAGAAATTCAGTTGGATATTATTTCTATCATCCTCAAGAAACAAAGGAGTTCGTTTCTAGCAATGCAACATTTTTGGAAAAAGAATTTCTATTGGATAGAAAATGGGAGATAATAGAAATCGAAGAGGTTTGAGAGACACCCACAATTGAAGAACCTACACCCGAAGAGCCAAGAGAGGAGATACAAACTCCTAGAAGATCCGAGAGAGTCTCGAGACCACCTATGTGGTATGGTCTACTTCTTGAAGAGGGCCATGATGAGCCTAACCATGGATGTGATCCATTAACCTTCAAGAAAGCGTTATCTGATGCCGATTCATCCAAGTGGCTTGAAGCAATGGAATCTGAGATGAATTCCATGCCTTCGAACCAAGTGTGGAATCTTGCGGATCCACCTGAGGGAACTGTTCCATAGGGTGTAAATGGATTTACAAAAAGAAACTTGGGGCGAATGGGAAGGTATTGACCTTCAAGGCGCTATTGGTAGCAAAAGAATATACTCAAACACAAGGAGTTGACGCTGAGTAAACCTTTTCTCCAG
The DNA here is from genome assembly GCF_022965805.1 of Primulina eburnea. Lineage (NCBI taxonomy): Eukaryota > Viridiplantae > Streptophyta > Magnoliopsida > Lamiales > Gesneriaceae > Primulina > Primulina eburnea. Next base: position 12,954,481 of record NC_133117.1, read on the forward strand.
TTACAATGATCAAGTCTATAAGGATATTGCTAGCCATTGTTGCATAGTATGACTATGAGATATGACAAATGGATGTCAAGACAGTCTTTTTTAATGGGGATATTAAGGAAGAGATTTACATGTCTCAATCTGAAGTGTTTACATCTGTCGGAAGTGAGTATATGGTATGCAAACTTCATAGATCTATTTATGGTTTAAAGCAGGCATCTAGGAGTTGGAACCTCTGATTCGATAGTACAATCAAAGAGTTTGGTTTTACTAAGAATCCTGAGGAACCCTATGTGTATAAGAAGGTCAGTGGGAGTGCTGCGACATTCCTGGTGTATTATGTTGATGACATTATACTCATTAAAAATGATGTAGGGATGTTGCAATCAACTAAAATATGGTTAGCGAGTAAGTTCTCGATGCAGGACTTGGGTGAAGCATCTTTTGTATTAGGATTACAGATCTATGGAGATAGATCAAGAAGATTGATTGGTCTCACCCAGTACACATACATTAATACTATCATGAAGCGCTTCTCGATGGATGAGTCCAAGAGAGGACATCTACCAATGTGTCATGACGTGTCCCTATCCAAGTCTATGTTTCTCAAGACTGATGCAGAGATAGCGGCGATGAAAAGCATTTCGTAATCATATGAAATTGGTAGCATCAGGTATGAGATGATATCTACACGTCTTGACATGGCTTTTGCACTAATATAGTGAGTAGATATCAATCAAACCCTGGTCTTCTACAATGGAAAACTGTGAAAGACATTCTCAAGTATTTAAGAAGGACCAATAAACTGTTCTTGGTCTATGAGGGTGGAGAACTGAAATTGGAAGGCTATACCGACTCTAGCTTCCAAAGCGATATCGATGACTCGAAGTCAACCTCTTGGTTCTTCATATTCATGCTCAATGGTGCTGTTGTCTCTTGGAAGAGTTCCAAGCAAGACAGTACTGCGGGATGACTCGAAGTCAACCTCTGGGTTCATATTCATGCTCAATGGTGTTGTTGTCTCTTGGAAGAGTTCCAAGCAAGGCAGTACTGCGGATTCCACCACTGAAGCCGAATACATTGCTGCATCGGCTGCAGCAAATGAGACTGTTTGGATAATGAATTTCGTCCAAGAGTTGGGCGTAATTCCTAATGGAGTTGTTCCAGTCCCGGAGTTTTGTGACAACACGGGAGCCATTGTCAGGCGAAGAAGCCAATGTCTCATCAGAAATCCAGACATATATTGAGAACTCCGAGAGATTGTGGAAAGAAGAGAAGTTTTGATTGACAAAGTCGGCTCCGCAGATAATGCTGCTGATCCACTAACTAACCCTTTACCTCGACCATTATTTGAGAAACATCGTGAATCGATGGGTTTGAAGCATATGGGTAGTTGGCTCTAGTGCAAGTGGGAGATTGTTAGAGTAGGTGTCCGTCAAACCATGTGTTGGCCGAGGGTTCATGTTGAAACTCTATGTACAAACGATTTTTATTTTAATAATATTTGAAATTATTGTTTTGGCACATCTTTATCTGTAAACTCATGCTAGTTGCATAGATAAAGTCCTTTAATATATAAATAGTAGAAAGAATATGAGATGCTCATATGATGAGTATCATGAAACACATATTTGGATACTGTATATTCTAAATAGTTCCTAGTCGATTCAGCCGCCGCTAAGAAGGATAAAGGTCGCTCGAGTTTGAGACTAGTATATGCGATGTTAATACCATGTTTCATTAGTAGGGGACATTGTGATGTCCGAGCATGTAGATAGGTTCTCCTTGTAGAGTACACTGAACAACTCTCCATAAAGGACTTTACAAGTGGTTCTCATTTATCGAGTGGAAACGTCCTAGTTTATAGTTATACACCATTAATCCTTATGACCCGGGACAACATTGAGACTCTATATGCTAGCATTGCACTTTGACTTTTTTACCGACTCATATGGGGTCATCAGGTGGCAAGGTTGAGTGTTTTGTCGAAAAATATAGGAGTCGATTCATTGTAGTCTAGGATTCACCGCTTACCTTCGGGTATGGATAGCATATGTGTATATAGTTTGAAATCTCTTATCAGAGTGTTTGTGGTAATTATGAAAGGAATTTCATAGATTACACAATCGATGCAACTACGACATGACACATAGTATCTATTATTGACAACTCTCGATATACCAATAATTGTCGAAATGGTATGTGAGATGAAGGGACCGTACTGTACTCTAACCCCTATTGAATGGTTTTTACAGGCACTATTATTTGATACCTCGGGAATCATGTTAGCGATGCTGCTAGGCGTTTAATATGATTGGTTAGGTACTATCGGATTTGAGTTCTGACGTTCTTATTATTAAGGAGTTTATAATTAAGAATAGATCAATTGAGGTATGCTCATATAAGGACATGTTTAGTCCCGAATCACATTAATATGTGAACCCACGGCTAGTTGAATCAATAACTATTGAGTAAAATCAAGTAAAGTTTAAATGGTCTCAAATGTGTTTGAGATATTTAAATAAAAGTTCATGGACCTTGTAATTGTTACAAGCCCAAACTTCCATGCTTGGAAGGTAAAGGGTTGGAGGCAAATTTTGAGTTAATGGCATGTCATGCACATGAAACTTTACACTTTAGCCTTTCCACAACCAAGAAAGTTGCTCCCCTTCTCTCCTCAAGCACCATGGCCGAAATTTTGTGGCCGAAATTTTGAAGCATTTCCTTTTCCATTTTTTCTTCTTCAATTGTTGAGGATAACACAACCTTCTCAAAAGAAAAATCCTCTAATTTTTCTAGTGCAAAATTAGTGGGGATCTTCCTAGTTGGTGGTGAGCTTAATTTTGATCAAGTAGTGCTCAAAGGAGGCTTGTAATTTGTCTTCTTTTCAAAAGCCAAAGTTGTTTACAACTTGGTTGGAGCCATCATCAATCCTTTGTGATTGATAGGTAAATATTTCTAAACACACTATGAATATCATTTTTTGTGTTTTATGTTATTTGCTACACATCATAGTGATGTGCTCGATTTTTGCTTGTAAAATTTGATTTTTGAAACTTCCATTTTGCATCCGAACACCTTAACTGACCCCCTTTCATCCATATTGTCCCGCCCTTAAACATGGATCTATGGACCCTTAAAAATGTTGAAAATTGTCCTTCCCATAGCCCTATCATGTCAGCCCTTTCGTGCATCATAAGCATGTGTTTCAATGCATGAAAATCAAAGTTTTAAGATCTAAAAGCAATAAATACGAAAATAAAAGAAAGGTTTCATATTTTTCATGCAAACAAGATTAAACACACATAATATTATTTGAATGGTTCTGTAAGGGCCAAGATCTTGATTCTGTTAATCTGAGATTTAGATTATATTAATATAAGATTATTAATTATGATTTAATATAAGTATAGCCGGGCCATTCCGAGACCAGACTGGACAAAGTGTATGAATTGCACAGATTTTGGGCCGAGAGTTGGGCGCCCGGGCGGAAGTGTTTGACCGCCCGAGCGCCAATGTTAAAAGCCAGAAACCCGAGCACCTCGCGCCCGAGCGGAAGTTTATAACCGCCCGAGCACGATGGAATAAATTGCGAGGGCCGAGAATTCCGTGCCCGGGCGGAACTTTATTTCCGCCCGAGCGCGAGACGTGCTGCGGAAAGAATCATGCCACGTTTTTTGAAAGCATGCAATGTATATATATATATATATATATATATATATATATATATATATATATATATATATATATATATATATATACAAACGTAAATCTTAAGAGAAAAGAAAGGAAAAATCGAGTCAGAGGAAAGAATTGCTTCTTGATTTTAGAAATTGATTTACGATCAATCCGTCCGTTAGATTTTAATTCCGACTTCGGTACTATGTTCCTATCAACGCAGGCTACTACGGGACGTAAGTTTTACTACGTTTTGACATGTTTGGAAATTATGATGTTGTTAGAATTGAATACACATCATATATGATGTTCTTGACATGTTAGACAGCGTAGAATCGAAGTTAGATTAAGAAACAGACTGAATATGGAATTGTTCTGATTTTCAGAATGAGATTGACTAGAATTGATATCAGATTTGTACTGTGGTTGATTGTAAACGTTTGGAATTGATATAGACTGATATAGTATTATCGGTATCGCAAGATTGTAATGTTGTACTGTCAGAATTTGATAACACAGAGATATCGTGATTTGATTTGAATATTGATACAGAATATTGATATTGTCATTGCCAGATTGAACAGTGACAGACTTTGAATCAAGACTTCGATTGTATCAGAGCGACGACAAGAAAGGTATAAATAAATGTTGATTCGGGATTGCACAACACGAGTTAGGTTTGACTTGAGTTTCCCTAAATCACATACTTTATTTATTGCATTGATATTTGCAGATTATCAGATTGATATGTTAATGTATTGACTTAGAACAGAGTCAGAGTCCGAGTCTAGGGCAGATCAGCCTAGCTAGGGCAGAACCGCCGAATCTTTCTCAGAACCGATAAGACTCTAGACTTACGGTGTATCGAAGAGCCTTAGATGTAGATCGACGTCTATCTCAGACACTCGATACAGAATACCAAAGTCTAAATTAGATTGGGATCCCTAGATTTGAGATAAGATAAGATTAGATCACGAGTCATTGATTCATGTAGTCAGACTAGATACATGTTTTGATGTTTGTTTATGCTTTTACATATGGTTTATATGATTGCATTTAATACATTGTTTATACTGGGATATTTATATCTCACCGGAGTTATCGGGCTGTTGTCTTGTTTGTATGTGTGCATGACAACAGGTGGGACAGGTACAGGGTCACAGAGGTGAAGACAGATCGAGATTAGAGTGGTGATACCGGACTTGGACTAGAGCTAGGGTTTAACAACAAAATCATCAGTACCTGAGTATGTATGATTGTATATTTTATCAGATTGATACTTTTATACTGATATGTATAGGAGTTTGATTCCATTACCTTCCGCATTTAAAAAAAAAATTAGACCCTGTTTATTTTAATTAATTAGTCCCAATGATGATTAAGAACATGATTAGCGTCCGGGTCCCCACAACAGGTGGTATCAGAGCCATAGATCCTTTAGATTGAGATAGAAGTGGCTAGTGAGCGGGGTAGACTGAGGTTTTCTTTCCTGCTTTTGAATGCTAGCATGTCTTACTGCTTTATTACATGTTACTTGTTTATCTTATTTGATATAGTAATAAGTTTTATTGAGATTGGATCAGTACTGATTCTAGATCAGCAGTAAGATGATCAGAGGAGGATTGAAACAGAATTGTGGTATCTGTTACTAATCTATTTGATTATTAGATATGCCTCCGAGACGAGTACCAGAACAGGGAAGTACATCCAATCCTACAATGAATGTCACACCGACTCCAATGAAACGTTACTGAAACGATTTCAGTCATTTCATCTGCCGACCCTGAAAGGCACAGAGAACGCTGTGGAATGCGAGAGTTGGCTTGATGATATAGAGATGTTGTTCGAATCCTTGGAGTATACAGATGAGAAGAGAGTGAAATTGATTGGACATCAGCTGCACGATGTTGCAAAAGACTGGTGGATTACTAGGAAAAGAGCCATGGAGCATAGAGGTACGATTATTACCTGGAATATATTTAGAACTGAATTTTATCAACGATTCTTTCCAGTGTCGTACCGGAAGGATAAGGGGGCGGAGTTTGCCAATCTAAAGCAAGGACAGATGAACATAGAAGAGTACGTGTCAAAGTTCTCCTCCTTGCTGAGATTCGCTCCACATGTAGCTGACAGCGAAGAAGCTACAGCTGACCAGTTCATCAATGGCATGAACCCCGATATTTTCACATTGGTGAACACAGTGCGACCGAATAATTTTACTGACGCCCTGAACAGAGCTAAGGGAGCAGAAGCCGGTCTGATGAGACAAAAAGGGGCTTCATTTGTACCTCCAGCACCGAGACCACAACAACCACCTCCCAGATTTGAGGGTGGAAGCAGTAGTGGAGGAAAGAGAGAATTTTTGAAAGCCCGGGGAAAGCAGTCAAGAAATCTGGCAGTAGTTCTTCCAGCTCCGGTGGTTCCAGACAGAGCCAGAGTTACACTGGAGTTTATTGCAAGACTTGCGGAGGAAGACATGCAACCGAGCAATGCCAGGTAGTCACTGGTAGTTGCAATTTCTGTAAACAGCCGGGACACTTTGCTAAAGTGTGTCCACAAAGAGGTTCGCCGAGAACTCAGGGGGCCGAGTCATCAGGATCAGCAGCACAGACTGAGAGACGATCAGCTGCTGTTCACACATTCCAGCCAGTGCCAGCTCAGTCACAGCAGAGGCCAGGAGGAAGCCAGACAGTTGGTCAGCCTCCTAGACAGCAGGCCAGAGTCTTCGCTTTGATAGAGGAGCAGGCCCAGGAAGCACCAGATGACGTGGTGGCAGGTAACTGTTCTTTATGTGGTTACTCTGCTTACGTACTGATTGATACCGGTGCTTCACACACATTTATTTCTGAACGATTTGCATTGAGTCATGCATTGCCTGTAGAGTCTTTAGCTACTGTAAGTGTCTGTATCTTCGTCTTTGGGGATATGTTTGATATCTATAAATTCTGTTAAGCGTTGTGTGCTACAGTATGACGGGCATGAGCTTGAGTTAGATTGCATCGTACTTGGCTTGTCTGACTTTGACTGTATTATCGGTATTGATTTGCTGACCAAGTACAGAGCGACAGTTGATTGTTTCCACAAGATAGTGAGATTCAGACCAGATATGGCTGAAGAGTGGAAATTTTACGGTAAGGGTTCTAGATCGAGAATTCCTTTAGTATCTGTACTATCTATGACTCGATTGTTACAGAAAGGAGCAGAAGGGTTCCTTGTATATTCAGTAGATGTACTGAAGTCGAGTCCAGCATTGGCAGACCTGCCAGTGGTACGTGAGTTTGCTGACGTCTTCCCAGATGAGATCCCGGGATTACCTCCAGTTAGAGAGATAGACTTCAGCATTGAACTGATGCCAGGTACAGTACCGATTTCTAGAGCTCCGTACAGAATGGCACCAGTTGAACTGAAAGAATTGAAAGACCAACTTGAAGATTTACTGGCCAAGGGGTACATCAGACCGAGTGTTTCTCCTTGGGTTGCTCCAGTACTATTCGTAAGAAAGAAAGACGGTTCGATGAGACTCTGCATCGACTATAGGCAACGATAAAGAATAAATATCCTTTGCCTCGTATTGATGATTTATTCGATCAGTTGCAGGGTTCGTCAGTATATTCCAAGATCGATTTGAGATCAGGATATCATCAGCTGAGAGTCAGAGATTCTGATATCTCAAAGACGACATTCAGAACCAGGTATGGACACTATGAATTTATTGTCATGCCGTTTGGTTTGACGAATGCTCCAGCTGTATTTATGGGATTGATGAACCGTATCTTCCAGAAATATCTCGATGATTTTGTGATTATTTTCATCGATGATATTTCTATTTATTCAAAGAATACGATTGAGCATGATGAGCATTTAAGAACGGTGTTGCGAATTCTAAGGGCTGAGAAGTTATATGCTAAACTGTCGAAATGTGAGTTTTGGCTAAGACAGGTAGTATTTCTGGGTCATATTATATCTGGAGATGGTATATCAGTTGATCCCAGTAAAGTGGAAGCCGTGATTTCTTGGCCAAGACCGACGTCCGTGCCCGAAATTCGCAGTTTTATGGGTTTAGCGGGATATTACCGTCGTTTCATTAAAGATTTCTCAAGTATAGCTAAACCAATTACTCAGCTGACTCAGAATAATGCTCCATTTGTTTGGTCTGAAGAATGTGAGACCAGTTTTCTAGAGTTGAAGAAAAGACTGACCAGTGCCCCGGTGTTGACTATTCCCTCAGGTACTGGTGATTTTGTGGTTTATTGCGAAGCTTCTCACAGAGGATTGGGATGTGTGCTGATGCAACGAGGGCATGTTATCGCTTATGCCTCAAGACAACTTAAACCACATGAGACTCGTTATCCAATTCATGATCTAGAATTGGCAGCCATTGTCTTTGCATTAAAGATATGGCGACATTACCTTTACGGGAGAAGTTTGAGATATATTCTGATCATAAGAGTTTAAAATATCTGTTTTCACAATCTGAATTGAATATGAGACAGCGAAGATGGCTTGATTTGCTTAAAGACTTTGATTGTGAAATCAAATACTATCCAGGAAAGTCTAATGCAGCAGCAGATGCACTAAGTCGAAAGGTATGCTCTTTATCCTTATCGACGATTGGTGTTGCAAATTTGATAGAAGACTGCTGTTTGTCTGGATTAGCATTTCAAACAGATTATAGACCGTTGAGACTCTATACGGTGCAAGTAGAACAAGAGCTGATTATGACAATCAAAGTAGCTCAGAAAATTGATCAGAATGTACAGAAATCAGTATCGATGGTGAGAACAGGACATCGATCAAAATATCAAGTACGTGATAACGTATTGTATGTGAATAATCGTCTGGTTGTGCCGAATTTTTCAGATTTGAGACGACAGATATTGTCAGAAGCGCACAACAGTCGATTCAGTATTCATCCTGGTGGCAGAAAGATGTATAATGATTTGAAAAGACAGTTCTGGTGGAAACAAATGAAGACTGATATTGCCGAATTTGTTTCCAAATATCTCAATTGCCAGCAGGTGAAAGTCGAAAGAAAGAAAACAGGAGGATTATTACAGAGTTTGTCCATTCCTGAATGGAAATAGGATCACATTTCCATGGATTTTGTGACACAGTTGCCGCGTTCCTCCCGAGGTTGTGATGCGATTTGGGTCGTGATTGACAGATTGACCAAATCCACATGTTTTATACCGTACAAGATGACGTACAGATTTGACTAGATGGCATAGATCTATGTCAGAGAAGTGGTCAGATTGCATGGAGTGCCAAAATCGATTGTATCAGATCGAGATCCTCGATTTACTTCGCACTTCTGGCAGAGTTTGCAGCAGGCTCTCGGTACGAAGTTACATCTGAGTACCGCATATCATCCACAGACCGACGGACTGTCAGAGCGGACTCTCTAGACACTGGAGGATATGCTGAGAGCAGTAGTGCTAGATCTTAGCACTAATTGACAAGATGCATTGCCTATTTGTGAATTTTCGTACAACAGCTATCAAACGAGTATCGAGATGGCACCTTTTGAAGCGTTGTACGGAAAGAAGTGTCGATCCCCGTTATATTGGGATTATATCTCTGAAGTCCCTGAAATTGGACCAGATATGATCAGAGATATGACAGAAAAAGTGAAGCTAATTAGAAAGAAAATGAAGGCAGCACAAGACAGACATGCCAAATATGCCAATGTTCGACGTAGACCGTTGGTATTTGAAGTAGGAGACCGAGTATTCTTGAAGATTTCACCTTTCAGAGGAGTTGTCAGAGTTGGCAAGAAAGGGAAACTGTCTCCACGATACATTAGGCCTTATGAGATCCTCGAGAAGATAGGAGATCGTGCCTATCGACTTTGCTTTACCGCCTTCATTATCTGAGATACATGATGTCTTTCATGTATCATTATTAAGGAAGTACCTTCCTGATGCTTCACATACTATTCAACCAGACGAGGCCGAACTGGATGAGACGTTGAGCTATGTTGAAAAACCTATTCAGATTATGATCGTAAAGAAAAACAGCTCAGAACGAAGACTATTCCACTTGTAAAAGTTCAATAGACTCGTCATGGTACTGAAGAAGCAACCTGGGAAACTGAATCAGATATGAGACAAGAAGTCCCAGAGTTGTTTCGATAATGTAAATTTCTTATACAGTTTTGTATATATATACTCCTTATTGATACGAAGGAGATGCCTGAGATTTCGAGGACGAAATCGTATCTTAGGGGGGAGAAATGTAAGGGCCAAGATCTTGATTAATCTGAGATTTAGATTATATTAATATAAGATTATTAATTATGATTTAATATAAGTATAGCCGGGCCATTCCGAGACCAGACTGGACAAAGTGTATGAATTGCACAGATTTTGGGCCGAGAGTTTGGCGCCCGGGCGGAAGTGTTTGACCGCCCGAGCGCCAATGTTAAAAGCCAGAAACCCGAGCACCTCGCGCCCGGGCGGAAGTTTATAACCGCCCGAGCGCGATGGAATAAATTGCGAGGGCCGAGAATTCCGCGCCCGGGCGGAACTTTATGTCCGCCTGAGCGCGAGACGTGCTGCGAAAAGAATCATGCCACGTTTTGGAAATCATGCAATGTATATATATATATATATATATATATATATACAAACGTAAATCTTCAGAGAAAAGAAAGGAAAAATCGAGTCAGAGGAAAGAATTGCTTCTTGATTTTAGAAATTGATTTACGATCAATCCGTCCGTTAGATTTTAATTCCGACTTCGGTACTGTGTTTCTATCAACGCAGGCTACTACGGGACGTAAGTTTTACTACTTTTTGACATGTTTGGAAATTATGATGTTGTTAGAATTGAATACACATCATATATGCTGTTCTTGACATGTTAGACAGCGTAGAATCGAAGTCAGATTAAGAAACATACTGAATATGGAATTGTTATGATTTTCAGAATGAGATTGACTAGAATTGATATCAGATTTGTACTGTGGTTGATTGTAAACGTTTGGAATTGATATAGACTGATATAGTATTATCAGTATCGCAAGATTGTACTGTTGTACTGTCAGAATTTGATAACACAGAGATATCGTGATTTGATTTGAATATTGATACAGAATATTGATATTGTCATTGCCAGATTGAACAGTGACAGACTTTGAATCAAGACTTCGATTGTATCAGAGCGACAACAAGAAAGGTATAAATAAATGTTGATTCGGGATTGCACAACTCGAGTTATGTTTGACTTGAGTTTCCCTAAATCACATACTTTATTTATTGCATTGATATTTGCAGATTATAAGATTGATATATTAATGTATTGACTTAGAACAGAGTCAGAGTCCGAGTCTAGGGCAGATCAGCCTAGCTAGGGCAGAACCGCCGAGTCTTTCTCAGAACCGATAAGACTCTAGACTTACGGTGTATCGAAGAGCCTTAGATGTAGATCGACGTCTATCTCAGACACTCGATACAGAATACCAAAGTCTAAATTAGATTGGGATCCCTAGATTTGAGATAAGATAAGATTAGATCACGAGTCATTGATGCATGTAGTCAGACTAGATACATGTTTTGATGTTTGTTTATGCTTTTACATATGATTTATATGATTGCATTTAATACATTGTTTATACTGGGATATTTATATCTCACCGGAGTTATCCGGCTGTTGTCTTGTTTGTATGTGTGCATGACAACAGGTGGGACAGGTACAGGGTCACAGAGGTGAAGACAGATCGAGATTAGAGTGGTGATACCGGACTTGGACTAGAGCTAGGGTTTAAACACTTGATAGTAGTTGTTGAACCTGAGTATGTATGATTGTATATTTTATCAGATTGATACTTTTATACTGATATGTATAGGAGTTTGATTCCATTACCTTCCGCATTTAAAAAAAAAATTTAGACCCTGTTTATTTTAATTAATTAGTCCCAATGATGATTAAAAACATGATTAGCGTCCTGTGTCCCCACAGGTTCAAAAAGAGGGTTTATAAACGTGCCTTTGCGTTTAAAACGCTCAAAATACGAATACCAAAGCGGTGGAAGTCGGTGACGAATGGATGACGATTTCTATTTTTTCTATTCTTTTTTTTCTTGTCAAAACCCACCAAAAACCACATTGGGATGCAAGGGAGTCGAATGATCGTTTTTTGAAGGAAGAACGAAGAAGAAAATCGAAGAACGATGGAGAAAAAAAAAATCGAAATATTCTCCCTTGACAATCTCATAGTTTCGGCTATTTGTTTTTCACTTTGAGTTTATGTGAATTTGTGTTTGTGCGTTCGGTGTCTGTGTAGGTGTTTCGGGTTGTGTGTGTAGGACTAGGACTCTTATTTATTTATAATCTTATTTTTAAAAAATAAATAGGAAAAGACTTCTTTATTCACTTATTTAATGAGTTTAAACAACCATAATTTTTAATTAATAAATTATGCCCATTAAAATTAATAAAATTAGGAGGTTTAAATTAAAAAGGTTTAAAAATACATATTTCCAAAAATCATTTTATAAAATACATAAAATTCTTTGCTCTCTCTAATTAATTTAAATTCAATATTAAAAATGAAATAATTCTTAAAATATGTAAAATAAATATTTTCTCATCAAAAAAAATATTTAGCTTTTAAATCTTTAACATCTAAATCGTCTTCGGTCCTCCGTTCCGACCAACCACTGGATTTCGTTTGAAAATCTTTAATTCATGAAATCAAACAAAATTACACAATTAATCATTTATTCACTCAAAATATATCATTCATGCATCCAAAATCATTAAATTAAAATATTTTAGCAATTTAATAATTTTCATGCACGCAGTCTACGTGGACTGATTTTCAGGCGTTACAACAACAGTGAAAAATAATGTAATAAACATACATTTCATGATCTTAAAAATATCGACGTAAACATATCGTGTCAAAGCATAATGTGTCCAAACATGTCAATCATATCATCATATACGTGTTCATTTTCTTTATTTGAATTCAGATCATTAGTTATGACTTTCGTATCAGCTCTATTCGATGGATCCATCTACGTATAACCGTGGTACACGATGGCAGAGATATCAGGGACAATTTTACCCATCCACTGAGCCTTGACCTTACATGTTTGTATTCGTATTAGTCACTACCAACTCTCTTCCTTCAAAACATGTCAACATCACTACAAGAAAAATGATTCTCCGCAGCACGTCATCAACAACATGCATTAAAAGCATGCTGCAAATATTAATTTTAACGGCGTGCACCCATATGTGGGCTGTTAATATTGTTTCACTTGACAGAAATAACGTCGTGCATTAAAAGAACGCTGCGGATAGTAATATCCGTAGCATGCATTTATGTGTGCTGTTAATAAGTTATATAAACGACCATGTGCAGTTATGTGTGTGCTGTTAATAACCTATGCAATTTTCACATCGCACAATAAAGGCACGTCGTTAATAGTATTATCAACAGTGTGCATGTTTATATGTGCTGTTAATAATAAATCATTTTTTTTAAAAAAATTGTTTAGACATTAACGGCGTACATAAATCGCACGTTGTCAATATTTTTATTTACGGCATGCATATAAGCAACGCTGCGAAAAATGGGTGTCCAAAATTTTTAAATTAGCGACGGTTTTACTTAAACCGTCGCTAAGTTTAGATTTTTTTAAATCGTCGCTAATTTTAAATCAACGACAGTTTTTTTTAAAACTCATCGCTATTAGCAACGGTTTTAACTCAACCGTCGCTAATAGCCGAATTACCAATGTCGCTAATAGCGAAGCGACGGTTATACCAAAAACTGTCACAAAATGTCAATAAATATCCGTATTTTCGATCTAATTTCCTCCACACCACTTCACCACACTTAAATTTTTTCTCTCTTAGCATAGTGAGATTATAAGTTTTTTTATAAAAAATTATTAAATTATAAAAGATAATTTTTTTATTTTAACAAAAAAAATAGCGACGATTTTTGAACCATCGCTAATTTTTGATGTTGCGCTTATTATGAACGGCGTACATTGCACGCTGTGGATAATTGTATATGAACGCCGCGGATAATAGTATTAACAGCGTGCACATGTACGCCACAGATAATTTTGAACTTTCAACAGCTCAGTTGTGCAGCGTGCAATGTGTGCCGTTAGAAAGAGAATTTGCGCGCTGCGAAATGCTATTTTTGTTGTAGTGCATATTCATCACTTATAAAAAATCATGCATATACGTAAATTTCCTTAAAATCAAGCATGCACCGTATTTTTCATATTTCCATAAAAAATCATGTTCGTGATAACATATACATTTAAATCATGTAATTTTGTGATTAGGGCCCTACCAGTACTACTAACTCGACCCGGGTGCAAAATGATCATTTTGCCTCTGGAAACCCTATTTGACCATTATACCCTGGACCTCAAAATTTTTCGAGCCGAAACCAACTAAACTCCTTAAAACACCTCAAAACATAATTGTAATCGTTTCCTAGACGTACATCAAGCCAGTTTCATTACTTATATGATTCGTTTTAAAACTTGGACAGTTGTCTCAGTTTTAACCCGAAATTCAACAAAAATTTTCCCACTTAAACCATGAATCGAACCTACATGATCAGCACTTAAACAACTTATTTCAGACTATCTAGGACACTTGGAAAAGATCAAACAAGTGCTGGAATGTTTTCAGCACACAAGCACAGAAAACCCTAACGTGCTAAGCCTTCAAATTATCGATCCTAGACCTAACCAACCCGAACCAGCCTTGAACCAATGCTACCTAGGACCAAGATCAAGCCCAGGGCGCCCTACTGGACCAACCCTAGCCACGCATACTGTCCATGCAAACCGACCCACGCGATTCACCTGAAAACAAGCCAATCTCGACCCTACACGGTACAAGCGCATCGACCGAACCCTAAAACATGACCTGCCGCGCTTGAGTCCTCCCTAGACCATGTCTCAACCCCCTTAGGTACTGCACCATGGCTTGTTTCGACTTCCCAAAAGTCGGTCCTCTTCCCCAAGCCCGATATAGCCGCAAACCCACATAAATCCCTAGGTTCGATCGGCCTTCACCATGGTTAAACCGACCCTCGACTCCAGCACTTGGATACCATAACCTTTGCATGTTCAACGCCCTAGAATCACAAATCGGCAGCCCCTTACACAACAACAACAAAAATCGTGAGTTACATGTCAACAAATGCATATTTCGTGCCAAACAATGCATAAACTATTCAACATAAAAAATTTATGCATTCCTTATGCATCACACATCATCATATATTAGCGTGAAACGAGAAAAGAGAGATTTAGGGTGAGCTTTTGCATTATTACGCTCAAAAACCTTGAGATATACGCGTAGAACTTGCCCCAGAGAGGCGGGGAGGGATTTATTTGAAAAACTATAGAGAAACTTGAAGGGCTGCTTAATTTTTTTCGAGAAGGTGCTACAGCTGAATGGTAGAGGGGCGGCCAACAAGTATAAATTAGGTTTAGGGTATAATTATGGAGTTTAAGTTATAATATTAAACTTAAACTCCATATTTATATCTTTTAAGCAGTAAAATAATCTCATCAAGCCCAATAACACTCTTGAAAAGTATTTTGATTCGGTACGTTTTCGAAAATATTGCCCGAACTATGAAATGGTCCTCCAACTCACTAAAATTGGCGTACCGGTTTAAAATATGACCCGACGAGTAAAAATACTCCACCAAGGCCCATTTTCGAAATTCTCCCTTAATTACATCATAAATTAAATAATTAAAATAATTATTTTAATAAAAATATTTTTCCTGATTATCTCCGATCTCCGTTTCTCGTTCGAGCGCGAAAACTACTAAAAGCCCTTGTGCACGAAACTTTTGGACATTTCAAGTTTAATGAGAGCTAACCCCTATGTGTGAGGATACATTTGAAAAGCATATATTATAATGGACTAAATCATCACACATATAAATTGGACTAAATCCTCACACATACAATTACTAACACATAATTTGAAAAGTTTATGTTGTAACTTTAATTCTATCGCAACACAACCAATCATATGTTAATCATTCTCCACATGATATTATCCTTACTAATTCACGGGATTTCAACTGGAAAGTAGTATATCACTTATAAGGACACTAAGTTAAACGATATCACCACATGCTAAAAATACAGCAGAAATAATACTTCTGCGTATTTCTTCGAATAATTCAAACCCTTTCTTGAATTTCAGTCCACAATTCTCCCATACACATCTCCCACATAGTACCTAAGGCAAGTGTCGCTTATTCCATTGCCAGTATTATTTGCCGCTACGGGCAAATTATTGTTCCGATTAAGTTCAGTATTATAAGAATATGATCCTCCTCCTTGATTGCACATGGACTCATAATTTTGATAAAAACTACAGATTCTTGAGTTCTCCTTTCTTTTCTTCTTAAATTTCAGTACATTATTGTTGATGCTTTCCCATTTTTCTCTGCAGCATAGACCACTCTTGTCATATCCAGAAAAAGCCATTTTTGTGGTTATTTCGTCCCATAGAACCTCTTCAGAGATCCCACTTTGCTGAAACTTTGATTCCATCCCATTTCTTAGTTGAATCAATCTTGAAATTTCACATTCTGGCCAGAAATCGTTGCATTTCAGCGAATTGGTTATTGTTTCACTACCATTATCGTTATGGTAATTTTCCTTTAGGCTTCGAATATCCGTCAACATCACCTCCTCTTGCAGCGAAGCCCTCGGTTCTTTTCGAGCCATTTTGTGCAAAGTATCCATTAAAGAAACATCCCTAGCTTCAATCCAAGCTCTTTCGCTAACCCATAAATTGCGCTCTCTTTCCATTCTTTCTGCATCTTGTTTTCTCCATTCTTCCTCTCTTTGAATTCTTTCTTTCTCCTTATCTTCAATAGTTTTCATCATTTTCTCCATCCAGGCTTCTTGTTTATCCATCAGTTTCTTCATCTGCGTATCGATAAAATCTTTAATCTTAACTTTCCAACCCCTTTTCCCCCTTCTTTTTCTCATGTTTTGATTATTGTCATCTGTCCCAGGATCGTTTTCATTATCATCTGATGAAGTAGGATCAAAATCCCAAGAATTTGAGAGACTAAGGCTAGTATCAGAGAACTTAAAACCTGGATACGATTCTTGATTATTAGCTGATGAAGTACTTAATTTCGAAGCATTGGGATTAAAACTTCCACTATTGAAATGGGTTTCGGAAACGGCAGCTGAATTATTAGTTTCACCATAAAGAGCTTCGAGTTGTCTGAAAAACCTGTAATGCTTCCCATCTTGCCTTCCTGCTTTCCCTTCTTTCGTCTTTTTGTAATATTTGTACAAATTCTCGAATTTCTCTCGGCATTTCTTGCTACTTCTCTTATATGCATGTTCCTCAGACATTATCCTAAAATTAAACAAAAATAAACCTCAAAAGTTTATCCATAAGAAAAATTTCAATACCAGAAAAGGAACACGAGGGTTCTAGGAAATGTATAGCCTGAAATTTTCATATGATGAAGATTTTGCTGAGAATATGTAATCGAATATAATCATTCAATTTAGTATCAGACGAAATAAATTTGGAAAATTTATGACTATTCAAATTAAAAGTTGTAAAAATCCATGAAAACTTTTTATGTTTACTCCAAAGAATCCACAAGATTACAGATTGTCTTTTGTTGCACGCGAAAAGTAATGAAAAATAATGCCTAAAATTAACTGAAGAGGTTTCGCTGTTGACAGATGGGACTGTAAGGTGGACTCAGAGGAAAGAGGCTTATAATAAAAACCAACTGACGTTTGAACTGAAGTTGGAATTAATTGTTCTGTGTCATTTTCTGAAACGAGAAAAGAGATTGTTTAATCAAGAAATATACTGATAAAACGGGATTTTAAGTTGATTTAATATCCGATAACAGCGAGAATTTAAGCATAAAAAGATTCTTCCAAGTACTGTAGATTGTTGCACAGATGATTAAAGTTGAAGAATTCAAGAAAATTTGTGAAATAATTAGGCATGACTGGAAGCTGGGAACTTCATTTATGTTGTTGTAGGCTTTGTTTCTTGAGAAAAATGATTTTCCAAAAACCTAGAAATTAGGTTAACTGGAAAAAGAAAATTGTAGTATATAAATATGATCATCGCGAGTACATACAAACCTCGAGACCTCGTCCCATAAGGGACCCTTTTGATTGGCCTCCTTAAACCTGGAATCAAGCCTCGATCTGATCTCTAGAAGAGTAAGCGTCTCCTGCCTCGGCCACCTCCCCGCCACACGACCTCCACCACCATCTATCCGACTTAAACCGTCACCCGCAGCGGCGCCGCTGGCGGAAGCTGCAGTACCGCCTGCACAAGTCGTGTTATCACCTGTAGGAACAGAAGCAGTCGCAGTATTATCCGACCGAAACATGATCATCTCATACGGGTACTGTGGGGTCGAACCCCTGTGGCCCGAAAGCGAGTCTTGACGCGGCGGGATGGGCGGAAATAAAGCCCTCCCACTCATGTACTGCCCTAGATCCGCCATCCCGTATTGATCT
Source organism: Primulina eburnea (assembly GCF_022965805.1). Taxonomy (NCBI): domain Eukaryota; kingdom Viridiplantae; phylum Streptophyta; class Magnoliopsida; order Lamiales; family Gesneriaceae; genus Primulina; species Primulina eburnea. The sequence goes on from NC_133117.1 coordinate 12,972,671, forward strand.
TCCATGTAGAGGAAGGCAAAAAGAAGTTTAAACAACACACGCAGCGCTCGTTTCTTGAAATAGAGAGAGAGAGAGAGAAGAGGGTTTAAGGGATCAGAGAGAAAATATGGAATGGTAAGAAAAGAAAGTGGTGGGGGACAACGGTGGATGAAGCGGCAGACCCGGATCGTGTCCTTACTGAGAAAAGGTTTTGAATTCTTGTAGAGTACAATGGACCCATCTCTCTGTTTCATCTGCTTCACCCATCAATGTAATTCTAATATAAAGCTCCTTTTTCATCAGTGTATATATATATATATATATATATATTTATCTCCATATTTTTATATAGGGTTTGTATATATATATATATATACACACATATACACGACGTTCTTGATACATGCATGTACATCAACTAAAAGATAAAAAATATTAATAAATTACAGCTAAGAAGGTGATTATAGTGATTGTGGTACCTCCTTTTCACTGTTCTGTATTTTATTTTTTCCTTCTACAGTAGCCATTTTCACACACTACGACACGCAAAGAAGAAAAATCCAAAAAAGACTCCACTTTTTCGCCACTACCAATAACAAATAAATAGAAATTCAGTCGAAATATTTAGTTGTTCACAATTTGAGAGATTTAAACATGAAAAATGAAACTGGGTAACCCGAATCTTCTCTGTAAGAAGAATCTGGTAGTGATACGTGTATATACTGTCTGGCTTTTGCATCATCACCTGGAAATATTGATTTTCACTTAATTAACCAGGTATCATATGTGTTCGAAAGTTTTAAGATTGATCTGTTCAGAACAAATGGAATTTCGATCCGGCCTTGAGGATACGAATAACTAGAAATGGAATCAATTCTTTCTTTGTTTTCTTCTCTCTTTTTTTCCATTGTTATTCTTCACTGTTGGTTGTTGGAATGAAAGGGGTTTCGAATATTTGGAAATGGATAATGTAATTTATCATTTCCTTGGCGGATAATGTGGTGCCGTCAAGAAATTTATAGCTAAATCAAGGGTTTAGTTTATTTTTCGTGGCCGGGAATCAAGATTCCTTACAAATTCAATTTCTTGTAGGTGTGGATAGAGTTTTTTTCAACAGTCAGTCAAAAATTAGTATTAGCACGATAATTTGCTACTTATGGGCTTGTAATACTTTTTCCTGAATTAATGTTATTCATTGACATGCTGCCGAATATATATACCAACGCATCAGTTTTCTATTGAAAAAAATATACTAAAGGTGTAAAAGAACCTATTTATGGTACTAAGAATAAAATTTTACAAATTAAAAAACCAAAAGCCTATATAGAGCAACTTATAGAATGAAATTTGTTTTGTTTTTCTATTATAATGTAATTTTTGTATATTGTTAGGATCAAATATTTATCATAAGATCAAAAATTATATATGTTAGCTGGTATTTATGATTTTTGTATATTTCCATGTACTTGTGACAGCTTAAAGCCCTACACTAAACGACATGTGGACATTAGAGATTGTGCCTACTTAAGTTCCAATAAGCTGGGGTGCTAAACCCATGAATTTGGGGAGGGACATGCCTTATTGCTGGTGATGTATTGTATCAACTTATAGACCAATTTGAGTATTTACTTGTATCAAAAGTTGTCCCAGAAAATATCCTCATACCATTTAAGATCTAAAATCCTTTTGTATGGTATCCATCCAACCAGATCATATAACATAGCGTTAGCATTGTGATGTACGAGAGTTTTCCAAAAAGTCAATTATCTCAGTATTTCTCTCGCACATACATTCTTGCCCAAAATAAATTTTTTAAAATATTAATAAAAAAGCATTGAAAATGAAATCCATCTCTATTAACTCTCGCTAGATTCGCTCTAGAGTGGAAGGAATGTGAAGGGAAAGCACCGTAAGTACCAATACGAGAGATCATTAGCTGCCGACAAACAATTATCCTGCCCTAGATAGTTGGCCTTCAACTTTAAAGAAATATATAATATATAATTTAGAGTTCTTCTTTTCGCATGACTCCTTCATTAGTTTGACCCTTGTGTAGGTAAATTTTGGGAAATAAAATGAAATTTTGACAGTATTTGATTTTAGTTTTAAAATAATGGTCTTTATGATATCAAAGGTTATTTTTTCCTATATAATTGTAACAAAAAAAAAATCAAATCATAATAATACATATTTTTTGAAATATTTTATCAAGTGGGATATATTTTTGAAATATAATAATACTTATAAGGATATTAATTTTGGTATTTTAAATTTTTAAAGCAAGATCCTAAAAATCAGTTTGTGCGACCCATATTTTTAAAGAACGTTATCATACACTACAAGAAAAACGCCATACAACAACACACATACGACAACGGTTTTTGTGCAAAACCGTTGTCGTAGAGTTTTTAACAACGGTTTTAGCCAAAACCGTTGTCTTTTGGGGATCAAAGACAACGGTTTTTTAAAACCGTTGTCTTTGAGGGGTCAAAGACAACGGTTTTAAACAACTGTTGTCTTTGGGGGGTCAAAGACAACGGTTTTAGGGTCAATGACAACGGTTATGATTAAAACCGTCGCGAATGGATTTAGCGACGGTTTTATATACCGTCGCAAATGCTACCTACCACAACGGGTAAACACCGTTGTCGTTGAACGCACTTTCAACAACACCCTCAGTTACAACAGTTTTTAAAAGGTTACGACAACGGATAAAATCCGTTGTCGTAGCCCGTTTTTCTTGTAGTGATATTATAAGAACTTTTTTTAAAAAATTATCATACAAATTTTCAGAACTTTTATCCGCTGTTTTAAGAAACTTAGTCAATTAAAAAGAAACACGACATTAGTTGCAATAATTTTGTCCCAAAAAGTCAAAAATGAAAATAAAAACAAGAAGTGTTGTGAAAAAGTAAAAATTTATGGTAAAAAGTAAAAATCTCAAACTCTCAAAATTTACCAAACTACACACTTTATAATATTTTTCTCTCTACTCATTTGTGAATTTCTTCACAAATGGTGAGCCTATATATAGAATTTCTTTACAAATAATCCAAAAATAAAATACATCATTACCTACATCATCACACACTAATTTTCAATATTTACAACTCTTATTTTCAACATTCAAATATTCAATACATACATTTTAAATATTATTTTTCAACACTCCCCCTTCTGATGATGATCATAATGATTGTCTTCATTACATGTTTTTATACTGCCTCGTTAAAAACCTTACTAAGAAAAACCTATTGGGATAAAAACGATAGTAAGGGAAAAAGAGTGCAGTCACGTAAACTCCCCCTCATGTTGACACGAACAATTCTTCAAAAATTTCGTAGATTTCGCATCCCAATAATATATATGTGTTTTCTGAATATTGACGTAGGAAGTGCCTTTGTGAAGAGATCTGATGAGTTTTCACTTGATTGAATGTGACGAACATCAATACATTTATTCTTCTCTAGCTCCTTGGTGAATACGAAGAACTTAGGAGGAATATGCTTAGTTCTGTCACTTTTTATGTATCCCTCTTTTATTTAAGCAACACATGCAACATTATCTTCATATAGTATCACATGCTTCTCGTCGAATGATAATCCGCATGAGATTAGGATATGCTGGGTCATTGATTTTAACCACACACATTCACGGCTTGCTTCATGTAGTGCAATAATCTCGGCATGATTTGATGAAGTTGTTACGAGCGTTTGTTTCTGTGAACGCCAAGAAATTGCAGTGTCTGCACGAGTAAATACATATCCAGTTTGGGAACATGCCTTGTGTGGATCAGATAATTATCCAGCATCGGCATAACCAATTATACTTGGATTAGCATCTTTTGAATACAAAAGTCTCAAGTCTGTCGTTCCTCGTAGATAACGGAATATATGTTTAATTCCGTTCCAGTGTCTCTTTGTTGGATATGTGCTAAATCTTGCCAACAAATTTACGGCAAAAGATATATCAGGCCTTGTACAATTTGTAAGATACATAAGAGCACCGATAGCACTTAGATATGGTACTTCTGGACCAAGAATAGCTTCATGATCTTCACATGGACGGAATGGATCATTTTCTATGTTTAATGATCTAACAACCATTGGAGTACTTAAAAGATTTGATTTATCCATATTAAAATGTTTAAGGATCTTTTCTGTATAATTTGTCTGGTGAACAAACATTCCACATTCTTTTTGTTCAATTTGTAAACACAGACAATACTTGGTTTTTCCAAGATCCTTCATTTCAAATTATTCCTTCAAGTATGACAAAACTTCTTGAATTTCCTTATTCGTTCCAATGATTTTTAAATCATCAACATATACAGCAATAATTACGCATCCGAATGTTGTTTTCTTAATGAAAATACAAGGACATATTGAATTATTTACGTATCCCTTTTTCATCAAGTGATCACTTAGTCGATTGTACCACATTCGACCGGATTGCTTTAACCCATATAATGATCTTTGTAATTTCACAGAATAACATTCTCTGAGTTTTGAACTTTGTGCTTCAAGCATATTAAATCCTTCAGGGATTTTCATATATATATATTACTAACAAGTGGTCCATATAAGTAAGCTGTAACAACATCCATAAGACGCATTTCTAAATTTTCAGATACCGTCAAGCTAATCAAATACCGAAACGTAATTGCATCCATCACGGGAGAATACGTTTGTTCATAATCAATTCCAGGCCTTTGAGAAAAACCTTGTACAACAAGTCTAGCTTTATATCTTACTATTTCATTTTTCTCATTTCTCTTTCGAATAAAAACTCATTTGTATCCAACAGGTTTTACACCTTCAGGTGTAAGGACTATAGGTCCAAAAACATTACGTTTATTTAGCGAATCCAATTCAACCTGGATGGTTTCTTTTCATTTTATCCAATCCTGCCGATTTTTACATTCAGCAAAAGATTTTGGTTTATGATCTTCATTATCATTTATGATGTCGATTGCCACATTATAAGAAAATATATCATCAATTTCTTCTATATCTTTTCGGTTCCATATTTTCCAGTATTAATATAACTGATAGAGATTTCATGATTCTCTTCAATTTGTGGTTCTGACAGAACATTTTCATCATCATGTGTTTCTTCAGGAACATCATTCTCTATTTTGTGATCATCGTATTTCTCTTTGAATTTTCTTTTTCGAGGATTTTTATCATTGGAACCGACTGGCCTTCCACGCTTCAGGCGTTTAATGACATCATGAGTATTTTCAATTTGTTTCTTCGGAATTTCAATTCGAGCAGGGGCATTTGCAGCATGTATATATGATTTAGTTACCCTTTTTGTGTCTGCAAATGCATCTGGTATTTGATTTGCTATTCTTTGCAAGTGCACAATACCCCTATCATAACCGATATAGATTACAACCTTTCTTTGAGGTCCCATTTTCTTTAGTTGCGGTGGTGCAATAGGCACATACACCATACATCCAAAAATTCTCAGATGAGAAATGTCTGGTTCTTTACCAAATGCAAGCTGCAATGGGAAGTATTTATGATATGCACTTGGTCTGATGTGAATTAATGAAGCAGCATGTAAAATTGCATGTCCCCATATAGAAATAGGGAGCTTTGTTTTCATAATCACTGGTCTAGCAATCATTTGCAGACATTTAATCAATGATTCAGCCAATCCATTCTGTGTATGTATGTAACGAACCGTACTCTTTACTACTTAAAATTTGCGGAAGAATTTAAAATTTTCTTTTAAACTAAAAGGAATGCGGAAATGAAATCAAATACGGTCGTCACTACATCCTTCGTCAGTAAATATGTTTTAAATCGACATCACCAATAAAATTTGCTAAAAAGAAACACTTGCTCCAAAAGTCTTGAAATGAAACATAACATCAGAGTATTTTGAACTTGCATAAAAAATCGTAAAATAACATGGGCGGTCCTCGGGTTTAGCCTGCCGCTCAGTCCAAGCCTGCCCTTTGGTCACCACCTCCTGTCTCCTCAACATAGTCACCTGCATCGATCAAGTCTAGTGAGTCTAAAGACTCAACACGTATAAACTGGAATAACGAGTACTATATAATAAAATCACATGCAACTTTAAAATAGGACATACATAACTTGAAACTTGAACTTGCGTATTAAAACTGGAACATATGTACATACATACTTCGACGTGCCATAACTTAAACTTTTCTTAAACATGCTGCATACTTGAACATACATACTTCATCATTTTGCGTAGAGGATGTTTCAAAGCAGGTGACCCATACATAATAAACGCCTGATCAGACAAACCACAGTACTGGGCTGACAGGGACGTATCCATTGCCACATACATGAGATCCCCGTTCATAATTTAACGGGCTGGTTGGTCCCCGTTCATAATTTAACGCTTTCCAACCACGATCTAACCCGTTCATAATTTAACGGGGTGGAGAGATCCTCGGCCACGTTCACCGACTTCCAAACCCATTCAATTTGGTCACAAGACATTTAGCATACCTCAAAACTTAAAATATTTTCTTGCACGTCAACATACTTACTTGGGGTTGAAGGGTTCGTTGGACTTCGATCGGGGCCGTTGCTGCAACATACTAACATGAACTTGCATACTTAACTGGCATAACTTAGACGTAGAAATAGTACTTACTCCTAAGCTCAATCAATACTTAGGACGTTCTAAGTTTTCCCATGACTCGACCTTGAAAACATCATATTAAACCTTAGCATACAACCTCAAACCGAATCCTAAGTGATGAAAGAATGTATCCCAAAAAAAATAGGAGGACACGGACCCCGTGCCTAGGTCCGGGCTTGGGTCCGTGTAGATACTGCATGGTGTGTGTGTCGAAAAATAAAGGCACGGACCCCGTCTATAGGTCCGGGTCAGGGTCCGTGTAGATATTATGAAGGGAACACTCGGAAAGGAGAGGGGCACGGACCCCGTGCATGGGTCCGTCAAGGGGTCCGTGTAGACTTGGGTTTTGGACACTACTGAGGAACAAAGGCACGGACCCCGTGTGGGGGTCCGGGTAAGGGTCCGTGTACTCGCGGGACAAGAAAACTCACGAAAATTCTGTACATGTTTTGCTTAACATCCTAGACTCGATTACACGGACTATGAAACGACACCCCGAGACCCACCTTAGCATGCCATAACATCAACCAAATTCGTACAAACACCCAAAGCAATAAGTTCACCTTACAACACATACAATTCAAAGCATAGCAATTGACACCAATTCGTTTCCCACGACTCCTAACGCATTCGAGTGCCTATCGACACTATACGACGTATCAAATAACATCCCAACATCATACTAATGATACCTAGACGCAGCATTGATCACCCGTCGATCCCCAACGAAGCCTGCAACAAAAACTTCAAGAACACAATTTTCGTAATAGTCGCAGTTTGAGCAGTCCCACGAAAAATATCATAACTCACTCAATGTTCATCCAAAAATCTCGTATTTTATATCAAATCGAAGGTATCGAAAAGTTCTACAATTGTCTAGTTGAAATTTTTCTCAAAATCCCGACAGAAAAATCGCAGTTTTTATCAGAACAGTAAGTTACGAGATTTCAGATCTAAGAAGTATTTCAAACGCCTTCAAACTATTTTCCGCTCAAACGATGAACGTCACACATGGATTTTCACGCATAAAATAACACGACGCATACTATGACAAGATCGATGCAGAAAGAACAGATTATACGTGCCTTTTGATATTAAAAATACCGTGACGACGATACCGAAGCGGAGACGGTGTGAGGCTCGATCCGAGACGAAAGTGGCGCTAAAATCCTTGAAGAGAACACACGAAAATATGCTGGAATAATTCAGAGGAGGGGGCGGCCGTTTCTTTCAAAAGAACCCTAGGTTTTCTTTTTTTTTTAAAATCTGAAAATAAACTTGTAGATGTGTGTTGTGTGTTTTAGTGTGTGTAAAAACATGTTTAGTGTGTGTGAGTGTAGAAAACGTGTGTGTGATTTAATTAGGAGAAATTTAGTGCTAAATTAACTAATTAAATACTAATTAAAAGTTAACACTCACTAATTTAATCAAACTCTACAATTAAAATGATTACACACCAATTTTAAAAATTTTAAACTCTTAAATCACTAAATACATAATAATGCTTTAAATATTAAAACTTAATAACTTATTAAAAATGCCCCATCCTCAACTTAAAATAAAATACCATATTTTAAATCACCAACATCGTCACCGGTCTTTTCCTCGATCCCGCTTCGAATAGTCGCCTGAACATGAAACTCGAAAACATTTTAACGTGCATCACAATGAATATGATTAATTTAAAATAATGCATTTTTCATAAATTATGCATGGCAAAAACTCATTTAAAATTAATCAAATGATTTAATAATAAAATGAATGCACATGTTATACGTGTACTGGATTTGGGCACTACAGTTCCTCCCCCACTTATAAAAATTTCGTCCTCGAAATTAAATCTTACCGAACAACTCCGGGTAACGAAGTCTCATATCTGCCTCAGACTCTCATGTGGCCTCTTCCACTGATTGGTTGAGCCACCGGACTTTGACTAGCTTAGTCACTTTGTTCCGAAGCCTACGCTCTTGCCTGTCTAGGATTTGGACCGGTCTCTCCTCAAAGGACAGGTCTGGAGCCAACTGCAACGGCTCATAACTCAGGATATGCGAAGGATTGGCTAGGTACTTCCTTAGCATCGAGACGTGGAACACATTGTGTACCCCGGCCAGATTTGGCGGAAGGGCAACACGATAGGCTAGTGTCCCAACTCTGTCCAAAATTTCAAACGGCCCAATAAACCTCGGACTCAACTTGCCTCTCTTTCCAAATCTCATAACACCCTTCATGGGTGCTATTTTGACGAATACGTGGTCACCAACGGCAAATTCGAGATCTCTCCTCCTCTTATCAGCATAACTTTTCTGACGACTTTGGACAGTCTTCATTCTGTCACGAATCTTGGCCACTACGTCTGCAGTCTGCTGAACTATTTCTGGACCAAGTTCTGCCCTCTCACCAACTTCATCCCAATGAACTGGTGATCTGCACTTCCTTCCATACAACGCCTCATAGGGGGCCATACCAATTGATGATTGGAAGCTATTGTTGTATGTGAACTCCACTAGAGGTAGTCTAGACTCCCAAGCTCCTTGAAAATCAATCATACACGCTCGCAACAAGTCCTCTAAAATCTGAATCACTCGCTCGGACTGGCCATCTGTCTGCGGGTGAAAAGCTGTACTGAAAAGCAACTTCGTCCCCATGGCTGCGTATAAGCTCTTCCAGAAGGACGATGTGAATCTCGGGTCCCTGTCGGACACAATTGAAACTGGGAACCCATGCAAACGGACTATCTCCCGAATATATAGCTCCGCGTACTGCGTCATGGAGAAAGTCGTCTTCACTGGCAAAAAGTTTGCTGTCTTAGTGAGTCGGTCAACTATAACCCAAATAGAATTCGATCCTCGGACTGACCTCGGCAACCCAACCACAAAATCCATAGTAATGTTCTCCCACTTCCACTCAGGGATGGGGAGTGGCTTAACCAATCCTGCTGGCCTCTGATGTTCAGCTTTTACTTGCTGGCAAGTGAGACATTCGGACACGAACCTGCGGATGTCTCGCTTCATCCCTGGCCACCAATACAAAAGCTGGAGATCCTTATACATCTTGGTACCTCCTGGATGGATAGAATACGGAGATGCGTGTGCCTCTGTCAAAATATCTTGTCTAATCGAGTCACCCCTAGGCACCCACATTCTACCTCTGTACCTCACTATCCCATCTGACACTGTATAAAGAACACTGCCTTTGGCCTCATCTCTCAATCTCCATTTCTGTAGCTGCTTGTCTGAATATTGTCCTGCCCGGATACGGTCTAGCATATCAGATTTGACTGTCAGATTAGACAGCTTAGGATCTCTGCCCTCACGATAAATCTCTAGACCAAACTTCTGAATCTCAGATTGAAGAGGTTTCTGCACTGACAACTGAGCTACAACTGCCACTTTCCTGCTCAATGCATCCGCGACAACATTAGCCTTTCCCGGATGATAGCTAATTTCGCAGTCGTAATCCTTCACAAGTTCCAACCATCGTCTTTGTCTCATATTCAACTCCTTCTGCGTGAAGAAATATTTGAGACTCTTATGATCGGTGAAAATCTGATATTTCTCGCCGTATAGGTAGTGTCTCCAAATTTTCAGTCCGAAGACAACGGCGGCTAACTCTAGGTCGTGAGTCGGATAGTTCTTCTCGTGCACTTTCAGTTGCCTGGAAGCATAGGCTATGACCCGACCCCGCTGCATCAATACTGCGCCTAACCCGAGCTTAGATGCATCGGTATATAACACAAAGTCTCCTTGCCCGGATGGCATGGCTAGCACTGGCGCTGAAAGAAGAGCTTGCTTCAACGTATCGAAGCTCTTCTGGCATTCTTCGCTCCACACGAATTTGGCATGCTTCTTGGTGAGTGACGTGAGTGGCACTGCTATGGATGAAAATCCTCGAATGAACTTACGGTAGTAACCGGCTAGACCCAAAAAGCTGCGGATTTCAGATGCATTCTTTGGCTCAACCCATTCCTTGACAGCTGCTACTTTAGATGGATCCACTTCAATTCCACTGCTAGATACAATATGCCCCAAAAATGCTACCTTCTCCAACCAAAATTCACACTTACTGAATTTCGCAAATAACTTGCGACTCTGCAAAGTCTGTAATACTGTCCTCAAGTGCTGGTTGTGCTCCTCATGGCTCTTCGAGTATATTAGAATGTCGTCAATAAATACTATGACGAATTGGTCGAGGAACGGCTGAAATACCCGATTCATGAGGTCCATGAAAATTGCTGGAGCATTGGTCAATCCAAATGGCATCACCAAGAACTCGTAATGCCCATATCTGGTCTTGAAAGCTGTCTTGTGGACATCTGCATCCTTCACTTTCAGCTGATGGTACCCTGATCGAAGATCTATCTTAGAGAACACTGTAGCTCCCTGTAATTGATCAAACAAGTCTTCGATTCTAGGCAACGGGTACTTATTCTTGATCGTTACCTTGTTCAGTTCGCGGTAATCGATGCACAGTCTCATGCTTCCGTCTTTCTTTTTCACAAAAAGTACTGGTGCGCCCCACGGTGAGAAACTCGAGCGGATAAACTCCTTGTCTAAGAGCTCCTGAATCTGCTACTTGAGTTCTAACATTTCTGCTGGAGCTAATCTGTACGGTGCCTTAGAGATTGGCACTGTGCCTGGCATGAGATCAATAGCAAACTCCACCTCTCTATCTGGTGGAAGACCTGAAACATCGTCTGGGAATTCACTGACTACTGGCACTTCAGTTAGAGATGGAGTAGGCGCATCAGGTGCTGAAATAATACTAGCCAAGAAGGCCTGGCACCCCTTGGAAATCAGTCTCCTCGCCTGCATGCACAAAATCATGCGAGGGAAACTTCTCCATCTGACTGGCTCAAAAAGAAACTGCTCCATACCCAACGGTCTGACTAGTACTGATCTCTTCTGAAAGTCAATAAGAACTCTGTTCTTAGTCAGCCAGTCCATTCCCAATATGATGTCGAATTCTGGCATCGGCAATAGGATTAAATCTGCATACACTAAGTGGCCATGCAGTTCTAGATCGATGTCTCTGACCACACTGGTAGCTATCAGCTCTTCCCCTGATGGGACTGTCACTGAAAAGTTCACGTCTAGGCCAATGGACTTGAGGTCCAAATGGTTGGCAAAAGTCTCCGATATGAAGGAGTGAGTGGCTCCTGAGTCTATCAGTGCGGTTGTGGATAGTCTCTTAATAAAAATGCTTCCTGAGACGCGTTAGCACAACACAAACTAACTTATATCCCAAAAATCTTACCAACACTCTCGAGCATAAAAGAACCCAATACTCAAGGTACACAAAATATTACTAGCATACTAATAATTCCAAACAAAATCCACATGCACGACAAAGTAATATTGAGCTTAGGTAGAAAAGTTTACCGGCTAGTAATGTCGTTTCTGGGTTAACCTCTTGTGCATGCATGGCGAACACTCTTCCTTGGGTCGGCTGCTTCCACTGTGGGCACTCTTTCAACATGTGGTCCGTAGCTCCACATTTAAAACATTTCCCGGATCCCCATAAGCACTGTCCGGGATGCTGGCGATTGCACTTCTGGCACACTGGGAAGATAGCGGGCTTCTGAGGCGCCCCTTGCTGCTGAATTGGACCCTTGCCTTTTGGCGGTCCTGGATAAGGCTTTTTCCCAGGCGGCCCCTGAAACGGCCTCTTAAACTGGGATCTCTGCTGTTGTTGGTGTTGCGGCGGTGCCTGATAGGGCCTCTTGCCCTGTCGGTCCGCCTCTATATCCCTCAGATCCTGTTCTGCCGCCAAAGCCCTAGAAACTGCAACTGCGTAAGTAGTGGGGCCAGCTAGTCTCACATCGCGGCGTAGGATCGGCTGTAACCCATTCAGAAAATGCCTTAACTTTGCTTGGGCATCGTTTGCAATGAGGGGTACAAAGTAACACCCCCTCTCGAACTTCCTAACAAACTCTGCCACGCTACTACCTCCCTGACGCAGCGTCATAAACTCACTGGTGAGTCTGGATCTTTCCTCCTCAGTGAAATATTTGGCGTAGAACGCCTCTTTGAATCCATTCCACGACAGAGTCTGCAAGTTTACTGCCACCGATGCACTCTCCCACCAAAGTCTAGCATCCCCTGACAGCAAGAATATAGCACATCTGACCCTGTCAGCGTCCATCAGCTCCATGAAATCGAATATTACTTCGATGGACTTGATCCATCCCTCAGCTACCATCGGGTCAGTGGTACCCGAAAACTCCTTCGGACTCATCCTCCGGAATCGCTCATATACCGCCTCTGTCCTAGGCCTCTCCTCGGGGCCTGCAGTAGTCTGGTTCCTCGCAAACTGTGCGAAGAACTGCGTCATACCAGCAAGCATCTAAGCTTGCGTATCTGGTGGTGGAGGTGGAGGTGGAGGATTGGCTCTTTCCTCCTCTCGGTGCTCCCTGTCCTCAGTCCTAGCTTCCTGGTTAACCATACGTCTAGGAGGCATACTGTTCCAATGAATTACCCAACACGTAAACCCAACATGCATGAATATAATACCAATATTTTAAGATGCACGTAAATTAGGCTTAAAACATAGACATGCTGAAATCATGACTTAATGCATAGTACACGGCATAACTCAACTTTAAAACTTACAGACTTAGGTGTGACTTCGAGAGCTTCTTGCGACTGGCAGTAGGTGTAACCCTTTACAAGAACCTGGCTCTGATACCAACTGTAACGAACCGTACTCTTTACTACTTAAAATTTGCGGAAGAATTTAAAATTTTCTTTTAAACTAAAAGGAATGCGGAAATGAAATCAAATACGGTCGTCACTACATCCTTCGTCAGTAAAAATGTTTGAAATCGACATCACTAATAAAATTTGCTAAAAAGAAACACTTGCTCCAAAAGTCTTGAAATGAAACATAACATCAAGAGTATTTTGAACTTGCATAAAAAATCGTAAAATAACATGGGCGGTCCTCGGGTTTAGCCTGCCGCTCAGTCCAAGCCTGCTCCTTGGTCACCACCTCCTGTCTCCTCAACATAGTCACCTGCATCGATCAAGTCTAGTGAGTCTAAAGACTCAACACGTATAAACTGGAATAACGAGTACTACATAATAAAATCACATGCAACTTTAAAATAGGACATACATAACTTGAAACTTGAACTTGCGTATTAAAACTGGAACATATGTACATACATACTTCGACGTGCCATAACTTAAACTTTTCTTAAACATGCTGCATACTTGAACATACTTGAACATACATACTTCATCATTTTGCATAGAGGATGTTTCAAAGCAGGTGACCCATACATAATAAACGCCTGATCAGACAAACCACAGTACTGGGCTGACAGGGACGTATCCACTGCCACATACATGAGATCCCCGTTCATAATTTAACGGGCTGGTTGGTCCCCGTTCATAATTTAACGCTTTCCAACCACGATCTAACCCGTTCATAATTTAACGGGGTGGAGAGGTCCTCGGCCACGTTCACCGACTTCCAAACCCATTCAATTTGGTCACAAGACATTTAGCATACCTCAAAACTTAAAATATTTTCTTGCACGTCAACATACTTACTTGGTGTTGAAGGGTTCGTTGGACTTCGATCGGGGCCGTTGCTGCAACATACTAACATGAACTTGCATACTTAACTGGCAAAACTTAGACGTAGAAATCATACTTGCTCCTAAGCTCAATCAATACTTAGGACGTTCTAAGTTTTCCCATGACTCGACCTTGAAAACATCATATTAAACCTTAGCATACAACCTCAAACCGAATCCTAAGTGATGAAAGAATGTATCCCAAAAAAAATAGGAGGACACGGACCCCGTGCCTAGGTTCGGGCTTGGGTCCGTGTAGATACTGCATGGTGTGTGTGTCGAAAAGTAAAGGCACGGACCCCGTCTATAGGTCCGGGTCAGGGTCCGTGTAGATACTGTGAAGGGAACACTCGGAAAGGAGAGGGGCACGGACCCCGTGCATGGGTCCGTCAAGGGGTCCGTGTAGACTCGGGTTTTGGACACTACTGAGGAACAAAGGCACGGACCCCGTGTGGGGGTCAATATGGGTCCGTGTACTCGCGGGACAAGAAAACTCACGAAAATTCTGTACATGTTTTGCTTAACATCCTAGACTCGATTACACGGACTATGAAACGACACCCCGAGACCCACCTTAGCATGTCATAACATCAACCAAATTCGTACAAACACCCAAAGCAATAAGTTCACCTTACAACACATACAATTCAAAGCATAGCAATTGACACCAATTCGTTTCCCACGACTCCTAACGCATTCGAGTGCCTATCGACACTATACGACGTATCAAATAACATCCCAACATCATACTAATCATACCTAGACGCAGCAACGATCACCCGTCGATCCCAACGAAGCCTGCAACAAAAACTTCAAGAACACAATTTTCGTAAAAGTCGCAGTTTGAGCAGTCCCATGAAAAATATCATAATTCACTCAATTTTCATCCACAAATTTCGTATTTTATATCAAATCGAAGGTATCGAAAATTTCTACAATTGTCTAGTTGAAAGTTTTCTCAAAATCCCGACAGAAAAATCGCAGTTTTTATCAGAACAGTAAGTTACGAGATTTCAGATCTAAGAAGTATTTCAAACGCCTTCAAACCATTTTCCGCTCAAACGACGAACGTCACACATGGATTTTCACGCATAAAATAACACGACGCATACTATGACAAGATCGATGCAGAAAGAACAGATTATACGTGCCTTTTGATATTAAAAATACCGTGACGACGATACCAAAGCGGAGACGGTGTGAGGCTCGATCCGGGACGAAAGTGGAGCTAAAATCCTTAAAGAGAACAAACGAAAATATGCTGGAATAATTCAGAGGAGGGGGCGGCCGTTTCTTTCACAAGAACCCTAGGTTTTCTTTTTTTTTAAAATCTGAAAATAAACTTGTAGGTGTGTGTTGTGTGTTTTAGTGTGTGTAAAAATGTGTTTAGTGTGTGTGAGTGTAGAAAACGTGTGTGTGATTTAATTAGGAGAAATTTAGTGCTAAATTAACTAATTAAAATACTAATTAAAAGTTAACACTCACTAATTTAATCAAACTCTACAATTAAAATGATTACACACCAATTTTAAAAATTTTAAACTCTTAAATCACTAAATACATAATAATGCTTTAAAATATTAAAACTTAATAACTTATTAAAAATGCCACATCCTCAACTTAAAATAAAATACCATATTTTAAATCACCAACATCGTCACCGGTCTTTTCCTCGATCCCGTTTCGAAAGTCGCCTGAAACATGAAACTCGAAAATATTTTAACGTGCATCACAATGAACATGATTAATTTAAAATAATGCATTTTTCATAAATTATGCATGGCAAAAACTCATTTAAAATTAATCAAATGATTTAATAATAAAATGAATGTACAGGTTATACGTGTACTGGATTTGGGCACTACAATGTACATGAGCAACAGGATGCTCAACAATGATTTCGATAGACATACAATAATCATTGAAATTCTGGGAAGTAAATTCACCAGCATTATCAAGTCTAATTTTCTTGATTTTATAATCAGGAAATTGATTCCTCAATTTTATTATTTGAGCAGGTAATCTTGCAAATACAACATTTCGAGTTGACAATAAACATACATGTGACCATCTGCTGGAGGCATCAATCAATACCATAAAATATCTGAATGATCCATATGGTGGATGGATTGGTCCACAAATATCACCCTGAATACATTCAAGAAACATTGGTGATTCAGTTTGGATTTTGGCTGGTGATGGTCTTATAATAAGTTTTCCAAGAGAACATGCTTTACATTGAAACTTATTATTTTGAAATATCTTCTGGTCTTTCAATTGATGACCATGTGTATTTTCTATAATTCTTCGCATCATTGTTGAACCAGGATATCCTAATCGATCATGCCAATTGATCAGTATTGAAGAATTATCAACTACCATGTTTGATTCAATAGGACTTATATGTGTATAATGCAATCCAGTAGGGAGCATTGGTAGTTTTTCAATCACATATTTCTTTCCTGATTTATATGTGATAAGACACATATACTTCTCATTCTCTTCATTCATTGTTTGAGTATCATAACCATGGGAATATATATCATTAAAACTCAACAAATTTTTTTTCGATTGTGGTGAATATAAAGCATCATTGATCAAAAATTTTGTACCATTAGGTAACAAAAATTGTGCTTTACCACATCATTTAATCAAGTCTACAGGACCTGATCGTATTCACCGTTGTTTTTGTTGGTTTTAGTTCCAAGAAATATCATTTATCTCGGAGAATAGTGTACGTTGTACCACTATCGGGTATGCAAACTTCAGCTTTGCTCATAGCATTTTCCATATTTGAACTTCAAAAAAATATGCAATGAAATAAAATTACTGACAATACATATGTAAATATAACACATATCATAATTGTACAATAAAACATCATTATATGAATACATAAAAAATAAATTATGATACATTTATATTCTACCATTATATTGTTCATTTTCAGAGAAATCATTGAGAAAATCTGTAGCATCAAAATTGTTCATTTCTATCCCACCAACATGTTGATCATTTCCAGAGAAATCATTCATAAAATCAGCAGCATCAAAATGAGTTGAATCACTCAAACGGTCATTGCATTCAATGAAGTTGGTCTCTTTTTCTTTCCCCTTTATCGATTCTTTATAGAGCTTGCAAAGGTGCTCAGGGGCTCGACAAATACGAGACCAATGTCCTGGAGTGCCGCATCTGAAACAAGAACTTTCAAATCTTTTCGAGTGATTTTCATTAACACTCATGTTCTCATGATGCCTTTTCTGTGGATGGTTCGTGACGCACTTTTGAGATAAGTTATAAAAAAAAATATCTCTATTGTTTTCAAAACCACGGCCTCAGCCTCGACCACGACCACGACCACGACCAATTCCACGTCCACGACCACGACCTCGACCTCGACCAAAACCTTGTCTTTGAATTTGATTTTGGTTTCCAGGTTTAAATTCATTTTTACTTACAGCATTTACTGGAAATGATGTTGATCTAATGGGTCGGGACAAATGATTTCTCGTTAGCAGCTCGTTGTTTTTTTCCGCCACAAGAAGACAGGCGATGAGTTTAGAATATCTCGCAAATCCACGCACTCTATATTGTTGCTGTAAAGTTATATTTGATGCGTGAAACGTGGAAAATGTTTTTTCAAGCATTTCCGATTCTGTAACCTCACAAAATTTTAGCTGTGAGATTATTCGATACATCGCTGAATTATAATCACTGACTTTCTTAAAATCTTGGAATCTTAACATATTCCATTCATCACGGGCGGTCGGAAGTATAACTTCCCTTATATGTTCAAATCTTTCTTTCAATCCTTTCCACAGAGCCATGGGATCTTTTTCGACGAGATATTCTCATTTTAAACCTTCATCGAGATGTCGATGCAAAAATATTATAGCTTTTGCTTTTTCTTGTGATGAAGATATACCATTTTCTTTAATGGTCTCGCTTAGACCCAATGACTCAAGATGCATTTCTAGATCGAGAGTCTATGGCATATAATTTTTTCCCGTGATGTCGAGCGCAACAAATTCGAGCTTTGTCAAATTTGACATGGTGGTACTAAAAAATTACGATGCATTTTATTAGTTAATGAATATTGCAATACAAAGTAATGGATAAACAACAATTACTAGCATTTGTAAAAATAAAGAAACACACGAGGAGGATATTCTCTGATAAATAAAAGACTCGTGAGTATGATTACCAAAATAATTAAAAATAACTTTGAGAAAGCCATCTTCTTTTTTTCTTCGAAAATTTGATGAAAAATAATTTTTAGAGAAGAAGAGAAAATTGGAGTGATTGAATGTAATTGTGAGATCATATTTATAGGGCAAAAACTAGCCGTTTTGTTACCGTTTATGACCGTTGGTATACAAAAAATAAATGTATGTATTTGTATAATTTCAGAGTAATAATATGATGTATATAATATTAGATATATTTAAATAATTATGTATATCATATCATATTATTATAATAATGTGTCATAAGTTATTTTATTAAAAATCTTATAGACTTTTATACTTGTTGTATCCCTTACCGAGAGTCTGGGATGTCGTCTTAACATCCTCCCAGGATTTATAACAAGTTTTTGAAAAAATTATTTTTATTATTTCTAATAATAACATTATATTGTATATTAAATATATACAGAATAAATAAATAACAGTAAAATAAATATTATTACTTTTGTTACCTTTTTCTTCTGCTTGGAGTTTGGAAAAGTATGGAGGACTTTTAGAGCTTCGTGCTGATAACGTGTTGTGAAAAAGTAAAAATTTACGGTAAAAAGTAAAAATCTCCAACTCTCAAAATTACCAAACTACACACTTTATAATATTTTTCTCTCTACTCAATTGTGAATTTCTTCACAAATGGTGAGCCTATTTATAGAATTTCTTTACAGATAATCCAAAAATAAAATACATCATTACCTACATCACAACACACTAATTTTCAATATTTACAACTCTTATTTTCAACATTCAAATATTCAACATTCAAATATTCAATACATACATTTTAAATATTATTTTTCAACAAGAAGCAAATACTACGTGCGCTTGTCAAACTAAAACTTCTTGATGGGGGAATGAGGAAAACGGGAGTCACGGAAGAATTTATTAAGAAAAAGGGAGTGAATATAATTTACTTTTTTATCCTTTGTTTAAAATTTGTTTAAAAACTAATTTTTTCATTAGTTTATTTTAATTTTATATATAATAAAATTTATAATTTAATTAAATAAAAAAACTTACTCGACTAAATTTTTCTCGACTCTTCACAAAATTTTTTTTCCCTCCCAACCTTCCATCCTCTCATTTTTTGGCTAACAATTATGTAGAATCCGAAAATCAGATTCCGTATAAGCCATGCATAATTGCTACTATTTAAATTAAAAATGAATATTTTATATAAATATGAAGTGTTTGAATTATTTTAATAATTTTAAGTCATGATTATTTATTTTAAAAGTAGATGTTTAGTTTTATCTTTTCATGATAAATACGCGAGGCCGGACCGGAGTTTGGAGATTAGAGATAAGGTTAATAATAAGAAAAATATTCCTAAATTTAATTTAAGTCAAAGAATGATTTAATTTAAAGAAATATAATGTTTTAGGATTCATTTAAATTAATTAGAGCTAAGTTATTAAATAAAATTCTTTAGGTTAATATTTAATTAAAGCTTAAATTAAAATATGTAAACATATGTGGGCGAATTAATCTAGATATAAAATATTCAAGAAATTAAATATAATATTTAAATACTTAAATTGTTAACCATGCAATGCCATACAAGAGTTCCTTTCAAATTAAGGTGTAAATCCACTAAATTATATAATAGATGTATTAAACCTCAAGCATTTAGAATACAAGATTTAAACAATAAAATACCATGCAAATTAGTAATAATAATTTTGGGTCCAACATTTAAAATATTTCAAAGGTTGGTAACTCTCAAGTCAAACCATCTCTAATTGCACTTCATGTATTCATTTCCCATATTATTAATTCACTAAATAGTAGTAAATTAAGTACTAGAACCCACATCATTTTCCTCAAACCATTATCTAAACAAAGTATCGAGCACATGCAGTAGGAATAAGAAACAAGAAAACTAAGGCAACAAGGAATGAGAAGACATTCAAAAACCATTCACCTCCTTTACTTGTAACTCCCATTTTAATGTATGTTATGACCCATTTAACACCCCTTATAACATTCATCTTCATTACTTACATATCCTACACTAATATGCTCGAAAAATCAGAAGGAAACAACTGACAAAAATCGTGAAAGGCATCGGCTAGCAAGGGAAGGAGAATCATTTCAAAAATTCTTCAACTTCTTGACTTGTAACTCCCACCTTAATGTATATAATGGCACCTTTAAGACCTCTTGTAACCACCAACTCCATTACATAACACTTCTCCATCCCTGTGACCGAAATTATCAGAAGAAACAACAGCTTAAATCGAGCAATAACAGCAGAAACAAAGAAGGGAAAACCAACTCCGACTCCGCCGCTCGTTTTCGTCGTATTGATTTGTTTTTGTGTCAAAACAAATTCCAGGCATGTATATATCATTCCTTTGCTCTACAATCAAGTTATATTAGATATTTTAAATCAGTATATGATCACAAATCTAGTGACAAACGCATTTTGACAGCAAAATAACTTTCGAAAAATCTGTACAGCACCTTGGCCTTTGATGGTGCTTCACGGTTGCTGTGTTTTTGTTGGTTTCAGGAATTGTTTCGATTCCAGGCTTTCATGACTGCTTCTAGGCATAATTTAGAATGTGTTAGGGTGTTTTTGGTTCATTTGTTTCAGTCCATACCCTCACAAAATGAAAGAATGACAGCAGAATTTCCCTTATGTGCAGAATGGGTCTCGGTTTGGCCATTGAGTGGGTAAGGTGAGTGTGTTCGAATCATGGCTGTCCTGGGGACTGTAGCCATGGTTAGCAACCTACCTTATCATGTCTAGGATGTGACCAAATCAGTTCCTCCAAGCCTAGTTCATGGATCATTCAGTTTTTTTACAGCAACATGTCAAGTGTCCCACGGTTCTAAAATTCTGTTTTTTTATGAAGGTGGTTTCGGTTTTTGGATGTTGTATGGATTGTGGTTGGCTTGTAGCCCATAGCCATGGTTCATACAACACTCCATCATGTCTAGATCGAGCCATGGTCAATTAAATGGCCACTGTAACGACACAAGACAATAGAAGAATTCGATACATCTCATTGCACAAGATTGAGTTCTCGGTTGGTATGTTTCGGTGTCCTAGGTATTTTCTTGGGTTGTGTTTGGCCTTTAGCCCTTAGCCATGGTCCATGCAAATAATTTTCTTGGGTTGTGTTTACCCCACAAACGCACAACCCATGGTCCTTAGCCATGGTCCATGGATCGTGAAGACTTGGGTCGTGAAAGCCGTGCTTCACGACCCTTGGTTTCACGACCCAGGTAAGACTTGTGCTTCACGACCAAACTTTGGGTGGTGAAGCACTTGCACCAAGTGCTTCACGACGCAACTTTGGGTCGTGAAGCACCCAAGACCCAGGGTCGTGGGCTTCATGACCCACTCGGGGTCGTGATGTAAAGACTTCACGACCCATTAATTTTAATTTTTTACAATTAATAACATTTATTTTATTTTAAATGTATACAACTAATAATCTTTTTTTTTTACATGTTTACTTTTCTGCTAAACTAGGAAGGAATCAATTTTTTGAATGCAAGTTACTTTTAGGAGCAAGATACGTTAAATCTGTAAGAAGATTGTATCATTTTTAAATGAGAAAGAGATAGAATATTTGGTGCAGTACAGTCAATTTGGTAATTTAATTTTATAAGCTAAGCATTATAACAATACCAATCAAAACTGGGTCGAGGGTTATGACTTGTCACAATTTGGATCGAGATTATACTCGACCCAGTTTTGGTGGGTCGCGTGGGTCGAGATGGGTCGAGAAGCATAATTTTGGCTTCTCGACCCATAATATATATATATATATATATATATATATATATATATATATATATATATATATTAATATATTGCAAAATCTATATAGATTTTAATATATTGTAATAAATGAGTCGAGAAGCATATTATTATAAAATTTGTTAAAAATTTTATTATAATTTATAAAAAAATTTATTGTTTATATACAATAAACATTAATTTCATATGCTTTGATATACATTCATTACATTAAAGTGAATATATAATGAAACTTTTTATGAATTTTTTTAGTTCTATTATTATAAAATTTGTTAAGAATTTTAGTAGAATTATAAAATTTGTTAATGTTTATATATGATAAACATTAATTTCATATGCTTCGATAGGCATTCATTAAAGTGAATATATAATGAAATTTGTTATGAATTTTTTTAGTTCTATTATTACAAAATTTGTTATGAATTTTAGTGGAATTATAAAATTTGTTAAGATTTTTAGTCGAGTATAAATTCAACCCATATTGTAAGAATAAGAGATATATTCTTCTACTTGTTATGAATTTTTTAACTTCGTAGATCATTTTTTAAGCAAACGACAACGGTTTTTATACAACCGTTGTCTTTTGGGGGTCAAAGACAACAATTTTTAGGGTCAATGACAACGGTTCTGTAAAACTGTTGTCTTTGAACGTTTATAAACGTTTATGACAACGGTTTCATAAACCGTTGTCTATTAGCGTGTTTTTTGGACAATCGACAACGGTTTTAGAAAAACGTTGTCGATTAGCGTGAGTTAAGAATAGAACACAACGGTATTTAGCGATGGTTACCTTAAAACCGTCGCTAATATTGGCGACGGATATAGAAAATCGTCGCTACTTTCAAATTTGCGACAGTTTATTTCAAACCGTTGGTACAGTTAGCAACAAAATCAAGTACACCCGTCGCTAATTTGAAATTAGCGACGAAATATTGAAATCTGTCGCTAATATTAGCGACAGTTATTGAAACACCGTCGCTAATTTCAAAAATTCGATCCCGCCTAATTTTCCCTCCATTTTCTTCCACCACTCTCTATAAATACCTGCAAATTCGCTCCATTTCATTCCACTTCACTTCACAACACTTCAAATTTTTCTCAATTACACGATTTTACAACTTCACAAGACTTAAATTTTTTATCTCTTACACGATTTTACCACTTTACAACACTTAAAAATTTTATCTCTTAAATGATTTTACCACTTCAAAACAATTAAAAATTTTATCTCTTACACGGTTGTACCAATTAACAACAGATTTATTAAATTATTAATTTTTTTTATTTTACCTAAATATTAGCGACGGAATTCATGTATAAATCTTCGCTAGGTAGCAACGGTTTATACATGAATTCCGTCGCTATATTTAGGGACAGCTTATGAAAAACTGTCGCTACATGTAGCGACGGTTATTGTTAAACTGTCGCTACGTTTAGCGATAAAAAACCGTCGCTATTAGCGACACGTTTTTGTATGAAGTCCGTCGCAAATGATATTTGCGACGGTTCTAAATACCGTCGCAAATTGTAGCTACAACAACAGAAAAAAAAACCGTTGTCTTTGAGCGAACCATTTAACAATAGTGGCTTTTACAACAGTTTTAAAAGGGCTACGACAACGGTTAAAAATCGTTGTCGTATTGCTTTTTTCTTGTAGTGTATATTTACATTCTAATCATATATAAAGTGAATTATATATTATAAAATGATCAAAACTCAAAAATATAAAAAAATTCCGACCCATCTCGACCCAAACGCTAAACACTAAACAAAATCCTAAACCAAACCTCTAACATTATAACTCGACCCACTCGTCACAAAATTGAAACAATTTACCACCCGCGCGACCCAAATTTAAAAATCTACTACACACATTACAATCTTGTCCATTCGACCCACACCAAAATTAAAAATTCACCACAAACACATTACATATTAATAAAATCAAATCGATTGTCTTTAAATTCAAACAAATTACATATCATTCAATCTTATCTTCAACCAAATTCTCTTACAGATGGAAATCTGTTTTGTTTTTTCCTTCCACGTCTTCTCTTGATCACATGTGGTATAACCTACAAAACACAGATAAGATTATTATATTATAGACAATAGTATGAATTTAAAAAAAAATATGCTATATTATAAATATGCTATTATATAGACGTATTATGTGGGTCGAGGTGAATGTGATCACCTCGACCCACAGCTGCATCTCGACCCACAGTGGGTCGAGGTGCTCGAGACAATAGACAGAACTACCACTTTCTACCCGCACTCCACTATCCAGAACTAACACATACGATCATACTCGAATCATGCTCCATCCACCTTCTCGACCCACACAATAAACACGTTCCTCGTTTGTAAATATTCACACTAACTCCACTCACAAAAATTCTAAAAAAAACAATCAGAACTAAATTGAAACAAATCTTGCAATACAGAGCATTCAAGTATATACTCACTTCTTTTTTACAAATCTTTAAATTTTCAAATGATTTTTGATTATTTTGTCGTGAACAACACAAAAATAACAGGAATAAATGAAAACTCAAATCGAGGAAAGATATATCAATTAAAAAAATATTTTTTTAAAAAATAAAATCTAACCAACTAATTAATGACAGAATAAATGAACTCACCTAATTAACATCATTCAACTCTTTTTTTCGATTTAAAAAAGTCAAAATCCCTTTTATTTAATTAAATTTAAAATAAGTTGTATATTTTTTATTGTCCCCTTCTTGATGTGTATAAAGCTCATTTTAGAGATAAGTCTAGTAAATAATAAATTAAAAATTAAGGGATAAAATTACGAGATAATTTATTCATATTATATTTTAAAATTTTAAAAATAATTTGTTTTGGTCAATTAACTTGTTTTGAAACGTCCACTACTAATTTTTTTTTCTTTCTAAATCATAAACTCGAAAATACTAAATAAAACCACTTAACATATTTATAAATCAAACTTAATTTAACAATTTAAATCTCAAATGTATAAAAAAATATCTAAATCGTCAACTAAGCAAAACTCCTAAATCGACCTTTATAAATATCAACTAACAATACAATAAAGTATAAAACCTCTAATAAAAATCATCAACATAATCTTTTAAATCTTTTTATCTAACAAGCTAATGCGGAAAATAAATGTCCCTCGTGAATGTACTGCCTCATTCGATCAACTCAATCGTCAGCGACTCCCATAATATCACCAAATCATGAATCATACAAACCTAGTGAGTGTAATGACTCAGCACGTTCTAAACATGAATAACAAATAATACATATACATTCACATGCATTTAAAAATCATATTTTTATTTAAAATAACTTTTAAACATAAATAAACCATTTAAAATAATTTTAAGCATAAATAAATCATAAATCATAAATATAATTTATCGTAAAACTTTTCATTCTTTATCATTTTGGGTCTTGAAAGTGATTATCCTTTATCCTCTGGTAGATTGATCAGTCTTCAGCTCCACATGGCCCAAGGGGGCGGGCACTAAGCTCCGCAATGAAAATACGATCGTCGGGCTCCTTAGCGGGTCTTCTCCCATAGACAGGCTCGCTATGGAGCCTTTTCCTATAAATGGACTCCCTCTAGGGCCTTCTCCTGTAATTGATCTCAATCTGAGGCCTTTTCCCTCACGACATCTGCACAAAATTGTAAGTTCACTGTTCCTTCTTAAAACGGATCCCCCATATATCATATATCATTTTTCACAGTCAATTCACATCCTCAAAATAATTTTTTTCCTTTTCTTTTAAAAACATAAAATATTATAACTTTCAAAAAATAACATTTTAACAGTAAAAATTGCACAACTTTACCATAAATCATAAAATATCATATTTTCATCAAAATCATCATTTTAAATCGTAAAATATCATTTAACATGCGTTATGATCCTTCGAGACGCTGCCAAGCTTTTACAAAATTCCCAAGTGTATAATGACCGTTTTGCCCCTAGACGTAAAAATTATCGATTTCAACTTTTTATTACTTTTAATGATATGGGCTTATCCCAAATAATTATTCATGCTTAAATCTAAATTTTTATATTTTTATTCAGCTAAATTCGAGACTTTTTAATTAATTCACTAATTAACAATTATTGAGGAGATTAAATCACGAATAAATTCAAAACTTAATATTTTGATCCCAAATTTTTAACAAACAATTTTTATTACCTAAAATACCTTTGTGAGCCATGAACCACCCCCGTGGTCCCATGGTTCCAATTTTGTTCATTTAAATTCATTTTTGACCCTTGAACAAGACCACCTAACCATCTCTCGATTCCACCGGGCCACGGCCAAGCCACCTTGGGCCAGACCCTAGCTAACCCATCTAGGTACCCTCTTGACCAACCCTAGACCTTAGAACCTGACCCTAGCTCGCGCACAAGCCCTGCACAGAAGATGCAAAGTTGCGCGTGAATCTTACCTTTATTAGGACTCATAGCCAACCTAGGACTCTTTTACTCGAGCCACCACCAAGCTCACCTGACCCTTACCGACCCTGGACCACGCCCACACCCAACCAAGACTAGCCCAAGCCATTTAACAGCGCTGCGAGCCACTTGAACCATAAGCAGCAGCCACACGCTTGAAGTTGCTGCCCGCACTGCGATCGAGCCAGCAGAGAACCTAGCCGCACCATCCCATGAACAAGCCCTTGATCAACCTCCCTAGATCCTAATGGACCAACCCTGAACCTCCCTGCCCTATCCGCAAGCCCCCTTGGCTGCTCTCCCATCCCCCACAGCTTGCGCGAGGAGTCCTCACCCTAAGGGAATCCTCCTAGGCTGCAACCAATGAGTCCTAGCGATGCAAGAACTCTTCCAAGTCCTGACCCGCGTCCAAAACAGGCCCCAACCCAAGCCCTAGCCGATCCATGAGCCTCCTTGCACAATCTGAGCCACTTGAAACAAGCCAACATGTAGGAAACCCTAGTTTCTTCTAGCAACTCATGTGTAGCCTCTTGCTTATTGTCCAGCCCTCGTTTATTCACTTTAAAGTTTCTTTTCCGTCCCTTAAACACGTAATATTGAAAAAGTGTCCGTTGGATTCATAACGTTTTTCATATAAGCGTAAAATCATCGTATTTTTGAAAATAATCATTCTACCGAAAAAATAATCAAGCACCAATATTTTTCATGCATTAAAAATTAAAACATGTATAATATGATTTGAATGATGCGTAAAAAAGTTTATAAAACGTGCCTTTGCGTTTAAAACGCTCAAATACGTGATCGTCGGCGAGGAAAGACGAACAGGCGACAAAGAATCCTAGCTTTTCTCTTCTACTTATTTTTGAAAATTCTAGAGTGCAAGTGTGTGTTTTGGCTGGTTTAAGGTGTGAATTATGGGGTGAAAAACAATTGGTTTACTTATTTATAATTTTAATTAACATGTTAATGGACTTGAGTTTTGGGCTTGCAAACTTAGGAGCAATTGAGCCTACTTAATTTAGTTAAATTAAGACCAATAACACTTATTTAATTAAATAATAAAATTTTATAAAAATTACTTTTAAAAAATAATGCATTTGATATTTTAAAAGTCTTTTATTTTTGCCCAAAACCGGCTTCCCGGGTAAAATCGAGCTTGTTTCGTAAAATAATTTGAAATCTACTATTTTAAGAAAAATTAAATAATTTTTGATCATATTAGGAAGCCTTGAAATTATTTAATGAAAAATATTCATTCTTGTTTAGGTCGTATGTAATGCCCCGAAAAATTAAAGTCCACGCAAACCACATGCATGCAATTATTAAATTCTTTGTGTATTTTAATTAAATGTTTTAATTACATAAATTATTTTATGTGGTGCATATTTCCATGTTTAAACTATATTTTCTAGATGGTTGCATTAAAATGTATTTTTAAAGGTTATTCGAGTTGCGATCGAGGAACGAAGACCAAGGATTGAAAAACATTTTATGTTTTTTATTAAACAATTGCTTTTAATTATTTAAATTATGAGTGATGTTTTTCTTATTTTTGAAAATATGGGGTTTTGATGTGATTTTATACGCCAAGACGTAGTTTTTATCGGTGTTTGATTTTTAACAAAAATACGAACGTTTTGGCAACCCGCCTAATAATTTCACAAACTTATTTAAGCAAAACTATTTTATTATTATAATTAAGCATTAATGGGCCTAATTAAAATGGTTAATGGGCCAAGGCTTTGATTAATATCTAATTATCTATTTAATATGTAAAGTAGACCCCATAACCTACCATATATGCACGCCACTTTTTCTTGGGCAATTCAAATTATTCCTTGTAACAATTTACAAAGCCACGGCACACACCTATTTCATCAAGGGAAAGTTTCAAAAATATCTAGAAAAAACATCAAGTTTGCAAGGACTCAAGCCACAGTCGTTAGTCGCCGTTCTTTGCAATCGTCAACGTTTTCGTGCGTTTAAAACGCAAAGGCACGCCATATTTCTTTGTTTCAAACATTTATCACACCATATATTTACTTGATCATGATTTGAAAGAAAACATGACACACAATTTTATTTTCGTAACTATGTGCGTATAGGTTTTAAACTTGTGTTATTTGATTCCAAAATCATGTTTTTATGTTGTAAAATGGGCTGCCATGAATTAAGATTATATAGGGCATGTTTTATACGAATTTAAGGGCCTATAATCATGCACAATATGCTGCACACACACAAGAACAGAAGCTGAAACCGTAGGAAACTTTCAGAACAAAAACCGTAAGTTGTGTGAATGGTTGTGGTTCATGTGGCTCGATCACTAAGCATGGGGCTTAGGGGTTCAACCAGGTCTCTAGGAGTGCTCGTGCTGGATGTGGGTCAGGGTCAGGAAGGGTCCTAGCACGGATAGGACCCCGGGTGCGCAGCTTTGGAGGAGTCCCATGCAGCAGGGACTCCTCGCGCGAGCAGGATCTGGAGTTGCTGATAAAAAAGGGCTCGCGGCTGGCCTGGGGGAGAGCCAGGTGGGCCCTTTAGGGTCTAAGGGAGTTGGGTAAGGTATGTTATAGGTGCTGGTGCGGCTGGGTCGCTGCTGGCTTGAGGAGAAAGAGGGAACCGTGAGTGAAATCCGTCAAGAGCGCATGTTGCTGTCATCTGGTTCAGAGCTTCGTGCTTGGGGTTCTGGAGGTTGGGCTGGTTTGGGCATGGTCCAGGGAAGGTTAGGGTCACGAGTGGTCAAGTGATTAAGGGCTAGAAGTGTCCTAGTTGGGTTAGGAGTCTTACTTAGGCTAGGAGACTCACGCACACACAAGGGCAGAACTTGGGTCAAGTTTCAGCAGGGATTAATTGAGCTAGGGGCTGGTTCTTAGGGCTGGGCTTGGCCAGTAGGATCCCTAGATGGGTTGGCTAGGTTTTGGCTCGAGGTGGCTCGACCATGGCTCGAGTAAATTGGGAGATGGCTCGGGTGGTTCGATAAAGTGTCTAATTCGAAAATTAAAAGCTAAAAATGAATCCATGGGTCCACGGGCGTGACTAATAACTTTAAAAGGTAGAATAAATAATAAAAATGTTATGTTTAAAGTTTGGGATCTAAATAATGAGTTTTGGATTTATCTGGGATTTAATCGCCGCAAAAAACGCTAATTAATGGATTAACAGAAACGCCTATATTTTAGCTTTACAAAACTATGGAAAATTATATTTAAGCTCAAATAATTATTAAAAGTCTAAGCTTTTAATTTGGGAATTTATATTAAGGTTTGGTTTAATTCGGGGTTAAAACGATGTAATATGCTATATTTAAAAATAAATTAAAAGTCATCGAATTAAGATAAATAAAAATATGAGAAAATTTATGTAGGTTTAAATAATTATTTGGAACATATTAGAGTCAACGAAATTAAGAAAAGTCAAAACGTGAAATTTTACGTCTAGAGGTAAAACGGTAATTTTACAAACAAAAATTAGTAAACGTCATAGCAATGTCCTGAATATTTTTTTACATGCTAATATGATTATTTAAAATGTTTATGAATTTTTATGATGTTAATATGTGTAATTTAAATGTTTATGGTTTAAGTTGTCAAAACGTTTATTTTAAATAAATGTTTATGTTTTATTTTAAAAATGTTTATGGATCGTTATATGTTAAAATGGTTTTTTTAAAACGTTATGGGTCTTTATATGTTAAAATGTTTATAGATTTTACGATTTAATATGTTATGATTTATTATTTTAAACGTTTATGGGTTTTATGAAGGAGTACTCAACCTTCAAAATCCAATGAAAATATACCGTTGATCCAAAATCTTTGCGACAAAAGATGTCAAATAAGTTGCTAAAGAAAATACTTGTTTCATAAAAATCATAAATCATAACATGAAATAAAATTATTTTGCACATTGCATAAAAACTTCAAAACATGGCGGTCCTCGGGCTTAGCCTCCTGCTCAGTCCAAGCCAGCTCCTTGGTCTCCACCCCTAGCCTCCTCATAAACATCCTCACCTGCATCGATCAAGTCTAGTGAGTCTAAAGACTCGACACATATAAACTGGGAGTAACGAATAAAACGTAATAAAACCACATGCAACTTTAAAATAGGACATACATACTTGAAACTTGAACTTGCACTAAACTTGAACATACGTACATAACTTAGACGTGTCATAACGTAAAACTTTCATAAACATGCTTGCATGCTTGTACATACATGAACTTCATTAATTTGCGTAGAGGCATGTTTCAAAGCAAGTGACCCATAACATAAATCGCCTTATCCGACTAAACCACAGTACTGGCCTGACAGGGAAGAATCCACTGCCACATACATGAGATCCCGATTCATGCTTTAACGGGTTGATTGGTCACCGTTCATGCTTTAATGCTTTCCAATCCTGATCTAAACACGTTCATGATTTAATGGGGTGGATTGGTCCACGTTCATGCTTTAACGTTTTCCAATCCCATACATAAATTTGGTCACAAGACATTTATCATACCTCAAAAACTTGAAATATTTTCTTTGCACGTCAACATACTTACTTAGTGTTGAGGGATTCATTGGATCTCACTTGGGGCCGCTACTGGACATACTAACATGAATTTAAATACTTAACTTGCATGTTTTAGACATAGGTACTCGAGCTCACCACCAAAGTGAATAAATAGCTTATGACATTCTAGTTCGCTCCGGACTTGATCTCGTTTAATCATCGTACTAAACCATGACATAAAACCCCAAAACAAATCCTATATTATTACATAAATAAATTTTAACCATCGTACTAAACCATGATATAGAACCCCGAAAAAAATCCTAAATCTTTTTTTTTTTAAAGAGGGGGGTACATGGACCCCGTGTAGGGGTCCGGGTAGGCACTGGAATTTCGTATTTTTGAAGGAAAACGGACACGGACTCCGTGCTGGGGTCCGGGAAGGGGTCCGGGTACCTTCTATATTTGGAAATTCACGAAAATTCACGAACTTAATCATCCACCCTTTCAATCCAAGCCTAAGGACTATAAACCAACACCTCGAGACTCATCCTAAGATGCTATTACATTGATTCAAACTCGTACAAACACCCAAAACGTCCCCAAGCATCAACAAGTAACTTCAATACAACAATAACTCGTAATTCGGCATCGTTTCGCTTCTTACGACTTCTATTACATCCCAAGCCAATCTCGACCCATACAAACCACTAAATAACACCTAAATACATATCATAACATATATAAATGCAGTAGCACAAGCCCGGAGATGCCCAACGAAGCCTGCAACAAATAACTTCAAGAACACCTCAATACATAATTTTCTGAAAAAAGCAGTTTGAGCAGTCCCACGAAAAACACCATAATTCACTCAATTGTTTTCCAAATAATTCGAGTTTACTGTCAATTCGAAGGTATCAAAAATTTATACAATTTTCATGTTGAAATTTTTCTCAGAATCACCACAAAAAAATCGCAGTTTTAAAAATGACAGCAAAAACGAGTTTTCAGATCTAAAAAACGTTTCAAAAGTGATCCAACCATATTTACTCAAACCCTTACATAACATACACATGATTTCTATACGATAAACATCAAGATATTTACTATGACAAGATCGATGCAGAAACGAAAGAATATACATGCCTTTTGATGGTTAGAAATACCAATATGACGATACCGATGCGAGAAAAGATGCGAGGTTGATGAGGGACGAACGTGGCACCGTTTTCTTCCAATAAAAATCACCGAAAGATTGCTGGAAATTCAAAAGGGAGGGCGGCTGCTCAGGAGTGGAAGGACCCTAGGTTTTCTCTTTTAAAAATATGAAAATAAAATGTGTAGGTGTGTGTTGTGTGTTTTGGTGTGTGTAAAAACAGGTAAGTGTGTGTGAGTGTGTGTAACGTGTGTGTGTTTTAATTAGGAGTAATTGGTGCTAATTTAACTAATTAAAAATGCTAACAAAAGCTAACTCACATTAATTTAATCAAACTCCTCAATTAAAAATAAGTACACACTAATTTTAACTTTTAAAAGCTTAAAATCACCTAATAATTAAATTAGGCTATAAAATGTTAAACTTAATAAATCATTTAGAATTCTCCAACCTCAACTCAAAATAAAAATACCGCATTTAAAAATTGCCAAACTCGTCACCGGTCTCTATTCCTCGATCCCACCTCGAATGATCGCCTGAAAAATTACACTTGAAAAACATTTTAACGTGCATCACATAAACATAAACAATTTAAAATAATGCATTTAAATAAATAATGCCCCACTAAGACTCATTTTAAAATTAAATAAATGCTTTAATAATTAAATAAATGCATGAGTTATATGTGTACTAAATTTGGGCACTACAGTTCCTCCCCCACTTATATAAATTTTGTCCTCGAAATTGGATCTTACAGAACAACTCCGGGTAGCGAATTCTCATATCTGCTTCGGTCTCCCAAGTGGCCTCCTGCACTGATTGATTCAGCCACTGGACTTTGACCAGCTTGGTCACCTTGTTTCGAAGTTTGCTCTCCTGTCTGTCTAGGATTTGGACAGGTCTCTCCTCATAAGACAGGTCTGGAGCCAACTGTAACGGTTCATAGCTCATTATGTGCGAAGGATTAGCTAGGTATTTCCCCAGCATTGAGACGTGGAACACATTGTGTACCCTGGCCAGATTCGGCGGAAGGGCAACACGATAAGCTAGTGTCCCAACTTTGTCAAGAATCTCAAAAGGTCCAATAAACCTCGGACTCAGCTTGCCTCTTTTCTCAAATCTCATAACAGTCTTCATGGGCGCTATCTTTATAAAAACGTGATCACCTACGGCAAACTAGAGATCTCTTCTCCTCTTATCGGCATAGCTATTTTGGCGACTCTGGCGGTCTTCATTCTTTCTCGAATCTTGCCCACCACATCTGCAGTCTGCTGAACTATCTCGAGACGAAGTTCCGCTCTTTCACCGACTTCATCCCAATGAACCAGCGATCTGCAAATGTTAAACGTAATAAATCATTTATATTTCTCCAACCTCAACTCAAAATAAAAATACCGCATTTAAAAATTGTCAAACTCGTCACCGGTCTCAATTCCTCAATCCCACCTCGAATGATCGCCT
Source organism: Primulina eburnea (assembly GCF_022965805.1). Taxonomy (NCBI): domain Eukaryota; kingdom Viridiplantae; phylum Streptophyta; class Magnoliopsida; order Lamiales; family Gesneriaceae; genus Primulina; species Primulina eburnea. Next base: position 13,006,458 of record NC_133117.1, read on the forward strand.
GAAACATGACACTTGAAAAACATTTTAACGTGCAACACATAAACATAAACAATTTAAAATAATGCATTTAAATAAATAATGCCCCACTAAGACTCATTTTAAAATTAAATAATGCTTTAATAATTAAATAAATACATGAGTTATACGTGTACTGAATTTGGGCACTACAGTTCCTCCCCCACTTATATAAATTTTGTCCTCGAAATTGGATCTTACCGAACAACTCCGGGTAGCGAATTCTCATATCTGCTTCGGTCTCCCAAGTGGCCTCATCCACTGATTGATTCATCCATTGGACTTTGACCAGCTTGGTCACCTTGTTTCAAAGTCTGCTCTCTTGTCTGTCTAGGATTTGGACAGGTCTCTCCTCATAAGACAGGTCTGGAGCCAACTGTGATGGTTCATATCTCAATACGTGTGAAGGATTAGCTAGGTATTTCCTCAGCATTGAGATGTGGAACACATTGTGTACCCCGGCCAGATTCGGCGGAAGGGCAACACGATAAGCTAGTGTCCCAACTCTGTCAAGAATCTCAAACAGTCCAATAAACCTCGGACTCAGCTTGCCTCTTTTCCCAAATCTCATAACACCCTTCATGGGCGCTATCTTTATAAAAACGTGATCACATACGGCAAACTCGAGATCTCTTCTCCTCTTATCGGCATAGCTATTTTGGCGACTCTGGGCGGTCTTCATTCTGTTCCGAATCTTGACCACCACATCTGCAGTCTGCTGAACTATCTCGGGACCAAGTTCCGCTCTTTCACTGATTTCATCTCAATGAATCGGCGATCTGCACTTCCTTCCATACAGTGCCTCGTAGGGAGCCATACCTATAGATGCTTGGAAACTGTTGTTGTATGTAAACTCCACTAGAGTTAGGTTAGATTCCCAAGTCCCCTGAAAATCGATCATAGAGACTCGCAATAGATCCTCCAAAATCTGAATCACTCGCTCAGATTGACCATCTTTCTGCGAGTGAAAAGCTGTACTGAATAGCAACTTCGTCCCCATGGTTGCATGCAAACTCTTCCAAAAGGACGATGTAAACCTCGGGTCCCTGTCGGATACAATTGAAACTGGGGTCCCATGCAATCGAACTATCTCCTTGATATAGAGCTCCGCATACTGCATCATGGAGAAAGTCGTCTTCACTGGCAAGAAGTGTGACGACTTAGTTAGTCGATCCACTCTAATCCAAATAGAATTAAATCCTCTGACTGAACTTGATAAACCAACTACCAAGTCCATGGCGATATTCTCTCATTTCAACTCTGGGATGGGGAGTGGCTTAAGTATTCCTGCTGGCCTCTGGTGCACTGCCTTCACCTGTTGACAAGTGAGGCATTCAGACACAAATCTGCGGATGTCTCATTTCATGCCTGGACACCAATACAAAAGCTGCAAGTCTTTGTACATTTTGGTCCCTCCTGGTGAATGGAATACGGAGATGCATGTGCCTCTGCCAGAATATCCTCTTTGATCGAATCAACACTAGGCACCCACATTCTACCTCTGTATCTCACCAAACCATCTGACACTGTGTAGAGTACACTGCCCTTGGCTCCTTCAGCCTGCATTTCTGCAACTGCTCGTCAGAAGGCTGGCCCGCACGATTATGATCTAGAAAGGAAGATTGGACTGTCAGATTAGACAGCCTTGGAGCTCTGCCCTTCCGATAAACTTCTAAATCAAACCTCTGAATATCATACTGAAGAGGTCTCAGCACTGACAATTGTGCTACAACAACGACTTTTCTACTCAAAGCGTCTGCGACAACATCGGCTTTCCCCGGATGGTAGCTAATTTCGCAGTCGTAGTCTTTCACTAACTCCAACCACTGTCTCTGTCTCATATTCAGTTCTTTCTCCATGAAGAAATACTTGAGAATCTTGTGATCAATGAATATCTGAAACTTCTCGCCTAGTGTCTCCAAATCTTCAACGCAAAGACAACAACGGCTAATTCCAGGTCGTGAGTTGGGTAATTCTTCTCATGCACCTTCAACTGCCTAGAAGCATAACCTATAACCCAACCATGCTACATCAACACTGCCCAACCCGAGCTTAGATGCATCGGTGTATAATACAAAATCTCCTTGCCCTAATGATATGGCTAATAAAATAAGAGCTTGCTTCAAAGTATCGAAGCTCTTCTGGAAATCGCCACTCCACACGAACTTAGCATTCTTCTTGGTCAGTGAAGTGAGTGGCATTGCTATTGACGGAAACCCCTGAATAAAATTACGGTAATAACCGGCCAAACCCAGAAAGCTGCGGATCTCTGATGCATTTTCGGCTCAACCCATTCCTTAACGGCTTCTACCTTCGCTGGATCCACCTCAATGCCGCTGTTAGAAATTATATGACCCAAAAATGCTATCTTCTCCAACCAAAATTCACACTTACTGAACTTTGCAAATGACTTGCGACTTTGCAAGGTCTGTAGAACTGTCCTCAAATGCTGGTTGTGCTCCTCATGGCTCTTCGAGTAAATGAGAATGTCGTCAATAAACAAACTGATCGAGATAAGGTTGAAATACTCGTTTCATGAGGTTCATGAAAATTGCTGGAGCATTCGTCAGTCCAAATGGCATCACTAAAAACTCGTAATGACCATATCTAGTCCTGAAGGCTGTCTTGTGCACATCCGCGTCTTTTGCCTTCAGCTGGTGATACCCTGATGGAAGAGCTATCTTAGAGAACACTATATCTCCCTGCAACTGATCAAACAAGTCTTCGATTCTAGGAAGTGGGTATTTATTCTTGATCGTTACCTTGTTCAACTCTCGGTAATCGATGCACAGTATCATGCTCCCATTTTGTTTTTCAGAAAAAGCACTGGTGCGCCCCACGGTGAGAAACTAGGGCGAATGAATTCTTTGTCTAGAAGCTCCTACTGTTTGAGTTCTAGCATCTCAGCTGCATCTAATCGGTACGGTGGCTTAGAGATTGGCACAGTGCCTAGCATAAGATCGATTGCAAACTCCACCTCTCTCTCTGGTGGAAGACCTGTGACGTCGTCAGGAAAGACGTCTGGAAAGTCTCTGACTACTGGCACATTTGATAATGACGGAGTGGTTATGTCAGGTGTTGAAATGATGTTGGACAAGAAAGCTTGACACCCCTTGGAAATGAGTCTCCACGCCTGCATGCAAGAAATCATGCGAGGAAAACTCCTCCATCTAGCTGGCTCGAAGAGAAACTGCTCCATACCCAAAGGTCCATTCCTAAAATAATGTCAAACTCTAGCATTGGCAACAGAATCAAATCTGCATACACTAGGTGGCCCTACAGCTCGAGATCGATATCTTTGACCACGCTAGTAGCCGATAATTCTTCCCCTGATGGGACTGTCACTGAATAGCTCACGTTGAGTCCAATAGACTTGACGTCTAGGTGACTAGCGAATGTCTCTGAAATGAACGAGTGGGTGGCTCTTGATTCTATCAGGGCCTTCGTGTCTAATATCTTGATGAAAATATTCCCTGAGAGACGTTAGCACCATGCAAATTATATCCCAAAGTTCTACTAGTACTCTTACGCAACAAAAGGCACCAAAAAAAAATTATCATCTAGCATCCTAATAATCCCAATTTGAATTAACATGCAAGGCGAAAATAATACTGAGCTTAAGTAGAAAAGTTTCGATCAGTAAAGTCGTGTCTGGGTTCGCCTCCTGCGCATGCATAGCGAAAACTCTACCTTGAGTCGGCTGCCTCCACTGCGGACACTCCTTTAACATGTGGTCACTAGCTCCGCATTTGAAACACTTGCCTGACCCGTATAAACATGGCCCCGGGTGTTGGCGGTTGCACTTCGGGCACACCTGGTGTTCTCCCGGCCTCTGTGGCGCCTTCTGCTGTGGCATAGGACCTTTGCTCTTTGACGGTCCTTGATATGGCCTCTTCCCTGATTGCCCCTGGAAAGGCCTCTTAAACTGTGGTCGTTGTTGCTGCTACTGCTGTGGAGCCTGATAGGGCTTCTTGCCCAGCCTGTCAGCTTCAATATCCCTCTGATCTTGCTCTGCCGCAAAAGCTCTTGACACGGCAATTGTGTAGGTAGTAGGACCAGCAACTCGGACGTCACGACGCAAGACTGGCCGCAACCCATCCATAAAATGCCTCAACTTACTCTAGGCATCATTAGCTATCAGGGGCACAAAGTGACACCCCTTTTCGAACTTCCTGACAAAGTTTGCCACGCTACTGTACCCCTGTCGCAGTGATCGAGCAAAACTTGCACAGTAAATAGTCCCAAAATTTATTTTATAATTGAAAGCTCGATTTAAATATCGCAAGTGCACGATAGTCAAGTTATAATAAACGTAAGTGAATACGAATATCGATCCCCAAGGACTGCGTTACACTAATTTTATTTTCAAGTAAAATTCCTTTAGCAACGATAAATTGAGTTGATTATTAAACTAATGTAAATTAAACAATTAAAATAATTAAAATGCAAAGAAGATGTGTTCAAGAGAGCAATGATTAAATTGGATTAAATCAAATGAGAAATGAATTTGTTGGGAAATTATCAGTTCACCTACCACTCGTGTTTAACTAACTACACTCGACTTTTACTTGGGCATTCGACGGAATTCCCTAGACTAATTAATATACTCTGTCGAGCTATATTAATACTAATCTTAAACATGCAGTACTCAAGTGTCCTCAAATATTTAACAGTTCAAGATTGCATTACATTCTATGGAATCCACTAGCTTTCATCCGGGTGAACTATCACTATCGACACGTACCCAATTCCGTATATCTACTGAAATTGTAAATCCGTGGTTTATACTGTTTGGTCGTATTGTTAATTATTCTATCGAAATCATTAACAACATGAAATAATCAAAGGAAGTTAGCTAGACTTCGATTGAAACAAGAAAGAACAATAGCATAAACAAATCACTAATAAAAACGTCGAGAAATAATGTTAAACAACGAGTACGGGGTAGGATCCCCTCAATTCCCAACAAATCTAGAGTTTTAGCTACTGAAATTCATAACAAAAACCACAATCAATGTACGAAATAAAATACTGAATAATAAAAATACTAAAGATGACGACGGGTGACGGCCACGACGCGTGGAAATCTCGAGGTCTTTGAAATCTCCTTTGCTCCTCGCCTTCCTCCCCAGAAAAGTGATGAAAATAATGGTCCCAGACTGAAAAACGGCGCCCCGATCTCGTGTATTAGGTCTAGGTATCTGATAGAGTCCACAAACTTGGAAACAAATCTTTCCAAATCTCGCGTCTCGCTAGGGCGGTCAAAAGTGTCCGCCCTAGCGAGATACTTCGAATAAGTTTCTCGACCATGTCCTTGGTTTCGCTGGGGCGGTCAAAGCGAGAGACTTCGAATAAAACTCCTCGGCAAGACTAAAATGCTCGCTGGGGCGGTCACTTTTGGCCGCCCTAGCGAGGTACTTCGAATAAGCTGCTCAATTCCAATCCACTTTTTTGGCTCAATTCCTACAAAATAACCACAAAATACACGAGATCAGTCATATGCTACATAATGCTAGAAAAATGCACAATTAAACTAAAATAAACTAATATGATGCATGAATGCGACTCAAAACCAATACTAAAAATACGTAAAATCGAGTCCTATCACGCAGCGTCATAAACTCTCTTTTCAATCTTGATCGTACTTCTTCAGTGAAGTACTTGGAGTAGAATATCTCTTTAAAACCATCCCAAGAGAGGGTCTGTAAGTTCGCTGCCACTGACGCGCTCTCCCACCACAGTCTGGCATCCCCGGTCAGTAGGAAAGTGGCACACCTGACCCTATCTGCATCTTGCAACTCCATAAAGGCAAAAAACACCTCGATGAATTTAATCCATCCCTCAGCTAAAATCGGGTCAGTTGTCCCTTAGAACTCCTTTGGGCTCATCCGTCTGAACCTCTCGTATACTGCTTCTGGTCTGGGCCTCTCTTCTGTATTTGCACCAGCCTGATTCCCCGCAAACTATGCGAAGAACTGAGTCATGCCTGCAAGCATCTGTGCCTGCATATCTGGCGGTGGAGGTGGGGGATTGGCCCTCTCCTCATCTCGAGGCTCTTGGCCCTCTTCCTTAGCTTCGCGATTAATTAGACGTCTAGGAGGCATACTGTTCCTACAATTTACCCAAAACGTAAACCCCAGATGCATGAACATTATATTAATAACATAAGATGCACGTAAATTGAACTTAAAACATAGACATGCTGAAATTATGGCTTAATGCTTAGTACATAACATAACTCAAAATTTTAAAACTTACAGACTTGAGGTGTGATTTCGTGAGCTTCTTGCGACTGGAAGTAGGCATAACACTTTACAAGAACACCGCTCTGATACCAATTGTAACGTACCGTACTTTTTACTACTAAAAATTTACGGAAAAATTAAAAATTTCTTAAAGGAGTACTCAACTTTCAAAATCCAATGAAAATATACCGTTCATCCAAAATCTTTGCGACAAAAGATGTCAAATAAGTTGCAAAAGAAAGTACTCGTTTCAAAAACATCATAAATCGTAACGTGAAATAAAAGTGTTTTGCGCATTGCATAAAAAACTTCAAAACATGGCAGTCCTCGGGCTTAGCCTCCTGCTCAGTCCAAGCCAGCTCCTTGGTCTCCACCCCTAGCCTCCTCATAAACATCCTCACCTGCATCGATCAAGTCTAGTGAGTCTAAAGACTCGACACGTATAAACTGGGAGTAACGAATGAAACGTAAAAAAACCACATGCAACTTTAAAATTGGATATACATACTTGAAACTTGAACTTGCATTAAACTTGAACATACGACATAACTTAGACGTGCCATAATGTAAAACTTTGATAAACATGATTGCATGCTTGTACATACATGAACTTCATTATTTTGCGTAGAGGCATGTTTCAAAGCAAGTGACCCATAACATAAATCGCCTGATCAGACTAAACCACAGTACTGGGTTGACAGGAAGAATCCATTGCCACATACATGAGATCCCCGTTCATGCTTTAACGGGTGGATTGGTCCCTGTTCATGCTTTAACTCTTTCCAATCCTGATCTAAACCCCTTCATGTTTAACGGGGTGGATTTGTCCACGTTCATGCTTTAACGCTTTCCAATCCCATACATAAATTTGGTCACAAGTCATTTAGCATACCTCAAAAACTTGAATTTTTTTCTTTGCACGTACACAGACTTACTTGGTGTTAAGGGATTAATTGGATCTCACTTAGAGCTCACCACCAAAGTGAATAAGTAGCTTATGACATTCTAGTTCGCTCCGGACTTGACCTCGTTTAATCATCGTACTAAACCATGACATAAAACCCCAAAAAAAATCCTATATTATTACATAAATAAATTTTAACCATCGTACTAAACCATAATATAGAACCCCGAAACAAATCCTAAATTTTTTTTTTAAAGAGGGGGGTACACGGAACCCGTGTAGGGGTCTGTGTACGGGTCCGGGTAGGCACTGGAATTTCGTATTTTTGAAGTAAAACGGATACACATTCCGTGCCGGGGTCCGGGTACCATCTGTATTTGGAAATTCACGAAAATTCACGAACTTAATCATCCACCCTTTCAATCCAAGTCTAAGGACCATGAACCAACACCTCGAGACTCATCCTAGGATGCTATTACATTGATTCAAACCCGTACAAACACCCCAAACATCCCCAAGCATCAACAAGTAACTTCAATGCAACAATAACTTGTAATTTGGCATCGTTTCGCTTCCTAAGACTTCTATTACATCCCAAGCCAATCCTGACCCAAACTAACCACCAAATAACACCTAAATATATCCCATAACATATCTAAATGTAGTAGCACAAGCTCGGTGATGTATTTCCTGAAAAAAGCAGTTTGAGCAGTCCCATGAAAAACACCATAACTCACTCAATTTTTATCCAAATATTTCGAATTTACTCTCAAACCAAAGGTATCGAAAAGTTATACAATTTTCATGTTGAAATTTTTTCAGAATCCCGACAAAAAAATCACAGTTTTAATAATGAAAGCAAAAACGAGTTTTCAGATCCAAAAATCGTTTCAAAAGTGATCCAACCATATTTGCTCAAATCCTTACATAACATACACATGATTTCTATTCGATAAACATCAAGATATTTACTATGACAAGATCGATGCAGAAACGAAATAATATACATGCCTTTTGATGGTTAGAAATACCAATATGACGATAACGACGCGAGGAAAGATGCGAGGTTGATCTAGGACAAACGTGGCACCTTTTTCTTGCAATAAAATTCACCGAAAGCTTGCTGGAAATTCAAAAGGGACGGAGGCTGCTCAAGAGTGGAAGAACCCTAGGTTTTTTCTTTTAAAAATCTGAAAATAAAATGTGTAGGTGTGTGTTGTGTGTTTTGTTGTGTGTAAAAATGTGTAAGTGTGTGTGAGTGTGTGTAACATGTGTGTTTTAATTAGGAGTAACTGGTGCTAATTTAACTAATTAAAAATGCTGAGAAAAGCTAATTCACACTAATTTAATCAAACTCCTCAATTAAAAATAAGTACACACTAATTTTAACTTTTAAAATCTTAAAATCACTTGATAATTAAATTAGGCTATAAAATGCTAAACTTAATAAATCGTTTAAAATTTCCCAACCTCAACTCAAAATAAAAATACCGCATTTAAAAATTGTCAAACTTGTCACCGGTCTCTATTCCTCGATCCCACCTCGAATGATCGCCTGAAACATGACACTTGAAAAATATTTTAACGTGCATCACATAAACATAAACAATTTAAAATAATGTATTTAAATAAATCATGCCCCACTAAGACTCATTTTAAATTAAATAAATGCTTTAATAATTAATAAAACATCAGTTATACGTGTACTGAATTTGGGCACTATAAAAGGATTGTGACTAAATTCGATAATATGTTGGAAATATCGTGAGGGTTATGATCTCAGTGAGAGCTCAACGATCGTGTTTCTTTGGATACGGATACGAATACGAATATGTTAATACATTGGCCAAAGCCCAGTTGACCGGTGAGAGTGTTTCTGGTGTCCCCGCCGCCCAGTACAGTTGTTTTCTCTAGATGGATCCATCCCCCAATACGTTTAAGAATACGAGTCACAATCACGATATGAATTCAACAAAAAAAATATGAATATGTTGATATGAATATGAATATGTTTATATGAAAATGTTTATGCAAAAGTTTATGCATTATGAAAATGTTTTTATTTAAAGTATATACATCATGAAAATGTTTACGAAAATGTTTATGTTTAAAGTTTATGCATCTTCATGAACACGATATTTTAAGTACAAGTTTTTTTCACTGTTGTATGTGATCTGTATATGTAGTACCCGTTATCAAGAATATGATAACATCGGTTATCATAAACATAAACAATTTAAAATAATGTATTTAAATAAATGATGCCCCACTAAGACTCATTTTAAAATTAAATAAATGCTTTAATAATTAAATAAAACATCGGTTATACGTGTACTGAATTTGGGCACTACAAAAGGATTGTGACTAAAATCGATAATATGTTGGAAATATCGTGAGGGTTATGATCCCAGTGAGAGCTCGACGATCGTGTTTCCTTGGATACGGATACGAATACGAATACGAATATGTTAATACATTGGCCAAAGCCCAGTTGACCGGTGAGAGTGTTTCTGGTGTCCCTGCCGCCCAGTACTGTTGTTTTCTCTAGATGGATCCATCCCCCAATACGTTTAAGAATACGAGTCACAATCACGATATGAATTCAACAAAAAAAAATGAATATGTTTATATGAATATGAATATGTTTATATGAAAATGTTTATGCAAAAGTTTATGCATTATGAAAATGTTTTTATTTAAAGTATATACATCATGAAAATGTTTATGAAAATGTTTATGTTTAAAGTTTATGCATCTTCATGAACACGATATTTTAAGTACAAGTATTTTTCACTGTTGTATGTGATCTGTATATGTAGTACTCGTTATCAAGAATATGATAACATTGGTTATCATAAACAATTTAAAATAATGTATTTAAATAAATGATGCCCCACTAAGACTCATTTTAAAATTAAATAAATGCTTTAATAATTAAATAAAACATCGGTTATACGTGTACTGAATTTGGGCACTGCAAAAGGATTGTGACTAAAATCGATAATATGTTGGAAATATCGTGAGGGTTATGATCCCAGTGAGAGCTCGACGATCGTGTTTCCTTGGATACGGATACGAATACGAATATGTTAATACATTGGCCAAAGCCCAGTTGACCGGTGAGAGTGTTTCTGGTGTCCCTGCCGCCCAGTACTGTTGTTTTCTCTAGATGGATCCATCCCCCAATACGTTTAAGAATACGAGTCACAATCAAGATATGAATTCAACAAAAAAAAATGAATATGTTGATATGAATATGAATATGTTTATATGAAAATGTTTATGCAAAAGTTTATGCATTATGAAAATGTTTTTATTTAATATATATACATCATGAAAATGTTTATGAAAATGTTTATGTTTAAAGTTTATGCATCTTCATGAACACGATATTTTAAGTACAAGTATTTTTCACTGTTGTACGTGATCTGTATATGTAGTACTCGTTATCAAGAATATGATGTGTTGATTATTTAGATTCACTAGGTGTGATTGATGCAGGTGATATTGATTATGAATATGATAATGGAGGTCTTGATGGATAACTTTGTTGGACTGAAGGTGCACATAACCCGAGGACCGACACTAGTTTTTCGCACTAGTTTATGATTTATGTCAAGATATTTTTACGACGATCTATTTTTTAGTGGTTTTGAGAGGTTATAATATGAGCTATATTTTACAAATAATGTTTTTAGGTTTGGTAAAATGTTAGGCGATTTTATACTTTAAATTATTTCCTTTGGATTTTTAAATGATTAGTTGGTTGTTTTAAAAATGGGGTTGTATATATATATATATATACACACACACACACACACATATATATATATGTATGTATATTTTCCAATCGGCTGAATTGTGAGATGTTTGGGAAAAAAAAATTCTAGTACTTTTTGAGCAATAAGATTAGTAGACGTTTCAGTTGATATCAGAGCAATGGTTCTATAAAAGGTTGTGCCACTATCAGCGCCAGAAAGATCAGTCGTCAAGCCTCAATTTGTAAGTTTAAATGTTTTATATTATTATATGATGTTACCTGCATCATTATATGAATTATATTTATCACGCTCCGTGTCCAAAGCGTCGGTGACATTCGACATTGTTTAACAATTTCTTGAAAACAATTAAGCCTCGTATCGAAATGCCAAATAAAGAGTCATTTTCATAAATAAAACATTATCTTTACATTGACAATAGAATAAATCATATCAGAGTTGCAAATGTGGAAACTAGACAATGGAAAAGAATAAAAATCTCAATTCTTGATCTCGTCTTTCGATCACCATCCCCAGAACGCTTCCTGCTCCTCCTGATTCAGTTGTTCTTCATTTTTATCTGAAATTTGTAAGGGGTAAGTGTTTTGGGAAACACTGATAAACATAAAATTGTACATTAATTAAATGTTTTATAATATAAATATATAGTTTTTTTTTTATTAAATTTTTAAATATTATATGTTTTATAATAAATTGTACAAAATATAAATTGTTGTGTAATTATAAGTTTTTACTATTTTTTACAGGTTTGATAAAACAAGAATAAACTTTGCGTTACAAATGGGATTAAGTTGATTCTTGGACATGTAGAAAGTTGATGTTAATATCTCCAATATTGGTGGCAAACATGAGATAAAAATCCTCTCACAATTGGGATCAAATTAAGCAACAAATAAATTTACCAAAAGAGTGGAAGTTTTACCATGCTCTAGTATTTTGACCATATCTCTCAAATTACTTGGTCAAATGGTCTGAAAAAAATACCACAACTAGACAACTCAATTATCCACATGTTTCTTTTTATGTGAAGAAGCAAATTCGGAGAAGAAGATTTTCAAAAGTGATGTGTAATATAATATAATATCTGGGACACCAATGAAGACTTATGTGTAAAAAAATAATATTTTATTTTGTGGTTGTCTCCCCAAATTTGGCTATAAATAGGGGTGCATTGTAATGTATTGAGATATCCCTCATTCTATGAACAAACCTTTGAGTTCATAATATTTCTCTCTATATTTTTCCTTTATTTCTTCATTTAAATATAATTAGCATGTTAATTTCATATTCAAAGTTTTACACTTTGAATAATGAATAGCAAACTTCCTAAAGTTGAGATGAAAAGGTGAAACTCTTGGCATGATAATAAGGTTACTAAAAGGTAAGAATCTATGTTTTATATTATTTAATCATTATTTATTTTTTATGTTATATTTATTTCTTTAAGCATTTTTATACCCTACTTATAAGTGGGAGTTGTGATTTATTGTTGCTATAAGTTACACTAAATTCTTGGAACCATTTAAATGTTAGTTTGGTATTACCAACCATTTGAAGTTGATACCTTGATTTATTATATATGAATATATTATAATATTAAATTACTTGGAACCATTTAAATGTTTGTTTGGTTTTACCAACCATTTAAAGTGGGAACCTTGATTACTATATATAAATATATCATAATATTAATTTCTTGGTACCATTTAAATGTTAGTTTGGTTTTACCAACTATTTAAAGTGGGAACCTTGATTTAGTGTTTATATATATATATATATATATATATATATATATATATATATATATATATATATATATATATATATATATATATATATATATATATATCACAATAAATACTTGACAACATTTATAAGTTTTGGTATATATTATATACTTATAAGATAATAATATATAACATAATATAAATATGATTATTTAATATATTGGAACCATTTTTTTAAGTGGATTTCAATAATGTTCGTTAATATTAACTTTATTAAAATATCAGGAGTGAATCCTTTAATCTCAACTACTTAAATTAAAATTTGAACAATTAAAAATTACCAATTAAAGATTCAAACAACTAAAAGAAAAAATAAATAAAAAGACATTGTAGTGGACTTGTAATTACCTTAGCTTCCTCGTAGATACGATATTCGAACTCATCGAATTATACTACTTGTGGACAACCTGCTCTTGGGAGTGCAACAATCAAAGTCGCAACAAGTTTTTTGCGCTGTTGCCGGGGAAGTATAATTTAATTTCAATTCTATTTAATTTTGTTTATAGTTTATTTTTCTTTATTTGAATTTTTATTGCTTTTGTGTGTTTTTATTCTTTCGCATTTGCATTTGCATTTGCATGAGCATTTGGTCACGTACACTTAGTGGTCGACTCATTCGAAATAACCTTTTATTTTTACAAAACATGGCGGAAGAACCCATCCAAGAAAATGAAGATGAAATTCAATCTCAACATGATCATGAAAGACGAAGAACACTTAGAGATCACATGAATCCTGCACGTACTAGTGCACCTTCATGTCTAGTTTTTCCTCTTGATGCATCTCATTTCAATTTTAAGCCTGGTATTATCCAACTTTTACCCAATTTTCATGGCTTAGATCTGAAAATCCATACATGCATTTACGAGAGTTTGAAGAAGTGTGCAACACATATAATGATCTAAATTGTAGCATGAACACCATTCGACTTAAGCTTTTTCCTTTTTCTTTAAAAGATAAAGCTTAAACTTGGCTACAAAATCTTAGATCAAGATCCATTCGAACTTGGGATGAATTGCAACAACAATTTTTGAAAAAAAAATTTCCATCTCATAGAACAAATTCTTTCAAAAGGCAAATCATCAATTTCACTCAAAAAACAAGGAGAAACCTTTTATTAGTGTTGGGATAGATACAAAGAATTGCTTAATCTTTGTCCACATCATGGTTTTGAAATTTGGAGAGTTGTTTCTCAATTTTATGAAGGCTTAGCACCTAAAGATAGGCAAATGGTTGAATTTATGTGTAATGGAACATTTGAAGATAAAGATCCAAACGAGGCAATTGAGTATCTCGATTCATTAGCTGAAAATGCTCAAAATTGGGACACTATAGGTACAATCGAACAATCAAACAAGATTCAATCTCCTACATCTGGTGGAGGTATGTACACTCTCAAAGATGAACATGATCTTCAAGCTAGATTTACCTTTTTGGCAAGAAAAGTTGAGGCACTTGAATTGAAAAAGAATAGTCAATTAAAATATGTTCAAGAAATTGCGTGTCACATCTGTGATACAAGTGACCATTTTACAAAAGATTGTTCCACTTTGACCTCTTTTAAAGAATGTCTCCATGAACAAGCCAATGTTTTGAACAATTTCAAAAGGTCAAATTTTGAACCATTTTCTCAAAATTACAATCCAGGTTGGCGTAATCATCCAAATTTTAGTTGGAGGAATGATAATGCTGCACAATTTTCACAACCACATTTCCATAATCAACAAAATTTTCAAAATTATGCACCTTATGTTCCTCCACCTAAAAGGAATTTGGAAGATACATTGAATTCTTTCATTGCAAAGCAAGAGTCTATCAATACTCAAACTGCTCAAACCATAACAGATTTGAAAGATACTCTTGCTAAATTTGCATCTGCACTTAATGTTCATGAAAAAAGTAAATTTCCTTCACAACCTCTGCCTAATCCCAAGGATCATCATTCTCAAACTGGAACTTCTGGAACTCAACCGATGGATCAGGTAAAATCTGTTATTACCCTTCGAAGTGGTAAGGTTGTGGAAAAATCCATTTTTGAACCTTGTGAAGATAATGATAAATCAACTCCAAAGGATAAGGAAGTGGAAACCATAACTTGCGAAGAGGAGGTTCAACAGACAGTGTCACCACCATTCCCTCATGCATTGAAAAATACAAAAAAATCAAATTTGAATTCTGATATATATGATATTTTTAAACAAGTAAAAGTTAATATTCTTTTATTAGATGCAATAAAACAAGTACCATCATATGCCAAATTTTTGAAAGACTTGTGCACTGTGAAAAGAAAATTGAATGTGAAAAAGAAAGCATTTTTAGCCGAACAAGTAAGTGCAATCATTCAAAATAATAATACTTTGAAATACAAAGACCCTGGTTGTCCTACTATTTCATGTATTATTGGAGAAAGAAAGATTAAAAAAGCCTTGCTTGATCTTGGAGCTAGTGTGAATTTACTTCCATATTCAGTTTATCAAGAACTCAATCTAGGCGAGTTAAAATCTCGGTAATACTTTTACTTGCCGATAGATCTGTTAAGGTGCCAAGAGGTATGGTAGAAGGCGTGTTGGTCCAAGTTGATAACTTTGTATATCCTGTCGATTTCATAGTTTTAGATACACAACCTATCGAAGCTTGTCATGAAATTCCTGTAATTCTGGGTCGTCCATTTTTAGCAACTTCTAATGCCCTTATAAATTGCAGGAATGGAATAATGAAGTTTTCATTAGGTAACATGACCTTGGAGCTCAATGTTTTTAATCTTTGTAAGCAACCACATGACAAAGGATATGAAAGTGAAGATGAAAATCTTATTGAAACTCTTGTGGAAGAAAAAATTCAAAAAAGAAGTACTCGTGATCAGTTAGATATTTGTTCAATTGAAACTGTTAAAGAAAATATTGAAATTGATCTTGATGAATTTATCAGGTATCACTCGTTACCAGGATCAGAGAAATATTTGATGCAAAATATGAGAACAAAGACGAACCACCCATATTGGAGTTAAAACCCTTGCCAGAAATTGAAATATGCATTTCTTGGAGAAGATGAAACATATCCGGTGGTAATTTCTTCCAAACTAGAAAGTGATCAAGAAGATTATTATCAAATTCCCATTGCACTCGAAGATCAAGAAAAAACTACATTCACATGTCCTTTTCGAACATTTGTATTCAGAAGGATGTCATTTGGTTTATGCAATGTCCCAGCAACATTTCAAAGATGTATGCTAAGTATTTTTTGCGACATGGTTGAAAATTGTTTGGAAATTTTCATGGATGATTTAACTGTCTTTGGGAATACATTTGATAATTGTCTTGAAAATTTGGAAAAAGTTTTAAAAAGATGCGAGGAAAAAGGTCTTATTTTAAATTGGGAAAAATGTCATTACATGATTACTTCTGGAATTGTTTTGGGACATGTCGTGTCATTTCATGAAATTGAAGTTGATAAAGCAAAAGTTGATGTAATTGCCAATTTACCCTCTCCAAAAACCATTAAAGAAATTCGTTCATTTTTGGGGTATGCTAGATTTTATAGGAGGTTTATAAAGGACTTTAGTTTAATCTCTAAACCCATTTGTAACCTCTTAACAAAAGACACTGGAGTGGACTCAAGAATGTCAAAATGCTTTTGATAAAAGTATTCGACATTTAACATCATCTCCTATCATGCAACCTCCTGATTGGTCTTTACCATTTGAAATCATGTGCGATGCGAGTGATTATGCAGTTGGTGCAGTACTAGGTCAAAGAAGAAACGGTAAGCCTTATGTGATATATTATGCAAGTAGAACTTTAAACAATGCTCAAATGAATTACTCCACAACTGAAAAAGAACTACTTGCTGTAATATTTGCATTAGATAAATTTCGTTCTTATTTGATTGGATCAACGACTATTGTGTTTACTGATCATTCTGCTATTAGATATTTGTTGACCAAACAAGATGCAAAGCCACGACTGATACGATGGATTTTGTTTCTCTAAGAATTTGACATTGTGATCAAAGATAAAAAAGGAACCGAGAATGTTGTAGCCGATTATTTATCGAGACTAGTAACAGGATCATCTTGTGAAATGACACCAATTAACGATAATTTTCCTGATGAACATCTATTTTCAGTTACTACTACACCTTGGTTTGCTAACATAGTAAATTTTCTTGTGACATGAAAAATGCCACCGTAATGGAGTTCCCAAGATAAAAGAAAATTTTTGAATGAGGTAAAAAACTTTTATTTGGATGATCCGTATTTGTTCAAGTATTGTCCAGATCAAATTTTTCGACGTTGCATACCCGACAATGAGGTAAGTAGTGTCATTAAATTTTGTCATTCAGAAGCATGCGGAGGACATTTTTCTTCAAAGAAAACGGCTGCAAAAATCTTCCAGTGTAGATTTTATTGGCCCACTTTGTTTAAAGACACCCACAAAATCTGCAAGATCTGTGAAAATTGTCAAAAATTGGTGCGATTTTAAAAAGAAACATGATGCCTTTGAATCCCATCATTGAAATTGAAATCTTTGACTGTTGGGGAATTGATTTTATGGGACCTTTTCCACCGTCGTTTGGATACTTGTATATTTTAGTTGCAGTCGATTATGTTTCCAAATGGATAGAGGCAATTCCATGTCGAACAAATGATCATAAAATCGTCATCAAATTTTTAAAAGAAAATATTTTTAGTAGATTTTGAATTCCTCGAGCCATGATAAGTAATGAGAGAACTCACTTTGTTAATAAACCATTTGCTTCATAATGAAAAAATATTGTATTACTCATAAAGTAACTACTCCTTATCATCCTCAAACAAATGGACAAGTTGAATTAGCTAATAGGGAGATAAAGCAAATTTTGGAAAAAACTGTTAACTCAAATAGAAAAGATTGGTCTCTGAGACTTAATGATGCACTTTGGGCATATCGAACAACTTTTAAAACATCATTGAATATGTCTCCCTATAGGTTGGTTTATGTAAAACATTGTCATTTGCCTGTGGAATTGGAACATAAAGCTTATTGGGCGATCAAAACTTTAAATTCAAGCATGGATGATGCCAACAAATTGCGTAAATTGCAACTTAATGAATTTGATGAACTCAGAAATGACGCGTATAAGAATTCAAGGATTTATAAAGCAAAAATAAAATCATTTCATGATAAAACAATTCTTAGAAAATTTATTGAGATTGGTAAAAAAGTTTTGCTTTATAATTCTTGACTTCACATATTACCAGATGGACATGCCCATATGTTGTAAAGCATGTGTATACTTATGGAGCTGTGGATATTGAAAATCCTAAAAATGGTGATATTTTTAAAGTAAATGGACAAAGGCTTAAACCATTTTCAGAAAATGAAATCTTTCAAGAAGAGTTTATTTCCCTTTCTGACCCTTGATTTTTTTAATTAATTTTTTGGTGTTGCATTTAAGTTTGTTTGTTTTTATTTCAGGATTTCTTCATCTTTTTAATTTCCCGATTACATGGCGGATAACGGTACTCCGTGACTCTCATCGTCGGTTAAATCAGTTTCCCACAATTGCTGATATAAAAATAAAAAAAAGTCATTTCTTTTATTTTCAAAATGGATGAAATTCTCTCAAAAATTTATAAATATTTTCCCTCTGTTTCTGAAAATATTCTAAGAAAAATTTATGCAGGAATGTGTGAAAGATTGAGATTGCTAATGCAAAAAGAAATTCCAGAAGATATTTGTCTTGTAATAGAAGCTAAGTTCCGATTAGGAGGAGAAGTTCCACAATCATTGCTCATTCGGTATTTGCCTGGATTAGAAAAAAGCACTTATGCGAAAAAACGAAGGGCCAAAAGTTTAAGGGTTTGTCATAAGTGTGCAAGATGGACTTGTGACAAACGATGCAGATCTTTGGGATGTGTTTCCAATAACAGAGAAGATAAAATTGGTTTCATTAAGAATGGGCTGAGTAAGGAGTCTTTAGATAACATCTTATTGACTCTTGAGACGCATTCTAGTGGACATGTGCATATTGAACTTCTCCGTTTATGGAAAAAATTCCAAGATGAGAGTCATAGTCTTGGGAATCCGACTAAAAAAGACCCTGTTTGCCAATTTATAAGAAAATTGGATGGGAAGCATATCCTCGACTCATAGAAGGCGTTTAAGCCGTTTCTGGACATAAAACCAGAGGAAAATTGTGAGCCACAATCACAGTACTGTTTATATGCTGTGACCCATAGTTTTGTCATGATAACATATTACCCCTATAAAATCTCTCATCTTTCTCTCTATTTGCAGACAAAAAAAGAAAGTAAAAACATGGCTGGATCCTCTACACAAAAATTGAAAAATATTTGTGTATTTTGTGGGTCGAGTCCTGGAAAAAATGAAGTGTTTGTAGAAGCAACGAATAATTTTGGAAAGATATTGGTTGATAGAAAAATTCACTTGGTATATGGGGGAGGTAATATTGGGTTAATGAGATCTGTTTCAACATCTGCTCATCTTGGAGGTAGTCAGGTTTTGGGTATTATTCCAACAGCTTTAGCTGAAGGAAATATTACAAGTGTTACGATTTGGGAGGAATTAAAAGTTTTTTCTATCTATGAAAGAACCACTCAAATGATTGAAAATTCTGATGCTTTTATCGCACTACCAGGTGGTTTTGGTACATTAGAAGAAATTTTTCACACTGTTTCTTGGCACAACTTAATATCCATAATAACCTGTGGGATTGTTGAATATCAATAATTATTATGACATTTTGTTGACATTTCTTGATAAAGCTGTGGAACAGAATTTCATTTCAGAAAATTCACGACAGATGCTCATCTGTGCTTCGACTGCCGACCAACTAATTGATGATTTAGAAGCTTTTGTTCATAAGCCTGATCCGATGATAACAAAGATCAATTGGTCGCAATCAAGCAGTAAGATTAGGAAGTTGGATCATTGATTCAAAAGTCGTGGATTGGTTTGCGTTTGTTTCAGTTTGTTATCTTCAATAAAATTCTAGGTGATATCTCTTTCATTATATACTCTTTATTAATAGTTATTTTGATATTAGGGATAATGTCATATTCTGCTTGGGGGGAGAACAAACTTATAAAAAAAAATTAAAAATTTTTTATAAAAAATATATATTATTTTAAAATAAGATCATGTTTATTGTTTGTATCTTAGTAATTTTTGCAAAAATTTATACATTACATGTTTGAAAGATTTAAATTAGAACATGCATTAATCTACTTAAGAATGTTTAAATTTTTATTTGAAAAAAAAAGTCAATTTTAATATTCTGATCAATATAAAAATATGATTTATGAAATCTTTTTGAGTGATTAACAATTGTGATAAAATCAGGTATTAAAGTATATGGCCCAAGATATACCTTATAAGAGTGCCTAAAATTTTAAACTCACACATATTTTTTGAGTGAGTGGAGAGGACTGAGAAAACAGCTTTCGAGCCTTTATTGATCATGAGAGAGACTATATATTGTTTAGATCTTGATTTCTTATTTTGAAAAAAAAATGATATTTTCTGAAAAAAAAGAAAAAAAAGAGAAAAATACAAAAAGAAAGATATTGAAGATCTATGTAATTTTTAAGTTATATGCTATGACCCATATATCTCTCATAAAAAAAAAAGAGAGAGAGAAATTTATTGTACAAATTAAATAAATATGTGGTCAAGAAGCATAAACTTAGTCTCATTCTATGATGTTATGAAAAAATAATATATATATCAGGAAAAAATATATAATAAGAACAACTAGATTTTGAATCAATGGATTTTCTATCTTTTGATTAGTTTGGCTCGTTTGTCTCTCTGCATTCTGTAAACCATTTTTCTGAGCATTTATCTGTATTTCAACTCCATGAGAGAAATCGTTGTCATAAATTGAAACATTTATTAACCTGTGAGGATATAGAGTTGAGACTCTTACTAGGAATTTCTGTAGGCCGTGTACATTTAACTACCTGAAATAAGCTTTTAAATTAATAATCTCAAATTATTTCATAAATTATAATTATGATGATCTTGATATAACTTTGACAGTTTTCAAATTTAATTTAAACATTTAGATAGTTTTGATTACATTTCTATTTAAATTAATCAATATGTTTTGTATTGCTATTACCGCTTAAATTGCTAGGGACTAGTAATAAGCTGGTTGAGAGGTGTGATAAACATAAAAAATTTACATTAATTAAATGTTTTATAATATAAATCTATAGTTTCTGTTTTATTAAATGTTTAAATATTATATGTTTTATAATAAATTGTATAAAATATAAGTTGTTGTGTAATTATAAGTTTTTACTATTTTTTACAGGTTCGATAAAACAAGAATAAACTTGGCGTTGCAAATGAGATTAAGATGATTCTTGAACCTGTAGAAAGTTGATGTTAATATCTACAATATTAGTGGCAAGCATGAGATAAAAATTCTCTCACAATTGGGATCAAATTAAGCAACAAATAAAGTTATCAAAGGAGTGACAGTTTTACCATGCTCTAGTATTTTGACCATATCTCTCAAATTACTTGGTCAAATGGTCTGAAAAAAATACCACAACTAGACAACTCAATTATCCACATGTTTTTTTTATGTGAAAAAGCAAATTCGGAGAAGAAGATTTTAAAAAGTGATGTGTAATATAATATAATATCTGGGACACCAATGAAGACTTATGTGTAAAAAAAATAATATTTTATTTGTGGTTGTCTCCCCAAAATTGGTTATAAATAGGGGTGCATTGTAATGTATTGAGATATCCCTCATTCTATGAACAAACCTTTGAGTTCATAATATTTCTCTCTATATTTTTCTTTTATTTCTTCATTTAAATATAATTAGCATGTTAATTTCATATCAAAGTTTTACACTTTGAATTATGAATAGCTAACTTCCTAAAGTTGAGATGAAAATGTGAAACTCTTGGCATGGTAATAAGGTTACTGAAAGGTAAGAATTTATGTTTATATTATTTAATCATTATTTATTGTTTATGTTATATTTATTTCTTTAAGCATTTTTATATCCTACTTAAAAGTGGGAGTTTTGATTTATTGTTGCTATATGTTACACTAAATTCTTGGAACCATTTAAATGTTAGTTTGGTATTATCAACCATTTAAAGTGGATGCCTTGATTTAATATATATGAATATATTATAATATTAAATTACTTGGAACAATTTAAATGTTTGTTTGGTTTTACCAACCATTTAAAGTGGGAACCTTGATTTACTATATATAAATATAT
Organism: Primulina eburnea; assembly: GCF_022965805.1. Lineage (NCBI taxonomy): Eukaryota > Viridiplantae > Streptophyta > Magnoliopsida > Lamiales > Gesneriaceae > Primulina > Primulina eburnea. The sequence goes on from NC_133117.1 coordinate 13,028,440, forward strand.
CACAATATTAATTTCATTGTACCATTTAAATGTTAGTTTGGTTTTACCAACCATTTAAAGTGGGAACCTTGATTTAGTGTTTACAAATATATATATAGCACAATAAAGTGGGAACCGTAAAGCGGACCGGTTACGGAGGCCGGAAACGCAACGGAAGTCAAAAATTAAATTTTATAGCTCAAAAATTTTCGGCCCCCTCAAATGTTTTGTGTAATATTTGCAAAAAACTAAAACATACGTAGGGTGTTAGAAATTTCATTACCTATCAACTTCAAGAAGTTGATGATGGCACCAACTTTGTTGTGAACAACAAAGCTCTTCAAATGGAAGACAAGTCTACAAGCTCACCTTTTCCTCTTCAAGAATTAGGCCCACCACTTAGCTATGTAAATCCCCTCAAGTTTTGCACTAGAAAAACTCAAGGATTTTTCAAAGAGAAATTTTGTTCTCAACAAATTGAAGAACACAATGAAGAAAAATTTGAGAGAGAAGAGGGAAGAAGTTTCGGCCAAGAGGAGGAGGGAATGAGGGAGTGAAGTCTAGACTTGGGTGTGGGAAAAGTTGGGAGACAAAAGTTGCATGCTTTTGAATTTTTTAATAAAAAAGTATTCCACACCTCTTCACCTCCCAAGCATGCAAACCCTAGCATGTCATGCATATATAATATGGTTTTTAACACATTAAAAATCATGGACTAAATTTTAATTATCTCAAACACATTTGAGATTAATTAAATACTACTTGAATTTATTCAAGTCCCACTAGTTAAATAATTATTTTAATTGAGCTCTACTAGACTCAATATTATTAATTCAACACTTGAATTATATTTAATTATTTGGACTCTACTAGGTCCACTAGTGTTTAATTAATTCAACACTTGAATTAATTTAATTTAGTCCCCAATAATGTTTATGAAAATCACAATTTTCAACTACATTATTTACTTGGCCAAATTTTAATCTTAGGAACACTTCCATAAATTAAAATTTATATTTCTCTCTTAGAAGTCAAACTTCTATTTTTCTTAACGCTTATAAACAAATTTATAAGCCGTTCAACACATTGAACTATTTTACTTCTCATCGGGATTTACTAAGCAAGTACTTGTGTGGCCCTCAATGGTTCATTGATACAACTAGCCGTGGGTTCACATCTCTATGTGATTCGGACTAAACATGTCCTTATTCGAGCATACCCCAATTGCTCCATTCTTACTTATCAACTCCTTGATAGTAAGAACGTCAGAACTCAAGTCTGATAGTACCCAACCAATCACGTTAAACGCCTAGCAGCATCGCTTACGTGATTCCCTAGGTATCACATGATAGTGCCTGCAAGAACCATTCAATTATGGTTAGCGTACAGTACGGTCCCTTCAACTCATATATCCCGACCGATTCGACAACTATTGGTTTATCGAGAGTTGTCAATGAATCGATACTATGTGTCATGTCGTAGTTGCATCGATGGTGTAATCTATGAAACCCTTTCATAATTACCACCATACTCTGATCAGAGATTTCAACCTACATACACATGATAACACATAGGATATCCATACCCGAAGGTAAGCGGTGAATCCCCGACTACAATGCATCGACTCCTATGTGTTTCGACAGAACACCCAACCTTGCCACCTGATGACCCCATGAGAGTCGGTAAACAAGTCAAAGTGTAATTCTTGCACATAGAGTCTCAATGTTGTCCCGGGTCATAAGGACTAATTCTGTACAACCATAAACCAGGACTTTTCCACTCGATAAGTGAGAACCACTTGGAAAGTCCTTTTATGGAGGGTTGTTCAGTGCACTCTACAAGGAGCACCTATCTGCATGTTCGGACATCACAATGTCCCCTACCAATGAAACATGGTACTCACATCGCAGATACTAGTCTCTAACTCGAGCGGCCTTTATCCTTCTTAGTGGCGGCTGAATCGACTAGGAACGGTTTAGAATATACAGTATTCCAAATATGAGTTTCATGATACTCATCATATGAGCATCTCATATTCTTTCTACTATTTGTATATTCAAGGGCTTTATCTATGCAACTAGCATGGGTATACAGATAAAGATGTGCCATAATAATAATTTCAAATATTATTAAAATAAAGATTGCTTATACATAGAGTTTCATTGCGAACACTCGGCCAACACTTGGCTCGACGGGCACCTACTCTAACAATCTCCCACTTGCACTAGAGCCAACTACCCATATGCTTTAATCCCATTGATTCGCGATGCTTGTCGAATAATGGTCCAGGTAAAGGCTTAGCTAGTGGATCAACAACATTATCGACGGAGCCGACTTTGTCAAAGACATTTCTCCTCTTTCCACAATCTCTCCGAGGATGTGGTACTTTCTCAATACTAGTTTGGATTTCTGATGAGACCTTGGCTCCTTTGCTTGAGTTAAAGCTCCCGTGTTGTCACACAACACCGGGACAGGAGCAACTCCATTAGGAATGACGCCCAACTCTTGGACGAAATTCCTTATCCAAACAGCCTCCCTTGCTGCATCTGATGCAGCAATGTATTCGGCCTCTGTGCTGGAATCCGTAATATTGTCTCGCTTGGAACTCTTCCAAGAGACAGCAGCACCATAGAGCATGAATACAAAACCAGAGGTTGACTTCGAGTCATCGATATCGCTTTGGAAGCTAGAGTCGGTATAGCCTTCCAATTTTAGTTCTCCACCCCATAGACCAAGAACAATTTATTGGTCCTTCTCAACTACTTGAGGATGTCTTTCACAGCTTTCCAGTGTGAAAGACCAGGGTTCGATTGATATCTACTCACTACACTTAGTGCGAAAGCCACGTCAAGACGTGTAGATATCATCCCATACATGATGCTACCAATTGCCGAAGCATACGGAATGCGTGTCATCGCCACTATCTCTGCATCAGTCTTGGGAGACAGACTTGGATAGGGACACGCCATGACACATTGGTAGATGTCTTCTCATGGACTCATCCATCGAGAACCGCTTCACGATGGTATCAATGTATGTGGACTGGGTGAGACGAAGCAATCTTCTTGATCTATCTCTATAGATCTGTATTCCCAATACAAAAGATGCTTCACCCAAGTCCTGCATTGAGAACTTACTTGCTAACCATATCTTTGTTGATTGCAACATTCCTACATCATTCCCAATGAGTAGAATGTCATCAACATAAAGAACAAGGAATGTCACAGCACTCCCACTGACCTTCTTATACACACAGGGTTCCTCAGGATTCTTAGTAAAACCAAACTCTTTGATTGTACTATCGAATCTGAGGTTCCAACTCCTCGATGCCTGCTTAAGACCATAAATAGATCTTTGAAGTTTGCATACCATATGCTCACTTCCGATAGATGTGAAACCCTCAGGTTGAGACATGTAAATTTCTTCCTTAATATCCCCATTAAGGAAGGCTGTCTTAACATCCATCTGCCATATCTCATAGTCATACCATGCAGCTATGGCTAGCAAAATCCTTATGGACTTGAACATTGCGACTGGGGAAAAGGTTTCCTCAAAGTCAACTCCTTGTCTTTGAGTATATCTTTTTGCCACCAATCGCGTCTTGAAGGTCAACACCTTCCCATCCTCCCCAAGTCCCTGTGGGAACAGTTCCCACAGGTGGATCCACAAGATCCTACACTTGGTTCGAATGCATGGAATTCAACTCAGATTCCATTGCTTCAAGTCACTTGGATGAATTGGCATCAGATAACGCTTCTTTGAAGGTCCTTGGATCACATCCAAGATTAGGCTCATCATGGCCCTCTTCAAGAAGCAGACCATACCTCATAGGTGGTCTCGAGACTCTCTCGGTTCTTCTAGGAGCTTGTATCTCCTCTCTTGGCTCTTCGGGTGTGGGTTCTTCAATTGTGGGTGTCTCTCGAACCTCTTCGAGTTCTATCATCTCCCATTTTCTATCCAATAGAAATTCCCTTTCCAAAAAGGTCGCATTCCCAGAAACAAACACCTTTGTTTCTTGGGGATGATAGAAATAATATCCAACTTAATTCCTTGGATATCCCACAAAGTAACATAAAATGGATCAACAATCCAATTTATCTCCCACTACCTGCTTCACATAAGCAGGGCTCCCCATATTCTAAGATGAGAATATTTGGGAGGCTTACCCATCCATATCTCATATGGTGTCTGCCTTTGAATGGACATTTAATGGAATATCTTTTAACTTTAAGTTATAGAGATCGTTTTCAAGTTCTCAAGTACCAATTAAACATTCATTCTTGTAAATGTTGCAAAAACCTTTGCTAAATAAACAAGAATATCCATTTTTATCACAATAGAAATGGAAACAATGTTTTACACCAAACAGGTACAAACAAAACATCTCTTAAAATTAACTTAAAGTCATTGTTCAACAATAAGTAAACATCCTTAATAGCCTTGGTAGCAACTCTTGCTCCATTGCCCATCCTCAAGAAGGTCACACCTTCCTTAAGCTTCCTACTTCTTCCCATCACCTGTAACCCATTACAGAGATGTGAGTCACAACCGGTATCTAATACCCAAGAAGTAGAGTTAATTGAAATGTTTACTTAAATTTAGAACATACCGTTTCCAGAACACTTCTGGGCCAGATATTCCTTGCAATTTCGCTTCCAATTTCCAGGCTTCTTGCAGTGATGACAAACATCACCAGTCTTGTCAGCCTTAACTGGTCTGGCTGTCTCAACAAGATTCGGAGATTGCCTCAACAAGGGCACGTTCCTTTTGGGACGTTGGAAAGAACTCTTCTTTCCCTTCCCATGTGGATCAATCTTCGTACCAGATGAAGAACCCACATAAAGAACCAACTTCTCTTTCTTGATGGTGGATTCAAACGTAACAAGCATGTTCACCAACTCCTCAAGGGTCGGTTCCATCTTGTTCATGTTGAAATTCACCACAAAAGGATCAAATGAGCTAGGCAGCGATAACAGCAACACGTCGGTGGTCAACTCCGAAGGTAAGATCAGATCCATGCCAACGAGCTTGTCCACGAGCCCGATCACCTTTAGGCCATGCTCATGGACCGAGGTCCCATCTCGCATACGCAAAGTGATCAGCTCCTTGACGGTAGCATGCCTAAGAGGACGCGTTTGCTCTCCAAAGAGCTCTTTGAGGTGCAAATGTATGTCAGCAGCATTCTTTGCACCCTCAAAACGCCTCTGCAGCTCATCATTCATAGAAGTCAGCATATAACACCTGGTTATCAAGTCATGGTCACACCATTCCTTGTAAGCCTGCAATTCCTCAGGAGTGCAGTCAGTCGGAGCCTCAACAGGGGGCGACTGAGTCAGTGTATATGTTACCCTTTCCGAATTCAAGACTATTTTCAAATTTCTTAGCCAAGTGAGGTAATTAGGTCCAGTTAATATGTGTTTGTCGAGTATTACAGATATCGAATTGCGCATCGAAGACATTGTCGATTTGTACTAAAAAGTAAAAACAGATAAATGTTGATGACTATTTTAAATATTTAGTAAGATATGAAGTTTGGACTTTTACTTCATAAATATTTGCTCCCACTGTTTTGACATCTTTCACTACCCTCTAGTGAAAACGGGAAACTCCTTTCCTCAGTAGGTACGTAAGGTCCAATTAGCGAATTGTGATCCCGAATAATATCAGCCAATCACAATTCCTAAAAGGTAGTTTCCAATTGCATCACAATGCAACCCTCTACGTAAACTTTTGTCTCACGTTTGATTAGGACCCAGTCATATGACGTCGTTCATCTTTACGTGTCAAGCCTAACCCATCGATGTTGAACCTTAACGGACGGTCGCCATGAGTTCCCTCAATAATATGAGCCGAAATCATGGGAGTTCCACGTAGTTCACATCACAATGTCAATGGATGTCACAGCTTTCCGGCACCCAGGGCCCCCTCAATAATATGAGCCGAGCCCCGAGTACGGGTAGCGTTCATCATGCACCCATTGTCGATGGAAGACAAGGAAATTATAAACAAATTTATAATTCCCTTTTTCGGACTTGATATTAATTTTGAATCTTATTCAAAATGAGGGTTTTTAATTTTTGAAAGGTCTCATCATTAATTTTATTTTAAAAGCTCGCCATGTTTGATCGTATGTTTGCCGGATTCATGCAACTTTGTTATTATCATAATAATAACGCACATACTCATTATTTATAACATATCATGCATATATTATAATAGAAAACAGTACAAGGATGATCAATTGCCCCAATACTAATGGCCCGTGTGAGCCAAACACGGGCCTAGGTCTAATCCTAGGGTAAATGCAGGGATGCAATGCAACTAAATTATTACATTAGCATCCAATATTACATGTCTTCGATCTTCATAATCACCAAGGCCACCATCTTCCAATCTTGATCTTCCACTATTCTAATATTTACATTTAAATATCCATGGCACATAGGGATACATCTCATGGGGGTGGGAACGGACCATAAACCAAGCCCACTTTATAAATTGATAATTATTACAATCATACAACACAAATATCCTAGCATACACCTAGCAAATTGGGCTTGGGCTTTTGATCATCCTTCATGCATAATATCACATATTATACACCATCAATTAATTATCACTATAATTAATTGATCCAATATTATATATCTTGATCCAATCACTAACCGCCACAATTATAAATTAAATCAACAAAGTATACAAACTCCTTTGTCTACTTTCAAATTAATTTATTTATAATCGAATTTCTTGTAAATCACAATTTACTATAAATAATTAAAGTCCTACTTCAATTATTTATTTTATGAGAAAATATGTGCAACAATTGTAAATTTAAACTTAAGGGCCCAAAAACCATTTTTCACCAAAAATATTTTGGCCCATTTAAATTTCACAAATTATGTTGTCCATCCAATGGCCCAACATCTCAAGGTCCATGACACTAAGATTGTCCAAAACACTTTTGGAAACCCTAGCCGTCATCACCGTCGCCGGAGTTCCGTCGCCGGATTCCGGCAACACAAAATTTTTTTTTTATTTTAAAAATGAAGCATTTCGGGCAGCCCCTTGGGCTGCCCCTCGGCTGCCCGAAATTTTCGGGCAGCCCCTTCGGGCAGCCCCGAAAAACATTTTTTTTTTTTGTTTTTCAAAATATTTCGGTCCTTGCATTTTGTTGCACCAACAAATCTCAAACGGTTAGAAATTGATCTCAACATAATATTATGCAAATATTACACAAAAACCGTAACCATAGCTCTGATACCACTTGAAAGCGGACCGGTTACGGAGGCCGGAAACGCAACGGAAGTCAAAAATTAAATTTTATAGCTCAAAAATTTTCGGCCCCCTCAAATGTTTTGTGTAATATTTGCAAAAAACTAAAACATACATAGGGTGTTAGAAATTTCATTACCTATCAACTTCAAGAAGTTGATGATGGCACCAACTTTGTTGTGAACAACAAAGCTCTTCAAATGGAAGACAAGTCTACAAGCTCACCTTTTCCTCTTCAAGAATTAGGCCCACCACTTAGCTATGTAAATCCCCTCAAGTTTTGCACTAGAAAAACTCAAGGATTTTTCAAAGAGAAATTTTGTTCTCAACAAATTGAAGAACACAATGAAGAAAAATTTGAGAGAGAAGAGGGAAGAAGTTTTGGCCAAGAGGAGGAGGGAATGAGGGAGTGAAGTCTAGACTTGGGTGTGGGAAAAGTTGGGAGACAAAAGTTGCATGCTTTTGAATTTTTTAATAAAAAAGTATTCCACACCTCTTCACCTCCCAAGCATGCAAACCCTAGCATGTCATGCATATATAATATGGTTTTTAACACATTAAAAATCATGGACTAAATTTTAATTATCTCAAACACATTTGAGATTAATTAAATACTACTTGAATTTATTCAAGTCCCACTAGTTAAATAATTATTTTAATTGAGCTCTACTAGACTCAATATTATTAATTCAACACTTGAATTATATTTAATTATTTGGACTCTACTAGGTCCACTAGTGTTTAATTAATTCAACACTTGAATTAATTTAATTTAGTCCCCAATAATGTTTATGAAAATCACAATTTTCAACTACATTATTTACTTGGCCAAATTTTAATCTTAGGAACACTTCCATAAATTAAAATTTATATTTCTCTCTTAGAAGTCAAACTTCTATTTTTCTTAACGCTTATAAACAAATTTATAAGCCGTTCAACACATTGAACTATTTTACTTCTCATCGGGATTTACTAAGCAAGTACTTGTGTGGCCCTCAATGGTTCATTGATACAACTAGCCGTGGGTTCACATCTCTATGTGATTCGGACTAAACATGTCCTTATTCGAGCATACCCCAATTGCTCCATTCTTACTTATCAACTCCTTGATAGTAAGAACGTCAGAACTCAAGTCTGATAGTACCCAACCAATCACGTTAAACGCCTAGCAGCATCGCTTACGTGATTCCCTAGGTATCACATGATAGTGCCTGCAAGAACCATTCAATTATGGTTAGCGTACAGTACGGTCCCTTCAACTCATATATCCCGACCGATTCGACAACTATTGGTTTATCGAGAGTTGTCAATGAATCGATACTATGTGTCATGTCGTAGTTGCATCGATGGTGTAATCTATGAAACCCTTTCATAATTACCACCATACTCTGATCAGAGATTTCAACCTACATACACATGATAACACATAGGATATCCATACCCGAAGGTAAGCGGTGAATCCCCGACTACAATGCATCGACTCCTATGTGTTTCGACAGAACACCCAACCTTGCCACCTGATGACCCCATGAGAGTCGGTAAACAAGTCAAAGTGTAATTCTTGCACATAGAGTCTCAATGTTGTCCCGGGTCATAAGGACTAATTCTGTACAACCATAAACCAGGACTTTTCCACTCGATAAGTGAGAACCACTTGGAAAGTCCTTTTATGGAGGGTTGTTCAGTGCACTCTACAAGGAGCACCTATCTGCATGTTCGGACATCACAATGTCCCCTACCAATGAAACATGGTACTCACATCGCAGATACTAGTCTCTAACTCGAGCGGCCTTTATCCTTCTTAGTGGCGGCTGAATCGACTAGGAACGGTTTAGAATATACAGTATTCCAAATATGAGTTTCATGATACTCATCATATGAGCATCTCATATTCTTTCTACTATTTGTATATTCAAGGGCTTTATCTATGCAACTAGCATGGGTATACAGATAAAACGATACACATCTGATATCACAACTCAATCAAATCAACTTAGAAAATCATAAAAATTTTATACGGTATCCGTTCTTCAATCCGATTTCGATTGTACGATGTCTATTATGTCAAGAACACCATATATGAATAATATATGGATACGATACCCTCGATATTGTCATTGCCCGATTGAGTACTGACAGGCATTGAATCCAAGACTTCGACAAAATCAGATTTACAAAAGAAAGGTATAAGTCAATGTCGAACTGGGAGAATGACTCGAGTGTGATATACTTGAGTTTCCCTAAACCACATACTTATTGTTATTATGTGAATTGATTTGGATTGGTATGCTTGTTCTATTGATACATAGAAAGCATGTATTAGACGTTTTGTCTTGTGACAGAAGGGCCAGATGGTGATGGAATCGTCACTGGCCCATGGCACATTGTCACAGAATAGTGATTGGCTGAGGTGCCAAAGCCTTTGACGGATATGTCAAGACACTGGATGTTTAAAATCACCTTAAAACCCCTTATTTTCAAAAATATGAAAAACCATCAACCATATTTTAAATAATTAAAAATAATTATTTAATAAAAACATTTTACGTTTTCATCCCTCGGTCTCCGTTCCTCGATCGCAACTTGAATATTCCTTAAAAATACAATTTTATGCATGATGATAATAAAATCCTATTTAACATAAAAATATGTATGTCACATAATCAATTTGCAATTAAAATCAATTAATTGCTTATTTTTCATATTTCATAGATTTGCTTGCAGTTGGATTACGTCGTCATATTTTTGGACCTTACAATTCCTCCCCCCTTTAAATAAAATTTCGTCCTTGAAATTAGAACTTACCGAATAAATCTGGACAGCGACCCTTCAAGTCCCTCTTGGTTTCCCAAGTAGCTTTCTCTTCCGAGTGATTCATCCACTTGACCTTGACCATTGGAATGACTTTGTTTCGCAATCTTCTTTCTTGCCTTGCTAAGATCTGGACAGGTCGTTCTTCATATGTCATATTTAGAGTTAATTGAAGAGGTTCGTAATTAAGCACATATGACGGATTCGACATGTACTTCCGCAGCATTGAAATGTGGAACACATTGTGAACTCCTGCAAGCACTGGTGGCAATGCCACTCTATAAGCTAGTGTCCCAATCCTCTCCAAAATATCAAACGGACCTATAAATCTTGGACTAAGCTTGCCTTTCTTGCCAAAACGCATAACACCCTTCATAGGTGCTATTTTCACAAATACATGGTCGCTCACTGCAAACTTTAAGTCCCTTCGTCTTTTGTCCGCATAACTCTTTTGTCGGCTTTGTGCAGTCTTCATTCTCTCACGAATTTTGACTACAGGCGCGACAGTCTCTTCAATCACATCCGGACCAATATCTATTCTTTCCCCAACCTCGTCCCAATGAATAGGAGATCTACACTTCCTTCCATAAAGTGCCTCAAAAAGAGCCATTCCGATTTATGGTTGGAAACTGTTATTGTAAGTGAACTCCACTAGATGTAACTTTGGCTCCCAACTGCCTTGGAAATCAATAACACATGCTCGCAGTAGATCCTCCAAAATCTGTATAACACTTTCTGACTGACCATCGGTCTGAGGATGGAATGTTGTATTGAACAATACCTTGGTCCCCATCACTGGATGTAGACTTTTCCAAAAAGATGACGTGAACCTCGGATCTCTGTCAGAAACAATAGACACTGGTATCCCATGCAGACGAAATATTTCTCGAACATACAACTCTGCATACTGAATCATGGTGAATGTCGTCTTAATAGGTAGAAAATGCACTGATTTCGTAAGACGATCAACTATCACCCTAATGGCATTCAATCCCTTAACAGTCTTTGGCAATCCCACAACAAAGTCCATAATGATATTTTCCCATTTCCACTGGGGAATAGGTAGTGGCTTCAATTTCCCCGTTGGTCTTTGATGCTCAGCTTTAACCTGCTGGCAAGTCAAACACTCAGATACAAATCTCAAAATATCCCTCTTCATGCCTGGCCACCAATATAACAACTGCAAATTCTGGTACATCTTTGTACTCCCCGGATGGATGGAGTAAGGTGTGTCATAGGCCTCCTTCATAATAAGGATTCTCAAAGAATCGTCGCTAGGGACCCATAGACGGTCTCGATAACGAACTAAACCATCCACAACTGAATATAGATTCCGGCCCTTGGCTTCATCTCTAGCTCTCCACTTTTGTAACTGCTCATTAGTAGAGTGTCCATCACGAATTCTGTCTCTCAAAGTTGACTGTACTGATAATGTGGCAAGATTAAGGGCCTCACCCCTAGCATACACTGTAAGCTCAAACCGCTGTATCTCGGATTGCAAGGGTCTTTGAAGTGATAGATGAGTGATAACCGCGGCTTTTCTACTCAAAGCGTCTGCCACGACGTTAGCACTCCCCGGATGGTAGCTAATGTCACAGTCATAATCCTTCACTAACTCAAGCCATCTGCGATGTCTCATATTCAACTCCTTTGGGTGAAGAAGTATTTCAAACTTTTATGGTCGGTGAATATCTTGCACTTCTCCCCATAAAGGTAGTGTCTCCAAATTTTTAGTGCAAAGACTACTGCTGCAAGCTCAAGATCATGAGTAGGGTAGATATTTTCGTGAATTTTCAGCTGCCTCGACGCATAGGCAATACCTCGGACGTTTTGCATCAGAACTGCGCCCAAACCAAGTTTAGAAGCGTCGGTATAAAGAACATACTCCCCTTGCCCCGAGGGCATAGATACCACTGGTGCTGATATCAAGGCTTGCTTCAACTTGTCAAAACTGTCTTGACACTCAGGTCCCCAAATAAACTTAGCATTTTTCCTTGTCAAGGCGGTCATAGTTACCGCTATAGATGAGAACCCCTGTGTAAACTTACGATAATAACCAGCTAGTCCCAGGAAACTGCGAATCTCGGTGACACTCCCATTCTTTCACTGCTTCCACTTTACCTGGATCAACTTCAACACCATCACTAGAAATGATGCGGCCTAAAAATGCCACTCTATCAAGCCAAAACTCGCACTTGCTGAATTTTGCATAAAGCTTTCTATCTTGCAGTACTTGCAGTGCTGTCCTCAAGTGACGACTATGCTCTCTCTGCTCTTGGAATAGATCAATATGTCATCAATGAAGACTATAATGAACTGATCTAGATACGGCTGAAATACGCGATTCATGAGATCCATGAAGATCGCTGGCGCATTGGTCAACCGAAGGGCATGAACATAATCTCATAGTGCCCATATCTCGTGCGAAAAGCCGTCTTGTGCACATCTGACTCTTTTACTTTCAATTGATGGTATCCAGATCGCAGATCAATCTTAGAAAATACCGATGCTCCTTGCAACTAATCAAATAAATCTTCAATTCTTGGCACTGGATACGTATTTTTGATAGCGACTCTGTTAAGCTCTCGATAATCAATACAAAGACTCATACTGCTATCCTTCTTTTTCACCAATAACACCGGAGCACCCCTTGGAGAGTAACTAGGGCAAATGAAACCCTTATCTAGCAATTCTTGGATTTGATTTTTTAGCTCTTTCATTTCGGCAGGTGCTAGACGATAAGGTGCTTTTGATATAGGAACTGTACACGGCATTAGATCAATATAGAATTCTACTTCATGGTCAGGCGGAATGCCAGAAACGTCCTCGGGAAAGACGCTCTGAAAATCTCGCACAATATCAACATCTTCTAACTTCTGACTGATGGATTCATGTGTAGTAGTGACACATGCCAGAAAATATTGACATCCACGCTTAATAAGCTTCCTCGCACATAGACAAGAGATAATGTGTGCCATTTGCTTGTTTCTTGTCGCCTCGAAGACAAAAGATTTACCACTAGATGGCCTAATATATACCGATCGCTAACGAAAATCAATCAAAGCTCCATTAGTTGGTAGCCAATCCATCTGAAGTATAATATCGAATTCGGGCATCGGAAGCACGATAAGATCTGCCCGAACAACATCTTTGAATAACCGAAGCTCCAGATTCTTAACAATCTTAGACATGAGCATTTGATCACCGGATGGAATAGAAACTTTGAAACCCAAACTCATATCATGAAGAGTAATTCTCAGTCTTTTGATGAAGGTTTCTGATATGAAAGAATGTGTAGCTCCTGAATCTAGCAATGCATAGGTAGCTATACCTAGAATGATGATCCTCCCTGCAGCGAAAAATGTCTTTTAAATGTTTTCGTGTTGAACTTAAGGAGTTACTATCATTAATTTTCCCAAGTTGTATGAAGACTGAGTGTCGAACTGAAGCATTTCATGAAAATTGTATTTTAGCCCTTACATTTTCGAACTTTTTGCATTCTAGTCCCAAATTCGGATAATTGCAATTTGGCCCTTCTATTTTCGCAAATTTTCATTTTAGTCCCTGAAGTTTTCGAAAATTTCATTCATGGTCCTTAAGAGTTCGGTAATTGCTTTTGGTCCCTTAATTATCGAAAATTACATTTAGACCTCATATTTTCAAAATTGCACTTTTGGTCCTCAAAATTATCGAAAAGCCTAGAAATCCCTTAGTTATGATTTTCTTTAATTTTGGCTCTAAAATTTTTTATTTGGAATTATTTCATCCTTCACATAAAATAAGGCACAAAATTCATATCATTTTCTATGGTTTCTAAAATCATAACTTAAATCCAACTAAGTAGAGCATGTAACCTAATTTTTACTTGGTTAACTCCTTTTCCCAATTCAATTCTAATATCCAATTTAACATTTTATGCAATAATAAGCAATATAAAAATGTTAAATGACTAGGTTAACCGTGATAAGCGTAGTGTCTGCTTCCTCCTTCGCTTCTTCAGCATTCATTACATAAGCTCGTCCTACAGTAGGTGCTTTCCTCTTCGGGCAATCAGCAGCTTTGTGCCCATTCTCTTTTCAATAGAAACACTTGTATGTCCCCCATTCACACTTGCCAAGATGCGGGCGATTGCACTCCTGGCATAGTTTCCTCTCAGCAGGCTGTGGTGCTCCTAGATTTTGTGGCCTTTGCTGTCCTTGTTTCTTGTTTTGACCTTGGGGCTTTTGGGGCCCTTGAGGTCTAGAAGGACTTGTATATTGCTTCTTGTTTGGCTGATTGTTATTATGGTGTTGTTGCCTCTTGCGCTGAATCTCAAACTCAATATCCCTCATAGCTTGCTCAGACTTGAATGCACATGTAGTAGCAGTAGCATAATCCAATGGGTGCATCATCATAACATTGTTGCGCAGAGTAGGACGTAGACCATCCATGAAGTATCTGAGTTTCTCCGCAGGCTCTCTTGCAATAAGGGGTAAAAAGTTACAACCCCTATCAAATTTCTTTACATAGTCGGCAACAGACAAGTCTCCATGACGGAGGCTCATAAACTCCCTCTTTGGTCGACCTTTAACATCCGCAATGAAATATTTCTCATAGAAAATCTCTTTGAATTGAGGCCAAGTGATAGTAGCAAGGTTAACACCACGCTCGACTCCTTCCCACCACAATGAAGCATCATCCATAAGTAGATAAGTGGTACACCTCACACGGTCAGCATTCCTCATATTTAGATAACAGAAGTGTACCTCAAGTGAACGAATCCAGCTCTCAGCATCAAATGGATCGGTGGTGCCAGAAAATTCTTTTGGCCCTAGCCTCCGAAACTGATCATAGATATCTTGTGGTGGCCTAGGCGCCTGCTGTAACTGCTATAACTGTAACTGTTGCTGCTGCAACTGGTGTTGCTGTAACTGTTGCTCGAATAGACGAGACATCCCCTCAAGAGCACGAGTAGCAGCATCTGGCGGTGGTGGTGGTCCATTCCCTTGGTTATTCCCTTGACGATTCACGCTGTTCTCTTCCTGATTCTCAATAACGGGGACACGTCTAGGAGGCATTTTATCTGAACATTTTCCAAATTCTAACGTAACCAACATTCATTTAAATCTACGTTTTCTAATCATGTGACATTTCCTTAATCATTTTAGCAATTTAAGCATGCAAGGCACATATACTTAAAAAAGCTAGTAAACATGTAACGTCAACATATTATTTATGTCATCAAGCAGGTAATATCATAATGAATCATATAAAGCATGTTAAAACTTACAAATTTGATGCTTGACGACTGATCTTTCCGGCGCTGATGGTGGCACAATCCTTTACAGGACCCTTGGCTCTGATACCAACTAAAATGTCTGTCTTTTTTATTGCTTATTTATTTTTCTTAAACATCCCACTTTCGGCCATGCATAATCTCATGAAATATTTTCATAAAATATTTTACCCCTTTAAAATAAAAACATCAAACAACTAGCATTTTTAAAATCAAATAAAATATTCAAATGTTTTACCACGCCAATGAACGTGAAACATACCATCCTCTCAAAAATAAATCTAAAGCATAAATAAATGGTCTTAAAAATATTTTAACGTAAAATCGTAATCAAAATCATAAGTGCGGAAATAGTAGAAGCGCTGGTCCTCGGGTTGTGTGCACCGTCAGTCCAGCCAAATCAAGTCTCAAGTCCTTTTTCAACCTCACCTGCATCCATCACACCTATTGAGTCTAAAGACTCAACACACCATAATCTTCATAGCAAATATACATATAAAATCTCATGTGTAATGCCCTAGATTTTATATCATGTTAAGCGAAGATTATTGAAATTGAATTGATGTGATTATAATCGGGCTATTACGAAATCAAATTGGGCCAAACATATGAATTACACAATTTGGGGACAGAACTGTTGGCGCCCGAGCGGTAATTGTTGACCGCCCGAGCGTCAATGTGCATCAAATTTATGTTGCGGGCAGGAGAGGTGGCTCCCGGGCGGTAGTTTGTGACCGCCCGAGCGCCAATGTGGAATTCGAAAAAGCTGAGCAGAACATTCCACTCCCGGGCGGTGAATCTCGACCGCCCGAGCGCCGACCTAAATATGGAAAATTAGCCACTTTGCTTTACATGCAAAGTAGGATATATATATAAGTTAAATTCCTTCAGAATTCATTAAGAAAAAAAAAAAAGGAAGCACGAGAAAATCTCCAAAAAATCCTTACGCCTTTTGTGAGAAATTCGTCCTTCCGATTTTGAATCTGACTGCAGTACCGTGTTCCTAGCAACGACAGCTACTACAGGACGTAAGTTTTATTACGTTTTGTTAAGATTTGAAATTATGCTATGTCCAGAATCAGATACGATTCATATATAGTGTTCTTGACATAGTAGACATCATAGAATCAAAGTCAGATTAAGAAACAGATTGATTATGAATTGTTATGAATTTCAGAGTTAAATTGACTGAGATGTGATGTCAGATTTGTACGGTGGTTGATTATAAGTTAATGGAATTGGTATAGACTGATATGGTATCACCAGTATTGCAAGATTGTACTGTTGTATCGTCAGAATCTGATAAGACAGAGATGTCTTGATTTTAATAGAATATTGATACAGTATATTGATATTTTCATTGCCAGATTGAACAGTGACAGACTTTGAGTCAAGACTTCGATTGTATCAGAGCGACATCAAGAAAGGTATAAATAAATGTTGATTCGGGATTGCACAACTCGAGTTAGGTTTGACTTGAGTTTCCCAAAATCACATACTTTATTTTATTGCATTGATATTTGCAGATTTATCAGATTGATATGTTTAGTCTATTGAATTATAGCAGAGCCAGAGTTTGAGTCTCGGGAAGATCAGCCTAGCTAGGGCAGAACCGCCGAGTCTCTGACAGAACCGCGAAGACTCTAGACTTACGGTGTATCGATGAGCTTAGATGTAGATCGACGTCTATTCTAGACATTCGATACAGCATACCAAAGCCTAAATTAGATTGGGATCCCTAGATTAGAAATGAGTCCTAGATTTAGGTACAGATTTGTATTGACTCATATGGTCAGATTAGATACATGTTTCGATGTTTATTATGCTTTTATATATGTTTTATATGATTGCATTGATACATTGTTTATACTGGGATATGTATATCTCACCGGAGTTATCCGGCTGTTGTCGTGTTTGTATGTGTGCATGGCAACAGGTGGGACAGGTTCAGGGTCACAGAGGTGAAGAAAGATCGAGATTAGAGTGGTGATTCCGGACTTGGACTAGAGATAGGGTTTAAACATTTGTTATATAGTTGTTAAACCTTAGTCGAGACTGATTGTATATAGTACGAGATGTGTACTTTATTTTATACTGAGATGTATATACGTTTTATTTCACTACGTTCCGCATTTTAAAAAAAAATATTTTAGACCCTGTTTATTCTAATTGATTAAATTAGTCCCAATGAAGATTAAGAAGATGATTAGCGTCCGGGTCCCCACATCATGCAACAGTGAAAATATCTTTTACATAAAAATAACATTTTCATGAAATGCATAACGTAAACCTTAATATTTTTCCTCAATCATAACATGACATAATACCTTTTTTCATGATCATAAAACCTTATCCTTTGCTTTAGTGAATTCAGATCGTTAATTGTGACTTTCATCAATCCTCAAAAGTCGATGGCACCATCTACATGAAACCACAGTACTGGGCGGCGGGGACATCAACGACACAAGATCGTCAACTGAGCCTTTGCATATCCTCAATCATATCCTCATAGTCACAATTATTTCACTTTCATCAACGTTTTCATGTTTTCATCACTTTATAAAGTCTTGCATAAATATCACCTTTTTTTTTTTTAAAACCAAGCATGCATCATGTATTTTAAATGTCAACTTTTAATCATAAAATTCCATGGACATTTAAAATCATCATTCAACATGTAAAATATCATAAACTCTTAAAAATAATCATAATAGCATAAAAAATAAAAGCATTTAGAGCACTGACATGACTTTTACTAATTTTAGGTGTAAAAAGACCGTTTTACCCCTAGACGTAAAATTCCTGGACTTTGCCTTTTCTTTAATTCATTGACTCTAACATGTCCCAAATACATATATAAGCTTAAATTAAAATTTCCATAATTTTATTTAGCTTAGAAACTAGGCTTTTAAATAAATCTTTAATTAATCGTTTTGACGGTGCTTTAATCCCGTAACATCACAAACTTTAATATAAAATTAATAAATTCAAAACTTAGTCTTTTTATATTATTTTAGCCCTTATGAACCACGACTCGAACCCCGTGAGCCGTTTTAAATTTATTTCACTTTAGAAACCCTATTATGACACCCAAACTTCACCCCCGAGCCAACCTTTGATTTTCACGAGTCATCCCCGAACCATGTTGATCCAAAACCCGGCCAACATCCTAGAGTACCGTACTGAACCCTTAGATCACTTAGAAACCCTCCTAGAACCCAAAAACGCGAGCCCCTCACTTCACCCTATTCTGGCCGAGAGTTGCATTAGAGAAAGGACTCTCCCTTTTGCTTCCAAGACCTAGCCAGCGAGCCCAGGCCCCGAACCACTCGCCCTCACACCTTCCTAAGACTCTAAATACTCGTACTAGCCCAGACCTTGAGCCCTGGACCGAGGCCCTACTACCTTACCAGTCGCACAAAGTCTGCACAGAATTGTGCGACTTCTCAGGTAGGAGTTCTAGTGGGTTAGGACTCCTCCCAGCCCTCTCGACTCGAACCCTTACGTGGTTAGGACCCTTCCCTGGACTTAACCAACCTCTGACCGAGCCCTGGCCCCAAGTCGTGGCTCCCCTGCCCTAACACCAAGGAACCCGATCGCCCCAAGCTTTTGATAGCAGAATCGGCTTCCTTGGTGAGTTGCTTGTTCTTGCTTCGACTTTGGTGATTATGGTGTGTAATTTAGGGGTTTAATTCATGTATACATACAACTGGTTCCAACCTAAGTTCATGGCAGCCCCCCTTTTTCATAAAAAACCTTAAGAATTTGCATAAAAAAAAATCATGTTTTCTCAAGTATGCATGAAATATTCCAAAAATACTTTAAATAAATCATGTCCTTCATGCATAAAATATTTACAACAATAATATGATATGATGGATGAGAAAAGGAGATGTATGGAGTGACTTTGCGTTTTGTACGCTCGAATAAACGTTGACGACGAAGAACGGATCGAAACCTTGGCTTGTTCTTGCTTGAACCTTTCGAACAGCCCTTCCACTAGTGAAGTGTGTGTGCCGTGGGGTTTTATGATTGAGTGGGAGAGTTTTTCTTTTCTGAAATTGGGAGTGTGCGGCCGTGAATGGTCTTGCATGGGTAGGGTTTTAGGTTTTTAAATATATTAAATAAACTAATTAACTTACTAACTAGGCTTTAGGCCTATTAAGCCTTTAAATTAAGCCCATTAGTTTTAATTATGATTTAATAAATTTTAACCAAGTTTTTGTTTAAATAAGTTTGTGAATTTAAATAGCCGGGTTGCGAAAAAGCTTGCATTTTTGTTGAAAAACCAATCACCGATAAAGATTACGTCCTGGCGTATAAAATCACCTTAAAACCCCTTATTTTCAAAAATATGAAAAATCATCAACCATATTTTAAATAATTAAAAATAACTATTTAATAAAAACATTTTACGTTTTCAGCCCTCGGTCTCCGTTCCTCGATCGCAACTTGAATATTCCTTAAAAATACAATTTTATGCATGATGATAATAAAATCCTATTTAACATACAAACATGTATGTCACATAATTAATTTCAATTAAAATCAGTTAATTACTTATTTTTCATAGTTCCTAGATTTACATGCAGTTGGATTACGTCGTCATAGTTTTGGACCTTAAAGCTTTATATGATTTTATGATGTTACCTACATAATTATATGAATTATATGTTTACGTCACCTGTTTAATAGCTTTATGATAATATATGGTTTATATGTTTTAGAATTTTTATACGTGGTACGATATGAAATAAGAAATTATTTGAGTTCAAGCATGTTGAATTTGTAGTGGAATTGGACTATGTTGATTTTTGGTTTTTAGTCTTGACGTTCTACATTTAGGGCCATAAGTTAATCATGAATATTATGAATGCTTTGGGACACGTAGATTTTCTAAGAAAATATTTATGATTCGTGTTTACTAGTTGAATTTATTTTTGGGAGTTACTCATTAAATAATTATTTTCGGATTTGCAATGATTTGGGAGTAAGAAAATGTATAAATTTGGATTTTAAGTTTTGATGAAAGGTAAGATTGGTTATAGAAATTGATTTTTGGGAAAATAAGCTTAAAATTTATCGAAATTATGTTATGGGAAATCCGTAGAAAAGAATTAAGAATGCCAAGAACTTATGGGTTAATCGTAGGATTTTCGAAATTAAGGACCAATTAAGAAAATTAGGAAATTAAGAATTATTTTGCAATTTCTAAGGAATTTGGGGACTAGTTAGCAATAAGAACGAATTGAATGGGTTAAATGGTAAGAATTTTGAGGATTTAGACTTTTCAAGAATATTTGGAACCTTGAGATATTTTGGTTATAATGCGATAAGAAATGCTAATCAAGGATTTTTAAGATTGAATCAATATTAGGCTTGAAAATCTAAGCGTTAGCGGATGTGTTTGGGATTTTAAGATTGAAATTTGATAGGTTGATGAACATTTTGGGTATAAAATAAGGAAAGTAATATACGTAAACATGATTATCCATCTTTTAATATTGAGAATTGTAAGAAAATTTGAAATTCGATTTTATAATAGTAATAGCACTAAGTCATTTGGGTCTTTTAAGTTCCGATTTGAAAATAAGGATTTAGGAGGAAAAATTTAATCTGGATTGATGAGACGTAAGGACGTTCTAGAATTTAAAGTTTTATCAGAATAGCGCAGCGGAAGCGTGAATTTTTGGGATACTAGAACTAAGACTAAACTTTGGGTTATTAAGGATAAGCGAATTTCGAGGACGAAATTCAATTTAAGAGGGGAAGATTGTAACGCCCCGAAAATGTAAAGGTCCACGCAAGCCACATGAATGCAATTTTTAAATTATCTTGTATTTTAATTAAATTTTTTAATTACTTTAATTTATTATGTTGTGCATATTACATGTTTAAAATATATTTTCTACATTATTGCATTAAAATGTATTTTTTAAGGTTATTCGAGTTGCGATCGAGGAACGGAGACCGATGGCTGAAAAAAATAGAAAAAATTTTATTAAATAATTATTTTTAATATTTAAATTAAGGGTGATGTTTTTTCTTATTTTTGAAAATATGGGGTTTTGAGTTGATTTTATACGTCGGAAAGTAAATTTTATTGGTGTTGGTTTTTCAACAAAAATACATACGTTTTAGCAACCCGGCTAATAAATTCACAAATTTATTTAAACAAACTATGATAATATTTTAATTAAACTTTAATCAAGCACTAATTACACTCTTAATGGGCCTAAGCTTGTTAAGGGATTAATTAAGTATTTAAATTAAGTTAAACCCTCCCCAAACCATCACACCTACACGCCTCAATCTTTTACACAATTCAAACTCTCTCCAAAAACTTTATACACGACACACACACTAAATAATTTGAAAGAAAAAGTTTGAAGGCTTCAAGGAAATTTCTAGCCAAGGATCTTCGTCGCCGTTCTTCAATCGCCATCGGTTTTTCGTGCGTAAAATACACAAAGGTACGCCATATTCTTTTTTTACTCATCATCACACCATAATATGTATTTTCTCATGAAATTACATGAAAACAAGTTGCACCTTATTATTTTCGCACAAGCATCTCAAGTGGTTTCTAAAACATGTAATTTGATCCATAAATCATGAAATTCATGTACGAAAGTGGCTTCCATGATTAGGAAGTAATATGGGATTGTTTTACACAAGTTTAAGGGCCTAGAATCATACACAAAACGCTGCAACATGAATAGAAACAAGCTGGAACTGTGGGCAGCAACAGGAGAATGAAACGTAGGATTGCATGACTAATTCGATAATGTTGGAGATATCGTGAGGGTGATGGTCCCAGTGGGAGCTCGACGATCGTATTTTCATCATTTTGAATATGAGGTAACGGTATGTGGTAAAGGTTAGAATGGAAATATCGTGAGGGTAAAAGGCCCCAGAGGAACTCCGACGATCGTTTTACTATTTGAAAGAGGATAGGCCAGGGCCCAATTGACCGGTGAGAGTGTTGCTGGTGTCCCCCGCCGCCCAGTACTGTTGTTTCATATAGATGGATCCATTGACTTTTTGAGGTTTAAGGAAAGTCACAATTAACGATCTGAATTCAACAAAAGGAAAAGGAAAAGGAAAAGGAAAATATTTATGATCATGTTAAAGGTTTTATGTCATGTTGAGGAAAAATGAATAAGTTAAAGTTTATAGTCGCATGTCATGAAAAAAAATTATTTTTACGTAAAAGTATTTCACTGTTGCATGTGGTTTTATATGTATTATTTGTTATAAATATTATGGTGTGTTGAGTCTTTAGACTCACTAGGTGTGATGGATGCATGTGAGGTTGAGAGAGGTCTTGATGAATGATTTGCCTGGGCTGAAGGCGCAAACAACCCGAGGACCAGCGCTTCAAATTTTTCCGCATTTACGACTTATGACTCATGATTTATGTTAAAGATTTTAAGACTATTTATTCATGCTTTTTGAGAGATTTTTGAGAGGTTTAGTATGAGCTATATTTTTCAAAGCTATTGCTTTTTAGGTTGGGTAAAACAGTTGACGATTTCATTTTTATGACTATTTCACTTAATTTTTAAAATGCTAGTTGGATGATGTTTTATTTTAAAGGGTGTTGCATGTTTTCACAACCGCAAGTATACGGTGTCAAGTTTTAGTACTGGTTAGAGTACAGATATCGATCCCACGAAGAGTAAATATTTAAAACTGTATATTAATTACCACAATTGACATAGCTCAACTTTATTTAAACAAATCAAACATTTGGTTTAGAATCAATTCAAATAAAATAGTAATTCCTGTTATTCTCGCACGCAGCAGAAAATTCGCTGAGGAAATAAATCTAGAGATATGATTTCGCATGGCTTCCCCTATGCTAAATCGGAATTCACTAACATGTTATTAAATTGCATCGTATTTATAACCAAGAACTCGCAATGTTTCTACTTCCTCTGTCGAGTGATAAATAAAACTGTATTACCTATTACCGATTTTAATATGTCTATTCAAAATCAAGCAACACGTAATAAATGCAACCAAGGTCCTCTTATGGATTCGTCAGAGTTATACGTCTTTTGCACGTTATAATTATCTAACGATGTGATTTCTCCTATCCTAATTTCAATCCCCTCTTTCAAGTGTTAGATTTTAATTATTCAATCAATCGAATTATGGCCAGTAATCCAAAAGCATTAATCACAAGAAATCACAAATAAACGCGACGAATTAATTAGATGAAAAGTTAAAAAGTCAATAACATAGGTTCAACCAAGACTACATCAATATCTAGAAAATAGAATTAGTTCATACTCGTGATTAAATCAATACAATACCTGTTTGTAATCATTAAAAACGTAAAAGTAAGAAACCGAATTAAGAACGTGTTGGCGAGAGATGGAAGTGCGTCTCCGTGTCCGGATTCAACGTCTTCTATCTCCGTTCTTAGCGTTCCGTGCTCCGTGCGCTCTCACTTTTTCTCCCTTCTCTCGAGTGGTGTGACGGCTGTGCTAAAATATATCGGAATCCCCTTTAATTTCAACGCCAAAACCTATTTAGATTCGGGGACTCGCGTCGCGCGCATATGCGCGTTGCTCTCGGTATTTCTCATCTTGGGGCCTTTCTCGCTCATATGCGCAATCTTACTCGCGCATATGCGCGAGTCTCACTGTATGGGCCGCGCATGTGCGCGGCTTTGGGGGCGCATATGCGCCACTCTTTCTGCCAGTTGCGCGCATGTGCGCGGGAATACGTCGCGCATGTGCGTCGTTGCCTTGCCCTCGGCCCCTGTTTTTCTCACCTTTCTTCTCATGAGCACCATTTTAATGCATTTTCATGCCCATGTCGTAGTCTAACCTAAGTTCCTGCACTCACACCAAAAACAACACAGAACGCCTATTTCTGTATGAACTATAAAGATAATTTGAGTGCATAAAATGCACTTATCAAATCCCCCCAAACTTAAACTTTTGCTAGTCCCGAGCAAAATCGAAATAAAAATAAGAATGCAGACTCAAGCAAGAAAAAAACACTAACAACTATAGTCATAGATATGCAAAAAGTGACAGTGGCCTCAGATTCATTTATTTTTATGTGATTCGTATTTACTTGAGAGTCACGTGCGTGTATGGTACGTCAATGTTTATCTTCCTCATCGAATGCACAAATAGATTCACAGTGCCAAATCGCCTCATAAACTTAAGAAGTCCTCAGTTCGGTGCAACTTACACTTCATTAAAACACACATTTACTTACACAGATCACAAAGGACTTTATTGGTGATTGTTTGGCTCAAAAGATATTCATCACAAGTATATCAAAGCTGAAGTCACACAAGGAGATGCTTAAATGCAAATGATTAAAGTCTATACTCATTAACCATGTTTATCAGGTATCCATAGGCTTGATTTGAACAACTTTTCTCCACTAGTATATTGGATAAATGTGACAAGGTTAATAGGTCTTGTAGGCTTGTAATGTTAGGCTACGGCTCATGGCTACAATAAAGGCATGGAGATCAAAATTTGAGAGAAATATTTGAACTTCATCAATTTCACTCATTTTCGTTTTCTTTTCACTCACCACGTTTCATTCATATCCATCATTTCTCAAATGCTTTCTTTCTCACCACTTTTGATTCATTATTTTCATCGTTTTTCTTTTTTCTTTTTTGGAACTCCTTTCTGTACATTCAAATTTTCTCTTTTTCTTTTCAAGGAGTGTTTGAATCATTCCAACACCAATGAACTTATTTCTCTCAAAATTTAGGTAAGATAATAAGTGTATAAGCTTCATTAGGTAGTTGTTTTGGGATGTAGAATAAATACAAGTGAGGGCTAATTGTGTGTCATTGACACATACCACTTGATTTTTAGTAAGCTCAAAATGGGACACTAGGGATATTTCATGTTCGTTAGGTAGGCTCGAAGGCTTGAACGGTTCCAAAGATCGCCTAAATCATTCCTATGTCACATATTATCCGTATTTCGCCTCGAAAAGTGTCCAAACAAGTTCTAGATTCCGTCGATCCATTAGTCAACTCATACAAACCAGTCACATGCAATTTTCAATCAGAATGATATATGATATAGGTGCACAAAGAAAAGTTAAGCATCTCAATCAATTCGAAGCTCGATGGGCTAACAACTGATAATGAGCAAAGAAGATAGGCCCCAAGGATATTGCGAAAGAATGCCTAGATCATCTCTGTGTCTCAAAAGTGTCAGTTAATGTCATGTAAGGGTTACTAAAATCAGACTTCTCTTGTTTAATTGGCATCACAGACACGCAAATAGTCTCTGAGCACCAACAATATCAACAAATATGACAGTGCAATAAAATGTGACTCCCAAGTAATCACGAATACATTCATGCTTTAGACTCAAGATTTTATTTTCATCATCGGCCTCACAAGAGCTTATCCATGACTAGTCCTAACAATTCTAACATGTAATGAAAATAAATAAACGAATTTTTTTTTTAAATAAAATAAATAAGTGAACACCAAAATTAAAAACTAAAGCAAATAATCTACTCAGATCATCAGATAAAATCAACCCCCCCCCAAACTTAAAATATGCATTGTCCTCAATGTATAAACAAGAAATAAACGAGACAAGCATACCTCACACGACGAGCGTCAGTGCTCGCCGTCATCATCATCAACGTCCTCATCCATGTGCTGGGGTGGGTACTGTGGTGGAGGTCCTGGATACTGTGGTGGTGGTGGTGGATACTGTGGTGGCCAAGCAGGTGGCTGGGGAAACATGGGATCATCTGGACCTAAAGGTGGGAACAGCTGAGCAAGACCGGACGTGAAGTCTGTCATATACCCCATGGCATAGTCTGTGCGGTACTGAAGCGAATCCAGCAACTGGCGCTGCTCAACTAGTAATCTCCTCTGATCCTGCATCTCAATCTCTAATCGCCTCAATCTGTCTCCCCTGCGCTCTCTGGCTGCTGCCGGTGGTGGTAGTGGTTGAAGCGGTGCCTGTGGCATGTCCTCATCATCTGAATCAACGGGAGGCATATAGGGCGCAACGATGGGAGCCTTCGGCTTAAGTACTTGCTCATCAGGCGACCAAGAGACGCCGACCTGTCTGCAGAGTTTGGTAACAATGTGGGGGCATGGCAGGGCGACCGGGGTTAATCCAATTCCGGCTCTCATGATCGATCCATATATTATTTTTCCCAAGTTCACAGATTTGCCCATCAAAATCGCAAAGACAAGCGCAACTTTGTCTTTGGTTACATCGTGGTAATGTGAGGATGGGAGAACTTGAGCCAACACGAATGACATCCACACACTTGCATTAGGATTCATCTCGGATGTCTTCAGTGAGATTGGACCACTCGCGCTCATTTTCCATACGGCGCCTGCCTGACACACAGTCCAGATTACCTCTGAATAATCAACCCCATCGTCTAAGAATGCACTGTACTCGTCCTCTTCGAGGCTCGGCATCTGATATAACGTATTTATCGTCTGAGAATCAAATGATACCAATTTTCCTCGCACAAGTACCTTTGACTCATCATGCCGTATCCGCAGATTTGCATAGAACTCTCTCACGACAGAAATCACAGCGTCTGGAGGTGGTTGAGCAAATTCAACCCACTGTCTTCTTTGCAGTTCACGCTCAATAAAACCACGTAATGTCGATAAATTAAATCCCCTCTCTGGGATAATCGACCGAGTCATCGAGCTCTCATACACCTGTTGTGCTTCTTCATTCCAAAATCGGTGCGAATCAAAGCTCGCAGAAGAAGAGGCGTCTTTCTTTGATTTTTTCTTCGGTGCCATCTCAATTCAATAATCAAAATATCACAATCAACACCAAACTCAACCCGCAATAGACCAAAATCGAAGGCAATCAGACTTCCCAAACTTGAACAATATAATTTCACTAACCACTAATCCAACCAGCAATGAACGTACACCCCACTCACAAAATACTTCAATTTAGAGCATCCACTACACAATCTCACCAATTTCCCATATAGATTTACACCAATTTCAAGATTTGAGTCAAAAATCTGAAAAAACCCTTGAGTTCACAAAAAAATTACCAAAAGTTGGAGTGTGGTTGGAGTTCACAGCGGTGAGGTAGGGCGGCGGTTGGCTTTCCGTGGGAGACGTCGTTGGCGCGGTGTTTGTACGACGGTGAGGCGGCGTGAAGAGCTGCGGCGAGGGTGAGGAGCTGCGGCGAGGGTTTTTTGAGAGAGTTCTGAATTCTGAAATCGCGATCTGGTCTAATTTTTTTTTTTATGTACTGAGTCGCGCGCATATGCGCGCCTTGAAGTGGCGCATATGCGCGGAAGCTACTGGCTCGGCATGCGGCATGTGGCGCATATGCGCGCCCGGATTGGCGTATATGCGCCAAACTCTCTGTAAATTTTGCGCATGTGCTCGTCCAGTGTGGCGCATATGCGCGGACCTTTCTGGAAAATTCGCGCATGTGCGTGCTCGGATTGGCGCATATGCGCTGAGCTCTTTGCCAATGTTGCGCCTGTGCGCGAAAATTCGTCGCGCATGTGATCGTGGCACACTATCCTTTGCAATTTTTTTTTTAAATACCTGCAAAAAATAGCAACATGCAAATTAATACTTGAGAAAGTTAAAATTAATGAACTATAGAATCGAAATAAAATAAATAAAATGAATGCAAAAATAAATAAATGTGGGTTGCCTCCCACACAGCGCTTGGTTTAACGTCATCAGCCTTACTTTCTTCAGTCTACTTTGGTTCTCCCAGTGGAATGTTGTCCATGTGTCGCACTTCATTTCCAAAGTAATGCTTGACCCTCGGACCATTGACTTTGAACGTCTCACCGTTTTTGCATTTTAGCTCAATTGCCCCATGTGAGTACACTGTTTCCACTGTGAATGGTCCAGACCATCGTGATTTTAACTTACCAGGAAACAGCCTCAGTCGGGAATTGAATAATAACACCTGTTGCCCCGGTTCGAAAGTCGTCGAAGAATCTGCTTGTCATGCCATCTCTTGGTCTTTTCCTTGTATATCTTGGCATTTTTGTATGCATCATTCCTAAACTCCTCCATCTCATTCAGCTGCAGCAGTCGTTGTTCGCCCGATGCTCCCTTATCAAAATTTAGCTTTTTCACAGCCCAATATGCTTTGTGCTCCAGTTCCACAGGGAGATGACAAGCTTTTCCAAAGACCAACCTATAAGGAGACATCCCGATAGGTGTCTTGTATGCAGTCCTGTACGCCCATAACGCGTCATCTAGCTTGATCGCCCAATCCTTCCGGTTTGTCTTCACTGTCTTTTCTAATATTTGCTTGATCTCTCGGTTGGATATCTCCGCTTACCCATTAGCTTGCGGGTGGTATGCCAGTGTCACCCTGTGCTTCACATCATACTTGGCCAATAGTGAGTGAAAAATTTTGTTACAGAAATGCGTACCTTCATCACTGATAATGGCTCTAGGCGTTCCGAATCTTGTGAAGATGTTCCTGTGGACAAACTTAACAACAACTCGAGCATCATTAGTACTGGTGGCGATTGCTTCCACCCACTTTGACACATAATCAACAGCAAGTAAAATGTAAGATTGACCAAAAGAGGATGGGAATGGACCCATAAAATCAATACCCCAGACATCAAAAAGTTCCACCTCCAAAATATTTGTTAGTGGTAATTCATGTCGTCTAGAAATATTGCCAACTCTTTGGCATTTATCACATGACTTAACTAAAGTATAACTGTCTTTAAATAAATTAGGCCAATAGAAACCTGACTGTAATACCTTAGCTGCTGTTCTAGATGCTCCAAAGTGTCCATCGTAGGGTGAGGAATGACACTGCTCTAGAATCATACCCGCTTCTTCCTCTGCTACACATCGTCTGATTATCTGATCAGCGCATCTCTTGAACAAGAACGGATCGTCCCACAGATAAAACTTGGCATCATGAAGAAATTTCTTCTTTTGATGATACGTTAAATCTGAAGGTAATTCTCCTGCAGCAAGGAAATTAGCTATATCTGCAAACCACGAATGTGTAACACTTACCTCGAAAAGTTGTTCATCTGGGAACGACTCGTTGATAGCTCCACCTTCAGTTTTTTCTTCCAGCTCTAGTCGTGACAGGTGATCAGCCACCTGGTTCTCACAACCTTTGTTGTCTTTGACCTCAAAGTCAAATTCTTGAAGTAGGAGTATCCATCGTATCAACCTGGGCTTTGCATCCTTTTTGGCAAACAAGTAACGAAGAGCTGCATGGTCAGTGAAAACCGTTACCTTTATGCCAATGAGATATGTTCTAAATTTGTCGAATGCAAACACCACTGCTAGCATCTCTTTCTCAGTAGTGGTGTAATTCTGTTGGGCTGCGTCGAGTGTACGACTTGCATAGTAGATGGCTTTAAACATCTTGTCTCGCCTTTGTCCCAATGCTGCTCCCACAGCATAGTCGCTAGCATCACACATGAGCTCAAAGGGCTCCTTCCAATCAGGCACTATCATGATGGGTGCAGAGATCAGTGCTGCCTTGATCCTGTTAAACGCCTGCAAGCAATCATCGTCAAAAATAAATGTTGAATCCTTTTCTAACAAACTACATAAAGGTCTAGTAATTTTAGAGAAATCTTTAATATAACGACGATAGAAACCGGCATGTCCCAAGAAGCTTCTGATTCCTTTCACATTTTTCGGCGGTGGGAGCTTTTCGATTGCCACAACTTTGGCTCAGTCCACTTCTATCCCTCTAGCCGAAATTTTATGCCCAAGCACAATACCTTCGGAGACCATGAAATGGCATTTCTCCCAATTCAACACTAGATTCTTTGCTTGACATCTCTGCAAAACAAGTGTTAGATTCTGCAAACAATGATCAAAAGATGAACCAAATACAGAAATATCATCCATAAAAACTTCCATTATTTCCTCAACCATGTCAGAAAATATGGTCATCATACACCTCTGAAAAGTAGCAGGTGCATTGCAAAGACCAAATGACATTCTTTTGAAAGCAAATGGACAAGTGAAGGTAGTCTTCTCTTGATCCTCCGGTGCTATAACGATCTGATTGTAACCTGAATAACCATCTAGAAAGCAATAATAATGATAACCACCTACTCTATCAAGCATCTGGCCAATAAAGGGGAGGGGGAAATGATCTTTCCTAGTTGCATCATTCAACTTCCTGTAGTCTATACACACTCGCCAACCAGTCACTGGACGAGTTGAAATCAATTCGTTATTCTCATTTCTTACTACAGTTATTCCCACTTTCTTAGGCACTACCTGTACTGGTGACACCAATGAACTATCAGATATAGCATAAATAACACCATCATTTAACAACTTTAGTACCTCATCCCTCACAACTTCTTTCATGGCGGGATTAAGCCTCCTCTGATGATCAACGTAGGGTGAATAGGACTCCTGCATCAATATTTTATGCATACAAACAGTCGGGCTAATCCCCTTTATATCAGCAATTGTCCATCCCAAAGAAGATTTAAATTCTCTCAACACCCTCAACAACCTATCTTTCTCATCACTAGTAAGAGCAGAAGATATAATTACCGGATGTGACGAACCCTCGTCTAGGAAAGCATAGCACAAGTGACTCGGTAAATCCTTCAATACAGGGGATGCTCTTGGTACCTCTTTACTTGCATCCTCAAGTAACTCTTCAAGTTGGGCATCATTCTTTTCCTTAGGTAGTGTATTGAGAGCAACTAACTCCTCTTGCACATCCCAATCATCGTCATCCAGTGTAGAAGCTGATTCTAACAAGCATCTCTCCAAAGAGTCTTTTGTCAACTTACCTGCACCAACATGAGAAACACATGAATCAATTATATCAATACTCTTACAAGTACTTACCTCATTTGGTCCCTTGATGGTGTTGTAGATGTTGAACATGACTTCTTCTCCACCTACTCTCAATGTGAGCTCGCCTTTGTGCACATCAATCAATGCCTTCCCGGTAGCTAGGAATGGCCTTCCAAAGATAAGCGGAGTCTCCTGGTCTTCTTCCATATCTAATATGACAAAATCAGCAGGAAATATGAATTTGTCTACCTTTACCAGCACATCCTTTACTACCCCTCGTGGATAGGTAAGTGATCTGTCCGCCAACTGCAAAGTAATAGTGCTAGGTTTCACCTCGCCAAGCTCAAAAGTCCTGTAAATAGAAAAAGGCATTAAATTTATACTAGCACCTAAATCACATAAAGCTCTATTTACTCTAGAACCACCAATAACACAAGGAATAGTAAAACTCCCTGGATCTTTGAGTTTCTGGGGTAATTTCCTTTGGAGTATTGCACTACACTCTTCGGTCAGCTTTACAGTTTCAAATTCTTGAAGCTTCCTCTTTTTGGACATCACATCCTTGATGAACTTAGCATAATTGGGCATTTGCTCCAATGCATCGGCAAATGGGATGTTGATGTGTATTTTCTTGAAAATTTCCAGGAACTTCGCAAACTGATCATCTAGTCCTTTCTTCTGGAACCTCTGTGGATATGGAAGATTCAACTTCGGTAAGGGCTCTGGTTTAAGTACTTTCTCAAGTTCCTCTACTTTCTCTTCTCCAACACTTCCGCTATTTCCTTCATCTTCCTCAACTTTAACCTCTACACTTTCTTCAGTAGGCTCTGGAACCCCAATTTTTTTGCCACTCCTCAGTGTGACAGCCTTGCACTGTTCCCTAGGATTCACCTCGGTATTGCGGGGAAACTGTCCTCGATTCTGATCTTTCAAAGCATTGGCTAGTTGCCCAATCTGTGTTTCCAAGGACTTCATTGTGGCACCCATATTTCCCATGTGTGTCTCCATGTTATCAAGACGAGACTCAGTTCTCGCCATCCTCTTACCAGACTCAGTCACAAATGTGCCAACTAGATCTTCAAAAGATGGCTTTCCTTCCCCTTTCTGTGTATTGAACCCCGGTGGAGGATTCAACACGTTCTTGTTGTTCGCATAAGAGAAATTCTCGTGATTCCTCAAACCTGGATGATAAGTATTAGGGGGAGGATTACCTCGATAACCTCCAAAGCCACGATTGTTGATGTATTGAGCTTCCTCCATAACTGGCTCTTCCTCAGCAGTCACCAGTGCTACTTCAGACGTAGCTTGGCTTGCTTTGTTCATTGCTGCAATCTGTGTAGTCAATGCCGAAACCTGTGCAGTAAGTGATGTGATTGGGTCTACGGCATACACTCCAGCGGGTTTCCTTGATCCAGATCTCTCACTCGGCCACTGATAACTGTTAATGGTCATCTGTTCAAGCAAATCATAAGCCTCATCAGGTGTTTTAGAAAAAATAGTACCTCCGGCGGCTGCTTCCACATTCCCTCTGGTTGGCCCATCCAAACCATTGTAAAATAGCTCGATTTGTACCCAATCTGCATAACCATGATTCGGACACTTCCTGAGTAACTTTTTGTATCGCTCCCACGCCTCATATAATACTTCAAATTCTCTCTGCCTGAAGTTGGTGATATCTATTTTTAGCTGAGCAGATTTAGCAGGAGGGAAATATTTTGACAGGAATTTCGTAACCAAATCTGCCCAAGTAGTAACACTTCCCAGCGGTAGAGATTGGAGCCAACTCCTTGCGTGATCCCTAAGAGAAAACGGAAACAGGCGCAATCGAATAAGTTCGTCAGAAACACCGTTCATTTTTACCGTATCCGTGATCTCCAGAAAAGTCCTGAGGTGAAGATGGGGATCTGCGGTGGCTGCTCCTCCAAATTGGTTCTGTTGAACCATATTGATGAGTGCGGGCTTCAGCTCGAAATTATTAGCAGCAATAGTTCCACGAGCTATTCCAGAGTAGTGAGCGTTTATGACTGGGCGGAAATGTTCCCTGATTGGCACCTCTCTTGGGAGCTCATTCTGATTATCTCTGTTTTCATTCATTGCTTTAATTTCGTCTCTCCTTGCTTTCCTTAATCTCCTGGCAGTTCTTTCGATTTCCGGATCAAAAATCAGCAAGTCGGGATTTTGAAATCTTCGCATGCACTGCAAAACAAAAAGATTATAGATTAACAAAACAAAGAAAATAAAATAAAATAAAGTCTAAATTAAAGTAAAGACTGATTAGTAATGATATCAATATGCAATTAAATAGTTTACTCCCCGGCAACGGCGCCAAAAACTTGTTGCGTGTTTTCACTACCGCAAGTATACGGTGTCAAGTTTTAGTACTGGTTAGAGTACAGATATCGATCCCACGAAGAGTAAATATTTAAAACTGTATATTAATTACCACAATTGACATAGCTCAACTTTATTTAAACAAATCAAACAGTTGGTTTAGAATCAATTCAAATAAAATAGTAATTCCTGTTATTCTCGCACGCAGCAGAAAATTCGCTGAGGAAATAAATCTAGAGATATGATTTCGCATGGCTTCCCCTATGCTAAATCGGCATTAACTAACATGTTATTAAATTTCATCGTATTTATAACCAAGAACTCGCAATGTTTCTACTTCCTCTGTCGAGTGATAAATAGAACTGTATTACATATTACCGATTTTAATATGTCTATTCAAAATCAAGCAACACGTAATAAATGCAACCAAGGTCCTCTTATGGATTCGTCAGAGTTATACGTCTTTTGCACGTTATAAATATCTAACGATGTGATTTCTCCTATCCTAATTTCAATCCCCTCTTTCAAGTGTCAGATTTTAATTATTCAATCAATCGAATTATGGCCAGTAATCCAAAAGCATTAATCACAAGAAATCACAAATAAACGCGACGAATTAATTAGATGAAAAGTTAAAAAGTCAATAACATAGGTTCAACCAAGACTACATCAATCTCTAGAAAATAGAATTAGTTCATACTCGTGATTAAATCAATACAAAACCTATTTGTAATCATTAATAACGTAAAAGTAAGAAACCGAATTAAGAACGTGTTGGCGAGAGATGGAAGTGCGTCTCCGTGTCCGGATTCAACGTCTTCTATCTCCGTTCTTCGCGTTCCGTGCTCCGTGCTCTCACTTTTTCTCCCTTCTCTCGAGTGGTGTGACGGCTGTGCTAAAATATTTCGGAATTCCCTTTAATTTCAACGCCGAAACCTATTTAGATTCGGGGACTCGCGTCGCACGCATATGAGCGGCGCATAAGCCCGCTGCTCTCGGAATTTCTCATCTTGGGGCCTTTCTCGCGCATATGCGTGATCTTACTCGCACATATGCGCGAGTCTCACTGTATGGGCCGCGCATGTGCGCGGCTTTGGGGGTGCATATGCGCCACTTTTTCTGCCAGTTGCGCGCATGTGCGCGGGAATACGTCGCGCATGTGCGCCGTTCCCTTGCCCTCGACCCCTGTTTTTCTCACCTTTCTTCTCATGAGCACCATTTTAATGCATTTTCATGCCCACGTCGTAGTCGTACCTAAGTTCCTGCACTCACACCAAAAACAACACGGAACGCATAATTCTGCCCAAAAAGACTAACAATCTGTATGAATTATAAAGATAATTTAAGTGCATAAAATGCACTTATCAAAGGGTAAAATATTTTATAAAAATATTTTCATGATGTTTATGTATATGGCCGAAAATTGAGAGTTTAAAAAAAATTCTAGTACTTTTTAAGCAATAAAAAAGGCAGATGTTTCACTTTTTATAATATTTAGAAGGAACAATTCGTTTACTGATTCAATTTACATCAGCTCCAGTATCTAATAATGCTTCAATAGTAATTTTAAATTTTTTATTGATAATAGTGTTACTTTTGAGTACCATTTCTGAAAAATAATTTGATCAATTTTATTGATCCATACTATTTCATTTATTTCATGATCATTATCATCTTTAGGAAAAATATAGTCTCCTTCGTCTTCATTAGAAGGGGAATCTTTTTCCCAAATATGATCATTCTTAATACTAAGAGTATTTACTCTTTCTTTTAAATATTTTATCTCAAATTTTTTATGATCTTTTTCTCCTTTTAATTCGGAGATAGTAGGTTCTCTTTCTTTTTGTTTTGCTTTTTCTATTATTTTATTATTAGAATATAATTCATGTTCTTGTACAGTATTTTGTATATGTTTAGTATGCTTATGATTTGCTATATTCAGATAATGTTGTATGGCTTTTATTTTTTCTATAGGGTCTTTTATATGATATATAAGATCTAAAATGAAAGTTTCTTCATTTGATATAACATTTATTTCTAATCCCATAAAATTTATGATACATGTATCACAATCACAATCTAGGTCTCAGATTTTATTTTCTGATATTTAAGAATCATTATCTGAACTACTATTAGAATATTCAGATAATTCATTATCAATAATATTGATATAAAAATCTTTTAGTTTTAAATTTTCTTCTTTATTAAGAAGAATATTTATCAATGATTCTTTTAAATCATTGTTTATGTTAATATTATTAATATTTTTCTTGACATAACACTAATTAGCCTTATGTCTAATTTATCCACATTTTCAGCATACTGGAACTTTATTTGAATCATTTTTATAGGTTTTTTAAACCTTTTCTTAGAATATTTTTTAGAATTTTCCTTATCTTTTAGATAATGTTTCTTTATTTTAAAAGGAAATATTTTTTTTTCTCATCTCTTTAGGATATTGTATTGTTTGAAAGCATATTTGCTCACAAAAGTCACCGATAATATTTCGGTTTTCTTCTTTTTGCATATCAAGTTGTCTTTTTAACTTGATATCATCGCAAAGAGTTATACCTTCGGCAGTTATTTGTGCAGATATATCTCCACTAGTAAGAATACTCCAATCTATAGAGTTTGTTGAGGATTTAGATTTTAATGTATTTTTAACTCTTTAAGCAAAAAGAACTGGAAGTCCAGAAATAAAATTTTCTTTCCAGAAATTTGCATTGCAATCATTTCTGGTGAAGACTTTTGTCATAAATACATCTTTATACCATCTGAATTCAGATAGTGTTGAACATCTCAAATTCATTAATTGTTCTTGAGATCTATCAAATTGAAGCTCATTAGCTCCAACAAAATTAGATAGAATTGTATAAATCGGTGTATTAGCTACATCTGACTCTTCTCTACCATTAGTTAAGTATTTTATTCTTTGCATCTTTTGAAAGATAGAAATCCCACCAACCTTGCAGTTGGCCTGTAAAACTAGTAATAATTGCTTGAGCAATATTCCTATCATTATTACCTTTTATTTTTGCGACAGAAGAAATTAAAATTTGTTTAATAACAGTTTTAATCTTATATTCAGACTTTGCATCTATATTCCATTTAGTAATAGCTTCGCCATTAAACTGAACATAATCTTTCTTTTCTTCAATTTGAAGATCTATAGGTGTTGCCTTTTTATAAAAAGGTTTTACAATTGATATTTTATGCATTTTATTAATCTGAATTTCATCTTCAGAAGAACATGAACAATTTTGTTCGTCTTTGGTAATTACAAAATATAAAATTTTTCTTTTAAATTTATTTTTTGTAATCTGTATATTAGACCTTCCATAAAATCTCCATCTTTTTTAGAACTTAAAAGAAATTTTTCTTGCTTAAGATTAGGGCGAAGTTTTATCATTATAGATCTTGAACATTCTCCCTTAGAAATTTCTTTTTTAGATTTTGATAAAATTTCTTCAATTCTAGTAGTTTGATTTCTTAAAGAATGTAAAGTAAGATTGGTAAAATTATTTTGCTGATTAATATGGTCGAAATTACCTTGTCCTAACTCAGATTTTATAGGAGAAGCATATATTTCTTTATTTACTTTTTAAATCTGTAAATTTGTAAAAGGGAGATGAATCTCAAAAGATTCTTCACCTGTTTCATGAACATATAATTTATATGTAGATTCAAGAGTATTTATAAAAGACTCATCTGTAAAATAGGAAATATTTTATTTCTTGCTGGAAAATATAAAGTTCCTAGCCATTTGAAAAAATCTAAATTTAATTTAGTTTTCTCGAACCCATACTTTATATTTTAAAGAATATAAAGCTTGTTGCTTTGTGTTTAAACAACTTAAAAACCATTTTTTCTTATCTAAATTTTTAACTTTTTCTAAATTTTTTTGAATAGGATTATTATGATTAATAACCATAACATTATAACCCATATCAGAAAAAGTGGGAGAGTTAGAATTTCTATTATTAACAGAATAACTTCTTTGAAATCGAGAAGTACTAAATTCAGGAAGATCAACCTTATATTCTGGTTGAGATATATTATCATTAGTCGTTTGAAGACCAGATATTCTTATTTTTTCAAAATCAGATATAGAAGAAGTAGAATTTCTACTTTCTTCAGGAAGTTTAATTCGTAAATGTCTTTGAGATGAGAATTTTATTTCAACATCACCATCTACGTATTGAATTATACTTTCTAGTTTTCTAGATTTCTCTTTAATAGTAAGAGCAATATTCTCCATTTTTCAGATTTTTGGTAAAGTAACTTGATTCCAATTTATTGTTTTGGGAATCATAATATTACTTTTATTAATATCGGTTATAAAGAGTGTAGTTTCACCTCTTTTTGAACTAATTTGATTAGTATTAATTCTAAAATTAGAAATTGTAGAATTCATAACTTTATAACAAATTCTATGTAATAGAACAACATTTTCTGTACCATCTATCATATCAAAGCCTTCAGTTTTTATATTTAAAGTGAGGGCTTTCAAGACATTTGGATCAGAAAGAGATATCGAAAAATTAGGAAAACAACTAAAATGTATTGGTCATTCTCATAATGAGGACTCTATTATTCCTAATAAGGAATCTTCAAATTTGTTATGCCTTTGATCCCGTACAATAATCAAGGCAGAAGTAGTTTTGATGCATATTTAGATATGATGATATAATCAGATTTAAAATTAAATCAATTAGATCTGTAAATCTTCATATTAGAAGATACTGGTAATTTCAAGCTTTGAATATGTTTCTCGAAATTTTCAGAAATAATTAGTTCTTTATTCTTAGTATTACTATTTGAAGATTTATTCTTGGTAAAAGATCTTATTATTTTATTCATTCAAGAATTAAGTAGATACTGTCAAGGCTATACTCCTTACCTTACCCTTTGGCTTTACAGGATTTAAGGAACCCGACTTAAGGATTTCTCCTGGGTAGAGCTACTATCTTCTTTAATAAGATAAAAGAATATGATATATTACAAAAATAAAACTTTATTGAAGTATTTTTTTCAAGATTAGTGGCTCTGATACCACTAATACAAACACGCCTATAAGGCTTTTAAAATAATCAACACCTTAATAAAGGTTCAAAGAGTCTTCAAATCTTCAGCTTTAAGCAGCAAGTTGAGAACCCTGCTTCTCGTATGCCTTTAAGGTAAGTTTAGATCTTTCTAAATGTGGATATATAAACCATTGTTTGTAAATATGATTGATTTCTGGATCTTTTAATCGATTTTCAAGACTGTCAATTTGAGTTTTTATTCATTTAATTTTTTTTTAATATTAAATATAATTTGCAGATGGCATGATATAATCGAAAGGTAGATCATAAATATAATCATAAGACATATACTTACATGATCTTGCAGAAATATGAGAATGGAAAGCTTGAGAGAATATTAGACTTTGTATTCAGAAAGAGAAAGTAGTATTTTCGGTGTGTGGATCACAAAGGGAATCCACTCCTTAAATAAACTAAAAACTTAAACAGTAGTTCAACTTACTACCTATAAAAACATGACACGTAAAATATAAAATATAATATAGACACATACAACTTAAAGGATAAGCATACAAACCCAATAATTCACAACAATAATACAGAATTTTACAATAGACTTTTAGTCGTGATAACCAGTTCATACATCCACTGGCTTATGCATTTAATAATGCGAAAATATCATCCCCTCATAAGGGTCCTGTGCATCCAGATCTTGATTATCTTGTTCCGTCATAGGAGTCCCTTTTGAGGAGGTCGATGCTTGAGTTGATAAATTTGATTTTTCACCAAATACTTCAGAAAATATAGAAGTAATGGTATCTTTATCCAAAAGTTTGAAAAGCTCTTTATGTAATGTAGTCTGATTTGGGATGTCATGATTTAAATTTTTCATGGTCTCACTGGTTGGTCGAAGAGCAATTACCCCATATCGATCATAGGTTTTTCCTTCTGCAAAAAAGTCTTCTTTTCCCCACCATTTTATTAAAAAAAATTAAGATGGTAGGAGCAAATTTGATTTCAAACTTTTCTTTAACCATTTCTTGGAGTCCATATTCCCATCGTATAATCCAGGGAACATTATAATTTATGGCAAATTGGATCATGGCTATCAATCCGTCAAATTGTATATTTTCTCGTTGAAATTTAATCCATATGTTTTGAACATTTCTTGGAAGAATAGAGGGCACTACCACCCATAAAAAGAAGAAAATTTTAAACCAAGTAGGTATAAACTGATGAATATCATCTAATCGGAATTTTATCCACGAAGAATGTTTACGTTGAGAATTCTCATAGATAAGAGTTGTATCTCAAGCCATGATATAATCATGATAATTGAACATATTTGGCATTGCCTGAAAAGTGTTCAATTGCCTGGCTTGACCAAGAGGTAAACCCCAATTAGCAGCTGGGATAATTTTCTTTATAATCATTTTAGAAAATGTGAAATCACGATTGCGATCCATATGTTGTATTTCAACTGAACCAGTTTCCACTAAGATTGTCTCAAAGTAATCTCTAGTTTTTCTTCCTAATATAAGTTGTAAATATTTAATTAAATAGCTTTGAGCTATATGGATTGATGATAGATCTTTTAGGTCTTTGTCAACAGGAGAACAATTAAGACATTCTTAAATTAGGTAAGAATATTTTAATTCTTCCTTTGATCCTTTTAATGCAAATACTGCATTATGATAATAATGAATTTCATAAGCAGTATCTTCATCTGCAAATTCTTTAATCGGGTCAAATTTCTATTCTTCTGTAGTAGCCATATTAGGCTGAGAAACAGTTGCACCTCTTTTAAAAGGTGGCTTATTTATGTGCTTTTTTCCCATTGCTGGCCGTTTTAGGACTGTCTTCCAAGGTTGATCCTTGTAAAAATTCTCTGGTTAGGAAATCTGGTAAAGAATTAGATTTTCCAGATATATGTTCAATTTCAAAATCAAAACATCCTAATATAGCTTGCCATATAGCAAATATTTTTTTTGATGCTATCACTTTAACATTTTAAAAGAATATCTTTGGCAGATTTGTAATAAATTCTTAATAAAAAAAATTTATTTAAATGATCACTTTCGAATTTCGTAATACATTTGACAATTGAATGAATTTCTTTCTTTATTGTTGAATAATTTTTTTGTGTAGTATTCCAAGTTCCAGAAGTATATCTGACAAGAATTTCTTTAGATGTATTATCTATTTTTGGTTTAAGTATTCCTCCATATCCAATATCAGAGGCGTCTGTTTCGACTATTTTGAATGGTTAAGTATTAGCAATGGATAAGCAAGGGAGTTCTTTAACTCTTTCTTTTATCTTTTGTATTGCCAAAGTATGACTATTAGTCCATGGTTGATGGTTTTTCTTTAACTTTTGAAATAATAATTTACAATCTTGTGCGAAATCATTATAAAAATCTCCTATATAATTAAAACTTCCAAGAAATCTTTGTAATTGATTTATATCAGTTATTTTATCAGAAATTTATCAGAAAAATGTCCTAAAATTTTTATCTTAGTTTGAAAAAGCTTTACATTTTTCTGATTTACTGCTAATCCAGCTTTTTTAGTAGCTTGAGTAAATATATTTAGATGTTTAAAATGCTGATCTATATTATCAGAATAAAATCAATGTAAACTATGATAAAATCTATATATGAATTATAAATTTCATTCATTATATTTTGAAATTCCATTGGAGCATTGTTTAATCCAAATGACATTACATTCCATTCGTAATGTGCAAATAGTACAGTAAAAGAAGTTTTATATTTATCTTCTCTTTTAGAAAAATTTGATAAAATCTTGATTTTAAATCGAATAAAGAAAATATTTTTCCTTTAAATAATCTATTTAATAGATCTCTTTTATTTGGTAATGGATGATTTATCCATTTTAATACTTTATTAAGCGGTTTAAAATCAATAACAAGTCTAGGAGCTTCTCTTTCTAATTTGCATGCATGCGGTTTACATAGGTTGATTTTTCGTACGTTACAATATTCCCCCCCTTAAATTGAATTTCGTCCTCGAAATTTTCCTTCATTTGACGATTGCAAAGCTTAGATTCTCTTATCCACTTAAAATTTAACATCTAACTTAAATCATATTCTTCGATTCCGTTCTCAAAATCTTGAAAATTTCAATTCTAACCCAAAAATTTCCCAAAGTCAGCTCCTAAATTCAGCTCAAGTAGTGAATGCAGCCTACTTTTCTAAGTTTCACTACCCAACATTCATTTAATCATTTTCCATGTAGCATGCAACTAACATTTATATCATGCAACGTATAAGCATTTAAAATAATTTTAAGCATATAAAATATAAAGCAGTAAAAACTCATATAATTGAGGCATGACTTCTTGAGCTTCTCGAAGTGACAGTACACAACCCTTTGGAGAAAACCTTGGCTCTGATACCAACTGAAACGACCTCGATTTTTTTCCTAATTTTAAATCATAAATTTTAAATTACTAAATAAAATAATTTAACATAATCATGAATCATAATAATTTAACAATATAAATCTCAAGTTCATAAAATAAAATCCTAAATTATCGATTAACCGAAATTCCTAAATCAACCCTTAAGAAGATTGGCTAACAATAAAATTAAGCATAAAAATGTCTCTAATAAAAATTATTAACATAATCTTTAAATCCTTAACCTATCTAGCTAGTGCGGAGAGATAAAGGCCTTTGGGTGTGTATTGCTCTACTCGATCCACTCAATCGTCACCGACTATCATAAATCATCAAATCCTGCATCATACAAACCTAGTGAGTCTAAGGACTCAACACGTTCTAAACGGATAACAAATAATACATATACATCCACATGCATTTAAAAATCATATTTTTATTTAAAATAATCTTTTGAACATAAATAAACCATTAAAAATCATTTGAGCATAAATAAATCATAAATAGTAAAATCATTTTAAAAATAGCTTTAATCATCATCATAAATCATATATCATAAAAATTATTTTTATCATAAGCTTTCAATCATATATCATTTTGGGTGGAGTTTGATCCTTGAAAGTGACTAGCTTTTATCCTTTGGTCGAATGATCAATCTTCAGCTCCACATGGCCCATGGTGGTGTGCACTAGGCTCCACCATGGAAATACGAATGTCGGGGTTCCCTCGGGGGCTTTTCCCAAAGGCAGGTTCCCTCTGAGGCATTTTCCCATAAATGGGTTCCCTCGGGGGTCTTTTCTCATAAATGGGTTCTCTCTGGGCCTTTTCCCCTTACGACATCCCCATACATATATCATAAATCATATCTTTTGTCATAGTCAATTCACATCTCTCAAAATATTTTTCCTTTTCTTTAAAAATCATAAAATAAGACAGCTTTCCAAAAATAGCATTTTAAACAGTATATATTGCACAGATTTACCATAAATCATAAAAATATATATTATCATCAAAATCATAATTTTAAATAATAAAATATCATTTTTACAAGCATTATGATCCTTCGGGACGCTATCAAGCATTTTCGTATTTTCCTCTGTGTAAAAAGATCGTTTTGCCCCTGGACGTAAAATTCTCGAATTTATCTTTTTCTCACTTTTAATGACATGTGATTATTCTAAATAATTATTTAAGCGTAAATATAATTTTCCATAATTTTATAAAGCTTAAAACTAGGCTTTCAATAAATTCTTTAATTAACGTTTCGTATATTTATTCTACCCTTCCAAGTCATCAGCCACACCCATGGACCCATGGATCCAATTTTCTATTTATTCTAGACTTTTGACACCTATTCGAAACCACTGAGCCATCTCCCGATTTGCTCGAGCCGCGCCCGAGCCACCTTGAGCCAAACCCTAGCTAACCCACCAAGGCACCCTCCTGACCAAGTCCAAGCCCTTGACCAGCCCCTTAAACCCTCGAGAAGCCTGCTGGACCCTGAACATGATTGCATGTGTGAGTGAGTTTTTGTGCACTAGGACTCCTAATCTTTCTAGGATCCCTACAGCCCCTAACCATCTACCAGAACTAACCCTCACTGAGCCTAGACCACACCCAGACTCGACCCAGACCGGCCCAGCCCATGGAACCCTGCGCGCGAGCCACCTGAATCAGCAACCAGCAGCTGCGCGAATATGCTCCCCTCACGTTTACATGCTTTGCTCGTGCCCTCCCTGAACCAAACCACACTAGCCCCTATCCCAAACCTTATCCATCTTCCTTAGACCCTATATGACCCGCCAGGCTCACCCCCAGGCCAGCCGCGAGCCCCTATTATCAGCCACTCCAGAAACTAACCTGTTCGCGCACATGCTTTGGGGGAGAGTGCCTCATCACGTGGACTCTTCCCCATCCCATGGCTCGAGCTACCCTCGAGTTCCAACCTTCCTGACCCTCTGTGGAACACCCTGAACCATAGCCTAGACTACCTAGCCCAACCCTCACTCGAGTCTCCCTCAGAACATTCTCGGCCACCTTCAAGCACGCATGGAAGAGTCCCTTATCATGTAAGGACTCTTCCCCAGCAACCTAGCACGAGCCCGCCCTGCTAGGACCATTCCTAGGACCTAACCACGTCCGAAACGAGCTCTCCTCAAGCCCTGGTCGAATCCCTTGACCAGGGGCGGATCTAGGATTTCGACACTGGGGGGGCCGCTTACAAAAGACAAACAAAAATTTAAAAGGGAAAAGACAAAAATTCTACGGGTTACATTGAACAAAACATCAACCGTACGTTTCTTAACAACGTACGGTTTTGACAATAACCGTCGCAATATAGCGACGGTTTTGACAATAATCGTCGTCGATCTAGATCGGCGACGGTTTTGTTAAACCCGTCGCTATATACTAAAATTTTTTTTTAAATTTTTTGGGGGGGCCGTGGCCCCCGTTCGCCCTACACTAAATCCGCCCCTGCCCTTGACCCCATGCACAGTAATCGAGCTCTTGCATCTTGAACAAACAACCAAAACTCACGGCCCTTTTTGTTTTTTCTTTGCCCAGGGTTCCAGCTTAGTTTTCCTTGTATTTTATAATGTTTTGTCCCTAATTCATTCATATTTGATCATGTTTTGACAACGTGTCCTTTGGTTTCAAAAATAATTTCAAAACAAGCGTAAAATCGTTAAAAAACTTTAAAAATACGTAACGTACCGTAAAATAATCGAACCCATGTATTTTTCATGCATAATCAAATAAAACACACATATTATGATTTGTATGAGTTTAAAAGAGTCTAGAAAACGTGCCTTTGCATTTATCACGCTCGAATATACGATCTTCGGCGAGGGTGCGACGTTAGACGACCGGATGACGAATAACACAAGCTTTTCTTTCCCAACCTT
Source organism: Primulina eburnea (assembly GCF_022965805.1). Taxonomy (NCBI): domain Eukaryota; kingdom Viridiplantae; phylum Streptophyta; class Magnoliopsida; order Lamiales; family Gesneriaceae; genus Primulina; species Primulina eburnea. The sequence continues at coordinate 13,073,248 of NC_133117.1, forward strand.
ATTTTTTATTTTTTAGGTGTGTGTTGTGTGTTTTTCGGCTGGTGTAGGTGAATTATGAGGTTTCAAGGACCTAGGTAGCATATTTATAATTTAATTTGCAGGTTAAATGGGCTTTGGTTTTGGGCTTGCAACTTAATGGTAATTGGGACAACTTAAATTGATTAAATTGGGCCCAATAGAACTTACTTAATTAAATAATAAAAGTTTATAAAATTAGTTTCCATAAAATAATATTTCGATCTTTTAAAACTCTTTCTTTGCCCAAAACCGATTCCCGGGAAAAATCAAGCTCGACTCGTAAAATAATTCGAACTCCAACATTTTTAGAAAAAATTAAATCATTTTTAATCATATTAGGAAGCCTTTCCATTATTTAACGAAATAATAAATATTATTGTCTTGGTCGTCTCCGGTCTCCTTTCCTCTGCCTATTATCGAATATTCGGATAAAATCCTTAATTTCATGAAATCAAGTCACATTATCATTTAATCATGCAACCATATATTTAATCATATAAGAAATATCATGCTAGAATTTAAAACAAATTAAATAAAACAATTAAGCAATTACAATAATTTGCATGAATGCGGTTTATGTAGGTTGATTTTTCGGACGTTACAGTTTGCTTCTTGCTGAACCAATATATCAGTCTGTCTCCTAAAACTGACATGATACAATGGTTATTTTACGATCAAGCTTACATCCTGTATAATCTGCATCTGAATAGCCCACTAAATTGAAAGATGAGTCCTTAATTAGCATACCATAAGCCCACATTTTTTGTGCCTTTAAGATATTTCAATATGCGTTTGGCAGCTGAAAAATGTGATTGCTTAGGATCTGCCTGAAATCTAGCACACATACAAACAACAAATACTATATCAGGATGACTAGCAGTTAGGTATAAAAAAGAACCTATTAAACCTCTGTAGAGTGCCGTCTCAACTGATATTCCCCCTTCATCTTTATCTATTTTAATTGATGAGCTCATGGGAGTAATTGAAACTGAGAATAATCTCCATACCAAATTTCTTAATCAATTCCTTCGTGTATGCCTAACTGATAAAAGTATCAGTTTCTAGTTGCTTCACTTGTAGACCGAGAAAGAACGTCAGTTCACTCATCTTACTCATCTCAATTTTTTCCTGCCTTAACTGGTGGTTGTTCAACATATATTTCTTCCTGTAACTGACCATTTAGAAATGCACTCTTAACATCCATTTGGTAGACTTTAAAGTTTTTGAATGAGGTATAAGCAATGAATATTTTGATTGCTTCCAGTCGTGCAACTGGTGCACATGTCTCGCCGTAATCTATCCCTTTTTCTTGCCTATATCCTTGTGCTACAACACTTGCTTTGTTGCACACAACCGAACCTTCTTCATGCAGTTTGTTTCTATAGACCCACTTTGTACCTATAATTGATTTAAAAGTTAGTTTTGGAACTAAGTTCTAGAAATTGTTATGGGTAAACTGATTTAGCTTTTCTTGCATAGCATTTATTTAGTTTGGTTCACAAGAGCTTCATCAGTTTTCATTGGTTCCACTTGGGAAACAAAAGCTGAATAAATAAATAAATTAACCATTTGATTCCGAGTTCTTACCAGATCAGATGGATTACCTATCACCAATTCTAGTGGGTGTGATTTCTTCCATCTGTATTCAGCATTGGTTGGATCGACTTCAGCAACTGGTTCAGTTGGTAACTGAACATTTTCCTCAGTTTCAGTTGTTGTTGCTTCAGTTGGTAATTGAATTTCATCATTTTGCTCCACCAACTGATTATCAGGAAAAATTTCTTGTTCAACTGATTGATCTAGTATATCTGGTTCAGGTGTTTGAAGGAGATTTCGATTGATATGAACTTCTTCACTATCATCCTTCAAACTTATATTTGTAAAGCAATCAACTAGCTCAACTGGATCAATTGAATTATCAGTTAGTACAGATTCATCATATAAAACATGAATGGATTCTTCTACATTTAAAGTGCATTTGTTAAATACTCTATAAGTTTTACTAACTGATGAATAACCTAGAAATATTCTTTTTGTAGATTTTGCATCAAATGCTTTCAAATGATTTTGTCATTATCATGAAAAAAACATTTGCATGCGAATATTCTGAAGTACGATACCAAACTTTTATGCCCATGTCAGATCTCATATAGTGTTTTTAAATGATTTTTTTAATAATTGATTTGTTTTGAGTGTAACATGCTGTAACGTACCGTACTTTTTACTACTTGAAATTTGCGAAAAAATTTAAAAAATTTCTTAATTAAATAGTAAACATTCAAAATTTGCTAAAATGAACTGTACGTCCCAAAAGTTGTTGCAACAAAATATCTAGAAATAAAGTTTGACAAAAGTATTTGAACATTTTCATTAAAACTAAAAATTTGAGAGGTCCTCGGGTCTAGCCTCCTGCTCAGTCCAAGCCAGCTCCTTGGTCCCCACCCCTTGTCTCCTCATAAGCATCCTCACCTGCATCGATCAAGTCTAGTGAGCCTAAAGACTCAACACGTATAAACTGGGAGTAACAAGTACTACATAATAAAACCACATGCAACTTCAAAATAGAGCATACATAACTTGAAACTTGAACTTGCACTTAAACTTGACTTATATACGTACATACGTAGACGTGCCATAAACATAAAACTTTTCTCAAACATGCTTGTATACTTGTACATACATGAACATACATAAACTTCATCATTTTTGTGTAGAGGCATGTTTAAAGCAAGCGACCCATAACATAATCGCCTGATCAGACTAAACGACAGTACTGGGCTGACAGGGAAGAATCCACTGCCACATACATGAGATCCCCGTTCATTTTTTAACGGGTGGATTGGTCCCCGTTCATCCTTTAATGTTTTCCAATCTTGATCTAAACTCGTTCATGATTTAACGGGGTGGGTTGGCCCCCGTTCATGCTTTAACGCTTTCCAACCCCATACATAAACCGGTCACAAGACATTTAGCATACCTCAAAAACTTGAAAATATTTTCTTGCACGTCAACATACTTACTTGGCGTTGAGGGATTCGTTGGATTTCATTTGGGGCCGCTGCTGCACATACAAACATTAATTTCAACACTTAACTTGCATACTTAGACGTAGGTACTCTAGATCACCACCGAAGTGCCTGAAAAGCTTATGACATTCTACATTACTCGGGATTTGACCTCGTTTAATCGTACTAACCTTGACATCAAACCCCGAAACAACCTCTAAGATGACGTGTGAACATTTTCCAACCATAAAAGACATGAACTCACCATTTGAATTTGAAAAGAAGGGGAAACCAAATTTTTGGACAGAAGGAGTGGCGCTCGGGCGGTAAAACATTACCGCTCGGGCGCCGAGCTTAAAAATAAAAACTCTCGACAGAATGTGTGGCGCTCGGGCAGTAATAAATTACCGCTCGGGCGTCGGGGGTACTGAACTTCGCGACTCTGAAACTTAAACTCTCAAATTTCAATTACACCAACAATGACAACGCCTCAAGACTCACCCTAGGACGCTATGGCACTTACTCGACTCCACAAAATGTCCCAAACGACGACGTACGCCAAACAAGCAACCAATTCGTAAACTCAAATTTTGACACCAATTGATTCCTACGATTTACAATGCAACCAACGACTATCGACACGGAACGAAGCATCAAAACTCACCCCAAACTCATACTCCATATTCCTAAACACAACAACGATCACCTGTCGATCCTCAACGAAGCCTGCAACAATAAAACTTCAAGAAAGCATCAATACATAATTTTCTAAAAAAATGCAGTTTGAGCAGTCCCACGAAAAATGCCATAACTAACTCAAATTTTATCCAAATATTTTGAATTTACTGTCAAATCGTAGCTATCAAAAAGTTCTACGATTTTCATGTTGAAAATTTTCTCAAAATCTTGATGAAAAATCGCAGTTTTAAATATGACAGCAAAAACGAGATTTGTGAGCCAAAAACCGTTTCAAAACTTATCCAAACATCATTGCTCAAACTTCTACACATCACACATGTATTTTTACTCATAAATAACAACACAACGCATAATATGACAAGATCGATGCATAAAAGAAATAATATATGTGCCTTTTGATAATTAAAAATACCGAAACGACCATACTGAAGCGGAGAAAGAAGCGAAGTTGATCCGGGACGAACGTGGCATTTTCTTGGAAAAAACTCAACAAAACTTGCTGGAAATTTATACAGAGGGGGCGACTGCTTATGATTGGGAAACCCTAGGTTTTCTTGCTTTAAAAAAATAATAAAATCTGAATGTGTGTTAGTGTGTGTGTGTGTTACGTGCACAAGTGTGTGTAGCAGTGTGTGTGTGCGTGAGCTAAGGGGCAAAACGTGTGTGTGTTTAATTAGGGGAAAAGTTGTTAAATAAATAATTAACAACTTAATTAAAAGTTACTCAACCCTTAACTTTACAAAAGCCCTTAATAAAATACTCACTAACCAATTCTTTAAAGGTTAAAATTCTAAAGTCCCTTAATTAAAATAACACACACAAAATGCTAAATTTTAAAAGTTTCAAACTCTTAAATCACTAAATAAATTGTAATGCCCGAAAAATTAATTATCGTAATCTGAGATGATTATTGATTATGAATAGATATAATTATAACGGGCTATTACGAGACCAGATTGGCCAAATCATATGAAGGGTGCATTTTTGGACAGAACTATTGGCGCCCGAGCGGTAGAAAATAACCGCCCGAGCGCCAATGTTCAATAAGCACATGCGTCGGGCAGAGGAAGTGGCGCCCGGGCGGTAGTTTGTGACCGCCCGAGCGCCAGTGCGCGACCAGCCGAGAACTTGGACAGAGTGTTCGGCGCCCGAGCGGTAGTTTTTGACCGCTCGAGCGCCGCCTGATTTGTATGAAAAATAGCCACGTTTCTTCAACATGCAACTTGTGATATATATATGTATATCCTTACTTCAGAAATGAAAAAGAAAAGGGGGAAATCGAGAAAGGCTCGGGGGAAAAGAGTGAAATATCCTTACGCCTTTTCTGAGAAATCCGTCCATCCGAATTGTAATCTGACTTCAGTACTGTAATCCTATCAACGTAGGCTACAACTTGACGTAAGTTTTACTACGTTTTGACATGCTTTGAAATTATGCTATCGTCAGAATTGAATAGGATTCAGATATGATGTTCTTGATATGTTAGACATCGTAGAATCAAAGTAAGATTAAGAAACAGACTGATTATAGAATTGTTATGAATTTTTAAGGGTATATTAATTTATACCAGACAGATTTGAATCGTGGTTGAATTACAGATTCTAATGGATATGAGTTATGATTTGTAATTGATGTCTGTTGATTTGGTATTGACGGGGATACTGAGATTGTACCGTTATGCCGTTGATTTTGAATTAAATCAAGATTGATCAGATTGTTATTGATTTGAAAGGTATATTGACATGAGATTATTGATATTGTCATTGCCAGACAGACTGTGAATTCAGGAATTTGACTGAGCCAGAAACCGACGAAAGAAAGGTATAAGTCAATGTGGTATTGGGAGATCGACTTGAGTCGGTTAGACTTGAGTTTCCCTAAATCACATACTTTACTTTATTGCATTGATATTGCATTGATTTGATTGATATATGTGTTCTCTTGATTATAGATAGCAGGTATTAGACGAGTAGTCTTATGACAGAAGCGCCTGATAGTGGTGGGATCACCACGGGCACATTGCACGATGTCATGAGATATTGTATTGGCGGAAGTGCCATAGTCTGCTACTGGATAATTGGCTATCGATGTGGATAGAATTATAGCTCATTCTATTAATGGTGATCAGTATTGTATCGATGTGGATAGAATTATAACTTCTTCTATTACTGTTGATCGATGTTATATCGATGTGGATAGAATCGGAGTTTCTTCTATTACTGGATTGATACTATACTGATGTGGATAGAAACAGAGCTTCTTCTATTACTCGTGATCGATACTATATCGACGTGGATAGAACTGGAGTCTTTTCTATTACTGTTGGTCGATATGGAATGCCAATGTCTGGGAACCGGGATCCCTAGGCTAGGATTGAATCTAGTCTGAGTCGTAGAGTCACGAGCCTTTGTCGAAAGTTTGATATTGATTATGTTTCAGATATTGATATATATCTTTGTTACCTGATTACATGCTTTATATTTGTTTATATGATTGCATGTTTCGTTGATTTGTACTGGGATTATATCCTCACCGGAATTATCCGGCTGTTGTCTTGTCTGTATGTGTGCATGACAACAGGTGGGACAGGTTCAGGGTTGAGAAGATGAAGAAAGATCGTGATTAGAGTGGAGATTCCGGACTTTGATTTTGATGTATAATAGGGTTTGAACACTTGAAATTAGTTGTTAAACCTTAGTTTGGTTTGAATGTATGCAGTACAGGACTTGTATTGTATTTTATATACGGAGATGTATATATGTTTGATTTCACTATGTTCCGCATTTTTAAAAAAAAATTTTAGACCCTGTTTTTAATTGATTAATTAGTCCCAATGATGATTAAGAACTTGATTAGCGTCCGGGTCCCCACATAAATAAATCAGGCTTTAAAATACTAACAACTTAAAAAAATAATTAAAATGCCCCAACCTCAACTTAAAATAAAATACCACATTTAAAAGTTTTAAAATCTTCACCGGTCTTCTTTCCTCGATCTCGCCTCGAACAATCGCCTGAAACATGGAACTCGAAAAGCATTTTAACGTGCATTGCATAAAAATAAATAATTTTGTAATGCCCGGAAATTTAATCCTGGTAATCTGTAATTATTGAGTTATAAATTTGATATGATTATGAAAGGATTAATCGGGACACGAAATAAGATGTTATGTGAAGGGTGCGAATTGTTGGACAGAACAAACTGGCGCCCGAGCGGTAAGAAATGACCGCTCGAGCGCTAAAGTTCAATAACAACACATCTTGGACAGAAGGTGTGGCGCCCGGGCGGTAGTTTTTAACCGCCCGAGCGCCAAAGTGTGATACGCCGAGCGTTGGACAGAAGATGTCGCGCTCGAGCGGTAATTTATTACCGCCCGAGCGCGAGTCATGCAAGATGAAAATTCGCCACTTGTTTGGCTGCATGCACGTGGATATATATATATATATATATATATATATATATATACAAACGTTTAAAATCCTTCAGAAACAAGAATCGAAGGAAAACTTTGGCCAAATTGTTCCTGAATCTTCAAATCGCGATTGTGAGAAATCCGTCCGTATGATTTTAAATCCGACTTCAGTAATGAGTTCCTAGCAACGTAGGCTACAACTGGACGTAAGTTTTGCTACGTTTTGACATGTCTTGAAATTATGATGTTGTCAGAATTGAATGGAATTCATATATGATGTTCTTGATATGCTAGACATCGTAGAATCGAAGTCAGATTGAGAAATGGACTGATTATGAAATTGTTATGAATTGTTAGGGTATATTGATGTATACCAGACAGATTTGAATTGTGATTGAGTTATAGATTATAATGGATATGAGTTATGATTTGTAATTGATGTCTGTTGATTTGGTATTGACGGGAATACTGAGATTGTACCGTTGTGCCGTTGATTTTGAATTAAATCCAGATTAATCTGATTGCTAGCATGAATTCCTGTTTTAATGCATAATTGCCTGAATATCTGATTTTGATATGGTATTGTGTATTATTTGGAATGGATCAGCTGTAAGATGATCCGAGGAGGATTGATACTGGTAAGTGGTATTTGGAATTACTAACCTCTTCGATTATCAGAAATGCCTCCGAGGAGAGTACCTGAACAGGGTAGTACTTCAAATCCTCCTATGGATGTGACCCCTACTCCAATGGAGCAATTGTTGAAAAGATTTAAGTCTTTCCATCCACCGAATTTGAAAGGTACGGAGAATTCCGTGGAATGTGAAAGTTGGTTGGACGATATTGAATCGATGTTCGAATCTTTGGAATATACGGAGAAAAAGAGGGTGAAACTGATCGGACACCAACTGCATGACGTTGCTAAACATTGGTGGATCACGACGAAACGGGCATTGGAACAACGAGGTACGGCCATTACCTGGAATGTGTTTAAGTCTGAATTCTATCTACGGTTCTTTCCAGTATCTTATAGGAAGGACAAGGGAGCCGAGTTCGCGAACTTGAGACAAGGCCAGTTAAACATTGAGGACTATGTGGCTAAGTTCTCTACACTGCTCAGATTTTTTCCCCACGTAGCTGAACATGATGAGGCCGTTGCGGACCAGTTCATAAATGGCCTGAATCCAGAAATATTTACCTTGGTGAATACCGGGAGGCCAAATAATTTCACCGATGCCTTGAACCGAGCCAAGGGAGCCGAAGCCGGTTTAATGAGACAGAGAGAGATCTCGTTTGTGCCTTCAGCACCGAGATCACAGCTGCCTCCACCAGCTCCCCGATTTGAGAGCGGCAGTGTTAGTGGGAAGAAAGACTTCCTGAAAGCTAAGGAGAAGAAATTTAAGAAAGCTGGAAGTAGTTCATCCAGTTCGAGTGGCTCTACACAGACTGGTCAGGGCCAGAGTTACATAGGACCCTACTGTAGCACTTGTGGAGGGAAGCATTCCACCGAGCAGTGCCGAGGAGTGTTTGGAAACTGCCGCATTTGTAAGCAGCATGGACACTTTGCCCGAGTGTGTCCACAGCGTGATGACCAGGGATTCCAGGCCGCTGAGTCATCTGGATCAGTGGCTCAGACAGGAAGACGATCTTCTGCCGTTCATTCCTTTCAGCCAGCACCGTCTATTCAGTCACAGCAGAGGCCGGGAGGGATCCAGACAGCGAGCCAGCCTCCTCGACAGCAGGCCCGACTATTCGCTTTGACTGAGGAGCAAGCACAGGATGCACCTGATGATGTCGTGGCAGGTAATTGTTTTATTTCTGGTTATCCTGCATATGTACTAAGTGACACTGGTGCATCGCATACTTTTATTTCTGAGAGGTTTGCATTGAGTCATGCGTTGCCTGTTGAGTCATTGTCTGCAGTAGTGTCTGTTTCTTCTCCGTTAGGAACAGGTTTGATATCAGTGAAATCTGTGAAACCTTGTATACTGCAGTACGATGGAAATACGATTGAGCTAGACTGTATTGTGCTTGGGATATCATATTTTGATTGCATTATCGGTATCGATATGTTGACCAAGTACCGAGCTACAGTCGATTGCTTCCATAAGATAGTTCGATTCAGACCTGAAATGGCTGAGGAGTGGAAATTTTATGGTAAGGGTTCTCGTGCTAGAATTCCTTTGATATCTGCAATGAATATGACTCGATTATTGCAGAAGGGAGCGGATGGATTCCTGGTATATTCAGTTGATTTACTGAAATCGAGCCCATCATTGGCGGATTTGCCAGTGGTGTGTGAGTTTGCTGATGTATTTCCAGACGAGATTCCTAGATTGCCTCCTATTCGAGCAATAGACTTCAGCAATGAATTGATGCCAGGAACAGTTCCGATTTCGAGGGCCCCATACCGGATGGCACCGATCGAGTTAAAAGAGTTGAAAGAACAGTTGGAGGATTTACTGGCCAAGGGGTATATCAGACCGAGTGTATCTCCTTGGGGTGCTCCAGTACTATTCGTGAGAAAGAAGGATGGGTCGATGAGACTTTGTATCGATTACCGGCAACTGAACAAGGCAACGGTAAAGAATAAATATCCATTGGCTCGTATTGATGATTTATTTGATCAGTTGCAGGGTTCTTCGGTGTATTCCAAGATCGATTTGAGATCTGGATATCATCAACTGAGAGTCAGGGATTCTGATATCTCAAAGACAGTATTCAGAACCAGGTATGGACACTATGAGTTTATTGTCATGCCTTTTGGTTTGACGAATGCACCAGCGGTATTTATGGGATTGATGAACCGCGTCTTCCAGAAATATTTGGATGATTTTGTTATCATATTCATTGATGATATACTGATTTATTCAAAGAATATGATTGAGCATGCTAATCATCTGAGGACTGTGTTGAGGATTTTGAGGGCAGAGAAATTGTATGCTAAGTTGTCGAAATGCGAGTTCTGGTTGAAACAGGTGGTATTTCTGGGACATATCATATCCGGAGACGGTATATCAGTTGATCCCAGTAAGGTTGAGGCAGTGATTTTGTGGCCGAGACCGACATATGTACCAGAGATACGCAGCTTTATGGGTTTGGAAGGATATTATCGCCGATTCAATAAAGATTTTTCAAGTATTGCCAAACCGATTACACAGTTGACTCAGAAGAATGCTCCATTTGTGTGGACAGAAGACTGTGTATCCAGTTCTCTTGAGTTGAAAAAGAGACTGACCAGTGCGCCTGTGTTGACGATTCCTTCAGGCACTGGTGGATTTGTCGTATATTGTGATGCATCTCACCGAGGATTGGGTTGTGTATTGATGCAGCGGGGGCATGTGATTGTTTATGCCTCGAGACAGCTGAAACCCCATGAATCTCGTTACCCAATTCATGATCTTGAATTGGCAGCCATAGTCTTTGCATTGAAGATATGGTGGCATTATTTATACGGTGAGAAATTTGAAATTTATTCTGATCACAAAAGCTTGAAATATCTGTTTTCACAATCAGAGTTGAATATGAGACAGCGGAGATGGCTGGATTTACTGAAAGACTTTGATTGTGAGATCAAATACTATCCAGGGAAGTCCAATGCAGCAGCAGATGCGCTGAGTCGAAAGGTATGTGCACTATCCTTATCGACGATAGGTGTTTCGAATTTGATATAAAACTGCTGTTTGTCTGGATTAGCTTTTGAAACAGATCGTCAGCCTCTGAGATTATGTGCGATTCGAGCTGAACCGGCATTGATATTGAAAATAAAAGAGGCACAGAAAAGTGATCAGAACGTACAGAATTCGATTGCAATGGTCAGAACTGGACATCGATCGGAATATCAGGTTCAAAATGGCATTTTGTAAGTGAATAATCGTCTGGTTGTGCCGAATGTTTCGGATTTGAGACATCGAATACTGACAGAAGCGCACAACAGTCGTTTTAGCATTCATCCTGGGGGCAGGAAAATGTATAATGATTTAAAGACACAGTATTGATGGAAACAAATGAAATCTGAGGTGACTGAATTTGTAGCCAAGTGTCTGAATTGCCAACAGGTGAAAGCTGAAAGAAAGAAACCAGGAGGATTATTACAGAGTTTGTCGATTCCTGGATGGAAATGGGATCACATTTCCATGGATTTTGTGACGCAATTACCGAGATCCTTCCGAGGTTGTGATGCGATTTGGGTCGTGATTGATCGATTGACCAAATCAGCATGCTTTATTCCATACAAAATGACGTATAGATATGACCAGATGGTGGATATTTACGTCAAGGAAGTGGTGAGACTGCACGGAGTGCCAAAGTCGATTGTTTCAGACCGTGATCCTCGGTTTACTTCGCACTTCTGGCAGAGTTTGCAGCAAGCTCTAGGTACAAAGCTACATCTGAGTACCGCATATCATCCACAGACCGACGGACAGTCAGAACGTACGATCCAGACATTGGAAGATATGCTGAGAGCTGTAGTGCTGGATTTTAGCCCTAGCTGGCAAGATGCGTTACCACTTTGTGAGTTTTCGTACAACCACAGCTATCAAACGAGTATTGAGATGGCTCCATTCGAAGCGTTGTACGGAAAGAAATACAGATCCCCGCTTTATTGGGATGATATCTCTGAAGTTCCTGAGACTGGACCTGATATGATCAGAGATATGACTGAAAAAGTGAAATTGATTCAGAAGAAAATGAAGGCAGCCCAGGACAGACAAGCCAAATATGCCAACCTTCGACGTAGACCGTTGGTATTTGAGGCAGGAGACCGATTGTTCCTGAAGATTTCACCTTTCAGGGGTGTTGTCCGATTTGGAAAGAAAGGGAAGTTGTCTCCACGATACGTCGGTCCCTATGAGATTCTCGAGAAGATAGGAGATCGTGCCTATCGACTAGCATTACCGCCTTCTTTATCTGGAATACATGATGTCTTTCATGTATCAATGCTGCGGAAATATCTCCCTGATGATTCACATGTTATTCAACCAGACGAGACTGAGCTGGATGAGACATTGAGTTATGTCGAGAAACCGATTCGGATTATCGATCGTAAAGAAAAACAGCTCAGAACAAAGACGATTCCTCTTGTGAAAGTTCAATGGACTCGTCATGGTATCGAAGAAGCTACTTGGGAGACTGAATCTGATATGAGACAAGAATTCCCAGCATTGTTTCACTGATGTAAAAGTTTATTACATTTCTTGTACAGTTTCTGTATATACTCCTTACTGATACGAATGAAAGGCCTGTGATTTCGGGGACAAAATCGTATCTTAGGGGGGAGAAATGTAATGTCCGAGAAATTAATTATCGTAATCTGAGATGATTATTGATTATGAATAGATATAATTATAACGGGCTATTACGAGACCAGATTGGCTAAATCATATGAAGGGTGCATTTTTGGACAGAACTATTGGCACCCGAGCGGTAGAAAATAACCGCCCGAGCGCCAATGTTCAATAAGCACATGCGTCGGGCATAGGAAGTGGCGCCCGGGCGGTAGTTTGTGACCGCCCGAGCGCCAGTGCGCGACCAGCCGAGAACTTGGACAAAGTGTTCGGCGCCCGAGCGGTAGTTTTTGACCGCTCGAGCGCCACCTGATTTGTATGAAAAATAGCCACGTTTCTTCAACATGCAACTTGTGATATATATATGTATATCCTTACTTCAGAAATGAAAAAGAAAAGGGGGAAATCGAGAAAGGCTCGGGGGAAAAGAGTGAAATATCCTTACGCCTTTTCTGAGAAATCCGTCCGTCCGAATTGTAATCTGACTTCAGTACTGTAACCCTATCAACGTAGGCTACAACTTGACGTAAGTTTTACTACGTTTTGACATGCTTTGAAATTATGCTATCGTCAGAATTGAATAGGATTCAGATATGATGTTCTTGATATGTTAGACATCGTAGAATCAAAGTAAGATTAAGAAACCGACTGATTATAGAATTGTTATGAATTTTTAAGGGTATATTAATTTATACCAGACAGATTTGAATCGTGGTTGAATTACAGATTGTAATGGATATGAGTTATGATTTGTAATTGATGTCTGTTGATTTGGTATTGACGGGGATACTGAGATTGTACCGTTATGCCGTTGATTTTGAATTAAATCAAGATTGATCAGATTGTTATTGATTTGAAAGGTATATTGACATGAGATTATTGATATTGTCATTACCAGACAGACTGTGAATTCAGGAATTTGACTGAGCCAGAAACCGACGAAAGAAAGGTATAAGTCAATGTGGTATTGGGAGATCGACTTGAGTCGGTTAGACTTGAGTTTCCCTAAATCACATACTTTACTTTATTGCATTGATATTGCATTGATTTGATTGATATACGTGTTCTCTTGATTATAGATAGCAGGTATTAGACGAGTAGTCTTATGACAGAAGCGCCTGATAGTGGTGGGATCACCACGGGCACATTGCACGATGTCATGAGATATTGTATTGGCGGAAGTGCCATAGTCTGCTACTGGATAATTGGCTATCGATGTGGATAGAATTATAGCTCATTCTATTAATGGTGATCAGTATTGTATCGATGTGGATAGAATTATAACTTCTTCTATTACTGTTGATCGATGTTATATCGATGTGGATAGAATCGGAGTTTCTTCTATTACTGGTGATCGATACTATACTGATGTGGATAGAAACAGAGCTTCTTCTATTACAGGTGATCGATACTATATCGACGTGGATAGAACTGGAGTCTTTTCTATTACTGTTGGTCGATATGGAATGCCAATGTCTGGGAACCGGGATCCCTAGGCTAGGATTGAATCTAGTCTGAGTCGTGGAGTCACGAGCCTTTGTCGACAGTTTGATATTGATTATGTTTCAGATATTGATATATATCTTTGTTACCTGATTACATGCTTTATATTTGTTTATATGATTGCATGTTTCGTTGATTTATACTGGGATTATATCCTCACCGGAATTATCCGGCTGTTGTCTTGTCTGTATGTGTGCATGACAACAGGTGGGACAGGTTCAGGGTTGAGAAGATAAAAAATATCGTGATTAGAGTGGAGATTCCGGACTTTGATTTTGATGTATAATAGGACACTTGAAATTAGTTGTTAAACCTTAGTTTGGTTTGAATGTATGCAGTACAGGACTTGTATTGTATTTTATATACGGAGATGTATATATGTTTGATTTCACTACGTTCCGCATTTTTAAAAAAAAAATTTATACCTTGTTTTTAATTGATTAATTAGTCCCAATGATGATTAAGAACTTGATTAGCGTCCGAGTCCCCACATAAATAAATCAGGCTTTAAAATACTAACAACTTAAAAGTTTAATTAAAATGCCCCAACCTCAACTTAAAATAAAATACCACATTTAAAAGTTTCAAAATCTTCACCGGTCTTCTTTCCTCGATCTCGCCTCGAACAATCGCCTGAAACATGGAACTCGAAAAGCATTTTAACGTGCATTGCATAAAAATAAATAATTTTGTAATGCCCGGAAATTTAATCCTGGTAATCTGTAATTATTGAGTTATAAATTTGATATGATTATGAAAGGATTAACCGGGACACGAAATAAGATGTTATGTGAAGGGTGCGAATTGTTGGACAGAACAAACTGGCGCCCGAGCGGTAAGAAATGACCGCTCGAGCGCTAAAGTTCAATAACAACACATCTTGGACAGAAGGTGTGGCGCCCGGGCGGTAGTTTTTAACCGCCCGAGCGCCAAAGTGTGATACGCCGAGCGTTGGACAGAAGATGTCGCGCTCGAGCGGTAATTTATTACCGCCCGAGCGCGAGTCATGCAAGATGAAAATTCGCCACTTGTTTGGCTGCATGCACGTGGATGTATATATATATATATATACAAACGTTAAAAATCCTTCAGAAACAAGAATCGAAGGAAAACTTTGGCCAAATTGTTCCTGAATCTTCAAATCGCGATTGTGAGAAATCTGTCCGTCTGATTTTAAATCCGACTTCAGTACTGAGTTCCTAGCAACGTAGGCTACAACTGGACGTAAGTTTTGCTACGTTTTGACATGTCTTGAAATTATGATGTTGTCAGAATTGAATGGAATTCATATATGATGTTCTTGATATGCTAGACATCGTAGAATCGAAGTCAGATTGAGAAATGGACTGATTATGAAATTGTTATGAATTGTTAGGGTATATTGATGTATACCAGACAGATTTGAATTATGATTGAGTTACAGATTATAATGGATATGAGTTATGATTTGTAATTGATGTCTGTTGATTTGGTATTGACGGGAATACTGAGATTGTACCGTTGTGCCGTTGATTTTGAATTAAATCCAGATTAATCTGATTGCTAGCATGAATTCCTGTTTTAATGCATAATTGCCTGAATATCTGATTTTGATATGGTATTGTGTATTATTTGGAATGGATCAGCTGTAAGATGATCCGAGGAGGATTGAAACTGGTAAGTGGTATTTGGAATTACTAACCTCTTCGATTATCAGATATGCCTCCGAGGAGAGTACCTGAACAGGGTAGTACTTCAAGTCCTCCTATGGATGTGACCCCTACTCCAATGGAGCAATTGTTGAAAAGATTTCAGTCTTTCTATCCACCGAATTTGAAAGGTACGGAGAATTCCGTGGAATGTGAAAGTTGGTTGGACGATATTGAATCGATGTTCGAATCTTTGGAATATACGGAGAAAAAGAGGGTGAAACTGATCGGACACCAACTGCATGACGTTGCTAAACATTGGTGGATCACGACGAAACGGGCATTGGAACAACGAGGTACGGCCATTACCTGGAATGTGTTTAAGTCTGAATTCTATCTACGGTTCTTTCCAGTATCTTATAGGAAGGACAAGGGAGCCGAGTTCGCGAACTTGAGACAAGGCCAGTTAAACATTGAGGACTATGTGGCTAAGTTCTCTACACTGCTCATATTTTCTCCCCACGTAGCTGAACATGATGAGGCCGTTGTGGACCAGTTCATAAATGGCCTGAATCCAGAAATATTTACCTTGGTGAATACCGGGAGGCCAAATAATTTCACCGATGCCTTGAACCGAGCCAAGGGAGCCGAAGCCGGTTTAATGAGACAGAGAGAGATCTCGTTTGTGCCTTCAGCACCGAGATCACAGCTGCCTCCACCAGCTCCCCGATTTGAGAGCGGCAGTGTTAGTGGGAAGAAAGACTTCCTGAAAGCTAAGGGGAAGAAATTTAAGAAAGCTGGAAGTAGTTCATCCAGTTCGAGTGGCTTTACACAGACTGGTAAGGGCCAGAGTTACATAGGACCCTACTGTAGCACTTGTGGAGGGAAGCATTCCACCGAGCAGTGCCGAGGAGAGTTTGGAAACTGCAGCATTTGTAAGCAGCATGGACACTTTGCCCGAGTGTGTCCACAACGTGATGCCCAGGGATTCCAGGCCGCTGAGTCATCTGGATCAGTGGCTCAGACAGGAAGACGATCTTCTGCCGTTCATTCCTTTCAGCCAGCACCGTCTATTCAGTCACAGCAGAGGCCGGGAGGGAGCCAGACAGCGAGCCAGCCTCCTCGACAGCAGGCCCGACTATTCGCTTTGACTGAGGAGCAAGCACAGGATGCACCTGATGATGTCGTGGCAGGTAATTGTTTTATTTCTAGTTATCCTGCATATGTACTAAGTGACACTGGTGCATCGCATACTTTTATTTCTGAGAGGTTTGCATTGAGTCATGCGTTGCCTGTTGAGTCATTGTCTGCAGTAGTGTCTGTTTCTTCTCCGTTAGGAACAGGTTTGATATCAGTGAAATCTGTGAAACCTTGTATACTGCAGTACGATGGAAATACGATTGAGCTAGACTGTATTGTGCTTGGGATATCATATTTTGATTGCATTATCGGTATCGATATGTTGACCAAGTACCGAGCTACAGTCGATTGCTTCCATAAGATAGTTCGATTCAGACCTGAAATGGCTGAGGAGTGGAAATTTTATGGTAAGGGTTCTCGTGCCAGAATTCCTTTGATATCTGCAATGAATATGACTCGATTATTGCAGAAGGGAGCGGATGGATTCCTGGTATATTCAGTTGATTTACTGAAATCGAGCCCATCATTGGCGGATTTGCCAGTGGTGTGTGAGTTTGCTGATGTCTTTCCAGACGAGATTCCTAGATTGCCTCCTATTCGAGCAATAGACTTCAGCATTGAATTGATGCCAGGAACAGTTCCGATTTCGAGGGCCCCATACCGGATGGCACCGATCGAGTTAAAAGAGTTGAAAGAACAGTTGGAGGATTTACTGGCCAAGGGGTATATCAGACCGAGTGTATCTCCTTGGGGTGCTCTAGTACTATTCGTGAGAAAGAAGGATGGGTCGATGAGACTTTGTATCGACTACCGGCAACTGAACAAGGCAACGGTAAAGAATAAATATCCATTGCCTGGTATTGATGATTTATTTGATCAGTTGCAGGGTTCTTCGGTGTATTCCAAGATCGATTTGAGATCTGGATATCATCAACTGAGAGTCAGGGATTCTGATATCTCAAAGACAGTATTCAGAACCAGGTATGGACACTATGAGTTTATTGTCATGCCTTTTGGTTTGACGAATGCACCAGCGGTATTTATGGGATTGATGAACCGCGTCTTCCAGAAATATTTGGATGATTTTGTTATCATATTCATTGATGATATACTGATTTATTCAAAGAATATGATTGAGCATGCTAATCATCTGAGGACTGTGTTGAGGATTTTGAGGGCAGAGAAATTGTATGCTAAGTTGTCGAAATGCGAGTTCTGGTTGAAACAGGTGGTATTTCTGGGACATATCATATCCGGAGACGGTATATCAGTTGATCCCAGTAAGGTTGAGGCAGTGATTTCGTGGCCGAGACCGACATCTGTACCAGAGATACGCAGCTTTATGGGTTTGGAAGGATATTATCGCCGATTCATTAAAGATTTTTCAAGTATTTCCAAACCGATTACACAGTTGACTCAGAAGAATGCTCCATTTGTGTGGACAGAAGACTGTGTATCCAGTTCTCTTGAGTTGAAAAAGAGACTGACCAGTGCGCCTGTGTTGACGATTCCTTCAGGCACTGGTGGATTTGTCGTATATTGTGATGCATCTCACCGAGGATTGGGTTGTGTATTGATGCAGCGGGGGCATGTGATTGTTTATGCCTCGAGACAGCTGAAACCCCATGAATCTCGTTACCCAATTCATGATCTTGAATTGGCAGCCATAGTCTTTGCATTGAAGATATGGTGGCATTATTTATACGGTGAGAAATTTGAAATTTATTCTGATCACAAAAGCTTAAAATATCTGTTTTCACAATCAGAGTTGAATATGAGACAGCGGAGATGGCTGGATTTACTGAAAGACTTTGATTGTGAGATCAAATACTATCCAGGGAAGTCCAATGCAGCAGCAGATGCGCTGAGTCGAAAGGTATGTGCA
This sequence comes from Primulina eburnea, assembly GCF_022965805.1. Taxonomy (NCBI): domain Eukaryota; kingdom Viridiplantae; phylum Streptophyta; class Magnoliopsida; order Lamiales; family Gesneriaceae; genus Primulina; species Primulina eburnea. Next base: position 13,091,826 of record NC_133117.1, read on the forward strand.
CTATCCTTATCGACGATAGGTGTTTCGAATTTGATATAAGACTGCTGTTTGTCTGGATTAGCTTTTGAAACAGATCGTCAGTCTCTGAGATTATGTGCGATTCGAGCTGAACCGGCATTGATATTGAAAATAAAAGAGGCACAGAAAAGTGATCAGAACGTACAGAATTCGATTGCAATGGTCAGAACTGGACATCGATCGGAATATCAGGTTCAAAATGGCATTTTGTATGTGAATAATCGTCTGGTTGTGCCGAATGTTTCGGATTTGAGACATCGAATACTGACAGAAGCGCACAACAGTCGTTTTAGCATTCATCCTGGGGGCAGGAAAATGTATAATGATTTAAAGACACAGTATTGATGGAAACAAATGAAATCTGAGGTGACTGAATTTGTAGCCAAGTGTCTGAATTGCCAACAGGTGAAAGCTGAAAGAAAGAAACCAGGAGGATTATTACAGAGTTTGTCGATTCCTGAATGGAAATGGGATCACATTTCCATGGATTTTGTGACGCAATTACCGAGATCCTTCCGAGGTTGTGATGCGATTTGGGTCGTGATTGATCGATTGACCAAATCAGCATGTTTTATTCCATACAAAATGACGTATAGATATGACCAGATGGCGGATATTTACGTCAAGGAAGTGGTGAGACTGCACGGAGTGCCAAAGTCGATTGTTTCAGACCGTGATCCTCGGTTTACTTCGCACTTCTGGCAGAGTTTGCAGCAAGCACTAGGTACAAAGCTACATCTGAGTACCGCATATCATCCACAGACCGACGGACAGTCAGAACGTACGATCCAGACATTGGAAGATATGCTGAGAGCTGTAGTGCTGGATTTTAGCCCTAGCTGGCAAGATGCGTTACCACTTTGTGAGTTTTCGTACAACCACAGCTATCAAACGAGTATTGAGATGGCTCCATTCGAAGCGTTGTACGGAAAGAAATACAGATCCCCGCTTTATTGGGATGATATCTCTGAAGTTCCTGAGACTGGACCTGATATGATCAGAGATATGACTGAAAAAGTGAAATTGATTCAGAAGAAAATGAAGGCAGCCCAGGACAGACAAGCCAAATATGCCAACCTTCGACGTAGACCGTTGGTATTTGAGGCAGGAGACCGATTGTTCCTGAAGATTTCACCTTTCAGGGGTGTTGTCCGATTTGGAAAGAAAGGGAAGTTGTCTCCACGATACGTCGGTCCCTATGAGATTCTCGAGAAGATAGGAGATCGTGCCTATCGACTAGCATTACCGCCTTCTTTATCTGGAATACATGATGTCTTTCATGTATCAATGCTGCGGAAATATCTCCCTGATGATTCACATGTTATTCAACCAGACGAGACTGAGCTGGATGAGACATTGAGTTATGTCGAGAAACCGATTCGGATTATCGATCGTAAAGAAAAACAGCTCAGAACAAAGACGATTCCTCTTGTGAAAGTTCAATGGACTCGTCATGGTATCGAAGAAGCTACTTGGGAGACTGAATCTGATATGAGACAAGAATTCCCAGCATTGTTTCACTGATGTAAAAGTTTATTACATTTCTTGTACAGTTTCTGTATATACTCCTTACTGATACGAATGAAAGGCCTGTGATTTCGGGGACGAAATCGTATCTTAGGGGGGAGAAATGTAATGCCCGAGAAATTAATTATCGTAATCTGAGATGATTATTGATTATGAATAGATATAATTATAACGGGCTATTACGAGACCAGATTGGCTAAATCATATGAAGGGTGCATTTTTGGACAGAACTATTGGCGCCCGAGCGGTAGAAAATAACCGCCCGAGCGCCAATGTTCAATAAGCACATGCGTCGGGCAGAGGAAGTGGCGCCCGGGCGGTAGTTTGTGTAATGCCCGAGAATTTAATTACCGTAATCCGAAACGATTTGGGTATAATTACCGTAATCTGGAATTAATCTGGAATGATTTATTAATTAATTACGGTAAATATAGACGGAATGGAGTGGCCCGGAAAGACGGAATAATACACGAAATATGTGCGAGGAAGAAATGAGTCGGCGCACATGCGCGATGGAATGGAGCGCACATGCGCGAGCAGGGCAGAAGCCTGCGCGCACATGCGCGACTTCACTGCGCGCACATGCGCGCGAGCTCCAGAAGGTTGGGCGCATAAGCGCCGATTGGATGCGCGCATATGCGCGAATGTTGATTTCCGAAGCAGTAGGTCTCGCGCATATGCGCGAGATGAAGCGCGCATATGCGCCAGTCATGCAGAACGTAAGGACGCCACTTGTTTCTTGTGTTCGAGGTGTATATATATATATATATATATATATATATATATATATATATATATATATATATATACATACAAACGTTATCAGAAAAGAAAAAAAAAGAACCGAGGAAGGAGCTCAAAGTTTTCTTTGAAAATTTCTATCGTGATTTACGAGCGATCAGTCCGTCAGATTTTAAATCCGACTTCAGTACCGAGTTCCTATCAACGTAGACTACAACTGGACGTAAGTTTTGCTACTTTTAGACATGTTTTGAAATTATGATATTGTCTAAATTGAATAGGAGTTAGATATGATGTTCTTGACACAGTAGACTTCGTATATCTGAAGTCAGATTGAAGAACGGACTGGGTATGGAATTGTTATGAATTTTCAGAGTTTATTCGATTGTAATATACCGAGTTGATATCAGAATCATGGTATTGTGGATTTTATAATACTGGAATTAATATCTGATTTGTACTGTATCACTGGATATATTGATATTAACCAGATTGAGATTAGATGAATTGTTGATTTGTTTGTACTGATATGGTATTGCCGGGATTGCGGGATTGTACAGAATTGATATAGAAATTGGTATTGATATTGATTATGAGTTTCTGTATTATATCTGTGATGTTGGGATTGACGGGGTTACTGAGATTGTATTATTATACCGTCGAAACATCAGTGAATTGATATTGATCAGAACATGCTTTGAATTGAGCTGTAGATTGACACAGTCTATTCGATATTGTGAATTCAGATTGACATGGACAGACGTGAAATGGAGTCTTCGTCTTCGTCAGATCATGAAGACAAAGGTATAAGTCAATGTGGTATTGGGAGATGGACTTGAGTCGGTTTAGACTCGGGTTTCCCTAAATCACATACTTTATTTTATTGCATTGATATTTGCATTGATTGATTGATATACTTGTTCTCTTGATTTTAGACAGCAGGTATTAGAGGAGTCATCTTATGACAGAAGTGCCGTTAGTGGTGGGATCACCACGGGCACATTGCACGATGTCATAAGATGGTGTATTGGCGGATGTGCCAAAGTCTGTCACTGGATGTTGGTTATCGATGTGGATAGATGTATAGCTTCTTCTATTACTGTTGGTTGATATTATATCGATGTGGATAGATGTATAGCTTATTCTATTACTGTTGATTGATATTATATCGATGTGGATAGATTCATCGTTCCTTCTATTACTGTTAATCGATGGTATATCGATGTGGATAGAATCGGACTTTGTTCTATTACTGGTAATCGATATCCTATCAATGTGGATAGAATCAAGGCTTGCTCTATTACTGTTAATCGTTAATATATCAATGTGGATAGAATCAGGGCTTCGTCTATTACTGTTAATCGATACTGTATCGGTGTGGATAGAACGGGAGTCTTTTCTATTACTGTTAATCGATACTATATCGGCGTGGATAGAACTGGAGTCTTTTCTATTATTGTTAGTCGATATATGCATACCAACTTCTGGAATCGGGATCCCTAGACTAGGATTGAGTCTAGTCTGAATTATGTAGCTACGAGTATAGTTGACAATGGGTCATTGATTATGTTTCAGATTGTTACATATTGTTGATACCTGATTACATGCTTATGTTTGTTTATATGATTGCATGTTTCATTGATTTATACTGGGAGTTATTCTCACCGGTTTATCCGGCTGTTGTCTTGTCTGTATGTGTACTTGACAACAGGTGGGACAGGTTTAGGGTCGAGGAGATGAGGAGAGATCGAGTTAGAGTGGAGACTTCGGACTTGGATCTGAGATAGGGTTTGAACACTTGATATTAGATGTTGAACTCTAGTTTGAATAAATGTTTTGTAATACAGGATTTGTATTTTATATACTGAGATGTATATATATGTTTTATTTCACTACGTTCCGCAATTTAAAAAGAAAAAATTTTTAGACCCTGTTTTATAGTTGATTAATTAGTCCCAATGATTATTAAGAACTTGATTAGCGTCCGGGTCCCCACAACAGGTGGTATCAGAGCTGTAGGTCCTTGAATTGTAGGTTCCTTAGCACTGAGATAAGAGTTAGTGAGCGGGGTAGATTGAGTTTTCTTTCCCTGCATGTGATTGCTAGCATGTGATTTCATATACTGATGATTTATATGTATGCTAGCATGATATTATGTTTGTTGCCTGGATTTATATGGCATAGAAATGCATATAATGTTGAAATAACATTGTATCTGCTAAGATTTCAGTATGTTGTTACTGTGTATTAAACTACATGTTACCTGGATATCGGAGATGATTTGGTAATATGTATTATATGAAACGGGATCAGAACCAATACTTGATCAGAGGTAAGCTGATCAGGATTGGGATTGAGACGGAGTTGTCTCCTGTTATTACTAATACTTGTAATTATCAGATATTCCTCCTAGACGAATTCCAGAACGGGGTAGTACATCGTATGATCAGATGGATGTGTCTGAAACTCTGATGGAAACACAGATGATAAGATTTCAGTCATTCCAACCACCGATTTTGAGGGGTGTTGAGACACCAGCTGATTGTGAGACTTGGCTGGAGGAGATCGAAATGCTGTTTGAATTTCTGGGATTCACAGACGAGTGCAGAATTAGACTGGTTGGGAATCAACTACGGGAAGTCGCTAGGAGTTGGTGGCTGGTAAACCGGGAAGCCATAGTACAGCGTGGTTTCACGATCACGTGGAAACTTTTCAAAGTTGAATTTTATCAAAGATTTGTACCTTTATCATATCGAGAGGACAAAAGTGCAGAATTTGCAACTTTGAGGCAGGGTTCATTGAAGATCGATGAATATTTGGCCCATTTCTTCACCTTGTTACAGTTCGGTCCGCTAGTGGCTAGAAATGATACAGCTGTAGCTGATCAGTTTATCAAGGGCTTGAATCCGGAAATACGCACCTTGATGACTGTGAAACAACCGAGTAATTTTGCTGATACTCTGAATCGAGCCAGAAGAGCAAAAACCGTTCTAATGAGACAAAAAGAAGCTTCATATGTTCTGCCAACACCGATACCACAACAACTGCCTTCCAGAATCGAGATGGGCAGATATAGTGGAGGAAAGAAAGAGATGTTGAAAGTTCAAAAGAAGCAATTTAAGAAATTTGGGAGCGGTTCATCTAGCTCCAGTGGCTCTAGTCCGAATTATACTGGAGTTTATTGCAGGAATTGCGGTGGAAGACATTCCCCGGAGCTATGCCACGGAGTGACTGGTCGGTGCAACTTCTGTAAACAGCAAGGACACTTTGCTAGAGTCTGTCCACAAAAAGGTGCCCGAAGATTTCAGGGAGCAGGATCATCTGGGGGTGGTGATCGAGAAACAGACCCAGGACATACTGAATGATACAGTGACAGGTACTGATCTGTTATGATTAGATTGCATATGTATTGATATATACTAATGCATTCTTTACGATTATCTTTGACTGAGTTGCATTGATATACATTGTACCTGTTGGGTCTGTGTATACTGTAGTATTGAGTGTTGTTTTAATCTTTTGGAGGAAAAGATTGTTATCAGTGAATTCTGTAAATATCATATACTGCAGTAAAATGAGAATGAGATGGAATTAGATGATGTTGTACTTGTGTTGTTTGATTTTAACTATATTATTGATATATAATAACAAGTACAGAGTGAGTATAGATTCTTGCCAGGAGATGGTAAGATTTTGACCTGAAATGGCCAAAGAATAAATAATGTACGGTAAGAATTCTCGATTTTGAATTCCTTGATATCCGTACTATATGACTTGATGATTATCGAAAGGAATGGAGTAATTCCTTATATATTCAGTTGATTTCTGAAATTGAGCATATCAGGAGCTGATTTGTCGATAGCAGGAGATTTGCTATAGTCTCGCAGATTTAGATTTTATATTTGCTTTGTATCAGGGAAATGGATTACAGCCTTGATTCTATACCAGGTACTGGTGTTATTTTAGAATTCGGTATAGAATAATACTGAATGAATTAAAAGAATTGAGATAGCAATTTGAGGATTTATGGCTTGAGAGTTATATATGAATATGTAATTCTGAGATATCTCAGTTCTGTTATGGATTGATGAATCCTGTATTCAGAGGTATTCTGATTATTTTATATCGGGTAACTATGATGCGTTGATATACTCGTGATATAAGATTGATTGAATTGAATATCTTATATGGAATAATCTGGGAGTTCAGATTATTGAATACAAAATGGTTTGGATATAAAGATAGTTGAGGACAGTGATTACTGACTGAAACAACAGTAATATCAGATAGTTATAATTGCTGGAGTTTGGTAAGTTATTATATCTGATTGTTGTTTTGAAATTGCTTGCGAATTGGTATTGTTCTGAACAGTATTGAGACAGATGATATTGTTTGGGGAACATTACATTCGAAGAAGATATAGCAGTTAATCTAAACGATTTGAAGATGTGATCAGTTAGTCAGCATTATCAGGTATTGATTTATACTCGAATCGGAGCCGATATTGGTGTTATTTTGAATCCGTATATGATACCGATTGTGATATATTATTGTGATTATATACAGTGCAACCGAATCTGAACGTCAATCAGAACATCAGGTAGGTATTACTGTTATATATATATATATATATATACCTGGTTTGTGCCGAATATTCCGAATCTGAAATGACAGACAAGGTCAGAAGTGCACAGTGATCGATTCAGTATTCTTTTCGGTAACAGAACAGGTATGAAATTTGAAAGTATGGTTTTGATATAAACAAATGAGATCAGTTGTGGCAGAATATGTATTGAAATAGCTGAATTGCCAACAATTGAAGACAGAAAGATGGAAATCAGGAGATTGATTGTTTTGATTGACGATTCTTAAATAGAAATGGGAGTACATTTCTATGAATTGTGTGATAACACTACTGAATTCTTGTTTTTATTGTACTGTGATGTGATTATAAATGACAGATCGTTCGAATCTGCCTCTATTATGTTGTACAGGATGATGTACATATACTATTAGACGACTGAAATTGAGCTAGAAAAGAGGTCAAATTGTATTGAATGCCAAAGTAGAATATATCATACCAGGAGTTTGGTTGCTTTTATACTTTTGGCAGTATATACAATTAACTCTTTTCTTTATTGTGCATAATTGAAGGATCATCGGAGCGAACTATCCTAATACTGGAGGATATTCAGTAGTTGTAGTGCGTGATTTTAGCACTAGTTGAAATAACTGAGTGTTATTTATGAATTTTCATACGACGATAGATATCAAATGCGTATTGAGATAACATTCTTAGGGATTTTGGTACAGAGAGAACTGTTAATTTCCGTTGTATGAAGGATCTCTGAGATTTGATTTGATAGAATCAGGAGTATGATTCAGAAGAAAAATGCAAACAGCTCGGAATTTACTTTGACATAGGCCAATGTCGGATGATGACGATTGGTAATTGGAGCTGGAAATTGAATATATCCTTGACTAGAATTGATAAATGATGATACTGATTTGTTATAGAACTATTGATTGGCATATACGGATGCTGTATAACCAATATTTTACGATTGATTATGTCACGAATCATTTCAAGTAGTATTATGACATTATACTTCTTGAATGAGTGTTTTCCGTTTGGAGTCAAGATCTGGGAAAGAAAGATACCTCAGATTGATGTTAATGAAATGAGTTTGGATGTTAAACTCTATTATACATTTCTTCTGATAGATTTGAATTAATTTAGTGAGAGTTCGAGGACGAACTCAGATCTAAGAGGGGGAGAAATGTAATGCCCGAGAATTTAATTACCGTAATCCGAAACAATTTGGGTATAATTACCGTAATCTGGAATTAATCTGGAATGATTTATTAATTAATTACGGAAAATATAGACGGAATGGAGTGGCCCGGAAAGATGGAATAATACACGAAATATGTGCGAGGAAGAAATGAGTCGGCGCACATGCGCGATGGAATGGAGCGCACATGCGCGAGCAGGGCAGAAGCCTGCGCGCACATGCGCGACTTCACTGCGCGCACATGCGCGCGAGCTCCAGAAGGTTGGGAGCATATGCGCCGATTGGATGCACGCATATGCGCGAATGTTGATTTCCGAAGCAGTAGGTCTCGTGCATATGCGCGAGATGAAGCGCGCATATGCGCCAGTCATGCAGAACGTAAGGACGCCACTTGTTTCTTGTGTGCGAGGTGTATATATATATATATATACATACAAACGTTATCAGAAAAGAAAAAAAAGAACCGAGGAAGGAGCTCAAAGTTTTCTTTGAAAATTTCTATCGTGATTTACGAGCGATCAGTCCGTCAGATTTTAAATCCGACTTCAGTACCGAGTTCCTATCAACGTAGACTACAACTGGACGTAAGTTTTGCTACGTTTAGACATGTTTTGAAATTATGATATTGTCTAAATTGAATAGGAGTTAGATATGATGTTCTTGGCACAATAGACAACGTATATCTGAAGTCAGATTGAAGAACGGACTGGGTATGGAATTGTTATGAATTTTCAGAGTTTATTCGATTGTAATATACCGAGTTGATATCAGAATCATGGTATTGTGGATTTTATAATACTGGAATTAATATCTGATTTGTACTGTATCAGTGGATATATTGATATTAACCAGATTGGGATTAGATGAATTGTTGATTTGTTTGTACTGATATGGTATTGCCGGGATTGCGGGATTGTACAGAATTGATATAGAAATTGGTATTGATATTGATTATGAGTTTCTGTATTATATCTGTGATGTTGGGATTGACGGGGTTACTGAGATTGTATTATTATACCGTCGAAACATCAGTGAATTGATATTGATCAGAACATGCTTTGAATTGAGCTGTAGATTGACACAGTCTATTCGATATTGTGAATTCAGATTGACATGGACAGACGTGAAATGGAGTCTTCGTCTTCGTCAGATCATGAAGACAAAGGTATAAGTCAATGTGGTATTGGGAGATGGACTTGAGTCGGTTTAGACTCGGGTTTCCCTAAATCACATACTTTATTTTATTGCATTGATATTTGCATTGATTGATTGATATACTTGTTCTCTTGATTTTAGACAGCAGGTATTAGAGGAGTCATCTTATGACAGAAGTGCCGTTAGTGGTGGGATCACCACGGGCACATTGCACGATGTCATAAGATGGTGTATTGGCGGATGTGCCAAAGTCTGTCACTGGATGTTGGTTATCGATGTGGATAGATGTATAGCTTCTTCTATTACTGTTGGTTGATATTATATCGATGTGGATAGATGTATAGCTTATTCTATTACTGTTGATTGATATTATATCGATGTGGATAGATTCATCGTTCCTTCTATTACTGTTAATCGATGGTATATCGATGTGGATAGAATCGGACTTTGTTCTATTACTGGTAATCGATATCCTATCAATGTGGATAGAATCAAGGCTTGCTCTATTACTGTTAATCGATAATATATCAATGTGGATAGAATCAGGGCTTCGTCTATTACTGTTAATCGATACTGTATCGGTGTGGATAGAACGGGAGTCTTTTCTATTACTGTTAATCGATACTATATCGGCGTGGATAGAACTGGAGTCTTTTCTATTACTGTTAGTCGATATATGCATACCAACTTCTGGAATCGGGATCCCTAGACTAGGATTGAGTCTAGTCTGAATTATGTAGCTACGAGTATAGTTGACAATGGGTCATTGATTATATTTCAGATTGTTACATATTGTTGATACCTGATTACATGCTTATGTTTGTTTATATGATTGCATGTTTCATTGATTTATACTGGGAGTTATTCTCACCGGTTTATCCGGCTGTTGTCTTGTCTGTATGTGTACTTGACAACAGGTGGGACAGGTTCAGGGTCGAGGAGATGAGGAGAGATCGAGTTAGAGTGGAGACTTCGGACTTGGATCTGAGATAGGGTTTGAACACTTGATATTAGATGTTGAACTCTAGTTTGAATAAATGTTTTGTAATACAGGATTTGTATTTTATATACTGAGATGTATATATATGTTTTATTTCACTACGTTCCGCAATTTAAAAAGAAAAAATTTTTAGACCCTGTTTTATAGTTGATTAATTAGTCCCAATGATTATTAAGAACTTGATTAGCGTCCGGGTCCCCACAGTTTGTGACCGCCCGAGCGCCAGTGCGCGACCAGCCGAGAACTTGGACAGAGTGTTCGGCGGCCGAGCGGTAGTTTTTGACCGCTCGAGCGCCACCTGATTTGTATGAAAAATAGCCACGTTTCTTCAACATGCAACTTGTGATATATATATATGTATATCCTTACTTCATAAATGAAAAAGAAAAGGGGGAAATCGAGAAAGGCTCGGGGGAAAAGAGTGAAATATCCTTATGCCTTTTCTGAGAAATCCGTCCGTCCGAATTGTAATCTGACTTCAGTACTGTAACCCTATCAACGTAGGCTACAACTTGACGTAAGTTTTACTACGTTTTGACATGCTTTGAAATTATGCTATTGTCAGAATTGAATAGGATTCAGATATGATGTTCTTGATATGTTAGACATCGTAGAATCAAAGTAAGATTAAGAAACGGACTGATTATAGAATTGTTATGAATTTTTAAGGGTATATTAATTTATACCAGACAGATTTGAATCGTGGTTGAATTACAGATTGTAATGGATATGAGTTATGATTTGTAATTGATGTCTGTTGATTTGGTATTGACGGGGATACTGAGATTGTACCGTTATGCCGTTGATTTTGAATTAAATCAAGATTGATCAGATTGTTATTGATTTGAAAGGTATATTGACATGAGATTATTGATATTGTCATTGCCAGACAGACTGTGAATTCAGGAATTTGACTGAGCCAGAAACCGACGAAAGAAAGGTATAAGTCAATGTGGTATTGGGAGATCGACTTGAGTCGGTTAGACTTGAGTTTCCCTAAATCACATACTTTACTTTATTGCATTGATATTGCATTGATTTGATTGATATACTTGTTCTCTTGATTATAGATAGCAGGTATTAGACGAGTAGTCTTATGACAAAAGCGCCTGATAGTGGTGGGATCACCACGGGCACATTGCACGATGTCATGAGATATTGTATTGGCGGAAGTGCCATAGTCTGCTACTGGATAACTGGCTATCGATGTGGATAGAATTATAGCTCATTCTATTAATGGTGATCAGTATTGTATCGATGTGGATAGAATTATAACTTCTTCTATTACTGTTGATCGATGTTATATCGATGTGGATAGAATCGGAGTTTCTTCTATTACTGGTGATCGATACTATACTGATGTGGATAGAAACAGAGCTTCTTCTATTACTGGTGATCGATACTATATCGACGTGGATAGAACTGGAGTCTTTTCTATTACTGTTGGTCGATATGGAATGCCAATGTCTGGGAACCGGGATCCCTAGGCTAGGATTGAATCTAGTCTGAGTCGTGGAGTCACGAGCCTTTGTCGACAGTTTGATATTGATTATGTTTCAGATATTGATATATATCTTTGTTACCTGATTACATGCTTTATATTTGTTTATATGATTGCATGTTTCGTTGATTTATACTGGGATTATATTCTCACCGGAATTATCCGGCTGTTGTCTTGTCTGTATGTGTGCATGACAACAGGTGGGACAGGTTCAGGGTTGAGAAGATGAAGAAAGATCGTGAATAGAGTGGAGATTCCGGACTTTGATTTTGATGTATAATAGGGTTTGAACACTTGAAATTAGTTGTTAAACCTTAGTTTGGTTTGAATGTATGCAGTACAGGACTTGTATTGTATTTTATATACGGAGATGTATATATGTTTGATTTCACAACGTTCCGCATTTTTAAAAAAAAAATTTAGACCCTGTTTTTAATTGATTAATTAGTCCCAATGATGATGAAGAACTTGATTAGCGTCCGGGTCCCCACATAAATAAATCAGGCTTTAAAATACTAACAACTTAAAAAATTAATTAAAATGCCCCAACCTCAACTTAAAATAAAATACCACATTTAAAAGTTTCAAAATCTTCACCGGTCTTCTTTCCTCGATCTCGCCTCGAACAATCGCCTGAAACATGGAACTCGAAAATCATTTTAACGTGCATCGCATAAAAATAAATAATTTTGTAATGCCCGGAAATTTAATCCTGGTAATCTGTAATTATTGAGTTATAAATTTGATATGATTATGAAAGGATTAATCGGGACACGAAATAAGATGTTATGTGAAGGGTGCGAATTGTTGGACAGAACAAACTGGCGCCCGAGCGGTAAGAAATGACCGCTCGAGCGCCAAAGTTCAATAACAACACATCTTGGACAGAAGGTGTGGCGCCCGGGCGGTAGTTTTTAACCGCCCGAGCGCCAAAGTGTGATACGCCGAGCGTTGGACAGAAGATGTCGCGCTCGAGCGGTAATTTATTACCGCCCGAGCGCGAGTCATGCAAGATGAAAATTCGCCACTTGTTTGGGTGCATGCACGTGGATGTATATATATATATATATACAAACGTTAAAAATCCTTCAGAAACAAGAATCGTAGGAAAACTTTGGCCAAATTGTTCCTGAATCTTCAAATCGCGATTGTGAGAAATCCGTCCGTCTGATTTTAAATCCGACTTCAGTACTGAGTTCCTAGCAACGTAGGATACAACTGGACGTAAGTTTTGCTACGTTTTGACATGTCTTGAAATTATGATGTTGTCAGAATTGAATGGAATTCATATATGATGTTCTTGATATGCTAGACATCGTAGAATCGAAGTCAGATTGAGAAATGGACTGATTATGAAATTGTTATGAATTGTTAGGGTATATTGATGTATACCAGACAGATTTGAATTGTGATTGAGTTACAGATTATAATGGATATGAGTTATGATTTGTAATTGATGTCTGTTGATTTGGTATTGACGGGAATACTGAGATTGTACCGTTGTGCCGTTGATTTTGAATTAAATCCAGATTAATCAGATTGTTGGTAATTTGAAAGGTATACTTATATGAGATTATTGGTATTGCCATTGTCAGATTGAGGGATTGACAGAATTTGGACTTCCACACCCAAACTGCAACGAAAGTTATAAGTCAATGTGTATTGGGACATCGACTCAAGTAGGATGTACTTGAGTTTCCCTAAATCACATACTTACTATTTGTTTATCATTGTATTTAATGATTTGATTTAAATGCTTGAGTTTCCCTAAATCACATACTTACTATTTGTTTATCATTGTATTTAATGATTTGATTTAAATGCTTGTTCTATGGAGTTATAGGAGCATGCATTAGACGAGTAATCTTGTGACAGAAGTACCTGATAGTGGCAGGTAACCACGGGTAAATTGCACGATGTCACAAGATATGGCGATAGACCATAGTCTATGACGGATGCGTCTGGACACTGGATGTTTGGTTATATCGACTTGGATAGAACTGGAGTCTTTTCTATTACTGTTTGTCGATATAGGAATGCCACATCTGGACACCGGGATCCCTAGGCTAGGATTGAGTCTAGTCTAAATCGTGGAGTCACGAGCATTGTCGACAGATTGATATTGTTTACATTTCTGATTTTGATTTGTATTACTGTCACCTGTTTCATGCTTTATATTGATTATATGACTGCATGTTCGTTGATTTATACTGGGATTTATTCTCACCGGAGTTATCCGGCTGTTGTCTTGTTTGTATGTGTACTTGACAACAGGTGGGACAGGTTCAGGGTCCAGGAGATGAGGAGAGATCATGATAGAGTGGAGACTACGGACTTGGATTGTATATAGGGTTTGAACACTTGATAGTAGTTGTTGAACCTTAGTTTGTATTGATTTATAGACGGTACAGGATTTGTACTTTATTATATACTGAGTTATATATATTAGACTGTTGTTACTACGTTCCGCAAAATTTTAAAAAAAAAAATTTAGACCCTGTTTTATAATTGATTAATTAGTCCCAATGACGATTATGACTATGATTAGCGTCCGGATCCCCACAACAGGTGGTATCAGAGCGATAGATCCTTGAGATTGAGATAGGAGCTAGTGAGCGGGGTAGAATGAGGTTTCTTTCTTTGCTTTTGATTGCTAGCATGATTTACTACTTTATAATACATGTTATCTGTTTATCTGATTTGATTTGAGAACATGTGTTATTGAATATGAATTGGAGCTAATTCTGGATCAGCAGTAAGATGATCGGAAGAGGATTGAAACCGGATTTTGTTTGGGATTGCTAACCCTTTTGAGTTTCAGATATGCCTCCGAGAAGAGTACCGGAGCAGGGTAGTACATCAAACCCTCCCATGGATGTGACAGCGACACCTATGGAGACACTTTTGAAAAGATTTCAGTCTTTCCATCCACCTACTTTGAAAGGAACCAAAAATTCAGTGGATTGTGAAAGCTGGCTGGATGATATTGAAATGATGTTTGATTCGTTGGAATATACTGATGAGAAGAGGGTGAAACTGATAGGACACCAATTGCATGACATTGCCAAGAACTGGTGGATCAACACAAAAAGGGCATTGGAACACCGAGGTACGATTATTACCTGGAGTGTGTTTAGAACTGAATTCTATCAGAGGTTCTTTCCAGTGTCATACAGGAAGGACAAGGGTTCCGAGTTTGCGAACTTGAGACAGGGCCAACTTAACATCGAGGAATACGTGGCCAAGTTTTCTTCATTATTGCGCTTTGCTCCACATGTGGCGGATCATGACGAGGCTGTGGCGGATCAGTTCATTAACGGCCTGAATCCGGAAATATTTACGTTGGTAAACACGGGAAGACCGAACAACTTTACTGATGCTTTGAATAGAGCCAAAGGAGCCGAAGCCGGTCTGATGAGACAGAGCGGAGCTTCGTTTATGCTTCCAGCACCGGGATTCCAGCAACCACCTCCTCGATTTGAAGGTGGCAGCAGTAGTGGTGGAAGGAAGGACTTCTTGAAGACGAGAGGAAAGCAGTTCAAGAGGTCAGGGAGCAGTTCTTCTAGTTCTGGGAGTCCTCGCCAGAGCCAGAGCTATACCGGACCTATTTGCAATACTTGTGGAGGGAAGCATCCCACTGAGCAGTGCCGAGGAGTGTTTGGCAGCTGCCGTATTTGCAAGCAACAGGGACACTTTGCTCGAGTGTGTCCCCAGAGAGGGGCCCAGGGATTCCAGGCAGCTGAGTCATCTGGATCAGTGGCTCAGGTGGGTAGACGACCATCTGCTGTTCATTCTTTTCAGCTAGCACCGTCTACCCAATCACAGCAGAGGTCAGGAGGGAGCCAGACAGTGAGCCAGCCTCCGAGACAGCAGGCCCGAGTGTTTGCTCTGACTGAGGAGCAAGCACAGGATGCACCTGATGATGTTGTAGCAGGTAACTGTTTTATTTCTGGTTATCCTGCGTACGTATTGATTGATACTGGTGCATCACATACATTTATCTCTGAGAGGTTTGCATTGAGTCGTGCATTACCAATTGAGTCGTTGTCTGCAGTAGTGTCTGTTTCTTCCCCGTTAGGAACAGGTTTGATATCAGTGAAATCTGTGAAACCTCTTATACTGCAGTACGATGGACATACGATTGAGCTAGACTCTATTGTGCTTGGGATATCTGATTTTGATTGTATTATCGGTATTGATACATTGACCAAGTACAGGGCTACAGTCGATTGTTTCCACAAGATCGTGAGATTCAGACCTGAGATGGCTGAGGAGTGGAAATTTTATGGTAAGGGTTCTCGAGCCAGAATTCCTTTGATATCTGCAATGAATATGACACGATTATTGCAGAAAGGAGCGGATGGATTCCTGGTATATTCAGTCGATTTACTGAAATCGAGCCCATCATTGGCGGACTTGCCGGTGGTGTGTGAGTTTGCTGATGTCTTTCCAGATGAGATTCCTGGATTGCCTCCGATTCGAGAGATAGACTTCAGCATTGAGTTGATGCCAGGAACAGTTCCGATCTCGAGGGCTCCTTACAGGATGGCACCGATCGAATTAAAAGAATTGAAAGAACAGTTGGAGGATTTACTGGCCAAGGGGTATATCAGACCGAGTGTTTCTCCTTGGGGTGCTCCAGTACTGTTCGTGAGGAAGAAGGATGGGTCGATGAGACTTTGTATAGATTACCGGCAACTGAACAAGGCAACGGTAAAGAATAAATATCCATTGCCTCGTATTGATGATTTATTTGATCAGTTGCAGGGTTCTTCGGTGTATTCCAAGATCGACTTGAGATCTGGATACCATCAATTGAGAGTCAGGGACTCTGATATCTCTAAGACTGCATTCAGAACCAGGTATGGACACTATGAATTTATTGTCATGCCATTTGGTTTGACGAATGCACTGGCGGTATTTATGGGATTGATGAACCGCGTTTTTCAGAAATATTTGGATGATTTTGTTATCATATTCATTGATGATATATTGATTTATTCAAAGAATATGATTGAGCATGCAAATCATCTGAGGACTGTGTTGAGAATTTTGAGGGCGGAGAAATGATATGCTAAATTGTCGAAATGCGAGTTCTGGCTGAAACAGGTGATATTTCTGGGACATATCATATCAGGAGACGGGATATCTGTTGATCCCAGCAAGGTTGAGGCAGTGATTTCTTGGCCAAGACCGACATCGGTACCAGAGATTCGCAGCTTTATGGGTTTGGCAGGATATTATCGCCGATTTATTAAAGATTTCTCGAGCATTGCCAAACAGATTACGCAGTTGACTCAGAAAAATGCTCCATTTGTCTGGTCAGAAGAATGTGAGACCAGTTTTCTTGAATTGAAAAAGAGATTAACCTGTGCACCGGTGTTGATTATCCCGTCAGGTACTGGTGATTTTGTTGTTTATTGTGATGCATCTCACCGAGGATTGGGTTGTGTTTTGATGCAGCGAGGGCATGTGATCGCTTATGCCTCAAGACAACTGAAACTCCATGAATCTCGATACCCAATTCATGATCTTGAATTGGCAGCCATAGTCTTTGCACTGAAGATATGGCGACATTATTTGTACGGTGAGAAGTTCGAGATTTATTCTGATCATAAAAGTTTGAAATATCTCTTTTCACAGTCAGAATTGAATATGAGACAGCGGAGATGGCTGGATTTATTGAAAGATTTTGATTGTGAAATCAAATACTATCCGGGGAAATCTAATGTAGCAGCAGATGCACTAAGTCGAAAGGTATGTTCTCTATCCTTATCGACTATAGGAGTCTCGAATTTGATCGAGGAATGCTGTTTGTCTGGACTAGTATTTGAAACAAATAAGAGACCAATGAGATTATATACTATTCAAGCGGAACCAGAGCTGATTGTGAAAATTAAAGCGGCTCAGAAAGGTGATCAGAATATACAGATATCGATTGCTATGGTTAGGGCTGGACATCAATCGGAATATCAGGTGAGAAATGGTATTTTGTATGTGAATAATCGTCTTGTGGTGCCGGATGTTTCGAATTTGAGACAGCAGATACTGACAGAGGCACACAACAGCCGATTTAGCATTCATCCTGGTGGCAGGAAAATGTATAATGACTTGAAGACACAATACTGGTGGAAGCAAATGAAAGCGGACATTGCTATATTTGTATCAAAGTGTCTGAATTGCCAACAGGTGAAGGCTGAAAGAAAGAAACCAGGAAGATTGTTGCAAAGTTTGTCCATTCCTGAATGGAAATGGGATCACATTTCCATGGATTTTGTGACACAATTACCAAGATCCTCCCGAGGTTGTGATGCGATTTGGGTCGTGATTGATCGATTGACTAAATCTTCATGTTTTATTCCATACAAAATGACATATAGATATGATCAGATGGCCGATATCTATGTCAGAGAAGTTGTTAGATTGCATGGAGTGCCGAAATCTATTGTTTCAGACCGTGACCCTCGGTTTACTTCGCACTTCTGGCAGAGTCTGCAGCAAGCTCTCGGTACGAAATTACATTTGAGTACCGCATATCATCCACAGACTGACGGACAGTCAGAACGGACGATTCAGACATTGGAAGATATGCTGAGAGCTGTAGTGCTTGATTTTAGCACTAATTGGCAAGATGCATTGCCACTTTGCGAGTTTTCGTACAACAACAGCTATCAGACGAGTATTGAGATGGCCCCATTTGAAGCATTGTATGGAAAGAAATGCAGATCCCCATTGTATTGGGATGATATCTCTGAAGTTCCTGAGACTGGACCTGATATGATCAGAGATATGACTGAAAAAGTGAAATTGATTCAAAAGAAATGAAGGCAGCCCAGGACAGACAAGCCAAATATGCCAACCTTCGACGTAGACCGTTGGTATTTGAGGCAGCAGACCGAGTGTTCCTGAAGATTTCTACGTTCAGGGGTGTTGTCTGATTTGGAAAGAAAGGGAAGTTGTCTCCACGATACGTCGGTCCTTATGAGATTCTCGAGAAGATAGGAGATCGTGCCTATCGACTAGCATTGCCGCCTTCTTTATCTGGAATACATGATGTTTTTCATGTATCGATGCTGCGGAAATATCTCCCTGATGATTCTCATGTTATTCAACCATACGAGACCGAGCTGGACGAGACATTAAGTTATGTCGAGAAACCGATTCGGATTATCGATCGTAAAGAAAAACAGCTCAGAACAAAGACGATTCCTCTTGTGAAAGTTCAATGGACTCGTCATGGTGTTGAAGAAGCTACTTGGGAGACTGAATCTGATATGAGACAAGAGTTCCCAGCATTGTTTCACTGATGTAAAATTTTATACAATTTTTGTATATATACTCCTTATTAATACGATTGATAGTTTATGATTTCGAGGACGAAATCGTATCTTAGGGGGGGAGAAATGTAATGCCCGGAAATTTAATCCTGGTAATCTGTAATTATTGAGTTATAAATTTGATATGATTATGAAAGGATTAATCGGGACACGAAATAAGATGTTATGTGAAGGGTGCGAATTGTTGGACAGAACAAGTGGCGCCCGAGCGGTAAGAAATGACCGCTCGAGCGCCAAAGTTCAATAACAACACATCTTGGACAGAAGGTGTGGCGCCCGGGCGGTAGTTTTTAACCGCCCGAGCGCCAAAGTGTGATACGCCGAGCGTTGGACAGAAGATGTCGCGCTCGAGCGGTAATTTATTACCGCCCGAGCGCGAGTCATGCAAGATGAAAATTCGCCACTTGTTTGGCTGCATGCACGTGTATGTATATATATATATATACAAACATTAAAAATCCTTCAGAAACAAGAATCGAAGGAAAACTTTGGCCAAATTGTTCCTGAATCTTCAAATCGCGATTGTGAGAAATCCGTCCGTCTGATTTTAAATCCGACTTCAGTACCGAGTTCCTAGCAACGTAGGCTACAACTAGACGTAAGTTTTGCTACGTTTTGACATGTCTTGAAATTATGATGTTGTCAGAATTGAATGGAATTCATATATGATGTTCTTGATATGCTAGACATCGTAGAATCGAAGTCAGATTGAGAAATGGACTGATTATGAAATTGTTATGAATTGTTAGGGTATATTGATGTATACCAGACAGATTTGAATTGTGATTGAGTTACAGATTATAATGGATATGAGTTATGATTTGTAATTGATGTCTGTTGATTTGGTATTGACGGGAATACTGAGATTGTACCGTTGTGCCGTTGATTTTGAATTAAATCCAGATTAATCCGATTGTTGGTAATTTGAAAGGTATACTTATATGAGATTATTGGTATTGCCATTGTCAGATTGAGGGATTGACAGAATTTGGACTTCCAGACCCAAACTGCAACGAAAGGTATAAGTCAATGTGTATTGGGACATCGACTCAAGTAGGATGTACTTGAGTTTCCCTAAATCACATACTTACTATTTGTTTATCATTGTATTTAATAATTTGATTTAAATGCTTGTTCTATGGAGTTATAGGAGCATGCATTAGACGAGTAATCTTGTGACAGAAGTACCTGATAGTGGCAGGTAACCACGGGTACATTGCACGATGTCACAAGATATGGCGATAGACCATAGTCTATGACGGATGCGTCTGGACACTAGATGTTTGGTTATATCGACTTGGATAGAACTGGAGTCTTTTCTATTACTGTTTGTCGATATAGGAATGCCACATCTGGACACCGAGATCCCTAGGCTAGGATTGAGTCTAGTCTAAATCGTGGAGTCACGAGCATTGTCGACAGATTGATATTGTTTACATTTCTGATTTTGATTTGTATTACTGTCACCTGTTTCATGCTTTATATTGATTATATGACTGCATGTTCGTTGATTTATACTAGGATTTATTCTCACCGGAGTTATCCGGCTGTTGTCTTGTTTGTATGTGTACTTGACAACAGGTGGGACAGGTTCAGGGTCCAGGAGATGAGGAGAGAACATGATAGAGTGGAGACTACGGACTTGGATTGTATATAGGGTTTGAACACTTGATAGTAGTTGTTGAACCTTAGTTTGTATAGATTTATAGACGGTACAGGATTTGTACTTTATTATATACTGAGTTATATATATTAGACTGTTGTTACTACGTTCCGCAAAATTTTAAAAAAAAAAAATTAGACCCTGTTTTATAATTGATTAATTAGTCCCAATGACGATTATGACTATGATTAGCGTCCGGGTCCCCACAAATTTTAAAATAATGCATTTAATAAGTCGTGCATGGCTAATGCTCATTTAAACTTAAATAAATGCCTTAATAATTAAATCAATGCATGGGTTGTACGTGTACAGAATTTGGGCACTACAGTTCCTACCCCAGTTATAAAAATTTCGTCATCGAAATTAAATCTTACCAAACAACTCCGGGTAACGAATCCTCATGTCCGCTTCTGACTCCCAAGTGGCTTCTTCCATGGATTGGTTTAGCCATCGGACTTTGACCAACTTGGTTACTTTGTTCCGAAGTCTCCGCTCCTGTCTGTCTAAGATTTGGACGGGTATTTTCTCATATGACAGATCAGGAGCAAGTTGCAACGGCTCATAACTCAGAACATGCAAAGGGTTAGCTAGATACTTCGTTAGTATCGAGACGTGGAACACATTGTGTACCTCGGCCAGATTCGGCGGAAGGACAACACGATAAGCTAGTGTCCCAACTCTGTCAAGAATCTCGAAAGGTCCAATAAAACTCGGACTGAGCTTGCCTCTCTTCCCAAATCTCATAACACCCTTCATAGGTGCTATCTTGACAAAAACGTGATCACCTACGGCAAACTCAAGTTCTCTTCTTCTCTTATCAGCATAGCTCTTTTGACGACTCTGGGCGGTCTACATTCTGTCTCGAATCTTGACCACCACATCTACAGTCTGCTGAACTATCTTTGGACCAAGTTCGGCTCTTTCACCAACCTCATCCCAATGAACTGGTGATCTGCATTTCCTTCCATACAATGCCTCGTAGGGAGCCATACCAATAGATGATTGAAAACTGTTGTTGTAGGTAAACTCCACTCGAGGTATCTTTGATTCCCAAGTCCCTTGGAAATCGATCATACAGGCTCGCAATAAATCCTCCAAAATTTGAATCACTCGCTCAGATTGGCCATCTGTCTGTGGGTGAAAAGCTGTACTGAAAAGCAACTTCGTTCCCATGGCTGCATGTAATCTCTTCCAAAAGGACGATGTAAACCTTGGGTCCCTGTCGGACACAATAGAAACTGGGATTCCATGCAACCGAACTATCTCCTTGATATAGAGCTCTACTTACTGCGTCACGAAGAAAGTCGTCTTCACTGGCAAGAAGTGTGCCGACTTAGTTAATCGATCCACTATAACCCAAATAGAATTAAATCTTCAGACTGACGTCGGTAACCCAACTACAAAGTCCATGGCAATATTCTCCCATTTCCACTCTGGGATGGGGAGTGGCTTAAGTATTCTTGATGTCCTCTGTTGCTCTGTCTTCACCTGCTAATAAGTGAGGCATTCAGACACAAATCTGCGGATGTCTCGCTTCATGCCTGGCCACCAATACAAAATCTGCAAGTCTTTGTACATCTTGGTACCTCCTGGGTGAATGGAATACGGAGATGCTTGTGCCTGTAGAACCCGATCGGATTACGTATAAGCCATGCAGAATTTCTATTGTTTAATTTAAATATGAAGATTTAAATCATGATTATTTATTTTAAAGGTCACGATTATTTATTTTATAGGTAGAGGTTAGTATTATCTTTTCAGGATAAATACGCGAGGTCGGACCGGAGTTAGAGATTTGAGATAAGATTAATAATAAGAAAATATTCCTAAATTTAAATTAAGTCAAGGAATAAGTTAATTTATAGAAAAAGAATGTTTTAGGATTTATTTAATTAATTGGAGTCAAGTTAGTAAATAAATTCTATTAGGTTCAATATTTAATTAAAGTTTAAGAAAAAGGTGTAAACAATTGTAGATGAATTAATCTAGGTATAATATATTCGAGAAATTAAACACAACATTTAAAAACATTTAAATTTGGAGGTCAAGCATGCCATACAAAATTCTAAGCAAGATTCTAAACTAAATTAATTTGTTAATGCATTTAAAATATATAATGGAGGTTTAACATTTTAATCAAATAAAATGCAAGGATTAAATAAAAACCTATCATGCAAATGAGAAACAAATTCGGTCAAGCCTTAAACCATTTCTAATGTGATTAGTAACTCCCCATTCAAGTATGTATTCATCTCCCAATTTTAATGCATCAATTATAAGTAAATTCAAATGCAAAAGACACCTTAATTCTTCCTTAATCTGTCATGCTATCAAAGGGACGGAAACATGCAGAAAAGAATAAGAACAAGAATCGGTTAGCAAAGGAATAAGGAAAACAATTCAAACTCCATTCAAATTCTGCACTTGTAACTCTCAAGTAAATGCAATTCAATATCCATTTAACACCTCTTATAACACTCCTATTCAGTGTCTAGCAAACCCACCCTCTCACCATTCGAAAATAATCAGAGAAAACAGCATCTTAGTACCGAAACACAGCAGCTGAAACAAGAAAAGAATACCAACTCCGATCCCGCCGCTCGTATTCGTCGTTTTGATTTGTTTTCTTCAAAACAAATTCCAGGCATGTATATATTGCTTCTTTGCTCTTCAATCAAGCCCTATAAATATTTTTAAGCATTATATGTTGAGGATTCATGAGGTAAAAACGAAATTTTGACAGCAACAATACCAAAGTTTTTGCACAGATTTTTTTGGCTCATACTTGGTGACTCACGGTTTTGAATGGTTTGGTGCTTCAGGAGGTTGTCTCATTTTCCAGGCACACAAGGCTGCATTTAGAAATAAATTAGAATGTGTTAGGATGTTTTTGGTTCAATGGTTCAAGTCCATAAAAGCACAACAAAGAAGTTACAGCAACATTTCCATCATTTCCATGAGTTACAGTTTTATGTTCAAGTTTCTGTCATTGGGTGTTTAAGGTGGGGTTTCGAATCTTGGTTGTCTTAAGGACTGTAGCCAGGGTTAGAATCATTCTTTATCATGTCTAGGACGTGATCAAATCATCCTTTCAATATTTGGTTCACGGATCCACCAGATTTTTAAATAACTAAGTAAGGTGCTCATCGGTTTTAAATTTTGAATTTCGGTGTGGGTATGAGTTCGGTTTTTGGGTGTTGCTTGGATTGTGGGTGGCTCCTAGCCCATAGCCATAGTTCATACAACACTACATCATGTCTAGATCGAGCCATGGTCGATGAAATGGCCATTGGAACGACAAAAGATAATAAAACAATTCAATACATATCACTACACAGAAATTGAGTTCTCGGTTGAGATGTTTCAGTGTCTTAGGTAATGGCTTGGTTTATGGTTGGCTTTTAGCCCTTAGCCATGGTCCAAGCCATGCCTTAGGATGTTGGTAAGAGTCCTTGGGTGGTGGTTCAAGCCCATAGTCATAAAATTCAGGAATTTCACTACAAAAGATACAAACTGTCACTACTGAAATTTGACAGCAGCTATGGTTTGGGTTTTTGGGGTGGTATGAGTTCTTGGTTGGCTTTTAGCCCATGGCCTTGGACTGGACAGTACCTCAATGAGTTAGGAAGGTCATGTTTTTGCCGTTTGTGATTTGGTCGAGTTTAGAGGTCGTACGAGAATTTACGGCGAAAGGTGCCAAAATGACTCTCGAAAGAGCGTTTTATGTTTTTGGACTCCTTTCACCTATTTTCGTGTTTTACACTTATTATGCATATTTTTCAGTATGTTTGTGGTATTTTTATTCATGGTTAAACGTCGGTTTGATGTTGAGTTGGGTTGGTACGAAGCCATGGTTAAAAATCAAGTTGTTGGTCCGAATCGTCTTGTTTTTGGTTCTATAGTTAAGTTTTTTCAAGTTAAAATTTAATTCCTGTGTCACATATTAGAATTAAGTCGCAGCAAGCCTGGGAGCGATCCAACTCATCCGGTAAAAATAAGGTTATAATTATATTACGTGGATAAAAATATAAAATGTTTATTTTTGAGGTATATGCTATATGTCTTGTGGCCACCTTATGTTTATGGGTTTGGAAGTCGGTAGGAACAACCGAGGACCTCTCCACCCGGTGACCTACGACCGGTTTATGATTATGAATGGGTACGGACATCCAGTCCAAGGGCTGTGATTGATCTCTACCGCCCAGTATACTGTGGTTTAGTCTGATCAGGCGCTTACGCTATGTTATGGGCCACTTGCTTAGAAACATTATCTCTACCAGAAAATTATGATATGTTATGACAGAGCTCTAGTGAGCAAAGCTTTTACGTATAATTTTCAGATATGCACGTAGTTATAATTATTCATGATACGATTTTCACCGTACGCTTTACGATACCATATTTTTACGTTGCATGGGATTTTAATATATATATTTACATGTTATACACGATATATACATGTTGAGTCTTTAGACTCACTAGACTTGATTGTTGTAGGTATTGATGAGGTCGAGACTGCGGGCGGAGACCTGTGAACGATCTTGGGACAACAGTAGTAAACCCGAGGACCTCATGATTTAATTTATGCACCTTTTATTATTCAAACTCAGTTTTAATACGTTGGATTATTTTTAAATTGATGTTTACGTTTAATTGTTTTTAAATTGTTGGTTGAAAACAATATTTGCTTCCGCTGTTATTTTAAAGTTAAAATTATTTACATGTTTATTTTAATTAAATGAGACAAGATAATTATTTATTTATAATTTTTTTTTAATAATTCCGCAAAATTAGGAATACGAAATACGGGCCTTTACAGTTGGTATCAGAGCCTATGATCTTGTAAAGGGTTGAACTACTACTGCTCTCGAGAAGCTCATGAAGTCACGTCTTCGGTCTGTAAGTTTTACGATTATGCATCTATTTTAAAGCTTAGAATATTTTTACATCATGGTTGCATGAAAGATTTTAGGTCAAGATTACGATTATGGATTATTTATTTAAATTTAAAGAAATAGTGGAATTATGCATGTTGGTTACGTTTGGGTTATAATTATGGAACAGCATGCCTCCTAGACGCCGTGTTGGACGCCCGAGAGGTGATGATGAGCGCCGTCATGAGGGCGATGGGGATCAGAGACAAGGGGAGAACGAGGAGAGAGATTTGCCACCACCCCCTCCACCAGACATGAATTCCCAGATGCTAGCTGGGATGACTCAGTTCTTCGCACAGTTTGCGGGGAACAATGCAGTGGGAGCCAGACAGCCGGGACCGGAGGCTATCTATGAGCAGTTTATGAAGATGCGACCAAAGGAGTTCTTAGGGACGTCCGATCCTATGGCTGTCGAGGGATGGATTAAGTCCCTTGACGTTATTGACGAATTTATGGGGCTGGAAGATGGAGATATGGTTCGATGTACGACATATCTGTTCGGAGGGGACGCTCGCCTATGGTGGGAAGGGGCATCAGTGGCTTTGGATTTGACTACTTTGACTTGGGCACGCTTCACTGAGGTATTCTACTCCAAATACTTTACTGAAGAGGTGCGTTCTAGATTGACTACGGAGTTCATGACCCTGAGGCAGGGGGACTTGACAGTTACGGAGTTCATCCGTAAGTTCGAGAGGGGATGTCATTTTGTACCCCTGATTACTAATGATGTTGACGCCAAATTGAGGCATTTTCTGAATGGTCTACGGCCGATCTTACGCCGTGATGTTAGGGTGGCTGGCCCTACTACTTATGATGTGGCTGTTTCCAGAGCTCTAGCGGCAGAGCAAGACCAGAATGATATTGAGCGCGATCGCCTTGGGAAACGACCATTTCAAGCACCACACCGTCCTACTCAGTCACAGCTTCAGAATAAGAGACATTTCCACGGTCTACCCAGGAACATACGGCCGCAACAGCAATAGCAGGGACGAGCAGTCCCAAGGACAGTGGAGTATCCAGTCTGTGTCAGGTGCTCACGTCGTCATGCTGGGCCATGTATGTATGGTTCGGGAAAGTGTTACAAATGTGGTAATACTGACCACATATTGAAGAATTGCCCACAGAAGAATCTGCCTACCCAGGGCAGAGTTTTTGCTCTCCATGCTGCGGAGACTAACCCGGAGACGATGCTCATGACAGGTATCATAAATCCTTAAGTTGTAATTCAAGTTTAATGTTTTGGATTAATATTTTTGAACTTAGAATCTATGATAGTATTGCATGCTCTAATCAGTGTTATTTACGAGAATTTAAGTTAGAAGAACTTTGACCTTTGCATGTCTATAAGCATAGTTCTTGTAAATCTATTGGGTTTAGCATAATATTCCCATCTTTCAGGGAGAATATTTATAGCCGGTTCAGCTACGAAAGCCTTGATAGATTCAGGGGCTACCCATTCGTTCATTTCAGAAACTTTTGCAAATTCTCTCAAGATCAAATACATTGGGCTCGACATAGCGCATTCAGTAGCATTGCCTTCTGGAGAGGAGATGACAGCTACTAATTTGATCCGAGATATAGACCTTGAACTTCATGGTAACCTTGTGTATGCGGATCTGATCGTTCTGCCGATGCCAGAATTTGATATCATTCTAGGGATGGACTGGCTACTGAGGAACCGAGTTTTGATTGACTTCCAGCAGAGATCAGTTCTCGTCCGACCGCCTGGGATGGAACAATTCTTATTCGAGCCGGACAGGTATTTTAATTTACCGCGCATGATATCTTGTGTCCAGGCTAGGAAGCTCATTCGTAGAGGGTGCCGAGCATTTTTAGCTACTCTTGTATCCGTTCCCGAGACGCCCAAACAGTCAGCATCCGATGTTCCAATTGTCCGGGATTTTCTAGACGTTTTTCCTGATGACGTCTCTGGATTACCACCTGTGCGAGACGTGGAATTTTCTATTGAGCTCATGCCTGGTACGGCACCGATCTCAAAAGCGCCGTACAGATTAGCACCGTCGGAGATGGCAGAACTCAAGAAACAGATTCAGGAACTTCTTGACAAAGAGTTCATTCGCCCGAGCTTTTGGCCATGGGGCGTACCGGTATTGTTTGTGAAGAAAAAGGATGGTTCTATGAGGCTCTGCATTGATTACCGGGAGTTGAACAACGTTACAGTGAAGAACAAATACCCACTCCCGAGGATAGAGAATTTGTTTGATCAATTGGAGGGAGCTTCGGTATTCTCCAAGATTGATTTGCGTTCTGGTTATCATCAGCTGAGAGTGAAAGACGCCGACGTTCTCAAGACTGCTTTCAGGACTCGTTATGGCCACTTCGAGTTTCTTATGATGCCGTTCGGTTTGACGAATGCGCCCGCAATCTTCATGGATCTCATGAATCGCATATTCCAGCTGTATCTTGATCAGTTCGTGATAGTATTCATAGATGATTTTTTCATCTACTCAAAGAATCAAGAGGATCATAGCAGACATCTGACCACAGTACTGTAGACTTTACAAAAGCACAAACTATTCGCGAAGTTCAGCAAATGCGAGTTCTGGTTAGAGAAAGTGGCGTTCTTAGGCCACGTCATTTCTAGCAGTGGGATCGAGGTAGACCCGGCAAAATTTGCAGCAGTCAGAGATTGGGTTGTGCCTCAAAATGCATCAGAGATCCGTAGTTTCCTTGGACTAGCAGGATACTATCGGAAGTTTATTCGAGGATTCTCCTCCATCGCAGTTCCACTCACATCATTGACGAAGAAGAATGTTAAGTATGCGTGGAGCGAGGAATGTCAGAAGAGCTTCGATACATTGAAGCAAGCTCTTATTTCGGCATCGGTATTGGCCATGCCTTCATGACCCGGGGATTTTGTTCTATACACCGATGCTTCGAAACTCGGGTTAGGCGCAGTATTGATGCAACATGGGAAGGTGATAGCATATGCTTCTCGTCAGTTGAAGACTCATGAGAAGAATTATCCTACCCATGATCTAGAGTTGGCAGCCGTAGTATTTGCATTGAAGATTTGGAGGCATTATTTGTATGGAGAGAAGTGTCAGATTTTCACCGACCACAAAAGTCTCAAATACTTCTTTACACAGAAAGAGTTGAATATGCGGCAGAGGCGTTGGTTGGAGCTAGTAAAGGACTACGACTGTGACATTAGCTATCATCCTGGCAAAGCTAATGTAGTTGCAGACGCGTTGAGCAGGAAAGTCGTAGGGATGGCTCATTTGGTGGTTTCGAGACCTCTTCAGTTTGAGATGCAGAGGTTTGATTTAGAGACATATCCTCGAGGTAGAGTTCCTCATTTATCTACTTTGACGATCCAGTCTTCTCTCTTAGACCGTATACGCAGTGGGCAGTTAGCAGATGAGCAATTGGATAAGTGGAGACAGAGAGATGAAGCCAATGGCAGTATCTTGTACACAGTTAGATATGGTATTGTCAGGTATCGAGACAGAATGTGGGTTCCGAACAGCGATTCTATTCGAGAGGATATCTTATCTGAGGCCCATATGTCGTCGTACTCTATTCATCCTGGGAGTACGAAGATGTACAAAGACTTGCAGTTATTATATTGGTGGCCAGGGATGAAGAGGGATATCATACGATTTGTATCCGAGTGTCTGACATGTCAACTAGTGAAAGCGGAACATCAGAGACCAGCGGGTATGCTCAAGCCTCTGCCTATTCCCGAGTGGAAGTGGGAGAATGTCACCATGGATGTGGGGACCCGGGCTCTAATTCTTTTTCTTGGGATTAAATGGATCGTTATTCTAAAATGTGGGTCAAATTTTTCGCTTTTACATTTAATCAAATGTAATTAAACAAGCATAAGTTCTTTATTAAATTTTCAACATACAAACACAATACATGTCTTATTCTGTATGTCCTCAACTAACCAGTATTAAAAGACAGTACATAATAAAAGACAACTACTGGTCCATCTGCTACGCCCGTGATCTCCACGCTAACACGATCATCTCTGTCTCGACCCAGATCCTGCCCCACCTGTTGTTATGCACACATACAGACATAACAACAGCCGGAAAACCGGTGAGAACAAATCCCAGTATAAACATGTATACATGCATTAAAACAATCTAAAACATGAAACATGCTAATATGAATGTCATTCTTATATAATCATGCAATGCGAGTCTAATCATGCCTAGACGCGACTCGACTAGAACTCTAGGGATCCCGTTGTGAATAAGACGTCACTGGCTGTCACCTACCCTACCAATCGAGGTGCTGTACGTCTTATTCCTAGACTTCGGCCTGATCTGTATCCACGTCTACAAAGGGGCGGTGATCTTCCCCTAAGCTGAGATATCGCCGAACATCTAGAAGTCTGCCTGATCTCCAGACTGTCCTATCTTAATGCATGAATACAAAATCTGTAACCAAGCATAATCATTCTAATGCAATGCCACATGATCTGTAAACAAAGCATAGTAAGATTTGTATACAAGTTCTATAAACAAATCTATAAACAATCATAATCATATCTAGATATAAACAATAAAATAAGTATGTGATTTTGGTTGGGAAACTCAAATGTGAGCTCATTTGAGTCGTGATTCCCCAAACAAAACATGTACTATACCTTTCGTCGCACAGTTGCTGTCACGGTTGACAATACGAATCTGAAATGGAAATGTTGATACAAAATCTATCAATCTCTTATCTAATCAACACATATCCAAGTCACTACGTGATCTCGATACAATTTGACGGCATAACGACGTATATTCTTAATACCGGTCAATCCAAATCTCAACAGATAACAACATATACCATCCTCAACTCATAACCATTACAATATCAATCTAAAACACAATAATTCTGCCCCAACTATTCATCAAACATACTGAAATTCATAGGAATTGCATATGATATCATTTCTTCGTTCCGTTTACGATTATAAACTCATAATCTTCACTAGAATAACCAAATACAATCATAATAGCATTTCCCTTACATGAAATTCTTGAAACATGATAGAACTGAACAAAACTTACATCACTTTGTAGCTTTCAAAGCAAGGAACACAATTCTTAACTCGGATTATGATTTGGATGGCTAAATCGTGAGATATCTAAATTCAAGAGCAAGAACTCTCCTTCTTCCTTAAGTTTCCCTTTTCTCTCCTTCTCTCGGCTGTGTCATCTGAGCAAGAAGGAAATGAAGCCAGCTCTATATATATTTTGCATGATTTATAACACATGGCTTCGTCTTTTCGTAACACGCAGCACCGCGGGTGCGGTCACACTAGGAGCGCGGGTGCGCCATGGCTTTGGCAGAACTTTTAATTTTTCACAAGTGATGACCGCGGGTGCGGTCATGTAAATACCACGGGTGCGTTGTGGCTACGGGAATTCACTCATTATCTGCCCATTGCACCGCGGGTGCGGTGCTTGCCAGACCGCGGGTGCGGTCTTGCACAGCTAAACTTTCATATTTTATCGCATCGTTTTGCCCCGTCTATTCTTGTGTTTCGTATTCAACGATCTACAAGAATCTTAGGCATTACATTTCTCCCCCTCTAAGAAATGATTTCGTCCTCGAAATCGCATGTCATTCTATCAATGCAAGTATAAAAGTAATCACATCAAAACTAAACAAATACTTACATTATTGAAATAACTCGGGATGTTTTTGTCTCATATCTGCCTCTGTTTCCCAAGTCGCTTCTTCGATGCCATGACGACTCCATTGGACTTTCACTAATGGAATAGTCTTCGTTCTGAGTTGCTTATCTTTCCGATCAAGAATCTGTATCGGTTGTTCCACATGCTCAAAGTTTGATCAAGTTCAGCTTCGTCAGGTTGAATGACATGAGAAACATCTGGCATATATCTTCGCAACATTGATACATGAAACACGTCATGTATTCCGGATAGAGAAGGAGGAAGAGCAAGTCTATAAGCTCGATCGCCAATCTTTTCAAGAATTTCGTAAGGACCGACGTATCTAGGAGACAGCTTCCCTCGTTTGCCAAATCTTACAACGCCTCTAAAAGGAGAAATCTTCAAGAATACTCTCGAATACCAACGGTCTACGTCTGACATTGGCGTATTTCGCTTGTCTATCCTGTGCTGTCTTCATTCTTTTCTGAATAACTTTCACCTTCTCTGTCATGTCACGAATCATGTCTGGCCCTAGTTCTGGTACTTCTGAGATATCATCCCAATATAGCGGAGATCTGCACTTCTTGCCATACAAAGCTTCAAACGGTGCCATCTCGATACTCGTCTGATAGCTATTATTGTAAGAAAATTCGCAAAGAGGTAGGGAATCTTGCCAACTAATGCCAAAATCTAGCACAACGGCTCTCAACATATCCTCTAAAGTCTGGATAGTCCGCTCTGACTGTCCGTCTGTCTGAGGGTGATAAGCAGTACTCAGGTGT
Organism: Primulina eburnea; assembly: GCF_022965805.1. Taxonomy (NCBI): domain Eukaryota; kingdom Viridiplantae; phylum Streptophyta; class Magnoliopsida; order Lamiales; family Gesneriaceae; genus Primulina; species Primulina eburnea. The sequence continues at coordinate 13,123,924 of NC_133117.1, forward strand.
AATGTCGTACCTAAGGCCTGCTGTAAACTGTGCCAAAAGTGAGAAGTGAATCGTGGATCACGATCTGATACGATAGACTTCGGCACTCCATGCAATCTGACTACCTCTCGAATATATATCTCCGCCATTTGATCTTGTCTATACGTCATTCTATACGGAATGAAACAAGCCGATTTGGTCAATCTATCAATAATAACCCAAATCGCATCGCAACCCTTGGATGATCGAGGTAACTTCGTCACAAAATCCATGGAAATGTGATCCCATTTCCATTCTGGAATGGCTAAACTCTGAAGTAACCCTCCGGGCTTCTTCCTTTCAGCTTTTACCTGTTGGCAGTTCAAACACTTAGACACGAATTCTGCAATATCTGACTTCATCTGTTTCCACCAGAACTGTGTCTTCAAGTCATTGTACATCTTCCTGCCACCAGGATGAATACTGAACCGACTACAATGTGCCTTTGACAGAATCTGCTGTTTCAACTCGGCAACATCTGGTACAACAAGAAGGTTATTCACGTACAGCACATGATCATGTACCTGATATTCTGACATATGCCCTGATCTGACCATTTGAATCGATCTTTGTACGTTCTGATCTCTTCTCTGTGCTTCTTTGATCCTCATGATCAAATCTGGCTCAACTTGAATAGCAGCAAGTCGTAGTGGCCTCCTATCTGTATCAAATGCTAATCCAGAGAGACAGCAATTTTCAACGAGTTTTGTAACACCTATCGTCGATAAGGATAGAGAACAAACCTTTCGACTCAAGGCGTCTGCTGCTGCATTTGACCTTCCTGGATAATATTTGATTTCGCAGTCAAAATCTTTTAGTAGATCAAGCCACCTACGCTGCCTCATGTTCAGTTCTGATTGAGAAAAGAGGTACTTCAGGCTCTTGTGATCAGAGTAAATCTCAAATTTCTCGCCGTAGAGATAGTGACGCCAGATCTTTAATGCAAATACGATAGCCGCCAATTCAAGATCGTGAATGGGGTATCGAACTTCATGTGGCTTCAATTGTCTCGAGGCGTATGCGATCACATGGCCTCGCTGCATAAGCACACATCCCAAACCTCTGTGAGAAGCATCGCAATATACAACGAAATCACCCGTACCTGAAGGTATCGTCAGTACTGGAGCACTGGTCAACCTTTTCTTCAGTTCTAGGAAGCTAGACTCGCACTCCTCTGACCAAACGAATGGCATATTCTTTTGTGTCAATTGAGTTATTGGCTTTGCAATACTGGAGAAATCTTGAATAAATCTTCGGTAGTATCCTGCCAGACCCATGAAACTGCGTATTTCCGGTACCGAAGTCGGTCTTGGCCAATTGATCACAGCTTCCACTTTACTCGGATCAACAGAAATACCATCTCCAGAAATGATATGCCCCAAGAATACAACTCGATTCAGCCAAAACTCACACTTTGACAATTTTGCATACAATCTCTCATTTCTTAGTGTCTGCAACACAATTCTGAGATGATCTGCATGCTCATTCCTGTTCTTAGAATACACCAGAATATCATCTATGAAAACGATCACAAAATCATCTAAATACCTCTGAAACACTTGATTCATCAAGCCCATAAATACCGCAGGAGCATTGGTTAAACCAAAAGGCATGACAATAAATTCGTAATGTCCATACCTGGTTCGAAATGCTGTCTTCGGTATATCTACATCTCGAACTCTGAGCTGATGATACCCAGAACGTAAATCAATCTTAGAATAGACAGAGGATCCCTGCAACTGATCAAATAGATCGTCAATTCTAGGCAATGGATATTTATTCTTGATCGTTGCCTTATTCAGTTGCCGGTAGTCTATACACAATCGCATCGAACCGTCTTTCTTTCGCACAAACAGCACCGGAGCGCCCCAAGGAGATACACTAGGTCTGATATATCCCTTGGCCAAAAGATCTTCCAACTGTGCTTTCAATTCTTTTAGTTCGATGGGTGCCATCCTATATGGAGCTCTCGAAATAGGGACGGTACCTGGTACAAGATCAATACTAAAATCTACCTCTCGCACCGGAGGTAATCCTGGGATCTCATGTGGAAAAATATCTGCAAATTCCCGTACTACTGGCAAATCCGCCAATGCCGGGCTCGACTTCTGCATATCTACAGCATAAATAAAGAAACCATCTGCTCCTCTTTGTAACAATCTGTTCATAGTAAGAGCCGAAATCAAGGGAATCCGAGATCTGGAACCCTTCCCGTAGAATTTCCACTCGTCTGTCATCTCGGGTCTGAATCTGACAATCTTATGGAAACAATCTACAGTGGCTCTGTACTTCGTTAGCATGTCAATACCGACTATACAATCAAAATCAGCTAGACCCAATACTATACAATCTAGGTCAATCTCATGCCCCTCAAACTGTAGAATGCAATGTTTAACCGTAGTTACAGATATCAATCCACTTCCCAAAGGCGAATTAATAGATACAACCTCTAACAAAGACTCAACAGGCAATGAATGCAACAATGCAAATCGCTCCGAAATGAATGCATGCGATGCACCTGTATCTATCAAGATATAAGTAGGATAACCATAAAGAAAGCAGTTACCTGCTATAACATCATCTGTTGCATCTTGTGCTTGCTCTTCTGTCAATGCAAACACTTGAGCCTGTTGCCTCGGAGGTTGACTCACTGTCTGACTACCACGAGCTCTGGGTTGAGTCGGTGCTGGTGGAGGCTGAAAAGAGTGAACTGATGATGCCTGCCGCTCAAACTGAGGTACTGGCCCGGATGCTCGTCCACTCTGGGCTGGCTGTACACTCCTCTGTGGGCAGACTTTGGCAAAATGCCCCGGTTGCCTACAAAGGTTACATCGGCCTGTAACTCCTTGGCATTGTTCAGTCGCATGCCTACCTCCACAAGAATTGCAGTAGACACCTGAAGTCCTTGAACTTTGATCAAAACCAGTCTGTCTTGATCCGCTGGAGCTGGACGAACTGCTCCCAGGTCGCTTAAACGGTTTCCCCTTCGCCTTCAGCTGTTCCTTTCTGCCACTGCTACTACCGCCACTATCAAATCTTGGAGGAGGAGATTGCATTGAAGGTTGTGGTGGTCTTGGCGCAGGAGCAACATATGGAGCACTCCGCTGTCTTATCAACCAGGCTTCCGCTCCTTTGGCCCGATTTAAGGCATCTGCGAAATTATTCGGTCTCCCCGTGTTTACCAACGTAAAGATGTCTGGATTTAAGCCATTGATAAATTGATCCGCCATGGCCTCGTCATTCCCTGCAACGTGAGGTGCAAAACGAAGTAAAGACGAAAATTTAGCAACATACTCTTCAATATTCAGTTGCCCTTGCCTCAAGTTTGCAAATTCAGCGCCTTTATCTTTACGGTAGGATACAGGAAAGAAACGCAGATAGAACTCCGTCTTGAACACTTTCCATGTAATTTTTGTACCACGTTGCTCTAGTGCTCTTGTAAGGCCCGAGATGTTATCAATTTTATGAGATCCTGAAAAGAAAATATTATCGATGGCATTTTTGTAAATAAGTGGAAAAATACTTGAATTAAATTTGATGGCAATTTGGTAATTAAGTGGAAGAATAGTTGAATTAAATTTGATGGCACTTTCGTAATTATTGAGGGACCAAATTGCAAATAGTGGAAAGTTGAGGGACTAAAGTGCAAATAGGGAAAGTTGAGTGGGACACTTGTCATGCAATTGATATATAAAGGTTACAAATCTTCTTCATTCCTACGTCCAAAGCAAAGAAACGTGATTTCCATTTTCCAAATTCCTCAAGCTTCATTTTGCCTTAAAAATTTGATTGTTCAAGATCCGGCTATCAGAATTTAAATCTGAACGCAGTATCGAGCTCCTCTCGACTTGAGCTACACAAGGACGTAAGTATTGTTACGTTTTGAGATGTTTTGAAAATATGATGTTGTCAGAATTGAATATGATTCAGATATGGTGTTTCTATTACCGTAGACATTGTATAATCGAAGACAGATTGAAGAAGAGACTGTTTATACAATTGTTATGATTTTCAGAAGATATTAATTGAGATGGAACTCGAGAATTTGATTGTTCTTGATTCAAGAATAGAGAAATAATTATGTTTACGTATTCTGGATAAATTATTCAGTATATATGTGAAGTCAGATCGAAGAAATAATACCGTATATCTGTGTGATGAATTTCAGTGTTTCTTGAATTGAATTTGATAGATAGTGATATGCTGAAATTAGAAGAATAATAATATGGTATTGATTACGAGTTCCGATATGATATTTGTGATGTTCAGACTGACGGGGTTATTCAGATTGTATTATTATACCGTCGAAACATCAGTTGAATTAGATTAATCAGATTTCGATATGATTCAGATTGTATTGTGATAGCGATGACGGGAATTTAATTGTATCTTATTCAGATATTGATCAGATATGTACTGAGTTGAGTATTGATTAGAACAGATTGTATTTTGAGTTATTCATTGATACAGAGTATTCGATATTGTCATTTCAGATTCGGGATGGACAGAGTTGAATACAGGTCATCGTCTTCGTCGGACCGGGACGACAAAGGTATAATTCATGTATATTCGGGAAGCATAACTCAAATTAGATTAATTTGAGTTTCTCAATAAAATCACATACTAGTTTATTGTTTATATTGTTACCTGATTATGCTTTGATTATAGAATTGTATTCAAGCAGGTAAGATAATTGTGATATTCAGTTATGAATATGATTATGCTTTGTTTACAGATTGTTATTCATTGCATTTAAGATAGGAAAGTCTTGACAGCCATTGTCAGACTTCTAGACGTTCGGTGTATCTCAACTTAGGAGTAGCCATTACTCCTATTGCCAGCCGTCGATACAGCTCGGACCGAAGTCTAGGAATAAGGCGTACAGTCGCCCCGAGTGGTTGGGTAGGTGACAGCCAGTGACGTCTTATTCACCCCGGGATCCCTAGAGTTATAGTTGAGTCAAGTCTAGACATGATTTGATTAGAACAGCATGCGTAGATGAATTGGTTTCATAGACTATGGAACCTATTGTTATTACTTTCAGTCATGACAGCATGTTTCATGATTTAGACTATTTACATGCATGTTTATCTGATTTGAATTGCATGTTTAGTTAGATTTAGAATTCATAGATGATGAAATCTATTACTATTGTCTTTGCTTTTATTCATGACAGCATGTTCCATGAATCATTATTTGTATATGCATATTTACCATGTCTTATACTGGGATTTATTCTCACCGGAGTTATCCGGCTGTTGTCTTGTTTTGTATGTGTGCATGACAATAGGTGGGGCTGGATCAGGGTCGAGATGACGATGAGAGAAGACGAGTTAGCGTGGTGATTCTGGACTTGTAGCAGACTTGGTTTATTACTTGAATTTAGTAATTGAACCTTAGACTTAGGTTGTACAGTATTGTACTTTTCTACTGAACTGTAGTTTTTATACAGAGATGTATATTGTTTAGATTCTATTACCTTCCGCAGTTACATTTTAAAAAGAAAAATTTTTAGACCCTGTTTATCAGAACTGATAATTAAATCCCAATAATGAGTAAAAAGATGATTAGCGTCCGGGTCCCCACAACAGGTGGTATCAGAGCGATAGATCCTTTGGATTGAGATAGTCAGAGTTGATAGATCTTTTAGACTGACTTAGATTAAGATAGAAGAGAATGAGCGGGGTAGATGAATTTTCTTTCCTTGCATGTCTGTGCTAGCATGAGATTGATTTTCATGTTGATTGACATTGTGATGCTAGCATGAGACTATATGTTACTGCTTTAAGATACATGCTTACCTGATTATATGATTTGAATTGGTATTATGTATTCTTAAATATGAATCAGATCGGATTCATGATCAGCAGTAAGATGATCATGATCAGAAAAGATTGGCACAGATTTGTATTATTGGGTTACTAATGTTTGTGGTAATCAGATGTACTTCCCAGAAGGATTTTGGAAACAGGCAGTACTTCGTATGAGCAGCCATATATACCAGAACCGCAGATAGATGTGTCAGCGACTCCGATGGAAACCAAGTTGGCAGAATTTCAGTTATTACAGCCGCCGATTCTGAGTGGTATTGAGACATTTGAAGAATGTCAGAACTGGTTGGATGATATGGAGATACTGTTAGGGTTACTTGATTGTACAGATCAGCAAAGGGTTAAATTGGTAAGTTATCAGTTACGAGAGGCTGCTAGGAATTGGTGGATTACGATCAAAAGTATATTAGAACTACGGGGTACGGTGATCACGTGGGAAGTTTTTACAACTGAATTTTATCAAAGATTTTTCCCTGTATCATATAGAGAGGACAGAAGTGCAGAATTCACAAACCTAAGACAGAGACGGATGAGTATTGATGAGTATTTGGCACAGTTCTTCACCTTGTTACGTTTTGCCCCTCTTATGGCTAGAAATGATCACGCTATATCTAGTCAGTTCATTCAGGGATTAAATCCAGAAATACGTACATTGGTGAATGTGAAGCAATCGATTAGTTTTTCTGATACCTTGAACAGGGCCAAAAGAGCAGAAACGGTTCTAATAGGACAACAGAGAACATCGGATGATCTTCCAACCCCAAATCCACAGCAACTGACTTCTAGAGTTGAGATTGGCAGTAGCAGTGATAAAAAGAGAGAACCCTTAAAGATTCAAAGGAAACAGTTCAATAAGTTAGGAAGTGATTCCTCTAGTTCTAGCAGCCCTAGTCCGAGCTATACTGGAGTGTATTGCAGGACTTGTGGAGGGCGACACTCCACAGAACAATGTCAGGGAGTGCTTGGTAAGTGCAATATCTGTAAGCAGACGGTACACTTTGCTAAAGTTTGTCCTCAGAGACATTTTCGAAGATCTTAAAGAGCAAAGTCATTGGTGGTAATGACTGAAGAACAAACCCAGAATTCACAACATGTACTATTTTTGTATGATTACATTGCATATGTATTGATATGTACTAATGCATTATCTATGAGTATCTGTGAATGAGTAGCATGGAGATATGCTATATCTGTTGGGTTTGTTAGTACCGTAGTATTGATTCCTTGGTTGTTGAGGAATATGTAGATATCAGAGATCTTTGTGATATGTTATATACTACAGTAAGATGAACCCGGGATTGGATTAGATTATGATGTACTTGTGTTATATGATTTTGATTGCATTATTGACATGTAATGCTAAACAAGTACAGAGATATTGTAGAAATTGTTCCAGAAATGGTAAGATTCAGACCAGATCTGGCTGATAAACGGAGATTTTCCGGTAAGGATTCTAGATTCAGAATTCCTGTGATAGATGCATTGTTGATGACTCGATTAATACAGAAAGGAACCGATGGTATCCTTATGTATTCAGTAAACCTACTGAAATCGAGTTTAGCAACTACAGATTTGATAGTTACGTAAGGATTGATTGATAATTGCCTAGATAAGATTTCAGATGTGTTTGATATCAGAAAGGTAGATTTCAGAATTGAATCGATACCAGGTAATGGTTATACCTTAGAATTCAGTACAGAAGGATATTGAAGATTAATAGAAGGGTACAGATTGCTAACTCTTATGTTCGGAGATATTCTGATGATTTTATGCTTGTTATATCTATGATATTTGATATGTTAACAACATCTGATTGGTTGAAATGAATATTTGAAGACTTTATTGAATATTCAGAGAATGGTGATTATTGTATACAGACATGGGTCAGGTATGAATCATAATTGAAACAGATTGTATTCAGCATATGTAATATCTGCAGTGTGTATACCGATTATTTACACAGTTGAGACAGAAATCAGCGACTGTAAACGACACAGATATAAGATATATCAGAATTAACAGAAATGTCAGAAAGTCAGAATTGCTGAGTTTTGCAGATTTTCTTATTCTCTTATTATGTTATATCTACTTGCGTATTGTTATGGTTCTAAATCAGTATTTGAGACATCTTATATTGTTTGGGAGCAAATTCCATTTGCAGATGAGATATGGCAGATGATTTGGGCACTGTGAAGATTGATCAGTAGTCAGAATTATCAGTATTGCCAGAAATCGCTGTTTTATGAGTTTTCTTAAACTCACTAGATCTGTATAGGTTGTTTTTATTTCGAATCTGATGGATAGTACTGGGGTTTGCATGTATGTTTGATACAGAATATTGTAAACAGTTGAGAGTTGCAACAGTTCAGAAATGTGATATCAGAATGTTTCAGAATTATATAACAGAATTTGATATCTGTAGTCAGAGCCGAATACCAGGTAGGTATTTCTTCTTTATTTCATATTATTAACTGATTGTTTATACAGAATAGTTCGAATCTGAAAGCACAGATAGTGTCAGAAATGCACAGTAGTGGGTTCAATTTTCATTCTGATGATTGTGAATGTATGATATTCGAACAGATAGTTGTAATATAGACAGAGTATATCAGTTATGGCAGAATTTGTACGGAAATGTTGGCAGAAATCATACTGATAAGTCTGAATCGCTAACAGAAAAAGACAAAAAGATAGAAATCAGAAGATTATTACAGATTTTGTATATTTTTAAATAGAAATGGGAGTACATTTCTATGGCTTTTGTAATGAAATTACCTGCCATTTTCTTTAGATTGAGATATGATATGATTATGTTTGACAGATTTCTCAATCTATATCTATCGGTTTGTACCAGATTACGTACAAACAGAACTAAATGACATAGATCGATGTCAAAGAAATGTTCAGATAGAACAGAACATTTAAGTAAATTATATCAGATTGTGATTTTGATTGAGTTTGTATTTGTGATAGAAGATATCATGAACTCTCTTGTACAGATTATTACAGACTGACAGGTAGTCAGAGTGTATTACCAGATATTGACAGATATTTGTAGAGCTTTAGTGCTGGATGTTAGCACTAGTTATCCAGATAGTTCAACATGAATAGATTTAAGACACCAACGTCGGATGATGACGATTGGTATTTAAAGATAAAGACTGAATATGTCCTGGATTGGGATAATCAAATATGATAATAACTTACAGGTTGGTATATACGGATGTTGTATAGCCAGTATTACGAGGTTGATTTTGTCAGAGTTATTGTGAAAGCTAGAATCTGATATGAGATTAAGATTTCAGAATGATTTCATTGAGATGAGGTTTCTGATTAACTTCTATTATACGTTTTGTTTGGATATCTGAGTTGAATTACTGAGATTTCGAGGACGAAATCATGTCTCAGAGGGGGAGAATTGTAAGGCCCGAGATGTTATCAATTTTATGAGATCCTGAAAAGAAAATATTATCGATGGCATTTTTGTAAATAAGTGGAAAAATACTTGAATTAAATTTGATGGCAATTTGGTAATTAAGTGGAAGAATAGTTGAATTAAATTTGATGGCACTTTCGTAATTATTGAGGGACCAAATTGCAAATAGTGGAAAGTTGAGGGACTAAAGTGCAAATAGGGAAAGTTGAGTGGGACACTTGTCATGCAATTGATATATAAAGGTTACAAATCTTCTTCATTCCTACGTCCAAAGCAAAGAAACGTGATTTCCATTTTCCAAATTCCTCAAGCTTCATTTTGCCTTAAAAATTTGATTGTTCAAGATCCGGCTATCAGAATTTAAATCTGAACGCAGTATCGAGCTCCTCTCGACTTGAGCTACACAAGGACGTAAGTATTGTTACGTTTTGAGATGTTTTGAAAATATGATGTTGTCAGAATTGAATATGATTCAGATATGGTGTTTCTATTACCGTAGACATTGTATAATCGAAGACAGATTGAAGAAGAGACTGTTTATACAATTGTTATGATTTTCAGAAGATATTAATTGAGATGGAACTCGAGAATTTGATTGTTCTTGATTCAAGAATAGAGAAATAATTATGTTTACGTATTCTGGATAAATTATTCAGTATATATGTGAAGTCAGATCGAAGAAATAATACCGTATATCTGTGTGATGAATTTCAGTGTTTCTTGAATTGAATTTGATAGATAGTGATATGCTAAAATTAGAAGAATAATAATATGGTATTGATTACGAGTTCCGATATGATATTTGTGATGTTCAGACTGACGGGGTTATTCAGATTGTATTATTATACCGTCGAAACATCAGTTGAATTAGATTAATAAGATTTCGATATGATTCAGATTGTATTGTGATAGCGATGACGGGAATTGAATTGTATCTTATTCAGATATTGATCAGATATGTACTGAGTTGAGTATTGATTAGAACAGATTGTATTTTGAGTTATTCATTGATACAGAGTATTCGATATTGTCATTTCAGATTCGGGATGGACAGAGTTGAATACAGGTCATCGTCTTCGTCAGACCGGGACGACAAAGGTATAATTCATGTGATATTCGGGAAGCATAACTCAAATTAGATTAATTTGAGTTTCTCAATAAAATCACATACTAGATTATTGTTTATATTGTTACCTGATTATGCTTTGATTATAGAATTGTATTCAAGCAGGTAAGATAATTGTGATATTCAGTTATGAATATGATTATGCTTTGTTTACAGATTGTTATTCATTGCATTTAAGATAGGAAAGTCTTGACAGCCATTGTCAGACTTCTAGACGTTCGGTGTATCTCAACTTAGGAGTAGCCATTACTCCTATTGCCAGCCGTCGATACAGCTCGGACCGAAGTCTAGGAATAAGACGTACAGTCGCCCCGAGTGGTTGGGTAGGTGACAGCCAGTGACGTCTTATTCACCCCGGGATCCCTAGAGTTATAGTTGAGTCAAGTCTAGACATGATTTGATTAGAACAGCATGCGTAGATGAATTGGTTTCATAGACTATGGAACCTATTGTTATTACTTTCAGTCATGACAGCATGTTTCATGATTTAGACTATTTACATGCATGTTTATCTGATTTGAATTGCATGTTTAGTTAGATTAGAATTCATAGATGATGAAATCTATTACTATTGTCTTTGCTTTTATTCATGACAGCATGTTCCATGAATCATTATGTGTATATGCATGTTTACCATGTCTTATACTGGGATTTATTCTCACCGGAGTTATCCGGCTGTTGTCTTGTTTTGTATGTGTGCATGACAACAGGTGGGGCTGGATCAGGGTCGAGATGACGATGAGAGAAGACGAGTTAGAGTGGTGATTCCGGACTTGTAGCAGACTTGGTTTATTACTTGAATTTAGTAATTGAACCTTAGACTTAGGTTGTACAGTATTGTACTTTTCTACTGAACTGTAGTTTTTATACAGAGATGTATATTGTTTAGATTCCATTACCTTCCGCAGTTACATTTTAAAAAGAAAAATTTTTAGACCCTGTTTATCAGAACTGATAATTAAATCCCAATAATGAGTAAGAAGATGATTAGCGTCCGGGTCCCCACAGCTCTTCTCATGTTCAACCACCAGTTCTTGGCTATGTCCTGAAGTTGATGGCCAATAAGCTTTATTCTTTTCTCGTCACCATACTCCAAAGACTCGAATAACATTTCAATGTCCTCAAGCCAACTTTCGCACTCGATGGCATTCTCGGTACCTTTTAATGTGGGAGGTCGAAAGGATTGGAATCGCTTCAGCAATGTCTCCATAGGGGTCGCCGTAACATCCATAGGATCTCCGGATGTGCTCCCCTGTTCTGGTGCTATGGGTCGTAGAGGTACGGCTGCTCTTCTAGGAGGCATGTATCTAATAATCCAACTGATTAGTATACCAAATATACAACCGTCTCAGCCCTCCTCTAGTCAGTTACCTCTGATCTAGAATCGGTTCTGATTCCGTCAATCACAGGCTGAACGAAATCAAATAACAACAACATGTAATAAGGAAAGCAATAATCATGCTAGCACATCATAAGCAAGGGAGAAGACTCGATCTACCCCGCTCATTCTATCCTATCTTAGTCTAAAGGAACTATTGCTCTGATACCACCTGTTGTGGGGACCCGGGCTCTAATTCTTTTTCTTGGGATTAAATGGATCGTTATTCTAAAATGTGGGTCAAATTTTTCGCTTTTACATTTAATCAAATGTAATTAAACAAGCATAAGTTCTTTATTAAATTTTCAACATACAAACAAAATACATGTCTTATTCTGTATGTCCTCAACTAACCAGTATTAAAAGACAGTACATAATAAAAGACAACTACTGGTCCATCTGCTACGCCCGTGATCTCCACGCTAACACGATCATCTCTGTATCGACCCAGATCCTGCCCCACCTGTTGTTATGCACACATACAGACATAACAACAGCCGGAAAACCGGTGAGAACAAATCCCAGTATAAACATGTATACATGCATTAAAACAATCTAAAACATGAAACATGCTAATATGAATGTCATTCATATATAATCATGCAATGCGAGTCTAATCATGCCTAGACGCGACTCGACTAGAACTCTAGGGATCCCGTTGTGAATAAGACGTCACTGGCTGTCACCTACCCTACCAATCGAGGTGCTGTACGTCTTATTCCTAGACTTCGGCCTGATCTGTATCCACGTCTACAAAGGGGCGGTGATCTTCCCCTAAGCTGAGATATCGTCGAACATCTAGAAGTCTGCCTGATCTCCAGACTGTCCTATCTTAATGCATGAATACAAAATCTGTAACCAAGCATAATCATTCTAATGCAATGCCACATGATCTGTAAACAAAGCATAGTAAGATTTGTATACAAGTTCTATAAACAAATCTATAAACAATCATAATTATATCTAGATATAAACAATAAAATAAGTATGTGATTTTGGTTGGGAAACTCAAATGTGAGCTCATTTGAGTCGTGATTCCCCAAACAAAACATGTACTATACCTTTCGTCGCACAGTTGCTATCACGGTTGACAATACGAATCTGAAATGAAAATGTTGATACAAAATCTATCAATCTCTTATCTAATCAACACATATCCAAGTCACTACGTGATCTCGATACAATTTGACGGCATAACGACGTATATTCTTAATACCGGTCAATCCAAATCTCAACAGATAACAACATATACCATCCTCAACTCATAACCATTACAATATCAATCTAAAACACAATAATTCTGCCCCAACTATTCATCAAACATACTGAAATTCATAGGAATTGCATATGATATCATTTCTTCGTTCCGTTTACGATTATAAACTCATAATCTTCACTAGAACAACCAAATACAATCATAATAGCATTTCCCTTACATGAAATTCTTGAAACATGATAGAACTGAACAAAACTTACATCACTTTGTAGCTTTCAAAGCAAGGAACACAATTCTTAACTCGGATTATGATTTGGATGGCTAAATCGTGAGATATCTAAATTCAAGAGCAAGAACTCTCCTTCTTCCTTAAGTTTCCCTTTTCTCTCCTTCTCTCGGCTGTGTCATCTGAGCAAGAAGGAAATGAAGCCAGATCTATATATATTTTGCATGATTTATAACACATGGCTTCGTCTTTTCGTAACACGCAGCACCGCGGGTGCGGTCACACTAGGAGCGCGGGTGTGCCATGGCTTCGGCAGAACTTTTAATTTTTCACAAGTGATGACCGCGGGTGTGGTCATGTAAATACCGCGGGTGCGGTGTGGCTACGGGAATTCACTCATTTTCTGCCCATTGCACCGCGGGTGCGGTGCTTGCCAGACCGCGGGTGCGGTCTTGCACAGCTAAACCTTCATATTTTATCGCATCGTTTCGCCCCGTCTGTTCTTGTGTTTCGTATTCAACTATCTACAAGAATCTTAGGCATTACAATGGACTTCGTTGTCGGTTTGCCGAAGTCAGTTAGAGGGTCAAATGCTATATGGGTGATTGTTGATCGTTTTACAAAGTCAGCTCATTTCTTGCTTATTAAGACGACTTTCTCCATGATCCAGTATGCAGAGTTATATATCCGGGAGATCGTCAGACTTCATGGTATTCCCGTTTCTATAGTGTCTGACCGAGATCCTAGATTCACTTCCTCATTTTGGAAGAGTCTACATTCAGCTATGGGTACGAAGTTGTTGTTTAGCACAGCTTTTCACCCACAGACAGATGGTCAGTCCGAGAGGGTTATCCAGATTTTGGAGGATCTTCTTCGTGCATGTGTTCTTGATTTCTCCGGGAGTTGGGAATCAAAGCTACCGTTGTTGGAGTTTACTTATAACAACAGTTTTCAGTCGTCTATCGGTATGGATCCATACGAAGCACTGTACGGTCGCAAGTGTAGATCTCCTATTCATTGGGATGAAGTAGGGGAGAGATCAGAGTTAGGCCCGGAAATTATGTAGCAGGCTGCTGATGTAGTAGTCAAGATCCGTGACAGGATGAGGACCGCTCAGAGTAGACAAAAGAGTTATGCGGATCAGAGGAGGAGAGATCTGGAGTTTGCTGTTGGTGACCATGTTTTCGTGAAGATTGCACCGATGAAAGGTGTCATGCGGTTCGGGAAGAAAGGAAAGCTCAGTCCGTGATTCATTGGACCATTTGAGATCCTCGACAGAGTTGGGACATTAGCTTGTCGTGTTGCTCTTCCGCCGAATCTGGCCGAAGTACACAACGTGTTTTACGTCTCCATGTTGAGGAAGTATATGGCGAATCCATCGCATGTCTTGAATTTTGAGCCGTTGCAGATCACTCCAAACTTGTCTTATGAGGAAAGACCAGTGCAAATTTTAGACAGACAAGAGAAAAAGCATCGGAACAAAATGGTCAAGCTAGTGAAATTCAAGTGGCTCAATCATTCGTAGGAGGAAGCTACATGGGAAGCTGAGCCAGAGATGAAGAGTCGATATCCCGAGTTATTCGGTAAGATTTAATTTCAGGGACAAAATTTCTTTTAAGGGGGGGAGAATTGTAGAACCCGATCAGATTACGTATAAGCCGTGCAGAATTTCTATTGTTTAAATTAAATATGAAGATTTAAATCATGATTATTTATTTTAAAGGTCACGATTATTTATTTTATAGGTAGAGGTTAATATTATCTTTTCAGGATAAATACGCGAGGTCGGACCGGAGTTAGAGATTTGAGATAAGATTAATAATAAGAAAATATTCCTAAATTTAAATTAAGTCAAGGAATAAGTTAATTTATAGAAAAAGAATGTTTTAGGATTTATTTAATTAATTGGAGTCAAGTTAGTAAATAAATTCTATTAGGTTCAATATTTAATTAAAGTTTAAGAAAAATGTGTAAACAATTGTAGATGAATTAATCAAGGTATAATATATTCGAGAAATTAAACACAACATTTAAAAACATTTAAATTTGGAGGTCAAGCATGCCATACAAAATTCTAAGCAAGATTCTAAACTAAATTAATTTTTTTAATGCATTTAAAATATATAATGGAGGTTTAACATTTTAATCAAATAAAATGCAAGGATTAAATAAAAACCTATCATGCAAATGAGAAACAAATTCGGTCAAGCCTTAAACCATTTCTAATGTGATTAGTAACTCCCCATTCAAGTATGTATTCATCTCCCAATTTTAATGCATCAATTATAAGTAAATTCAAATGCAAAAGACACCTTAATTCTTCCTTAATCTGTCATGCTATCAAAGGGACGGAAACATGCAGAAAAGAATAAGAACAAGAATCGGTTAGCAAAGGAATAAGGAAAACAATTCAAACTCCATTCAAATTCTGCACTTGTAACTCTCAAGTAAATGCAATTCAATATCCATTTAACACCTCTTATAACACTCCTATTCAGTGTCTAGCAAACCCACCCTCTCACCATTCGAAAATAATCAGAGAAAACAGCAGCTTAGTACCGAAACACAGCAGCTGAAACAAGAAAAGAATACCAACTCCGATCCCGCCGCTCGTATTCGTCGTTTTGATTTGTTTTCTTCAAAACAAATTCCAGGCATGTATATATTGCTTCTTTGCTCTTCAATCAAGCCTTATAAATATTTTTAAGCATTATATGTTCAGGATTCATGAGGTAAAAACGAAATTTTGACAGCAACAATACCAAAGTTTCTGCACAGATATTTTTGGCTCATACTTGGTGACTCATGGTTTTGAATGGTTTGGTGCTTCAGGAGGTTGTCTCATTTTCCAGGCACACAAGGCTGCATTTAGAAATAAATTAGAATGTGTTAGGATGTTTTTGGTTCAATGGTTCAAGTCCATACAAGCACAACAAAGAAGTTATAGCAACATTTCCATCATTTCCATGAGTTACAGTTTTATGTTCAAGTTTCTGTCATTGGGTGTTTAAGGTGGGGTTTCGAATCTTGGTTGTCTTAAGGACTGTAGCCAGGGTTAGAATCATTCATTATCATGTCTAGGACGTGATCAAATCATCCTTTCAATATTTGGTTCATGGATCCACCAGATTTTTAAATAACTAAGTAAGGTGCTCATCGGTTTTAAATTTTGAATTTCGGTGTGGGTATGAGTTCGGTTTTTGGGTGTTGCTTGGATTGTGGGTGGCTCCTAACCCATAACCATAGTTCATACAACACTACATCGTGTCTAGATTGAGCCATGGTCAATGAAATGGCCATTGGAACGACACAAGATAATAAAACAATTCAATACATATCACTACACAGAAATTGAGTTCTTGGTTGAGATGTTTCAGTGTCTTAGGTAATGGCTTGGTTTATGGTTGGCTTTTAGCCCTTAGCCATGGTCCAAGCCATGCCTTAGGATGTTGGTAAGAGTCCTTGGGTGGTGGTTCAAGCCCATAGTCATAAAATTCAGGAATTTCACTACAAAAGATACAAACTGTCACTACTGAAATTTGACAGCAGCTATGGTTTGGGTTTTTGGGGTGGTATGAGTTCTTGGTTGGCGTTTAGCCCATGGCCTTGGACTGGACAGTACCTCAATGAGTTAGGAAGGTCATGTTTTTGGTCGTTTGTGATTTGGTCAAGTTTAGAGGTCGTACGAGAATTTACGGCGAAAGGTGCCAAAATGACTCTCGAAAGAGCGTTTTATGTTTTTGGACTCCTTTCACCTATTTTCGTGTTTTACACTTATTATGCATATTTTTCAGTATGTTTGTGGTATTTTTAATCATGGTTAAACGTCGGTTTGATGTTGAGTTGACTCTCGAAAGTTGTTGGTCCGAATCGTCTTGTTTTTGGTTTTATTGTTAAGTTTTGTCAAGTTAAATTTAATTCCTAGGTCACATATTAGAATTAAGTCACAGCAAGACTGGGAGCGATCCAACTCATCCGGTAAAAATAAGGTTATAATTATATTACGTGCATAAAAATATAAAATGTTTATTTTTTAGGTATATGCTATATGTCTTGTGGCCACCTTATGCTTATGGGTTTGGAACTCGGTAGGAACAACCGAGGACCTCTCCGCCCGGTGACCTACGACCGGTTTATGATTATGAATGGGTACGGACATCAAGTCCAAGGGCTGTGATTGATCTCTACTGCCCAGTATACTGTGGTTTAGTCTGATCAGGCGCTTACGCTATGTTATGGGCCACTTGCTTAGAGACATTATCTCTACCAGAAAATTATGATATGTTATGACAGAGCTCTAGTGAGCAAAGCTTTTACGTATAATTTTCAGATATGCACGTAGTTATAATTATTCATGATACGATTTTCACCGTACGCTTTACGATACCATATTTTTATGTTGCATGGGATTTTATTATATATATTTACATGTTATACACGATATATACATGTTGAGTCTTTAGACTCACTAGACTTGATTGTTGTAGGTATTGATGAGGTCGAGACTGCGGGCGGAGACCAGTGAACGATCTTGGGACAGCAGTAGTAAACCCGAGGACCTCATGATTTAATTTATGCACCTTTTATTATTCAAACTCAGTTTTAATACGTTGGATTATTTTTAAATTGATGTTTACGTTTAATTGTTTTTAAATTGTTGGTTGAAAACAATATTTGCTTCCGCTGTTATTTTAAAGTTAAAATTATTTACATGTTTATTTTAATTAAATGAGACAAGATAATTATTTATTTAGAAATTTTTTTTTATAATTCCGCAAAATTAGGAATACGAAATATGGGCCTTTACAGTGCCTCTGTCAGAATATCCTCTCTGATCGAATCAACCCTAGGCACCCACATTCTACCTCTGTATCTCACCAAACCATCTGACACTGTGTAGAGTATATTGCCCTTAGCTTCATCCTTCAGCCTCCATTTTTGCAACTGCTCGTCTGAAGGCTGGCCCGCTCGAATACGGTCTAGCAAGAAAGATTGTACTGTCAGATTAGACAGCCTTGGGGCTCTGCCCTTGAGATAAACTTCTAAATCCACTACAAAAAAAGACTAAAGACAACGGTGAAAAACCATTAATGTATGTCTTGAAAAACCGTTGCTAAAGCCCCTGTGGTTAAAGGGTACGCTCAAAGACAACGGTGAAAAACCGTTGTCGTAGACATCAAATACAACGGTGGAAAACCGTTGTGGTATGTATTGAAAAACCGTTGTTAAAGCCCTTGTGGTTAAAGGATACGCTCAAAGACAACGGTGAAAAACCGTTGTCGTAGACGTCAAATACAACGGTGGAAAATCGTTGTTGTATGTCTTAAAAAACCGTTGTTAAAGCCCCTGTGGTTAAAAGGTGCGCTCAAAGACATCGGTGAGAAACCGTTGTAATAGAAGTCAACGACAACGGTGAAAAACCGTTGTAAAATGATATTTGCGACATACTCCATACAAAAACCCGTCGCCATTAGCGACGGTTGCTTAACCGTAGCTAAACGTAACGACGGTTAATAATAACCGTCGCTACATTTAGCGACTGTTTATCATTACTTGTCGCTAAATATAGCGACGGCATTCATGTAAAATACCGTCGCTACTTAGAGACGATTGATACATGAATTCCGTCGCTAATATTTTCGGTAAAATAAAAAAAAATTTAATAATTTAATAAATATGTTTTGTTAATTGGTACAATCGTGTAAGAGATAAAAAAATTTAAGTGTCGTGAAGTGATAAAATCGTGTAAGAGATAAAAATTTTAATTGTTTTGAAGTGGTAAAATCGTGTAAGAGATAAAAATTTTAAGATTGTGAAGTGGTAAAATCGTGTAAGAGATAAAAATTTTAAGTCTTGTGAAGTTGTAAAATCGTGTAAGTGATGAAAATGGAGCGAATTTGCATGTATTTATAGAGAGTGTTGGAAGAAAATGGAGGGAAAATTAGGCGGGATCGAATTTTTGAAATTGGCGACGGTGTTTCTAAAACTTTCGCTAATATTAGTGACAGTCTTTATAAAACCGTCGCTACTATTTGCGACGGTTAAAGATATTTTGTCGCTAATTTCAAATTAGCTACCGGTGCACTTGATTATGTTGCTTACTTTAGCGACGGTTTAAAATAAACTGTCGCAAAGTTGAAATTAGCGACGCGTTATCTAATACTGTCGCTAATATTAGCGACGGTTTTAAGGAAACCGTCACTAAATACCGTTGTGTTCTATTTGTAACCCACGTCAATCGACAACGATTTTTCTAAAACCGTTGTCGATTGTCCAAAAAACACGCTAATGGACAACGGTTTATGAAACCGTTGTCATAAACGTTCAAAGACAACGGTTATAAAACCGTTGTCATTGACCCTAAAAACTGTTGTCTTTGACCCCCAAAAGACAACGGTTTTTCTAAAACTGTTGTCGATTGTCCAAAAAAACATGCTAATAGACAACGGTTCATGAAACCGTTGTCATAAACGTTCAAAGACAATGGTTTTACAGAACCGTTGTCATCGACCCTAAAAACCGTTGTCTTTGATCCCCAAAAGACAACGGTTGTATAAAAACCGTTGTCGTTTGCTTTAAAAATTATCTACGACAACGGTTTAACAACGGTTTTAGGTTTTTAAAACCGTTGTCGTATGTGTGTTGTTGATTCTGAAAATTCTTGTAATGATCAAACCTCTAAATCTCAGACTAAAAAGGTCTCTGTACTGAAAATTTTGCTACAACTCCCACTTTCCTGCTCAAGGCATCTGCGACAACATTAGCCTTTCTCGAATGGTAGTTAATCTCGCAGTCGTAGTCTTTCACCAACTCTAACCACCGTCTCTGTCTCATGTTCAGTTTCTTCTGCGTGAAGAAATACTTGAGACTCTTGTGATCGGTAAATATCTGACATTTCTCTCCGTACAAGTAATGTCTCCAAATCTTCAATGCAAAGACAACGGCAGCTAATTCTAAGTCATGTGTCGGGTAATTCTCCTCGTGTACTTTCAGCTGCCTGGAAGCATAAGCTATAACCCGACCCTGCTGCATCAACATTGTGCCTAACCCGAGCTTAGAAGCATCGGTGTATAGCACAAAATCACCTTGCCCTGTAGGCATGGCTAACACTAACGCTGAAATAATAGCTTGCTTCAAAGTATCGAAGCTCTTCTAGCAATCGCCACTCCACACGAACTTAGCATTCTTCATGGTCAGTGAAGTGATTGGCACTGCTATCGACGAAAACCCATGATAAACTTACGGTAGTAACCGGCTAAAGCCAGAAAGCTGCGGATCTCTGATGTATTCTTTGGCTCAACCCATTCTTTAACGGGTGCTACCTTAGCTGGATCCACCTCAAGGTCGCTGCTAGAAATTATATCATCCAAAAATGATACCTTCTCCAACCAAAATTCACACTTACTGAACTTCGCAAATCACTTGCGACTCTGCAAGGTCTGTAGAACTGTCCTCAAATGCTGGTTGTGCTCCTCATGACTCTTCGAGTAAATGAGAATGTCGTCAATAAATACTATGACAAACTGATCGAGGTAAGGTTGATATACCCGGTTCATGAGGTCCACCAAAATTGCTGGAGCATTATGGGAAAAGTTGTTAAATAAATAACTAACAACTTAATTAAAAGTTACTCAAGCCCTAACTTTACAAAAGCCCTTAATAAAATACTCACGAAGCAATTCTTTAAAGGTTAAAATTCTAAACTCCCTTAATTAAAATAACACACACAAAATGCTAATTTTTAAAAGTTTCAAACTCTTAAATCACTAAATAAATAAATCAGGCTTTAAAATACTAACAACTTAATAAATTAATTAAAATGCCCCAACCTCAATTTAAAATAAAATACCACATTTAAAATTGCCAAAATCGTCACCGGTCTCCTTTCCTCGATCTCGCCTCGAATAATCGCCTGAAACATGGAACTCGAAAAGAATTTTAACGTGCCTCGCATTAAAATAAATAATTTTAAAATAATGCATTTAAATAAGTCGTGCATAGCTAATGCTAATTTAAACTTAAATAAATGACTTGATAATTAAATAAGTGCATGGGTTGTACGTGTACAGAATTCGGGCACTACACATGCAGTGTTTACTGGTTCTGCCCAAAACCTCTGAGAAATACCAGAATCAACAAGCATTGTTCTAGCAGCTTCTTTAAGGGTTCGATTTCTTCTCTCAGCTACACCATTTTGCTGAGGAGTTCTTGCTGCTGAGAGCTCGTGCTTGATCCCAGTATTTTCTAGAAATTGTGAAAGATTTTGATTGATAAATTCAGTCCCTCGATCGGACCTAATTCTGTCAATTCCAACTGATTTTTTATTTAATAATCTTTTGAAAAGCTTAATCAGTTGTGCAGCAGTTTGGTCTTTTGATTTAAGAAAGATAACCCAAGTAAATCTTGAAAAATCATCAACGATTACCAAGGTGTAATTCATTCCCATTAAACTCATGGCTGGTATAGGACAAGAAAGATCCATATGCAGCAGTTCTAAGCATCTGGAGAAAGATATACTACCCTTGTTTTTAAATGAAAATCTTACTTGTTTACCAAACTGGCATGCTGAACAAATTTTATCTTTTGAAAAATCGATCTTGGGCAGACCAGTTACAAGATCATGGTTACTTTGATAGGCAATAGACATAAAATTTAAGTGGTTCAACCTTTTATTCCACAACCAGTTTTAGAATATTTTGAAGCTATAAAACAAACTATGCATTAGGTTGATCAGTCCAACTGAATTTGTAAGTATTCCCACAACGATGGCCAGTTAAAATGATCTCATCAGTTGAGTCTTTAACTGTGCAAGTGTATTTGTTGAACTTAACTGAGAATTTATTGTCGCATAACTGATTAATGCTAATCAAGTTATAATTCAAATTCTCACCTAGTAAAAAAACTTTAATAATAAAGTTACCATGGATAAAATTACCTTACCCACAGTTTTACTTTTAGAGTTGTCTCCAAAACTGATGTTTGGACAAGTGTATTTGATTAGTTGGGATAGTAAATTTACATTCCCTATCATATATCACGAGCAACCACTGTCTAGATACCAAATTGATTCTTTGGTTGATGTACCTTTCACCTGTAATCACACACAATGAATAATTTTGGTACCCATATCTATTTGGATCCTAAACTGATTAGTCCTTTAGGAACCCAGACTTGGATCAGTCTAAATGACTTTCCAGTTGCTGTGTTCCAAATGATTTTTCCCGGTTGTGTGTGATTCTTGTGTTGTGTGCAGATGAAATAAGATGTGCTTTATAGCCTTGTTCAACTTGTTGTTCAGCCGATATTTTTTTTGAACTGGTTTACATTTATAGTAATTGGAATAACCATTTGGGGAGTCTAATATTTATAGCTAAACCTTTTAGGTGACCAGCTTCGTGAGTCAGTTGAACTCTTACGGCTATAACCAATTCCATACCTTTTAGCCATGTTCTTATTTTCAATATGCTGCTCAACTGGTTTACTTGGCTTAGGTTGTTCTTGTACCATAACTGATTTGAGAAAGTGAATATATTTTCTTTTGCACATTTTCAGTTATCGCTTTGTATCACTAGTAGAAGGTTCATCTTGGCTGCTAAAACCTAAATCGGTTTTATCGATAACTTATTTTCGCATATCCTGCATTCAGTTAGTGCAACTAATGATTTATTCCATGCTTGGATAAGCTCAGTTTGCTTTGAGTTCTCAAGCGTTAAATGCTGAATTGTAGATTGATTCTTGATTCTTTCAGCATTGAACTCAGCAATCTCCCGTTTAAGACTCAACAGTTCAACTGATTCATCAGTTACATTTTTATTGTCTTTGGGATCTTTTTGCTTTGCTTTGGCCTTCTCAAATGAGAGTGCAAGCTTGTGATGCTCATTGACCATGTCATGTTGTAGAAATAAGTTATTCACGTGTAAAGTCAGTTGAACTGAAATCGAATACATGTTCACTGGTTGATTTCAGTTCTGTGTCATTAGCCATCAAACATTTCACTTCTTCATTATCACTGGAGCTGCTCGAGCTCTGAGTTTCTGATTCATTGATGTCAGTTTCTGCCAATTTGGATTTACTTTCCTCTTCTAGAAAAACTCCGTATTACTTTCTGAATGATTTCTTGTCATCCTTAGATCTTCTCTTGTGCTCAAATGGTTTCTTCCCCTTTTCAGCTGAGCATCGACTATCCTTGTAATGTCCGAAAAACCAACCTATGTAAACCACATTGATGCAAAATTATTTTAATTATTTTTAAATGATTGCATGTTATTTATTATATGATTAAATGCATGATTTCATAATTAGATGTTAATATGACATGATTTCACGAAATTAAGAATTTACCCGAATATTCGATAATAGGCTGGGAAAAAGAGACTGGGGACAACCAAGAGACAAGAATATGTAATTTTCTTTAAATAATGGCAAGACTTACTAATATGATTTAAAAATGATTTAATTTTCTTAAAAATGTTAGAATTCAAATTATTTTACGAGTCGAGCTCGATTTTGTCCGGGAAATTGGTTTCGGGCCAATAAATTATTTTTAAAAATACAAAATGCAATATTTTCGAACACGAATTTTTGTAGAATATTATTTTACAATTAAATAAGGGCAATTGGGCCTAAATAAGCTAAATTAAGTAGGCCCAATCACCATAACAAAGTAGGCATGCTTAACGGGCCGGTTCGACCCGGAACCAGCCCGTTAAGCCCGGAACCGTAACCGGTATGGAAGAACCGGCCCCGAAACCATGTACAATCCCTTTGTTTTTGGGTTGAACCGGTTCAGCATTTTCTGAACCGGTTCAACCGGTTCTGGATCCGGTTTTGAACCGGTTCCGGTCCATATCCGGAACCGACCCGGAACCGGATCCGAAACCCATAATCCGATTTTTTTAAAAAAAAAAAATAATAAATGGTCTTTGGGAAAACGTCTGCAAATACAGCCGTTGGCCCAAAGGCTACACATTTGCAGCTGCCGTTTTCAGTAGCCGTTCTTCAACGGCTACTGAAATGTTTTATTTTTTAAAAAAATTTGGCCCCTAAAATTGCAAATATATATATATATATTTTTAACCCTTAAAATCACCTATAAATACAAGTCATTTTTCATATTTCACATATCAATTTTCTCTCAACTTCTCATTTTTCTACAATCAATATATTTCTTTACTATCATTTCTCCAAATATATTCAATAATTGTGTTATAATTTATCTATAATCCATATTATTTTTATTGTTATTTATTTATTATTTCGCAATTTACTCATACAAATAATTCGAATTTTAATGGCATCATCTTCAAACCGTCGTGGTGGTGGTGGCGAATATGCTCCCGATTTTGGGGAACATTTTGGCTAAGTCCCCGACTTTGATGAAGTCTAACCTGGCCACGAGGATGAAGAAGCCATGGAACTCCCCAACAAAGATGTAGGGACGCCATCGTCTACTCGAGCAAGCAACACAATGTCAACGAGCACGAGACAGCCCGTGCAAAGCGAAGCAAAGTTTGGGATCGCTTTGGTATTGAACAACAAGGTACGAATAACTCTTTTGTCGTTTGTAAAATTTTCAAAACGAGGTATTCTTACAAAACGGGTGGTGGTTCCAGTGGTACCGGTACTTTGAAAAAATATTTAGTTAAGGTACATAAACTTGACCCTGATACGCTACAACCATTCGGTAGGGAACCAATACAACAACAAATTAATCCTTTTAGTGGTAAAGCTTTTACAATTACAAAAGTAATTTCTCGGAAAGCCATCGTAAAGTTTGTTACCAAATGTTGTCAACCTTTTATAATAGCTGAACAAGAAGGTTTTGTTGAATTTACTAGTACTATTCAACCTGGTTTTCAAAATATTTCTAGGCACACACTTAAGAAATATTGTTTTGATATTTACAAAGAATATAAAGAAAAACTAAAATCGCATCTTTCAAATATTTCTTGTAGAGTTAGTTTGAGAACTGATATTTGGACTAATTTAAAATATGAATCATATCTTGTTGTTATATGTCATTGGATTGACGAAACTTGGACTATGAAAAAAAGAATTTTTGCGCTAGATCATTTAGAATCGTCTCACAACGCATACACTATAGCTAGATATGTTTTAAATGTTAGATTTCTGGCATACAAAATAAAATAATGTCGATAACGTTAGATAATGCGAGTGCCAATACTCTTGCAATTAAATATCGTAAAGATTCACTAAAACCAATTTTAGAATGTAATTTGCTTCATGATAGATGTGTGTGTCATATTATCAACTTATGTGTTAAATGTGCATGTGATGAACAAATGTCCACTGTAATAGAAAAATTCAAATTATGTGGGAAATTATTACGTGAAAGAAGATATGGACGTGACTGGAAAATACTAGTCGAATCAACCGAAATTAAATTTAAAAAATTTCCTCTTCCTATTGAAACTGGATGGAATTCTTTATATCAATTGCTTCATACTTTATTACGTTTTCAAGATTTAGTTAGTCCATATTATAATATTATTACAACACAATCTTTAATGCTAAGTGATGATGATTGGAATATTTTGAGTAAATGTGTTTCTTTGTTAGAAATTTTTAAAGAAGCAAACGAAAAATTTTCCGGCATTAACTACCCTACTTCAACCACGTTTCTACCTTTGCTTTTCCATATGTTCTATAAATTTATTAAATATCGTGATGATTCTGTTATGCGTGATTTTGTTTCAAATATGGAAAACAAAATTATAAAATATTGGGAAACTATCCCAATTGTGAATGGTTTAGCAACATTACTTGATCCTACACAAAATCAAGGAGGATTAGACGTGTTTTTTGAATATTATGCTAAATTTCTTGGGAAGAATGTTGACGATCAAAAGAAGTCAATCATGCATTCTCTCCAAGAATTGTTTGATTTGTATGCTAGTGAACAATGTGATGAACTGAGTGCGCAGCCGGAGGAGATGCCGACATATAAGAGCAAAAGTGGAGCACTGAACTTCTTTCAAAGTTTGAAACGACAAAAGTTCAAAGGAAAATCGGTGACAACAACCAATTACAATGAGATCCAAATTTATCTAAGTCAATATATTGAGCCTACGGATAATTTTGATGTTCTTGATTGGTGGAAAGTAAATCCTAAACTTTATCCAGTGTTATCTACAATTGCAAGAGATGTCCTACCCATTCAAAGTTCAAGTGTTGCTTTCGAATCAGCATTTTCAGTATGCGGAAGGATCATTGGTGACCAAAGAACTAATTTAAAGCAAGAAACACTTTCCATGCTAACGTGCCTACAAGATTGGTTTGCAGCAAAAAAAAAAGAATAGGACCTCTGGCGCGATCGATGAATTCCAAAGCTCAAGTTCCGACGAAGATCCGGAATATTCCAAATATATTTTCATAAATCATGATGAATTTTAGATGTTCAATTGTAAAAATAAATGTTTAAGTTATTCTGTTAAATTTTTTTTATTTAATAACAATTATTTGCAATCAAAATACTAAATAAAAATTTTTCATTAATATTATTAATTTTAATTATATAGTAAAATATAATAAATTAGAGTTCAGAACCGGTTTATTAGAAGCCGAACCGGTCTTGGTTTGGATTGGTCCCAAGTTTTTCAACTTGGAACCGGTTCCTAACCAGTTGGGACCGGTTCCGAACTTACCGGACCCAGAACCGGTAGGAACCGGTCCTCAACCGGTCCGGTGGAACGATAATCATGCCTGTAACAAAGCCCAAACTTAAGCCCAATTACATGTTAATTAAAATACATAAATAGTGTTTTAGAGTTTTCTTTCACCATAATCATCACCCAACAGCCGAAACACACCACACACACGTTTCCAACACTTTTTTTAAACATCATACAAATCATATTATGCATGTTTTAATTGTTTATGTGTGAAAAAAAATGTGTTTCAATATTTTTACGGTAGAACGTTTATTTTCAAAAATACGATGTTTTTTTCGTCTTTATGAAAAATGTTTTTGAATCCAACGATTGCGTTGACAAAACATGATAAAATATGATAAACATGATCAAAACATGTCAAAATTAAAGGAAATAATCAGTTGGAACAATCGAAGGGGACAAGAGTTAAGCCGTGTGTCATGTATGTTTGTTCTAGATTCAAAGAACTTGATCACTACGCATGGGGTCACGGGGCTGGCCAGGGCTGGTTGGGGACTTGTCCAGGGTCAGGTTCAAAGGCTAGGTAGGGTCCTAGGGCGGCTAGGGCCGAGGGAGGCGGGTGAGGAAGAGCCCTTGCGTGAAGGGACTCTTCACGCGTAAGATTCAGGGTGGCCGAGAGTTCCAGGGGCCATGGCTTGGTCTCGGGGCGAGGTAGGTGGTCTATCAGGGTCCTAGGATGATGGGCAGGGGTAGGGCTAGGGGCTGATGTGGCATGGTTGGAGGTGGCTCGAGGAAAAAGCTGCAACCGTGAAGAAGCACAAGACACGCAGCTGGTGTATTTTGAATTCAGAGGCATCATGCTTGGGTTCTAGGGTAAGGGCTGGTCTGGGTTGCGTGCATGCATGGTTTAGGGATGGTTAGGGTCGTGGGTGGTCAGTGATTAGATGGCTTGATGAGTCCTAAAGCAACTAAGAAACCATATACAGCTTGGAGACTCACGCACACACACATATAGGTTTGGGGTCACTTTCCAGGTGAGTTTGAGCGAGCTAGGGGCTGGTTCTTTGGGCCGGGCTTGGTTATTAGGGTCCCTCGGTGGGTTTGCTAGGGTTTGTCTCAAGTTGGCTCGGGCGTCGCTCGAGTATTTTGGGATATGGTTCGTTGTGTTCCTATAAGGGTCAATTTCGAAAATATAAGGAAGAAATTATGAACCATGGGCCCAAGGGGGTGGCTCATGATTTGGAAGGGTAGAATAAATAACAAAAATATTATGTTAAAATTTGGGATCAAAATAATGAATTTTGGATTTATCCGGGATTTAATCGCCACACGAAATGTTAATTAAAGAATTAATTGAAAATCCTAGTTTTAAGCTTTATAAAATTATGAAAAATTATATTTAACCATAAATAATTATTTAGAATAATTCCATGTCATTAAAAATGAGAAACAGATAAATTCGAGAATTTTTACGTCCAGGGGCAAAACGGTAATTTTATACTTAGGAAAATACGTAAACGGTTGGCAGCGTCCCGAAGGATTATAACGCATGTTAAATGATATTATATGATTTAAAATGATGATTTTGATGATAATATGCATTTTTATGATTTATGGTAAAGTTGTGCAATTTTTACTATCTAAAACTTTATTTTTTGAAAGTTATGCTATTTTATGACTTTAAACGAAAATGAAAAATATTTTGAGGAATGCGAATTGACTGTGACAAAAGATATGATTTATGATATATGATTTTACAGGGATCTCGTGACGGGAAAAGGCCTAGAGGGAACCTATTTATGGAAAAAGGTCCAATAGGAAACCCATTTGCGGGAAAAGGCCCTCGAGGTAACCCGTCTATGGGAAAAGGCCCCCAAGGGAACCCTGACGATCGTATTTCTATCGTGGAGCCTAGTACACACCACCATGGGCCATGTGGAGCTGAAGACTGATCAGTCGACCGAGGATAAAAACTAGTAATTTTCAAGGATCAAACTTCACCCTAAATGATATATGATTGAAAGCTTGTGATAAAAATAATTATTATGATATATGATTTATGATGAGGATTAAAGCTATTTTTAAAATTATTTATTAATGCTCAAAGCTTATTTTAAATTATTTTTTGAAGGATTTATTTATGCTTAATGAAATATCTACTAATTTTAAAAGTGCGGAAATATATTTTTTTTAAATCAAAGCTCGCATTTTCGAAATAACATTTAAAAATGTCTTAAGTATTTGACAATAAAAATAGTGCGTAAACATAAACGAGTAAAAATTGTGAAAATCATAAGCGTATCAAACCAGCGTATAAAAATTTTCATATTATCTCAAATCTCATAAAAACAAAATGCGGAAAACATGTGGTCCTCGGGTCGTGTCACTCCACCAGGTCTATCTACTCAGTTTTCAGCACCTCAAGTCCTCTCAATAACAAGCTCACCTGCATCACACACGTCTAGTGAGCCTAAAGACTCAACACACATGTACCGTTAATAACAATTACATATACATAGCACACAGCAGTGAAAAATATCATACTCAACATATCTTTCATGAACTTAAAAACATAACGTAAACGTGTCGTATAAAATCATGTCGTGTCAACTCATGTCATCTCATACCATCATATACGTGTCAAAACAGCTCATCGTGTCATCATAAACTTAAAATATTTTCTTTTAGTTGAATTTAGTTCATTAGTTGTGACTTTCGTATCAGCTCTATCGTATCAGCTCTATCGATGGATCGATCTATAAAAACCGTGGTACCCGGCGGCGGGGGAAATCAGCGACAGCATTACCCGCCCACTGAGCCCGGGCCTCAGCTCATCATATCTCATGTCATCGTATACATATACATCGTCAGTCACAACCACTTACCATCCTTCAAAAATATCATCATTTTCATCACTTAATAAAAACATGCATATGCATACTTTTTCCTTTAAACCAAGCATGCATCGTATTTATCATAATTGCGTAAAAATCGTGAACATGATGCATGAACATTTAAATATCATGAATTTGTGATCAGGGCACTGCCAGGACTAAACTCTCACCTCGGGGGCAAAATGAGCATTTTTTCCCTGAAAACCCATAAATTATCGTTTCAACCATGGACCTCTAAAATTGACTTGACACTTACCATAATTTTTAAAATGTCACAAAAATATTTTTTAAAAGCATTCTTAGATGTAAACCCGAGCCAAAATCACAGCTTATTTAATTCGTTTTAAAACTTCGACCGGAGTCCTGATTTTAACCCAAATCAAGCCAAAACTAAACCAAAATCTTCCCAACTTTTTATCATATTTTATAAACAACTAAAAGACACTAAAAACTCTAAAACCAGATCCAAAACTTTCGGCTGGAAGATCCCACAAGAACCAAACTTTCGGCACCCACCTATGCCATCATCTCATTACAACACATGTCCCCCCCCCCCCCCCCCCCCCCAACTCATCACCCTTCGGTCCTCTCTCAACCTACCACCTATCCAACCTTTCAGCCCCACTATTAGTAACCTAATGACCCCTTCTAAACAGATCCAACCGATACTTAAGACTGCAGCATGAACCACGAGACACGATCGATCCCTTTCCCCAAGCACAAACGTGACCACCCTCCTTCACTCGGCCCTTCAACCAGCAGCCCCTGCCATGACCCTACACCTTAAAGCTGCCTATTATCCTCTGGATCAGTCCCTAAACCAACAAGAAAACAACAGCCCTTGCACAGATCGAAGAAAACGTGGGAGTTGCTCATGGAAAAGCAAGAAAGGATAACAAAACCGATAAGTAATCACATGTAAGGCTAGATCGAGATACCATGCATGGTTTAACAAACTTTTAACACAAATATGGCGTGAATGATACATAAAAGAGATTACATGCGTGCTTTAACCATTGAAGAACAAGAACGACGAAATGGAGACCCGGTTGAAGCTTTCTTTGCAAGAACAAGAAGGGAGCCGTTGCTTTCATCTACTAATTCTGAAACCGGGGGAAATATGAAGGGAAAGGGGACATTTATCGGCTGTGGGGGGTTACGGGAGTTTAGGGGTTTATTTTATAATAATTATGTAATTAATCAAATAATTAATGCGTCCTCATTTGATAATTAAGGGTTTGAAAAGGATTTAAGCCCAACAAGCTTAAAGTAGGTCCATTAAATCCAAACGCATTCTCGAAAGATATTTCGTGTTGAAAAGAATTTGAAAATATTAGTCGAACCCTTAAAAAGTCCCCCGATTCGATAAAATTTGCGTATCGTTAAAAATAAAGTGATGAGGGTAAAAATACCCAGTAATATCTTGTTATTTGAAAAATTCACTTAAAACATCATATATTAATTTATAAAAATAATTCGTGTAATAAAATATTTTTCTTGAAAATTCTCCGGTCTCCATTCCTCGATTGAGCGTGAAATGCATCTAGAAATTCTAATACATGAATTTCACGAATTATATCCTATCATGCTGATAAGTGCATGAATTGCACTTAATTTTACTGTTAATCCATTTGATCTATGCTGGTTTCGAGCAGATTTTTGCTTGGTTTTTGTTGTTTTTGTGTAGTGCGGGGAATATACAATTTTGGGATGTTGGAGAGCAATCAGGGATGTTTTTGAGCGTAAATTTGCGAAAGACTAGCGCTGCAGCGCTACAAAATCAGCGCCGCAGCGCCAGCATGCCGAGAGACAAGCGCCTAGGTGCCGCCCAAGCAGCGCCGCGGCGCCTCAATGCCGAAGAACAAGCGCCTAGGCGCTAAGGAACAAGCGCCATGGCGCTAACGCTCACGAACGACGGGCGCCTAGGCGCCACTTACTCAGCGCCACGGCGCTAATGGCGGCGAAACAAGACTAAATGGGCTTCGACTTACGGCCCGGAAGAGGGATATAAAAAGAGAAACAAGGGTTCAGAGAAAGGAGGACGCCGTTTTTGGACGAAAATACAGGGAGAAGACTCGGAGCCAAGGCGAGACGAAGGCAAGACAAGCGAAGATCAATTACAAAGACGAAGAGCGACGAATCTGGGGACAGAGACGACACTTCGGATTTGTTATTTGTCTTTCGTGTTTATCATTTCTCGTATTTCAATGTCTAAAACTTTGAACATGCGTTGTTTTTATTTCAATTTCGTCATGAACTAACTTCCTAGTCTAGAGAATGACGTAGCTTTGTGGAAACGATAATTCGACTCGGTTATTTGTATGATGGAATTCCTTTCTGTTTAATTGTGTTTCTTTGTATTGAGTTGACTGCAATTTACTGGTCATAAATTGTATGCTGTCTGATTAGTTCTACAACTCGGGAGAGGGAATATGATTATAGATCATTAGAGACACATCGTTGAATGTTTACATCGTTCAGAAGGCGTATAACTTTAGCGAGGCTTAGGTAAGAACATTGTATGCCTTTACCAATTAAACGTAGATTTTATTAGGAATAATTGAATCGAAGTTTAATTGGTACAATTTATTCGTCACTTGGGAAAGGGTGAATAAAATACGTAAGTGTTCTTGGCCATTAAATAATAGGAATTCAGGAATTTAAATTCAAACCAGGAATAATTACTATAGAAACTTAGTGAAATCATTTCTCTAGATACTTTTTTCTCCTTGATATTTTCTTCTATTTGGTATTAGATTAATTATTTTTTTTCAATCTATTTGTTTAAGTAAATCAACCATTCTATCGAATTGTCTATATAAATTTTGGACTATTTTCATTACAAGCACTGATATATATTTATACATACACTCCTCGTGGGATCGATATATTTACTCTAACCAGTACTAAAACTTGTCACCGTACACTTGCGGTAGTGAAAACACGCAACAAGTTTTTGGCGCCGCTGCCGGGGAGTGTCAAATTTGAATTTGTATCAGTATTGTTATCAATTAGTCGAGATTTTAATTTAGAGCTTTTATTTTTATTTTATTTTATATTGATTGAGTTTTTGATTTTTTCGGCTTGACAGTGTATGCTAAGACAAAGCCCTGACTTGCTTATTTTTTATCCGGAGATCGAAAGAACTGCGAGAAGATTAAGAAAAGCAAGAAGAGAAGAGATCCAAGCAATGACTGAGAACAGAGAGAATTACAGACACGCCCAACCAGAGGCGATTCCTATAAGAGATCACTTCCGACCAGTGATCAACAATCATTACTCTGGTATTGCAAGAGGGAAAATCAACGGCAATAATTTTGAATTGAAGCCTGGTCTAATCAATATGGTTCAGCAAAACCAGTTTGCTGGGACCGCCACTTCTTATCCTCACGTTCATTTGAGGACCTTCTTGGAGATAACGGATACGGTAAAAATTAATAATGTTCCTGATGATATTATTAGATTGCGTTTGTTTCCGTTTTCTCTCGGGGATCAAGCAAGAGGATGGCTTCAATCGCTTCCCTTGGGAAGTATCACGACATGGCAGGAGCTGGCAACGAAATTTCTGGCAAAGTACTTTCCCCCTGCAAAGTCTGCATAGTTGAAGATTGAGATTAGCACGTTCAGGCAGACTGATTTTGAGCAATTGTATGAGGCATGGGAAAGATACAAGGAGCAGTTGAGGAAGTGCCCGAATCATGGCTTCGAAGACTAGGTGCAAATTGAATTATTCTACAACGGTCTAAATGGGCAAACAAGAGGAACAGTGGATGTTGCAGCTGGTGGCACGATCTTTGCTAAATCTCCTGAGCAAGCTTACGACTTGCTGGAACAGATGACGATAAATAGCTACCAGTGGCCGTCTGAAAGGGCAGGAGTAAAAAGGACATCAGGAGTTTATGTTGTGGATCCTATTACGTCACTCACTGCTCAGGTATCTGCATTGACCACTCAAATAGCAGCGATGAATAAGGTAAGCACATCCGAAACTGAGATTCCATCGACTGTTGCTGAAGAACAATCCATTCCTGAAGAAGCTCAGT
Source organism: Primulina eburnea (assembly GCF_022965805.1). Taxonomy (NCBI): domain Eukaryota; kingdom Viridiplantae; phylum Streptophyta; class Magnoliopsida; order Lamiales; family Gesneriaceae; genus Primulina; species Primulina eburnea. The sequence continues at coordinate 13,157,723 of NC_133117.1, forward strand.
ACGTCAACAACAAAAATTTTGGAGGATTCGGAGGATATCGAGGTAACCCTCCCCCTAATACTTATCATCCTGGGTTGAGAAACCATGAAAATTTTTCTTATGCAAACAATAAGAATGTGTTGAATCCTCCACCGGGGTTCAATACATCAAATGGGGAAGGGAAGCCATCATTTGAGGATTTAGTGGGGACATTTGTTGTTGAATCTGGTAAGAGGATGTCTAGAACTGAGCCTAGACTTGACAACCTTGAGACACATATGGCGAGTATTGGTGCTACTCTGAAAATCCTTGAGTCACAAGTGGGGCAGATAACGAAGCAACTCACGTCTCAACCGTCAGGCGCAGTCCAAAAGACTGCAGACTCAAATCTGAGAGAAGTGAATGCCATTTTTATACAGCATGAAGAGTTTGGTGTGGTAGGCAGAGAAGAGAAGGAGGTTGAACCCACACCTGTTCGGGATGAAAAGCTAATTCCAACCAAAAGAGTCCGAGGTAAGAAATCTAAGAGGTATGATTTAAATCAATTCATTGATCTTTCTTTACTTCCCTACCCCAAGAGATTTTTATAATTACAAGCTGAATTTCAAAAGAAAAAAGGTCTTGAAGATCTCAAGAGCCTACACACTAATAATAAGTTTGCAGATCAGGTGGAAGGTAAATCTACTGAAGGAACACGGAGAAATCTTTCTCAGAAGTTGCTAGATCCTGGTGAATTTATTATGCCATGTGAAATAGGGAGTCAATTGGTGGAAAAGGCTATCTGTGACTCAGGAGCGAGCATAAACATAATGCCACGTTCTCTCTACGAGAAACTTGGGTTGAGCGGAATGAGATCCACAGACATGAGCTTACAGATGGCAGATAAATCTATCAGGACACCGTTGGGTAGTTTAGAAGATGTTGAACTTCGGATCGAAAAATTGAAGGTTCTAGCAGAGTTCGTGGTACTCGACATGGGGAATAGTCAGAACGTTCACGTTATTCTAGGACGACCATTATTGGCTGCTGTTGGAGCTATCATTGACGTGAAACGAGGGAAGATGACCATGGAAGTTGAAGGTCAGCTGGTGGAAATAAATGCATCCAAGAAATCATACGACCCAATAGTCGGGCTGACGACGTTAAACCAAGCGCTAGTTGGGAGGCAACCCAACCAGTATCATTTATTGCTTTCGTTTTCTCTATTTTATTTTATTTAATTTCAGTATTATTATTGTTTTTATGTTTTCTTATTTTATTTTATTTAATTTGACATGTGAAGATTAGACATTGATATTTATTTTATTTAGCGTCACAAGAATAGCGCCGCAGCGCTAAGGTGTCCGAAGAGCAAGCTCCTAGGCGCCAGGATAACAGCGCCCGGGCACCAGACTTTCAAATTTATTAGCGCCTAGGCGCTAGACAGACAACGGTGCAGCGCTAAAGTGCCGTGGGTCTAGCGCTGCGGCGCCACTTACTCAGCTCCGCGGCGCTAGTTCGCGAATTATAAAAAAAAGGGGATCCGAGTGTTATTTTCAGAAAACAAAACCAAGCGCCGCGGCCCCTACTCCCCTCCACCACCGAAATTTCGCCAATCACCACAAATCTCCCACACATTCAACTTCGAAACGCCACATTACACCACACAAATCATCATCATCCCAGACCCACCAAAATTTCCCACTCTTGGCACCTCTTTGGCTCACCAATCTCCAAGAGAAATCTTCAACGAGCCGACACCAGGACCGATTGCAGCATATTTTGGTGACCATATCAGAAGGTAAAAAAATCTTGGGTGTAGTAATTCATGATTTTAATGATTGCAATGTGAAAGGATTGAGTTTTGAGTTACGTACACAAAGTGTTCGATGAATTGTCTCAGTGAGGTTGTTGTGCATATGGTTGGATTGGGAATACTGCATGTTTGAAGGGATTTGTGAGTGTTTGTTTGTGTTGATATTTTGGGTGTTGAATTGTTGAAATATTGTTGGGTGGCTGTTGGTGAAATATTGGTGTTGAGCGAGTTGATATTTGATTACAATATGCCGCCTAAAAAGAAGAATAAGCGGGTTGAGTCTGGAGATGGCGAGTCGTCTACTGTCACTTTTGACAGACGACGATTCTGGGATGAAAAGGCCGCCGAGAATTATATGAAATTGTTAGAGAAGAGCATGCAGAGGGAGAGGGGTATGGAGCAGTGTCACCCAGATATTATTACGTTGGTTCGAGCTCGAGAAACGAATTGGGATGAATTTAATAAGCCCCCGGCTGATGCTGTGATGTCCCTTGTGAGAGAATTTTATGCAAATCTGAAGGTTAAGCATGAGGAGTTTCACGTGAGGATTCGAGGGCGAATGGTTGCCTTCGACAGCACGACGATCAATTCACTGTATGGGATGCCAGATTATGAGACAGATGGGTACACATTGTTTATGAGAGACCCGTATCCCTATGACACTGTCATCAACACACTTTGTGCACCGGGTACAGTTTGGAAACTCAACAATCAACGAGCCCCGGTCACATTCCCAGCGACGTCACTGAGAAGGGAGGCATACAACTGGTATCATTTTGTGGCCTCGCGGTTGATGCCATCTGGGCACTTGTCGGATGTGACGAAGAAGAAGGCGGCATTGGTCTTTTGCATCCTCACCGACAGGACAGTGGACGCAGTCCGAGTTATTATGACATCTATTCTACAGGCTGTTAGGGGTACATCCACTGTCAGCATGCCCCACTCATCGACTATCACCGACCTCTGCCGTGTAGCGGGTGTTTCTTGGGATGACAGTGAGACGTTACTACATACAAAAGGCGATATATCACTGTCTGGAGCCCTCCCGAGGGATAGGAGAAGACTAATGGTTACGCATGGTTCAGGAGAGGCCTCAGGCAGTGGTGCCCCGACGCAGCCCGCACCCCAGCAGCCACGTGCACAGACCAGCGACCCCCGTAAGGATGAAGTCGAGCGAAATCTGGAGAGATTGTTGAGGATGACGCGCGAGCACCAGGCATACGTTTATGATTATCATCGCGTGTTTTCACAGCATTACCCTCCTAACAATCCATCTGGTGAGCCATAACCACCACAGCCTACATTCGGACATGAACCTGATGATGAGGAGGCGGAGCCTGAGCTATCAGGCGAGGACAGCGAGTCCTGACGCTCGCTGTGTGAGGTACTTGGTCCCTGTTTTTCGTGCTTTATTACTGTACATTGGGGACAATGCACGTATTTAAGTTTGGGGGGGGGGGGGGGGAAGGGGTCGTCTGCCATTACTTGTCATTGTTATTACTTGTCACTTACTCTCATTGTTATTACTTGTCACTTACTCTGTGTTATTTGTGGATTTCAGTTCTCAGTTCTTATTTTTAGATCTTGATCAGTTATTCCCTGCATTTCTTTTAAAAAAATCGTTTATTTATTTTCATTGCATGTTAGAATTGTTAGGACTAGTCATGGATAAGCTATTATGAGGCCGATGAGGAAAATAAAATCATGAGTTTGAAGCATGAATGTATTCGTGATTACTTGGGAGTCAAATTTTATTACACTGTCATGTTTGTTGATATTGTTGGTGTTCAGAGACTATTTGCGTGCCTGTGATGCCAATTAAACAAGAGAAGTCTGATTTTTAGTAACCTTGCATGACATTGACTGACACTTTTGCGAACACAGAAATGATCTAGGCATTCTTTCGCAATATCTTTGGGCCTATCTTCTTTGCTCATTATCAATTGTTAGCCCATTGAGCTTCGAATAGATTGAGATGCTTAACTTTGTTTTGTGCACCTATATCATATATCATTTTGATTGAAAATTGCATGTGACTGGTTTGTATGAGTTGACTAATGGATTGACGGAATCTAGAACTTGTTTGGACACATTTCGAGGCGAAATACGGATAATATGTGACAAAGGAATGATTTAGGCGATCTTTGGAACCGTTCAAGCCTTCGAGCCTACATAACGAACATGAAATATCCCCAGTGTCCCATTTTGAGCTTACTAAAAATCAAGTGGTGTGTGTCAATGACATACAATTAGCCCCCACTTGAATTTATTCTACATCTCAAAACAACTACCTAATGAAGCTTATACACTTATTGTCCTACCTAAATTTTGAGAGAAATAAGTTCATTGGTGTTGGAATGATTCAAAAACTCCTTGAAAAGAAAAAGAGAGAAAATGAATGTACAGAAAGGAGTTCAAAAAGAAGAAAAACGATGAAAAGAATGAATCAAAAGTGGTGAGAAAGAAATCATTTGGGAAATGAAGGATATGAATGAAAAGAAAACAATAAGTGGATGGTGAGTGAAAAGAAAATGAAAATGAGTGAAATTGATGAAGTTCAAATATTTCTCTCAAATTTTGATCTCCTTGTCTTTATTGTAGCCATGAGCCGTAGCCTAACGTTACAAGCCTACAAGACCTATTAACCTTGTCACATTTATCCAATATACCAGTGGAGAAAAGTTGTTCAAATCAAGCCTAAGGATACCTGATAAACATGGTTAACGAGTATAGACTTTAATCATTTGCATGCAAGCATCTCATTGTGTGACTTCCGCTTGGGTATACTTGTGATGAATGTCTTTTGAGCCAAACAATCACCAATAAAGCCCTTTGTGATCTGTGTAAGTAACTGTGTATTTTAATGAAGTGTAAGTTGCACCAAACTAAGGACTTCTTAAGTTTATGAGGCGATTGGCATTGTGAATCTATTTGCGCATTCGATGAGGTAGATAAACATTGACATACCACACACGCACGTGACTCTCGAATAAATACAAATCACATGAAAATAAATGAATCTGAGGCCATTGTCACTTTTTTCATATCTATGACTATACTTGTTAGCGTTTATTTCTTGCTTGAGTTTGCATTCCTATTTTTACTTTTATTTTGCTCAGGACTAGCAAAAGTTCAAGTTTGGGGGTTTGATAAGTGCAAGAATTGCACTTAATTTTACTGTTAATCCATTTGATCTATGCTGGTTTCGAGCAGATTTATGCTTGGTTTTTGTTGTTTTTGTGTAGTGCAGGGAATATACAATTTTGGGATATTGGAGAGCAATCAGAGATGTTTTTGAGCGTAAATTTGCGAAAGACTAGCGCTGCAGCGCCGCAACGCCAGCATTCCGAGAGACAAGCGCCTAGGCGCCGCCCAAGCAGCGCCGCGGCGCCTCAATGCCGAAGAACAAGTGCCTAGGCGCTAAGGAACAAGCGTCGTGGCGCTAACTCTCACGAACGACCGGAGCCTAGGCGCCACTTACTCAGCGCTGTGGTGCTAATGGCGGCGAAACAAGACTAAATGGGCTTCGACTTACGGCCCGGAAGAGGGATATAAAAAGAGAAACGAGGGTTCAGAAAAATGAGGACACCGTTTTTGGACGAAAATACAGGGAGAAGACTCGGAGCGATGGCGAGACAAAGGCAAGACATGCGAAGATCAATTACAAAGATGAAGAGCGACGAATCTGGGGACAGAGACGACACTTCGGATTTGTTATCTGTCTTTCGTGTTTATCATTTCTCGTATTTCAATGTCTAAAACTTTGAACATGCGTTGTTTTTATTTCAATTTTTTCATGAACTAACTTCCTAGTCTAGAGAATGACGTAGCTTTGTGGAAACGATAATTTGACTCGGTTATTTGTATGATTGAATTCCTTTCTGTTTAATTGTGTTTCTTTTTATTGAGTTGACTGCAATTTACTGGCCATAAATTGTATGCTATCTGATTAGTTCTACAACTCGGGAGAGGGACTAGGATTATAGATCATTAGAGACACGTCGTTGAATGTTTATATCGTTCGGAAGGCGTATAACTTTAGCGAGGCTTAGGTAAGAACATTGTATGCCTTTACCAATTAAACATAGATTTTATTAGGAATAATTGAATCGAAGTTTAATTGGTACAATTTATTCGTCACTTGGGAAAGGGTGAATAAAATACGTAAGTGTTCTTGGCCATTAAATAATAGGAATTCAGGAATTTAAATTCGAACCAGGAAGAATCATTTCTCTAGATACTTTTTTCTCCTTGATATTTTCTTCTATCTGGTATTAGATTAATTATTTGTTTTCAATCTATTTGTTTAAGTAAATCAACCATTCTATCGAATTGTCTATATAAATTTTGGACTATTTTAATTACAAGCACTGATATACATTTATACATACACTCCTCGTGGGATCGATATATGTACTCTAACCAGTACTAAAACTTGACACCGTACACTTGCGGTAGTGAAAACACGCAACACATGCATGAATTATGTATAAAATACATAAAAATAATTAAGCACATAATTGATGAAATAAACATGCATTTAATGCTTTAAAATAATTAAATAAAATACCAAAGATTTAAAATGCTTTAAAATGATTTTACGATTTATGATTTAATTATGCTTAAATGATTTTTAAATGGTTTATTTATGTTCAACAGACTATTTTAAATAAAAATATGATTTTTAAATGCATTTGCTTGTATATGTTTTATTTGTTATCCATGTTTAAAACGTGTTGATTCTTTAGACTCAATAAGTTTGTATGATAAATGATTTGATGATTTATTGGAGGTGCTGACGCTTGAGTGGATCCAATGCATCAGTACACACCCGAGGGCCTTTATGTTTCTTAACTAGCTTGATAGATTACTGATTTAAAGAATATGTTAATGATTTTTGTGGGGACCCGGACGCTAATCATGTTCTTAATCATCATTGGGACTAATTAATCAATTATAAAACAGGGTCTAAATTTTTTTTAAAAAATACAAAGCGGAAACGTAATGTAATTTACTCAAATTACATATTAAACATGCACATACAAATCTTGCGTTATCTACAAGAATTTAACTAGGTTCAACTACACATCAGTGCTGAATCCTATGTTGCTTCGAAGCCCGGATCTCCACGCTATCTAATCTTCTCTCATCCTCTTCTTGACCCTGATCCAGCCCTACCTGTTGTCATGCACACATACAAAACAAGACAACAGCCGGATAACTCCGGTGAGATATAAATATCCAAGTATAAAAAATGTAAACATGTAATCATATAAAAGCATATACGAAAGCATATAAAAATTATTCATAACATGTCTCAAATCAGAAACATAAATCCATATCAAACATTCAATAATCATGAATGGTATAAACAATGTAAATCAACATGTCATATCAGACTCAACTCAACCGACGCGTCGTCTCAGACTCGACTCTACTGACGCGTCGTCTCAGACTCGACTCAACTCTAACCTAGGGATCCCGATGTCTGGATATAGGTAATTATATCAAATCTCAGTCGATAGGAATGAATCAATCCCTAAATGGCATTGATATAATTAATATCTCCAGTGTCTGGGCGAATCAGCTGCAGAATTGACGACTCAGTCAATAACCCGACGAATCAGCCGGTAATTAGGTGAATCAGCCAACAACCAGACAACTCAGCCTGTAATTAAGCGAATCAGCTTAAGTTTAGACGAATCAATCAATCACCAGACGAATCAGCCGGTGACTAGGCGAATCAGCCTCTAATAAGACGAATCAATCAGTAACCCGACGAATCAGCCGGTGACTAGGCGAATCAGCCTATGACTCAACGACTCAGTAATCAATACATACAGTCAGTATCTAAGCAACTCAATCAATGACTAGCGAATCAGCAGTCATTACATGCAGTGGCTATAAATCAATAGACTACAATCATAAATCTCATCAATTGCAAATATCAATGCAATAAATAACAGTATGTGATTTAGGGAGACTCGAGTCAAACCTCACTCGAGTTGTGCAATCCCAACTCAACATTAATTTATACCTTTCTTTCTGATACTCTGACTCTGTCCAAATCTCGAACTCAAAGCCTGTCAATACTTAATCTGACAATAACAATATCGAGGGTACGGTATCAATACACCACTCAATTAATACCGGATATAATCAGAATTTAATCAAATTCTGTTTCAATAACATAATGTCATAATTTCAATATATCCAGCAATACCATATCAGGCAGATATCCATTCTAACGTCTTATACTCGATAATCACTCAATCTGGATACCAATTCTTATTCAACTCAACTCTAAAAATCATAACAATTTCATATGGTATCTGTTCCTCAGTCCGGTTTCACTTATACGATGTCTCACATGCCAAGAACATCATATATGAATCATATCAGCTTCTGACAATACCATAATTTCAAAGCATATCAAAACGTAGCAAAACTTACGTCCAATTGTATCCTACGTCGATAGGAATACAGTACCGCAGTCGGATTCAAAATCGGACGGACGGATTTCTCAAAAAAAGGCGTAAGGATTTTTCAATTCTTTTCTCCGTACCTTTCTCGATTCTTTCTTCTGAAAACTGAAGAATTCGTTTGTATATATATATATATATACATCCACGTACATGCACAAGGACGAGTGGCTCATCCCACATATTACACGTCTCGCGCATATGCGCGAACAATGTCGCGCATATGCGCCAGTTATTTAAACTAGCGCTTTGTCTTCTCGCGCATATGCGCCAATCATTCCGCGCAAATGCGCCAATCCTTCTGCCAACCCCGCGCATGTGCGCCATTTATGTCGCGCATATGCGCCGATCATTCTGGACGGGTCGCGCATATGCGCGCCTTATCTCGCGCATGTGCGCCGATGCTACTGGATGTTCCGCGCATGTGCGCCAATAAATGTTGCGCATGTGCGCCAATCCTATTCTTCACACATAATGTGAATTCTTTTCCGGCTCTCCCGATCTGATCCGGTCTGTTTATAATCATAGTAATTATCAACCATAGATTATAATAATCATCGCCCAAATCTTTTCAAATTAACCGGATAATTTCTCGGGCCTTACATTTCTCTCCCTCTTAGATCTGAGTTCGTCCTCGAACTCGCAAACAATCAATTCAGATATATCAGAAAATTGGATAACAGATTTTAATCAGAAAACTCATCTCAATGAATCTATTCTGAAATCTCAATCTTATATCAAATTCTATTTAAAAAAAAATGGCTCTGATAAAGTCAATCTCGCAACACTGGTTATAAAACATCTGTATATACCCATCAACAGTTCGTAACGACTCAACATCAACAGCTGTTATCGAATACGTTGATCTCAATCAAAGATATATCCGCTCTTTGGTCTCAAATACCAACAGTCATCGTCCGACGTTGGCATATTCAGTCTGATTATCATGAGCTATTTTCATTTTCTTCTGAATTAGCTTCATCTTTTCAGTCATATCTCTGATCATGTCAGGTCGAATCTCAGGAACCTCAGAGATATCATTTCAATAAAGAGGGAATATGTACTTCTTAACGTACAACGTGTCTAATAGTGTCATTCCCATACTCATTTAATCTCTGTTGTGGTATAAACACTCACAACATGGCCATAAATCCTGCCAATTAGTGTTAAATCAAACACTACAACTCTAAGCCTATGTTCTGGAATCTGGATACTCCACTCTGACTGTCCGTCAGATAGTGAATACTATTCAGTATTCAGATATCATCTAGTATCCAACTCTTACTGTACATTCAGTCAAATGTGCAAAATCAACCAAAATCACGGTTTAATATAATCCATTCTCAACACTCCGAGTAACCTAAATACTTTTCTGACAAAATTTCAGTTATATATCATATTTGTACATCTTCATGTACGGTTTAACACTCACAGACTGGGTCAGTCTGTCATTCCTAACTCAATCAATATTCAATTCCGAGAGGAATGTAGTAACTTCATTACGATATCCTTGGAAATGTAATCTCATTTCCATTCAGGAACCGACAAGTTATATAACCCATCTCTTGGTTTCTCTCTTTCTATCTTTATCTGTCTGTAGTTCAGACATTTCAGTCCAAACTCTGCCATATCTAATCTCATCTGTTTCTATCAAAACAGTTTCTGCTATCAGGATGCTGTTTCTGCTATCAGGATGCTTATTAAATCAAGTATTGCACCTTTCTGACAATCTATGTCATTTCACATTCGAAATATCAGGCACAACAAATCAATTATTAACATACAACACAGTATTACTTACCTGATATTCTGATCGACACTCTGTCCTGACTATTGATATTGAGTTCTAAACATTCTAATCAACTTTTTGAGCTTCTAACGTTTCAAAATCAGCTCTGGTTCGGACATTACAATATAATCTCCATTGTCTACATCTGTCTCAAGCGCTTATTCAGAATATCGTCGATATTCAATCAGATTCAAAACATGCTAAACTCATAAACCGCAACTGTCTGACACTGATGTCAACCTCAGCTGACTAATCACGGTTTAACTCTGTTAAAATCAACGAATATATCATCTTCAGATATAACACATCCTGAATGCAATCTGTCTCAATCAGGATTCATCATATCAACAGTTTCTGATATCAACTCAAAGCTAAAATCATTCTCTCTAAAATCAGATTTAGAGTCTTATCTGAGGAAAACATCAAGAACTTTTATATCATTGGTAAATCAGCCAATGATGAACTCAATTTCAGTAAATCAACTGAATACATAAGGAGTCACTCCGCTCCTCTCTGTAATAATCGAGTCATAGTTAGTACGAATATCAAAGGAATTCTTAGTCTAGAATTCTTATCGTACAATATTCAGCTCTTGGTCATCTCAGGTCTGATTCTCACCATCTTCTGGAACTAATCTAAGGTAGCTCTGTACTTGGCCAGCATATCAATATCAGTAATGCAGTCCCAAAATCAGAGAACACCAGTACAATACCATCTACCACACAATCTAACTCGATCTCATTCTCATCCTACTGTAGTATACAAGATCTAAAAGAAATCACTGATACAAGATCTTTTTCCAAAGTAAAAGAAACAAATACTACAGTACATAGGGACTCAACAGATAATGCATGCATCAATGAAATCTCTCAGAAATAGAAGTATGTGAAGCACCGGTATCCCTCAATACACATGCAGGAAAATCAAACAAATCAGTTACCTGCAACATCATCCTCTGGTGCTTCCTGAGCCTGCTCCTCGGTCAAAGCAAATACTCTGGCCTGCTGTCTAGGAGGCTGGCCAACTGTCTGGCTTCCTCCTGGCCTCTGCTGTGACTGAGATGGTGCTGGCTGAAATGAATGAACAGCAGCTGATCGTCTACTTCCATGTGCCGCTGATCCAGATGATTCGGCTCCCTGGAATCTATGGGAACCCCTCTGTGAACCTACTCTGGAAAAATGTCCCTGTTGTTTGCAAAAATGGCAGCTACCAAGTACTCCTTGGCATTGTTCAGTGGAATGTCTCCCTCCACAATTTCCGCAGTAAGCCCCGGTATAACTCTGTTGGGGACCACTGGAACTAGAAGAACTGCCGCCAGACTTCTTAAACTGCTTTCCTCTAGCCTTCAGAAAATCTTTCCTTCCACCACTGCTACTGCCACTCTCGAATCGAGGAGGTGGTTGCGGTGGTCTTGATACTGGAGGAACAAATTCAAATCCTCTCTGCCTTATCAGGCCCGCTTCAGCGCCCTTTGCTCTATTCCTGGCATCAGCAAAGTTATTCGGTCGCCCTGTGTTCACCAATGTAAAAATATCGGGGTTCAGTCCATTGATGAACTGATCGGCAACGGCTTCGTCATTTTCAGACACATGTGGAGCAAACTTCAACAAGGTAGAGAACTCGGTCACATATTCTTCAATGTTCAGCTGACCCTGTCTCAAATTAGCAAACTCTGCCCCCTTGTCTTTTCTGTACGATATTGGGAAAAATCTCTGATAAAACTTAGTTTTAAATACATCCCAAGTAATAATCGTACCTCGTTGCTTCAAGGCCATCTTCATTGTTACCCACCAGCTTTGTGCAACATCAAGCAACTGGTGCCCAATCAATTTAATCCGGCGCTCATCACTGTACTCTAGTGAATCAAACAGCAACTCAATGCTACCTAACCAACTCTCACACTCGACTGATGTCTCAGTACCCGTCAGAGTGGGTGGTTTAAATGACTGAAACCTCTTCAGCAAGGTTTCCATTGGAGTCGGTGTTACATCCATGGGAGGATTCGATGTACTACCCTGTTCTGGAATTCGTCTATGAGGCATATCTGAAACTCAAATGAATTAGTAACCCAATCCAACAACCTGTTTCAATTCAGTCTCTCCTCCGATCATCTTACTGCTGATCGAGAATCAGTTCAGATTCGTTCCCAATAATACATATTACTATATCAAATCAGATAAATCAAGTAACATGTATGTCAAATCAGTAAGTCATGCTAGCAATCACAAGCAAGGAAAGAAAATTCAATCTACCCCGCTCACTAGCTTCTATCTCAATCTCAAGAATCTACAGTTCTAGTACCTACAGCTCTGATACCACCTGTTGTGGGGACCCGGACGCTAATCATGTTCTTAATCATCATTGGGACTAATTAATCAATTATAAAACAGGGTCTAAATTTTTTTTTTAAAATACAAAGCGGAAACGTAATGTAATTTACTCAAATTACATATTAAACATGCACATACAAATCTTGCGTTATTTACAAGAATTCAACTAGGTTCAACTACACATCAGTGCTGAATCCTATGTTGCTTCGAAGCCCGGATCTCCACGCTATCTAATCTTCTCTCATCCTCTTCTTGACCCTGATCCAGCCCTACCTGTTGTCATGCACACATACAAAACAAGACAACAGCCGGATAACTCCGGTGAGATATAAATATCTCAGTATAAACAATGTAAACATGCAATCATATAAAAGCATATACGAAAGCATATAAGAATTATTCATAACATGTCTCAAATCAGAAACATAAATCCATATCAAACATTCAATAATCATGAATGGTATAAACAATGTAAATCAACATGTCATATCAGACTCAACTCAACCGACGCGTCGTCTCAGACTCGACTCTACTGACGCGTCGTCTCAGACTCGACTCAACTCTAACCTAGGGATTCCGATGTCTGGATATAGGTAATTATATCAAATCTCAGTCGATAGGAATGAATCAATCCCTAAATGGCATCGATATACCTAATATCTCCAGTGTTTGGGCGAATCAGCTGCAGAATTGACGACTCAGTCAATAACCCGACGAATCAGCCGGTAATTAGGCGAATCAGCCAACAACCAGACAACTCAGCCTGTAATTAAGCGAATCAGCTTAAGTTTAGACGAATCAATCAATCACCAGACGAATCAGCCGCTGACTAGGCGAATCAGCCTCTAATAAGACGAATCAATCAGTAACCCGATGAATCAGCCGGTGACTAGGCGAATCAGCCTATGACTCAACGACTCAGTAATCAATACATACAGTCAGTATCTAAGCAACTCAATCAATGACTAGCGAATCAGCAGTCATTACATGCAGTGGCTATAAATCAATAGACTACAATCATAAATCTCATCAATTGCAAATATCAATGCAATAAATGACAGTATGTGATTTAGGGAGACTCGAGTCAAACCTCACTCGAGTTGTGCAATCCCAACTCAACATTAATTTATACCTTTCTTTCTGATACTCTGACTCTGTCCAAATCTCGAACTCAAAGCCTGTCAATACTTAATCTGACAATAACAATATCGAGGGTACGGTATCAATACACCACTCAATTAATACCGGATATAATCAGAATTTAATCAAATTCTGTTTCAATAACATAACGTCATAATTTCAATATATCCAGCAGTACCATATCAGGCAGATATCCATTCTAACGTCTTATACTCGATAATCGCTCAATCTGGATATCAATTCTTATTCAACTCAACTCTAAAAATCATAACAATTTCATATGGTATATGTTTCTCAGTCCGGTTTCACTTATACGATGCCAAGAACATCATATATGAATCATATCAGCTTCTGACAATACCATAATTTCAAAGCATATCAAAACGTAGCAAAACTTACGTCCAGTTGTAGCCTACGTCGATAGGAATATAGTACCACAGTCGGATTAAAAATCGGACGGACGGATTTCTCAAAAAAAGGCGTAAGGATTTTTCAATTCTTTTCTCCGTACCTTTCTCGATTCTTTCTTCTGAAAACTGAAGAATTCGTTTGTATATATATATATACATCCACGTACATGCACAAGGACGAGTGGCTCATCCCACATATTACACGTCTCGCAAATATGCGCGAACAATGTCGCGCATATGCGCCAGTCATTCCGTGCATATGCGCCAATCATTCCGTGCATATGCGCCAATCCTTCTGCCAACCCCGCGCATGTGCGCCATTTATGTCGCGCATATGCGCCGATCATTCTGGACGGGTCGCGCATATGCGCGCCTTATCTCACGCCTGTGCGCCGATGCTACTGGATGTTCCGCGCATGTGCGCCAATCCTATTCTTCACACATAATGTGAATTCTTTTCCGGCTCTCCCGATCTGATCCGTTCTATTTATAATCATAGTAATTATCAACCATAGATTATAATAATCATCGCCCAAATCTTTTCAAATTAACCGGATAATCTCTCGAGCCTTAAAATTTTTATTAGAGATATTTTTATGCTTAATTTTATTGTTAGACGATCTTTTTAAAGGTCGATTTAGGAATTTTGGTTAGTCGATGATTTAGGATTTTATTATATGCACTTGATATTTAAATTGTTAATTTATTATGATTTATGATTATGTTAAATTATTTTATTAGAGTTTATGATTTAAGATTAGAAAAAAAAAATATAGAGGTCGTTTCAATATTTCTTTGGCTTAGGACAATCAGCAAAAACGTGTCCATTTTTGCTTCTAGTTGTAGCAAGCATTTGGTTTTCCTTAGTGTTATTCCTCTGATAATGTCTTTGGAAAGAACCTTGATTTCTTCTCATGAATCTTCCAAACTTTTTGACAAATAATGACATTGCGTCATTACTTAGCTGATCAGCAATTTTTTCAATGGAACAAGTTGGTTCCAGTTTGAAAGTACTAAGAGACGTTGTAGCTGCTGGTATAGAAGGTTTTCCTTCTCTTATTTGCAACTCAGACTCATTGGCCTTTAGATAAGCAAATAAATCATGTAGTTCGACATTATTCAGGTCCTTTGATTATCTCATGGCTATGGTCTTAACATCCCACTCCTTGGGAAGACCTAGGACCACCTTCAACACGAATTCTTTGTTTGAATACACTTTTCCAAGTGCATTTAGTTCATTTATGATGCTGTTGACTCTTTCATCATGTTCGTTCATAGATTCTCTAGTCTTCATTTTAATATTATCGAACTTTTGAACAGCAACTAAGAGTTTATTTTCTTTGGTTTGCTCATTACCTTCGCAGAGATGAATTAACTTCTCCCAGATCTCTTTTGCAGTCTTGCACATCTTTATCTTGATGAAAGTAACTTTATCCAGCGTTTTATACAAGATGTCTTTTGCCACATTGTCTGTAACGTACCGTAATTTTGAACTACTTGAAAATTTGCGGAAAAATAAAAATTTTCTGAAATACAAAATAAACTTTCAAATTACGATTATCCATGAACTGTTCATCCAAAATTTTTGCAATGAAAATGTAATGCCTGAGAATTATCGAATTGATAAACCAAGATTATTAATCTTCGTTAACGTGAGACTCGGAAGATATGAGAATGCATGACATGCATTGAGGGAAGAAAAGACAAGATTATAAGGTGTTGCAAAGATCAAAAATTAGAAATTTAGAAGGTTGCAAGACCGTACCCGCGGTGCCAGCACGACCGCACCCGCGGTGAATGTGAAGAAAATGAAGTGCAATTTCCGTAGCCACACCGCACCCGCGGTATTAGACGGAGCGCACCCGCGCTGATGACACCGCACCCGCGGTAATGATAACACCGCACCCGCGGTCTCAGCTTTTGCAAAATGGATAGGGATCAGAGCACGGAGCGCACCCGCGGTGCAGCAGGGACCGCACCCGCGGTGCGACGTGCACTATGAAGAAGTATGCCACGTTTTATATGGTTGCATGCAGTATATATATATAAGAATTGCACGTGTTTCTCTCAGAAATTCAGAAAGGGGGGCGAAACTTTTGAGAGAAAAATCCTTACGCCTTTTAGATTTGTGATTTCGAAGAATCCGTGTATCAGAATTCGAATCTGAACGCAGCAGCTTGTTCCTCTCGACACGAGCTGCACAAGGACGTAAGTTTCGTTACGTTTTGCGATGTTTTGAACTTATGATGTTGTCAGAACTGAATATGATTCAGATATGGTGTTTATACTACCGTAGATATTGTATAAGCGAAGTCAGATTAAAGAACAGACTGGTTACACAATTGTTATGAATTTCAGAAGATATTATCTGAGATTAAACACTGGAATTGTATTATTCTTGATTCAAGAATAGAGAGATGATCATGCTTATGTGTTCTGGATAGATTATTCAGTATGTTTATGAAGTCAGATTGAAGAAAATTATACAGTATGTTTGTATTATGAATTTCAACAGATCCTGAGTTGAATGCAATAGATATCGACATACTAGAATTAGAAGAAAGATGATATGGTATTGATTATGCCTTTAGATATGATATCTGTGATGTTGAGATTGACAGGGTTACAAGATTGTATTATTATACCGTTGAAACATTAGTTGATTCAGATTGATCAGATTCAGTTATGATTTCGATTATATCGTGATATCATTGATATGAATCATATTGTACCTTGTTCAGACATTGATCAGATTGTATATTGAGTTATTCATTGATACTATGTATTCGATATTGTCTTTTCAGATTGAGATGGACAGAGTTGAATACAGATCATCATCTTCGTCAGACCGGGACGACAAAGGTATAATTCATGTGATATATGGGAAGATACAACTCAAATCAGATTCCATTTGAGTTTCCCAATAAAATCACATACTAGATTATTTTTATATTCTGATCTGAATATGCTTTGTTTATATGCCGATATGCTACTGCTCTGTTTATAGATTGATATACATTGCATGTGAGATCGGAGAGTCGTGACAGCTATTGTCACATATCTAGATGTTCGGTGTATCTCAGCTTAGGAGCAGCCCTGACTCCTATTGCCAGCCGTTGATACAGCTCAGACCGAAGTCTAGGAATAAGACGTACAGTCACCCCGATTGGGAGAGTAGGTGACAGCCATTGACGTCTTATTCACACCGGGATCCCTAGAGTTATAGTTGAGTCGATTCTAGACATGATTTGACTAGAACTGCATATGTTTAGAGATGTGGTTTCATAGAATATGAAACCCATATTTATTGCTTTCAGTATGATAGTATGTTTATATGATTTGATTTAAATTGCATGTCTATCTGAAAGGAGTTGCATGCTTATTGTGATTTGATTTCATAGATTATGAAATCTATTACTTTGAATATGTTCATGATAGCATGTTTTATGATTTAGATTGTTTATATACATGCTTACCATGTTTTATACTGGGATTTATTCTCACCGGAGTTATCCGGCTGTTGTCTTGTTTTGTATGTGTGCATGACAACAGGTGGGACTGGATAGGGGTCAAGAGGATGAGGAGAGAAGAAGAGTTAGCGTGGTGATTCCGGACTTACTGTAGATTGGTTTATTACTTGAACTTAGTAACTGAACCTTAGACTTAGATTGTACAGTATTGTACTTTTATACTGAAATAGATTTTATACTGAGATGTATATTATTTAGATTCCATTACCTTCCGCATTTACATTTTAAAAAGAAAAATTTTTAGACCCTGTTTATCAGAACTGATAATTAAATCCCAACGACGATTAAGAAGATGATTAGCGTCCGAGTCCCCACAACAGGTGGTATCAGAGCGATAGATCCTTTAGATTGAGATAGTCAGAACTGATAGATCCTTTAGACTAAGATATATTGAGATTGAAGAGAATGAGCGGGGTAGATTGATTTTTCTTTCCTTGCATGTGATTGCTAGCATGAGAATTATTTCAATGTTGACTTACATTGTGTGTGCTAGCATGATTTATTGCTTTCCCTATTACATGTTGTTTGTTATCTGAGTTGATTACAGCATGTAATTACCAAGCCTGAATCAGAACCGAGTCTGGATCAGAGGTATATGATCAGAGGAGGGCTGAGACAGATTGTATAGATTATGTACTAATCTTTTTGATTATCAGATATACCGCCTCGGAGATTTCCAGGAAGGGGTAGTACTTCGTTTGAACAGATAGATGCATCAGAAACTCAGTTAGAAGAAAAGATGAAAGAATTTCAGTTGTTACAGCCGCCGATTCTGAATGGTTCCGAGACATCCGAAGATTGTCAGAACTGGTTTGATGATATAGAAGTCTTGTTCGACTTACTTGATTGTACAGATGAACAGAGAGTCAAGATTGTGCCTTAACAGTTACGAGAAGCCGCCAGGAATTGGTGGATTACCAGTAGAAGAATGTGGGAACAGAGAGGTACAGTGATATCGTGGGAAATATTCAGAACTGAATTCTATCGAAGATTTTTCTCAGCTTCGTACCGAGAGGACAAGAAATCAGAGTTTGAGAATTTGAGCCAAGGGCAGCTGAATATTGACCAATATATTACTAAATTCTCTACTCTACTGCATTTTGCTCCTCATTTAGCTGGGAATGATGAAGCTGTAGTGAATCAGTTCATCAGAGGGTTGAATTCAGAGGTAGTTGCATTTATGAATTTGCAACGACCTTATCATTTTGCTGATATCTTGAGTAGAGCAAAGAGAGCGGAGATGAGTCTGATTAGACAATTGACAAGGTTGTGTGTGAAGCCACTTCAGACACAGCAATCCCCTCTTCGATATGAACACGGCAGTACGAGTGGGAAGCAAGATTTGCTGAAAGCTCGAAAGAAGGCATTCAAGAAGTTGGGAAGTGGTTCCTCCAGCTCCAGTGGTTCTAACTCGAGTTATACTGGAGTATATTGCAGGACTTGCGGAGGGAGACATTCCACCGAGCAATGCCAGGGAGTGACTGGTAGATGCAATATTTGTGAACAGTCGGGACACTTTGCTAAAATCTGTCCCCAGAAGCGTTCCCGAAGATTGTAGGGAACAGAGTTCAATTGAAACCACAGAGCTAGAATTCACAACAGGTACTATTCTTTATGATTCTATTGCATATGTATTGATATATACTAATGCATTTGTTAAGAATATCTTTGACTGAGTTGCATGGAGATATGTTGTATCTGTAGAGTTTGTATGTACTGTAGTATTGATGTCCTTGCTTGTTGAGGAAATGTTGATATCAGAGATTTCTGTATATATTGTATGCTACAGTAAGATGAGAATGAAATCGAGATAGAGTATAGTGTACTGGTGTTTTCTGATTTGAACGCATTATTGATAATTGTATGTTAAACCAGTACAGACATATTGTAGAATTTGTTCCAAGAATGGTAAGATTCAGATCAGAGATGACTGATCAGTGGAGATACCACAGTAAGGATTATAGATTTTAATTCTTTTGATATCTGTATTGTATATGACTCGATTAATACAGAAAGGAGCAGATTGCATCCTTACGTATTCAGTAGATCCACTGAAATCGAGTTTAGTATTGACAGATTGGTCAGTATTATACAAATTGGCTGATGTTTGCCTAGATAAGATTTCAGAATGTGTTATATCAGAAAGATAAATTTCAGAATTGAATTGAGATCAGGTGTTGTTTGTATAGTAGATTTAGTACAGAATGGTATTGACTATACAGAATGATACAACATGAATTGAAAGCATATTTGAAAGATCATAAATATTCTGGGAATTGTGATGATGGTATACAGAAATTGTTCAGGTATGTATTTTGTTTGAAGCAGATTGTATTCAGAATAGATGATAACTGATGTTATTATACTGATTGATTTTGAGACAGTTGATATTGTGATCAGTGACTGATCAGATACCGATATCAGAAAAATCAGAAAGTCAGAAATGTCAGAATGGTCAGAGATTGATATTATATGAGTTGACAGATTATCTGATATGATTGTGTTTTGAACTGCTTTAGAATTATTGCTTCTAGATCAGTATTTTATACAGATTGTATTGTTGGGGAGCATATTATATTTGCAGATGATATATAGCAGTTGATCAGAATGGCATGAAGATCTGATTGATTTGTCAGAATTGATAGTATTGTTAGAACTTACAATCCTATATATTTACTAGATTAGTATAGATTATTGTTATTCTGAATCAGTATTGATACAGATTTTATGAACCGTGGAGAGTATATACAGGTCAACTTGTATCAGAAATGAATTCGAGAATTTCAGGAGTTCAGAAACGTGATCAGAGTGGTCAGAATAGTATTTCGATAATCAGAGCAGAGTATCGGTCAGAGAAATAGATATGTGATTTTGTGTTTTGTATTAGACTGGTTGTGTTATGATATCAGAATGTTTCAGAGTTGTATAACAGAATTGATATTTATAATCAGAGCCGAATACCAGGTAGATATTTTTTTTAAATTTTATTATTAACTGATTTGTTTATACCGAATGGTTTGAATCTAAAATCACATATAGTGTCAGAAATGCATTGTAGTGGATTCAGTGTTCATTTTGCTGACTGAGAATGTATGAGATTCGAACAGACAGGTATGATATAGACAGATTAGATCAGTCGTGACAGAATTTGTACAGAAATGTTGGCAGAAATTGTACTGATACGTCTGAATCGCTAACAGAGAAGACAGAAAGAAAGAAATCAGAAGATTTATTACAGACTTAGTATATTTCTGATTCGACATGGGGAGTATATTTCGATGAATTTCGTAATAAGATTATCCCAATATTTTCCAGATTGTGATATAATATGATTATGATTGACAGATTGTTCAATCTATATCTATTAGTTTGTACAAGATGATGTAAAAACAGAACCAAATGACACAGATTGATGTCAGAACCTAGTCAGAGTGACTAGAATGTAGAAGTAGGCTATATCAGATTGTGATTTTGATTAAGTTTGCAATTAGGGCAGACCATACCATAAGTTATTTTGCAGATTATTCACAGATTGACAGACAGTCAGAGTGTATTATCCAGATATTGGAAGATATCCAGAGAACTGTGATGCTGGATGTTAGCACTAATTGATATGACTTATTATCACTGCGTGACAGTAACTATCAGCTTATCAGATGGGTAATGAGATAGTTATAGACAAGACAGTATACGGTGAATACTACAAATTTCTTTTGAAGAAAATTCGAAAGAAGAGGAAGATAGTTCAGAATGAACAGATTGAAGAAACCAACGTCGGATGATAACGATTGGTATTTGAAACTGAAGATTTCATATGTCCTTGATTAGGATAAACAGAATTGATAACAACTTATAGTACTGATATGTTATAAGCTGTGGATTGGCATATACGGATGTTGTATAGCCAGTAAGATAAGATTGATTCTGTCAGAAGGAATTGGAAAAGTATTATGATGATATACTTAGTGAATTCTTATTCCAGATTGGAATCAGGGATTGAGTTTCAAGTTAAACTCTAGTATACACTTCTCCTGATATATCTGAATTGATTACTTATGAGTTCGAGGACGAACTCAGATCTAAGAGGGGGAGAAATGTAATGCCTGAGAATTATCGAATTGATAAACCAAGATTATTAATCTTCGTTAACGTGAGACTCGGAATATTTGAGAATGCATGACATGCATTGAGGGAAGAAAAGACAAGATTATAAGGTGTTGCAAAGATCAAAAATTAGAAATTTAGAAGGTTGCAAGACCGCACCCGCGGTGCCAGCACGACCGCACCCGCGGTGAATGTGAAGAAAATGAAGTGCAATTTCCGTAGCCACACCGCACCCGCGGTATTAGACGGAGCGCACCCGCGCTGATGACACCGCACCCGCGGTAATGATAACACCGCACCCGCGGTCTCAGCTTTTGCAAAATGGATAGGGATCAGAGCACGGAGCGCACCCGCGGTGCAGCAGGGACCGCACCCGCGGTGCGACGTGCACTATGAAGAAGTATGCCACGTTTTATATGGTTGCATGCAGTATATATATATAAGAATTGCACGTGTTTCTCTCAGAAATTCAGAAAGGGGGGCGAAACTTTTGAGAGAAAAATCCTTACGCCTTTTATATTTGTGATTTCGAAGAATCCGTGTATCAGAATTCGAATCTGAACGCAGTAGCTTGTTCCTCTCGACACGAGCTGCACAAGGACGTAAGTTTCGTTACGTTTTGCGATGTTTTGAACTTATGATGTTGTCAGAACTGAATATGATTCAGATATGGTGTTTATACTACCGTAGATATTGTATAAGCGAAGTCAGATTAAAGAACAGACTGGTTACACAATTGTTATGAATTTCAGAAGATATTATCTGAGATTAAACACTGGAATTGTATTATTCTTGATTCAAGAATAGAGAGATGATCATGCTTATGTGTTCTGGATAGATTATTCAGTATGTTTATGAAGTCAGATCGAAGAAAATTATACAGTATGTTTGTATTATGAATTTCAACAGATCCTGAGTTGAATTCAATAGATATCGACATACTAGAATTAGAAGAAAGATGATATGGTATTGATTATGCCTTTAGATATAATATCTGTGATGTTGAGATTGACAGGGTTACAAGATTGTATTATTATACCGTTGAAACATCAGTTGATTCAGATTGATCAGATTCAGTTATGATTTCGATTATATCGTGATATCATTGATATGAATCAGATTGTACCTTGTTCAGACATTGATCAGATTGTATATTGAGTTATTCATTGATACTATGTATTCGATATTGTCTTTTCAGATTGAGATGGACAGAGTTGAATACAGATCATCATCTTCGTCAGACCGGGACGACAAAGGTATAATTCATGTGATATATGGGAAGATACAACTCAAATCAGATTCCATTTGAGTTTCCCAATAAAATCACATACTAGATTATTGTTATATTCTGATCTGAATATGCTTTGTTTATATGCCGATATGCTACTGCTCTGTTTATAGATTGATATACATTGCATGTGAGATAGGAGAGTCGTGACAGCTATTGTCACATATCTAGATGTTCGGTGTATCTCAGCTTAGGAGCAGCCCTGACTCCTATTGCCAGCCGTTGATACAGCTCAGACCGAAGTCTAGGAATAAGACGTACAGTCACCCCGATTGGGAGAGTAGGTGACAGCCATTGACGTCTTATTCACACCGGGATCCCTAGAGTTATAGTTGAGTCGATTCTAGACATGATTTGACTAGAACTGCATATGTTTAGAGATGTGGTTTCATAGAATATGAAACCCATATTTATTGCTTTCAGTATGATAGTATGTTTATATGATTTGATTTAAATTGCATGTCTATCTGAAAGGAGTTGCATGCTTATTGTGATTTGATTTCATAGATTATGAAATCTATTACTTTGAATATGTTCATGATAGCATGTATTATGATTTAGATTGTTTATATACATGCTTACCATGTTTTATACTGGGATTTATTCTCACCGGAGTTATCCGGCTGTTGTCTTGTTTTGTAAGTGTGCATGACAACAGGTGGGACTGGATCGGGGTCAAGAGGATGAGGAGAGAAGAAGAGTTATCATGGTGATTCCGGACTTACTGTAGATTGGTTTATTACTTGAACTTAGTAACTGAACCTTAGACTTAGATTGTACAGTATTGTACTTTTATACTGAAATAGATTTTATACTGGGATGTATATTATTTAGATTCCATTACCTTCCGCATTTACATTTTAAAAAGAAAAATTTTTAGACCCTGTTTATCAGAACTGATAATTAAATCCCAACGACGATTAAGAAGATGATTAGCGTCCGGGTCCCCACAGAAAAGATCACCAATAAAGTTTGCCTAAGAAAAACACTTGTTTAAACATCGTAAACCATAACGTGAAATCAGAGTATTAAAATCGTCTTGCATAAAATCTTAAAACATTGGCGGTCATCGGTTTTAGCCTCCTGCGAAGTCCAAGACGGCTCATTGGTCCCCACCCCTCGTCTCCTCAAAGTCATCCTCAACTAAAATAGAGCGTACATACTTGAAATTGAACGTAATAACATAAACATACTTGAAACATGAATGTAGTAGCATAAACGTTGACGTGACATCATCATAAAACTTTTCTTATACATATTTGGATCATACATACTTGAGCATACATAACATCATTTTGCGTAGAGATATATTTCAAAGCAAGTGACCCATACATAAATTTGCCTGATCAGACTAAATCACAGTACTGGGCTGGCAGGGAAAGTCCACTACCACACACATGAGATCCTCGTTCATGCTTTAACGGGTGGATTGGTCTCTGGTCATGCTTTACCGCTTTCCAATCCTGATCTAAACCCGGTCATGCTTTACCTGGGTGGATTGGTCCCTGGTCATGCTTTATTGCTTTCCAATCCTGATACAAACCCGGTCATGCTTTATCGGGGACCGGGGTGGAGAGGTCCTCGGCCACGTTCACCGACTTCCAAACCCGTTCATAATTTGGTCACAAGACATTTAGCATACCTAAAAAACTAAAAATATTATCTTTTGCACGTCGAACATACTTAAAAACGTCGAGGGCTTCGTTGGAACATTCTGTACATGCTTCCCTAACAACAACAGCAAGGATTCAGGAGATCCCAACGAAGCCTGCAACCAAAATTTCGAGAACACATTAAGAACACATTTTCAGAAAAGTGCAATTTGAGCAGTCCCACGAAAACAATCATAACTCACTCATTTCTTATCCAAAAGTTACGAATTTACTCTCTAATAGAAGGTATCGAAAAGTATTACGGTTTATATGTTGAAAGTTTTTCCAGAAAATCGACCGAAACGTCGCAATATTTAAAATGACAGTAATTTCGTGTTTTGAGATCCAAAAATCGTTGCAAAAGCGATCCACCCATTTTTGCTCAAACTTTTGCATATCACGCATGGATTTTATACACAATCAACATCAAAACATATACTATGACGAGATCGATGCAGAAATAAAAGAATATACATGCCTTGATGATTTAAACTCACGATACGATGGATATCGAAGCGAAGTGATGCGAGAACCGATCCGTGACGACTTGTGGCACGATTTCTTGCTGTTAAAAAAAGTGTGAGGTTGCTGAAAAATCGTTGGGGAAGGGGTTGGTTGCTGGAGGAGCTTAAGAACCCTAGCTTTTTCCTTTGAAAAGAGATGAAACACAAGGTGTGTGTGTGTGTGTGCAAGCCAAAGAGTGTGTGTGTGTGTGTGTGTGTGTAGTAACGTGTGTTTGTGGGAGGGGCTTAATTAGAGGCTTAATTAGGGGCTTAAAAATAGATAATTAATACTAATCCATACTATTAATCCACCACTAACTATACTAGAACCCATAATTTTTAATAAATACACATGTGTCAAGTTTTCAATATTTAAAATCCCCAACTATTCAAATTAGTATTTTGAAAAGCATAAAATTTTAAAATCACATAATAAATAAAATTAGGCTTTAAAATGATAAAACCTAAATAAATCATTTAAAATGCCACTTCTTGACTTGAAATAAAAACCACATTTTACAAATTGCCCAAATCGTCGCCGATGTCATTTCTCTGATCCTGCATCGAATGTTCGCCAGAAACATAAAACTCAAGAAAATTTTTTATCGTGCATCAAATAAACATGTAATAATTTAAAATAATACAAAACATAAATCATGCATCGATAAAATCATTTTAAAAATTAAATAAATAATTTAACAATTTAATAATTACATGAGTTTTACGTGTACTGAATTTGAGCTCTATATTGTCTAAATTCGCTTTTCTTTTGTCTTCTGCTTTCCATTCATCTCGTGGTTTTTCTATGCGGTGGGGAGCTCCTCCAGTTATAACAACTGATGTATTTGCCTTTAATATCTTCATTGGTCCGTAAATTATGACGTACCACATGTCATCGTCTTGTGCAGCTAAATGAGCCAGCTCATCCTTATCTTCAAATCATCAAAAACTTCTCTGGAGAACATTTGAATTTTATTGAATGAATACATGGTAAACAGATGTAAGAACGGAAATATTCTGAGATAAGATTCAACCCGCTCTGATACCACTTGTGTTTAGTGAGAAAGTGTTTAGAGGGGAGGGTTCAATAAACTCTTAACAGTTTTCACAACTTTTTCGAATAAAGAGTCAGTTTAGTGATAAACTGAATTCATAAATCTTCACTATGTGAAAAATCGCTTTTTACTTCGCGTATTATATGAAGTAATAAGGTAGTTAATTGTCGAAGTATATGGACGTGAAGTAATAGATGTACCTTTTACTTCATATAATAACCGAATTTGTATGATTGAAATTACTGAAAATACCAGAGGGACGGTTTGTTAAAAATAGCGACGGTTTATAAATAGCCGTCGCTCAATTTAGCGACGGAATTCATGTTAAAAACCGTCGCTATATAGCGACGGTATTCATAAATCAGATAGCGACGGTTTTTAACATGAATTCCGTCGCTAATATGTTAGGTAAAATAAAATAAAATTAATAATTTAATAAATCTGTGTTATGAATTGGTACAATCGTGTAAGAGATAAAAATTTTAAGTATTGTGAAGTGGTAAAATTGTGTAAGAAATAAAAATTTTACGTGTTGTGAAGTTAAAAAATCGTGTAAGTGAGAAAAAATTTAATTGTTGTGAAGTGAAGTTGAAGAAATGGGAGAGAATTTGCGTTATTTATAGAGAATGGTGGCAGAAAATGGAGGGAAGTATGAGCGGGAGTGAATTTTTTGAAAAGTGCGACGGTTTGATATTAACCGTCGCAAAATTTAACATCGGCGACGGTTTACTCTTTCCTGTCGCTAATTTTAGCGACGGTGTAATTTAAACCGTGGCTAAATATAGCAACGGTTTTACGAAAACAGTCGCTAGTTTAAAACATGCGACGATATTTCTTTAGCCGTCGCTAACTTTAGCGACGGTGTAAACTAAACCGTCGCCGATTTATAATTTAGCGACGAGTTTTTATTCAACCGTCGCTAAAATTAATTAAACTTATCGGTTCATCTTTTTACTTCGGTATCAAATGTTTTCATTATTTTTTACTTCATCAAAATTGATATGCCGAAGTAAAATATAAAAAAAAAATATAATGAAGCCCGTGCTTTTAAACATCCGAAGTAAAATATATTATTTTACTTCGCTTGTGTTATTACTGAAGTTATTGGTAATGTATTACTTCGTAATTTATTATTGCCGAAATAACGCCTGGCGAAGTAAAATCCGATTTTTTTACTAGTGCTTGTTTTCAATATCACTCAGTTAACTAATGAAAGTGCGGAAATAAACTGAATGACAAATAGAATAAAACTTAAATTAAGGGACACAAGATTTGTGGATGTTCGAAGATTTCAAACACTCCTACGTCACCTCTTCTAGCTCGAAAATAGGATATTCACTAAAAGAATTTGGTATATACAATGAACTGTACAAACCCCTTCAATATGGACTTAACAATGTCAAAACTGAAACTCTTAGGCTCAATGCAATTTATCAGTACTCAACTAATATGTAACTTCTTAGCACAACTGATCTCTACAAGATCGAATAATACAACAGTGAGTGTTTGTGCTTTTAAGCTCAAGATATATCTTGAAAGTTATGAACATGTATGCTAAGCGTGAGCTTTTGAGAGCTTTTAAAATTGAAAGAGTATGAACAGAGTTCTTCTTGATGATTTTTAACATTTCGTAGCTTGATTATTCTCTTCACGTGATCTTTCTCGACTATTTATAGGCTTTGTTTCCAACGGTAACAACAAATACATTTAGAATCTTTATATCTGTTGTATAGCCACGTCAACGCTCTTCTGTCAATCGTACATTGTAACTTTTCTGAAATGCGATATTCTCACTACATTTTATAGTCTGCTCTTGTACAGTTTTCAGTTGATAGCTACGTTCCTTAACTGATGACGTGTCAAACTAATTTATCAGTTGACAAAGACGATAGGATTAACTGATTGTTCTCAACTGATTGTTTTGTAGTTGATCAGTTCCAACTGATCATCTAGTTGAATACATAGTTCAGTTAGCTTAGCTAAGTTCAGTTGCCTTTGACTATATACGCATTAATCTTCAATTCGGACATCTATCAGTTTACGAATCTTTCACCTTCAGTTTTCTCAATCATTTGTTCACTGTTCTCACGTTTAATTTGTCAAACTTCGAAATAAAGATCTCAATAGGTTTATACATATTAATTAAAATATTAATTACAAAATCTATTTTGAATTCTAAAATGTAGAAACATGACAAAAAAAAGTCTGGAAATAACAATTATTAGAATCAACAAATCGAAACAATAACTATTTAAATATCAATCAACATTTAGTTTACAAAAAAATTATATAAAAACTCTTACAAATTCTAAATATACATTACGAACAAAATACTACAAAAATCATAAACATAACAAACACTTGTGATATTTGCTATACAATTCACTAATCACTGCAACTATTGATTTCACATAGTAGTTTTTGTTAGAAACTTAATTTCAGTGGTTTGACAAACTAAGAGATTAAATGAATTGAACTAACTGATCACGAACTGACAGTTGCCTTACTGAAGATTAGTGCGCAGGTTATTAAAGGCAACTGAAACCAGTCGAACTGAATTTGCAAAGTTAACTGACTGATCAGTTGATATATTCAGTTGAGAGCTTATAGCGTCTTCATATCACCTGATCATTCAGCTGTACACGTCATCAGTTGAAAAGGACATTAGACCGACAACAGTACAAAGTAGACTGCTACTCGTAGTGGAACGCCGCATTTCAAAGTTTACAATGTACGACTATCAGAAGAATATTGACGTGACAATAAACGGATATAAAGATTCAAATATTATTTAACGTTACCGTGACAATCTTCGAACATCCATAAATCTTAGTTTTATTAGTTCAGTCATTTATTCTACCTTCCAGTCAGTTTATTTCTGCAACTGTATTCAGTTAAACTGATTGTTATCGACTGACAAGATTCTTAGTATCAGTTTGTCACAGAACTGACACTTCATTCGAAAAGAGTTTAAAAAATCGTGTATGTTTATTCAACCCCCTTCTAAACACATTTTTTAACATCTCAACCGATCCTATCAGTTTTGTACAGAAGACCACTTCCCCTCTTTCATGAAATTTCCTGCAGCAGATGACCATGCTAATTTGCACCACCAATGCAACCACATATTCTTCATGTTCATCAATACCTTGCAAAGATAAATCATCAATGTCATCTTCTTGTTCCCCTCTTTCATGATGTTTCCAACAGAAAATGTCTCATTCTAACATATATAAGATGAAAATTAGCCATTTATTCCCTGAAAAACAGTCAATGAAATATCAGCTGAAATCATCTTGTGCAAGCATCGATAATCCACAAACCAATAGAGTACATGAAACTAAGGTCGATAGCGCATGGAATTAGGAAAATAAATTCTCAACCGGGTCACCAAGCAAGTGAATTTTCTTCTGATTGGTAAGTATTACGGGGGGACTGCACCACATCATTAAGAAGAAATCCTACTTACATAATTCATGTTAAGAAAAATATTGACAAAGTTAAGAAAATGGACCTGGTTGTGAGCAGGAAATGGTATGATTGATGCACAAACACCCAATAAGTGACATCATCAGCTATATACACAAGATGATGGACACTACTAATACCATCATTTAAAACCCACAACAGCCAAAACCAACATTGAACAATCGTGTCTTTCTTCCATTGCTCAAATTCACAAGGGAAAGCTTTAATTCCCTCCTCATTTATAAATTGTATGGTGATTCCCCTTGAGAACTTCTTTTGATTCACATAATAACACTTATATCTTATTAACTACTTGCCATTCATAAAAATAAATCCTTTTCCTACAAAAAAATTTAAAGAAAAAAATGCTTCTTTTTTATCTTCACCATTACCAAAAAAATAGCATATTTTATGAAATACATAAGATCATAGAGAACTTCATACACATAACATTCTACGAACTGAAATAATCACAACGAGCAAATAATAACTTATTTCACATAAAGCAATCAATACACATCATTTGAATTACATGTTTACTCCCAGAATTCAGTAGAACACACTACATCCAGTTGAGCTCGGGTACAGATTCAGAACATTATCAGTTCCAGTAAAATATGTTGGATCTGGTTTTCTACACGTCCAAATGCAGCGGAAGTTTAAAATTTTTTATTTTTTTTGACAATCAAAATATGTTTAAACGCTCGTATGATTAATCATAAACATTCATAGGGTGTTAGAATTATACCTTTAGTAAATTAAATCACTTGGCTCCAACTAATTCAGTATAGGCGGATCTAGCTCTTGATGAATCCCTACGAACGATCTTCAAAAACACTTTCTTTCAATCCTTCTAATTAGGTCTACGACAAAAAGATTTGTTTCTCTTTCAAATATCACTAGAATATTTGAAAGAAGTTTTACATTGATATAGAACACCAAATTTTTTTTTCAAAAAATACTTTTAGAGTATTCTTATTGGAATAGCCGAAAACTCCTTTCCTCTAATTCTCCCAAAAGTGACACCTCAATCTTTTTAAAATTTGAGAATTAAAGAAATCTAAATCCTTTTTTAATTATCATTTACTTAATTAATTTTATTATTTAAGTAAAATAAATCTTCGGAGTATTATGGTTGTGTTTTGCAAAATCTCACAATCCAAATTAGTGGAGGCTCTCATTTTCAGGTCAAAAAAAATTTCATAAACTAATTACCATAATTAATATTAATGCGCTTGATTAATTAATTGTGCTAGTCCAACTAGTTTAATTAATTAATCAAAATCCATTAAGAACTTTAATTATTTAGTATGTTGGACTTGTACTCCTATAAGCCCATTAAACATACTTCACACTATATTTAATTTAATATTTAATAAACTCAACTTTTGAGTTTAATAAATTAAATCTATTATAAATTCAACATTTGAATTTAATATTTAAATTATAAATTCAACTCCTTGAATTTATCATCTCAAAAATTTAATAAACTCAACTTTTGAGTTTAATAAATTAAATTCTATATTTTATAAATTCAAATCCTGGAATTTATTCTCTACAAATTTCATAAATTTTCAACTTCTTGAATTTAATATATCATAAATTCAACTATTTGAATTTATTTTCTCAAATTTTAGTTATCATAAATTTAACTCCTTTGAATTTACTATATCATAATATAAATCCAACTCCTTGAATTTATTCTCTCAACGAGAACAAACGATCCAGTGCTTGTGTGACCCTCAATGGTTCAGGGATACAGCTAGCCGTGGGTTCACAACTCTTTCTGATTCAGGACATAATCCTTTATTCGGGCTTACTCTAGTTAGCCCCATTCTTTTCATCAACACCTTGATCAAGAATGTCAGAACTCATTTCTGATTGCAGCCATCGGATAATGGTAAGAGCGTCTAGTAGCATCCTCCCATGATCCCCTAGGTATCAATGATAGTGCCTGCAAGAACCAGTCGATTATGATTAACGTACAGTACGGTCCCTTCATCTCATATATCCCGATCGAATCTGCAACCATTGGTTAATCGAGGGTTGCATAATAATTCGATAACTATGTGATAACTATAATAGTGGCATCGCGTGTACTATTTGAGAACTCCTTCTCTAACGTACATCTCGTACTCTGGCCAGAGATTCCATGCACTATTATTTCATCAGATCACACAGGATATCCATACCCGCAGATGAGTGGTGAATCCCCGACTACAATGCACTGGCTCCTATATGTGTTGCAACTGTACCCAACCTCGCCACCTGATGACTCTCATGGAGTCGGTAAACAAGTCAAAGCACATCCCTAGCATATAGAGCCTCAGTGTTGTCCCGGGTAGTAAGGACTATTGGTGTACAATCATAACCGCGGACTTATGCTCTCGATGAATGATAACCACTTGGAAAGTCCGAGGGAGGGTTGTTCGGTATAATTATCATATGACTACCCATTTGCATGTTTGGACATCTCCATGCCCTTACCAAGAAACGCAGTACACAATATCACATATGCCAGTCTCGAGCTCAAGCGACCTTTATCCCTGTTTTAGGCGGCTGAATCGACTAGGAACGGATTAGAATATGTACAAATGAGTTTCAACATCGAATTACGATTCATTTGTAAGCATAATCAAGGACGTTATCTATGCTATTTGCATGGGTATACAGATAAAGTATAGCGAAACCATTAAAAGTTAAATTATATTAAAATAAAAATTGTTTATTTCACTTGAGTCAATAAATTTCCTAGCCAATCGTTGGCTTGCAGAGCATCTACTCTAACAATCTCCCACTTGCCCTAGAGCCAACTACCCATAATCCCATTGCTTCGCGATGCTTCTCAAACAATGGTGCTAGCAAGGGCTATGTAAGTGGGTCAGCAACATTATCTGCAGAGATGACTCTTTCGACTGATATGTCTCCTCTTCCCACAATCTCCCTTATGATGTAAAACTTCCTCAGTACATGTTTGGATCACTGATGAGACCTTGGTTCCTTTGCTTATGCAATGGCACCAGTGTTGTCCCAGTACAACGGGACTGGATCAACTCCATTAGGAATAACACCCAACTCTTGGAAAAAATTCCTCATCGAAACTACCTCTTTTGCTGCATCAGATGCAACAATGTATTCAGCTTCAGTAGTGAAATCCGCAACAGTGTCTTAGTTGGAACTTTTCCAAGAGACAACCGCACCATTAAGCATTAATACAAAGCAAGAGGTCGATTTCGAATTTTCTACATCACATTGGAAGCTAGAATCAGTGTAGCCTTCCAATTTCAATTCTCCACCCCATGGACCATGAACAAGTTCTTAGTCCTTCTCAAGTACATAGGAATATCTTTCAAGGCCTTCCAATACATTGGACATGGTTTTGCCTAATATCTGCTTGTAACACTCAGAGCGTAAGCAACATCAGGACGTATCTATATCACACCATACATGATACTACCAATGGCTGACGCATATGAAATATGTGTCATCATCTCTATCTCTTCATCAGTTTTGAGACACATAGCATTAGATAGAGTAATACCAGGACACATTGGTAGGTATCCTGATGTGAATCTTTGTACGAATGAATAGAAAACATGATTAAAATCGAATCGCGCCCTCAATTCAATATCAAACAAAGAATCGTTGTTGTCCCGATCTTTTGAATCAAGTGTGTGTGTTGTGATATTCACCTCTAAACTATGAAAAGTCTAGCAACAAATAATCACGAGATAAACAATCGAAATTATAACGAACCTTCGAAGAACTAGTCGACGACAATCCGCACAAGCACGATCGACAAACGCCACAAAGTTAAAAACTTTGATAAGTTTGATTTCCGAATAACAAAGCGAAGCTTTGAACGTTTGAGAGTAAAACTCTAAACTTTGATAAAAATCAAAATAATGAAATCTGAATTTTGTCTAAAATTTCGTCCAATATGGTTTACATATCAAAAAAATTGCTAGAATCTAGTTACCTCACAAAATAAAACTCTAAAGCTGGAAATTAAAATATTCTCGAAAAAAACGCGCGCTCGGGCGGTAGGAAATTACCGCTCGAGCGCCGAGGGCTCTGGACTATTCGCGCTCGGGCGGTAGATTATTACCGCTCGGGCGCGAGGCCTTCTGTAAGTTTTCTCCACGGGCAGTACATGTGGCGCTCGGGCGGTAATATTTGGCCGCTCGGGCGCCGATGCTTCTGGTCTCTTCTTCATTTATCACTTGAATAATGTTCTTGTGACTTCCAAACTCACTCCCATGCATCGAAAACCCTCCAGCACTTTGCACCTCGCTTGTAAGTCCTTCCTCCTTGCTCATAAGCCCCTGCAATGCTTCCTTGAATCTCTTCGATCGTCCCCTCGTGATTGGTCCCTCCGGCAACTCTAAAGGGTCCCATGCTTTCCTTGGAGCTTGACCATCCGTGTTTGCATCATCCTCCCCTTCTTGAAAAGGATTTGTCCTCAAATCCAGTTCGTCACCTACATCAAACAACGATAAGTCACTAACATTAAAAGTAGAACTCACGTTATACTCACCCGGTAGATCGAGTTTGTAGGCGTTGTCATTGATCCTTTCAAGGACTTGGAATGGTCCATCACCCCTAGGTAATAGCTTTGAACGTCTCTTCTCGGGGAACCTTTCCTTTCTCAAGTGTAGCCACACCCAATCCCCCTTCTCAAATATCACCTTCTTCTTCCCTTTGTTGGCTTGCTTAGCATATTGTCCATTCTTCTTCTCAATGTTGGCTTTGGCCTTTTCATGCAACCCCCTAACAAATTCAGCCTTCTTTTTGCCGTCCAAGTTTAACCTTTCACTCACAGGTAAAGACATTAAATCCAACGGAGTCAAAGGATTAAAACCGTATACAATTTCAAATGGCGAATAGCTAGTAGTAGAATGCACGCAACGATTATATGCAAACTCAACAAATGGCAAGCAATTTTCCCAATTCTTTAAGTTCTTTTTAAGAATAGCACGTAATAAAGTTCCTAACGTCCTATTGACTACCTCAGTTTGACCATCCGTTTGAGGATGACAGGTCGTAGAAAATAGTAATTTATTTCCAAGTTTAGCCCATAGTGTTTTCCAAAAGTAACTTAAGAACTTAACATCACGGTCAGACACAATAGTCCTAGGCATGCCATGCAACCTAACGACTTGTCTAAAGAACAAATCCGCAATGTTAGATGCATCATCAGTCTTGTGACAAGCAATAAAGTGTGCCATTTTAGAAAACCTATCCACAACAACAAATATAGAGTCCCTCCCCTTCTTTGTCCTAGGTAACCCCAAAACAAAGTCCATAGAGATATCAACCCAAGGTTCACTAGGGACGGGAAGTGGTGTATATAATCCATGTGGTAGTGTCCTAGACTTAGCTTGTCTACAAGTTATGCACTTCTCACAAACACGCTCAACATCACGTTTCATGTGTGGCCAATAGAAATGTTCATGCAGTGCACTTAAAGTTTTAGCCACACCAAAGTGTCCCATCAAAACACCCCCATGTGCCTCCCTAACAAGTAGTTCACGAATGGATGATTTAGGAATGCACAACCTATCTTCTCTAAACAAGAAACCATGAAGCAAATAAAATTTTTCATGTGGACCATGCATACAAGTTTCAAACAAGCTCTTAAAATCCTCATGTAGCACATACAATTCCTTCACATGCTTAAACCCCAAAATTTTTGACTCCAAGGTAGAGATTAGTACGTACCTCCGTGATAGTGCGTCGGCCACTACATTTTCCTTACCTTGTTTGTACTTTATGATGTAGGGGAATGTTTCAATGAATGCTACCCACTTGGCATGCCGCTTGTTCAACTTCTGCTGCCCCTTAAGGTGCTTAAGAGACTCATGATCCGTGTGAATCACAAACTCCTTAGGCCTCAAGTAGTGCTGCCACGTCTCTAAGGTCCTCACAAGTGCGTAGAACTCCTTATCATACGTGGGATAATTCAGCGCTGCTCCATTGAGCTTCTCACTAAAGTATGCCACCGGCCGTCCGCCTTGCATCAAATCTCCACCGATACCTACCCCTGAAGCATCACATTCAATTTCAAAAGTGTTATAAAAATCAGGTAAAACAAGTAAAGGAGCATTAATTAATTTTTGCTTAATAAGATTAAAAGACTTCTCTTGCTCCTCGCCCCAACAGAATGGAACGTTCTTCTTAATCACCGCTGTCATTGGTGCTGCCAATGTGCTAAAATCTTTTACAAACCTCCTATAGAATCTTGCAAGGCCATGGAAGCTTCGAACTTGACCAACAGTAGTAGGCGTTGGCCAATCTCGAATAGCACTTACCTTATCTTCATCAACTTGTATCCCCTGTGAACTTACCACAAAACCAAGAAAGACAAGTTTGTTTGTACAAAAATCACATTTCTTTAAGTTAGCATATAGATTTTCAGCCCTTAGTGTGATTAGCAAAAGTTTCAAATGACCAACATGCTCATCCAAGTCTTTGCTATATACTAGGATATCATCAAAATAAACAACAACAAATTTTCCTATGTACGCACGCAAAACATGGTTCATTAACCTCATAAAGGTGCTAGGAGCGTTAGTTAAGCCGAAAGGCATGACCATCCACTCATATAACCCGTATTTGGTTTTAAAAGCAGTTTTCCACTCATCACCTTCCCTCATCCTAATTTGGTGATAACCACTCTTCAAATAAATTTTGCTAAATATGCAAGCACCATGCAATTCATCTAACATATCATCTAGTCTAGGTATGGGATGCCTATACTTCATGGTAATGTTATTAATTGCCCTACAATCTACACACATACGCCATGAGCCATCTTTCTTAGGAACTAATAAAACAGGTACGGCACAAGGTGACATGGACTCACGCACAAAACCCCTATCTAACAACTCACTTACCTGCCGTTGAAGCTCCTTGGTCTCCTCCGGATTGCTCCCATAAGCTGGACGATTTGGCAATGCACTTCCGGGTACCAAATCAATTTGGTGCTCAATCCCCCTCAATGGTGGTAGTTCTTGAGGTAGCTCCTCCGGAAATATATCATCAAATTCCTGCAAGAGTGAAACAACAATGCTCGGAAGGGATCCGGCTATATCACTTGTGTTAAA
The DNA here is from genome assembly GCF_022965805.1 of Primulina eburnea. Taxonomy (NCBI): domain Eukaryota; kingdom Viridiplantae; phylum Streptophyta; class Magnoliopsida; order Lamiales; family Gesneriaceae; genus Primulina; species Primulina eburnea. The sequence continues at coordinate 13,194,354 of NC_133117.1, forward strand.
GAGGACCTCTTTATAAAGAATCAACACAAGTGGTTCATGTGTGTGCATCAAGTGTTTCAACTCACCTTTTTGGGCCATATATGTTTTCTTTTTGGCCTCTTTCCTCTCATTTTCTTTCCTCTCATTCTTTTTTTGTATGGCTATCTCACTCTTTTGATCACTCTTTTTTTCAGCCATTTCTTTTTTATTCTCCAAGGCCACCTCACTTTTTATTTCACTCTTTCTTTCGGCCTCATCTCTCTTCTTTTTTTTCAAATGGTCCTCCAACACTTGCTTTGGAGACAAAGGAAGTAATACAATGGTTTCCTTCTTCAAGACAAATGAGTACTTATTCTTAAACCCATCATGTGACACACGCATATCATATTGCCAAGGTCTACCCAACAAAATATGACATGCATGCATGGGTACAACGTCACACAAGACCTCATCAACATACTTCCCAATAGAAAAGGACACCAAAACTTGTTTGTTCACCTTCACCTCCGCACAATCATTCAACCATTGAAGCCTATATGGTTGACTATGCTTTAATGGAGGTAAACCCAATTTTTCTACCATCTCACTACTAGCCACATTAGTACAACTTCCCCCATCTATGATAAGATTGCAAACCTTGCCATTCACAAAACACCTAGTATGGAACAAGTTTTCCCTTTGGTTAGTCTCCTCCTCCTTGACTTGGGCACTCATGATACGCCTAGTCACTAATGCTTCACCTACAACCGCCTCATATTCCTCATCAGGATCCTCTAACGCAGGCATCTCATCATCAACATCACCCTCACTATGCGATTCATACTCACCATAGTCATTTAAAATCATCACCCTTTTATTAGGACACTCACTAGCCATATGACCCAACCCTTGACACCTAAAACATCTAGTATCTCTAGCTCGATTAAGAGGAGTTTCAGATTTACCTTGCACTCCTTGTTTAGGCGCCTCTTGCTTAGTCTCAACCTTGGGCTTTGTCCACAACTTGCTTTCATCACGTTTTGCCACATTTGGTCGCCAAGAAGTTGACGAACTCCCACCTTGATTGGCGCGGCCAACTCCCCGTCTTTTGAGTTGTTGCTCCACCTTTATGGCCATTTGCACCATCTCGTCTAGATCCAAGTAGTGCCTAAGCTCCACTTGATCTTGAATCTCCCTGTTCAAACCACAAAGAAAACGTGCCATGGTCGCCTCACTATCCTCCTCGGTATTTGCCCTAATCATGACTACCTCCATCTCCTTATAGTAGTCCTCCACACTCTTAGCTCCTTGCCTCAAAGTTTATAACCTCTTAAACATCTCCCTATAGTAGGCACAAACCTCTTCCTCATGACCCTCTTCATCTCATCCCACGACTCAATGGGTCTCTCATTATACTTTCTTTTAGTGGTCACTAATTGATCCCACCAAATGAGAGCATAGTCTAAGAATTCAACCACCGCCAACCTCACCTTCTTTTGTTCGGAGTAGTGGTGACATTCAAATACGAACTCTACCCTCTTTTCCCACTCTAGGTATGCCTCCGGGTCAGACTTCCCATGGAACGATGGAATTTTCATCTTAATGCTACCCATGTGACCATCTTCCCTAGTCTCATCATATCTACCCCGCATGACTTCCCTTTTTCCTCTACCAAATCCTCTACCTCCTCCATTCCTACCCCAATTCTCATTTTGACTCTCATCGCCTCCTCCCAGATCATACTCCTCATCATCTCTACCCAAATCCCTAGGCTTAGGTTTACCCCCACTAACACTAACCTCAAGTTTATCCAACCTCTCATGCAATGACTCCATTTGGGTCGTCATCACCCTACTAAAATCCCCAAACAATGCATCTAGTTGGGCCTTAGACAACCCCGAATTCGAACTACCTCCTACCTCCCTCTCCATTTAATGTCAAATTTGTACCTGCAAGAAAAGGTTAGTAGAAATAAAATAATTCTCACCCAAATGCTCACGGTCACTCCAAAGAAATTCACTCGTCTTTTCTCACAATTTTGTTTGCTCACTACAAATACTCACCGTTCACTCCAAAGAAAAGTCACTCGCACTCAAGTGTACCACTCAAATTTTGAAAGCTCTCTTGGAAGTGCTCAAGCTTTGTATTATGGGTATATCAAACAATCAAGCTTCAAACTTGTGAACAAATGCGACCGACTCACTTGGACTGTGTAGACAAGAAATTCGAATATAGGGAATATTTTTTTTTTGACTGTGAAAGACAATTGAATATGACTCTCTAAAGGGAATAGAACAATATACCAAAACAATTGCGTAGGCAAATTTTCGAAATTTTGTACTCTTTTTTTTTTTTTTTTTAGCCTGAGTACAACTCGAAAATCCCCAAAAAAATGAAGAAAGTTGACCTAATTTTTGAGAAACACTGTTTCACGAAAATTGAATAACGATAGAACGAAACAGATCTGAAAACGATTGAAAAAATAACACAGATCTGAAATTTAACAAGATAACTTACTTGATCTCAATAAACATATGCTCTGATACCAAATGATGTGAATCTTTGTACGAATGAATAGCAAACACGATTAAAATCGAATCGCACCCTCAATTCAATATCAAATAAAGAATCGTTGTTGTCCCGATCTTTTGAATCAAGTGTGTGTGTTGTGATATTCACCTCTAAACTATGAAAAGTCTAGCAACAAATAATAACGAGATAAACAATCGAAATTATAACGAACCTTCGAAGAACTAGTCGACGACAATCCGCACAAGCACGATCGACAAACGCCACAAAGTTAAAAACTTTGATAAGTTTGATTTCCGAATAACAAAGCGAAGCTTTGAGCTTTTGAGAGTAAAACTCTAAACTTTGATAAAAATCAAAATAATGAAATCTGAATTGTGTCTAAAATTTCGTCCAATATGGTTTACATATCAAAAAGATTGCTAGAATCTAGTTACCTCACAAAATAAAACTCTAAAGTTGGAAATTAAAATATTCTCGAAAAAGACGCGCGCTCGGGCGGTAGGAAATTACCGCTCGAACGCCGAGGGCTCTGGACTATTCGCGCTCGGGCGGTAGATTATTACCGCTCGGGCGCGAGGCCTTCTGTAAGTTTTCTCCACGGGCAGTACATGTGGCGCTCGGGCGGTAATATTTGGCCGCTCGGGCGCCGATGCTTCTGGTCTCTTCTTCATTTATCACTTGAATAATGTTCTTGTGACTTCCAAACTCACTCCCATGCATCGAAAACCCTCCAGCACTTTGCACCTCGCTTGTAAGTCCTTCCTCCTTGCTCATAAGCCCCTGCAATGCTTCCTTGAATCTCTTCGATCGTCCCCTCGTGATTGGTCCCTCCGGCAACTCTAAAGGATCCCATGCTTTCCTTGGAGCTTGACCATCCGTATTTGCATCATATCCTCTCTTGGACTCTTCCATAGAGAATCGTCTTGTAATGGTATCGATATAACTGACTTGGGTGAGTCCGAGTATCCTCTTTGATCTATCTCTATAGATTTGTATTCCCAATACATAGGATGCTTAACACATGTCCTTTATGGAGAATTTACTTGCTAACCATACTTTAGTTGATTGCAATAATCCTACATCATTCCCAATGAGCAGGATATCATCAACATAAATTACTAGGAATGTCACCGCACTCCCACTAACTTTCTTGTACACACGCATGCTTCCTTAGGATTCTTAGCAAAACCAAACTCTTTGATAGTGCTATCAATTCTGAAGTTCCAACTCCTTGACTCCTGCTTGAGACCATATATTGATCTCTGAAGTTTGAATACCTTCTGCTCACTTCCTACTGATGTGTATCCCTCAGGTTGAGACATATAAATTTCTTCTTTGATGGTACCATTGAGGAATGCAGTCTTTACATCCATTTGCCATATCTCATAGTCCTACCATGATGCTATGGCTAGTAGTATTCTATTGGACTTAAACATAGCAACTTGTGAAAAAATTTCCTCATAGTCAACTCCTTGCATTTTAGTATAATATTTTGCAACCAGCCTTGCTTTGAAGGTCACTACCTTCCCATTCGCCCCAAGCTTTCTTTTGTAGATCTATTTTCACCATATGGGTATGAATCCCTCAGGTTGATCCACCAATGCCCAAACTTGGTTTGAATACATAGAGTCCATTTTTGACTGCATATCTCCAAGCTATTTGGTTGAATCAGTATCAGATATTGCTTCTTTGAAATTCATTGGATCACATCCAACACAATTCTCATCATGGCCTTGTTCATGAAGAAGCGTATATCTTGAAACCCTATCAGACCTTCTAGGAGCTTGTACTTCAACTACTGGTTTTTGGAAATTATGTTCAACTACTATAGTTGAGGATGTATCTTGAATTTCTTCAAGTTTTATCATCTTGCCTTTTTTATCTAATAGAAATTCCCTTTTTCAAAAAATGTGACATTTCTTGAAACAAACACTTTTGCTTCATTGGGATGATAGAAATAATATCCAACATAATTCTTTGGATATCCTACAAAATAGCACAAAGTGGATCTACTATCCAATTTGTCTCCCACTGTCTGCTTCACCTAAGCAAGACATCTCCATATTCTCATGTAAAAATATTTGGGAGTTTTTCCCCATCCATATTTCATATGGTGTTTTATCCACTGCCCTAGTATAGACATTATTCAACAACATTGCCGCAGTTTCAAGCGCAAAGCCCCAAAATGATATAGGCAATTTAGTGAATCTCATCATCAATCGAACCATGTCCAACAAGGTTCACTTACAATGTTCAGAAACACCATTCAATTGTGGTGTTGCTGGTGGAGTCCACTATGAGATAATCTCATTCTCTTTTAGATAACTCAAAAATACAGCACTCAAGTATTCTCCAACTCGATCAGATCGAAATGTCTTAATAGTCCTTTCTAGCTGTTTTCCTACTTCAAATCTGAATTCTTTGAACCTTTCAAATGCTTCAGATTTGTGTTTTATCAAATAAACACAACCATACCTCGAATGGTCATCGGTAAAGGTAACGAAGTAGGATTGCCCATATTTTGTGCTAACACTTAGCGGGCCACAAACGTCTACGTGGATCAAATCCAGTAGACCATGCACACGTTCCACGTTTCCATCGAATGGAGTGTTTGTCATTTTTCCTTTTAGACAGGATTTACAAGTAGGTAGAGAATTTATGTCTGACAAGTCAAACATGCCTTCTCCCACTAGTTTGTGCATCCTTTTTTGAGAAATGTGACATAGTCTAGCGTGCCATATTTCTGTGGGGATTTGGATCATCTAATTATCTTTTGTTGTTGAAATCATGTTTACTTGGACATTCACTTATCATTTCCAGAATATTTTTGGCACATATAATTTCTTACGTCCGGACTTCTTGCAGTGAAATAAATATCTTCTGACTTATCGAGCTTTGTAGGCCTTTTAAGTGTCTTTCAGAGTTTGCCTCTTATTGGGATTGTTTTTCTTGTGAGGGACATAACATTTCTTTCCCTTACCTAGTGGACCTTTTCGTCTGACGAGATGCCCATAAGAGAAAAAACAATAATTTCCTGTTTTATGGTGATCTCATAAGTTATAAGCGTATTGAATAGCTCATCAAGGCTATCATCTATCTTATTCAAATTGAAGTTCACCATAACCCCGTCAAATGAGGAAGAGAAAGACAACAAATTGATGTAATCAATTAACTCATTAGGAATCACATATTCCAGGCCCACCACATTTTCAATAAGCCCAATCATATGTCACCATGCTCATGGGCCAGAGCCCCATCTTGCATGCATGTAGTCACGAGCTTTTAAAATGGTGTGCATCCTTGTAGGAGTTTCATGCACCATGCAACTCTTGCACGTCATTCGAATGTCATCAGCATTCAACACTTCCTCAAATTGTCTCTACAGTTCATTTGACAAAGAAGCGAGCATGTTACACTTTAGCTTGTATACTATGGTCCTACCATCTTGCATGCTTTGTCAGTTCAGCAGGACTGACATTAGTGTGTATGCTATTTTCTCCGAATTTAGAACAATTTTCCCAACCAATCTTGAAAATTAGATTTGGTTAGCTTGTTAATAACAAAATTGGATTATGTGACGAAATCGAAAAATATACTGATATGGAAACAGAATAATTGTTGCTGATTATTTTAAAATAATTTTAAAATATAAAATATGGATTTTATTTTATAAACCTCCCTCCCACTATTTTGACATTTCCACCACCATCTGATGAAAAGGGGAAATCTTATTTCTTTAGTTGGCACGTAGAGTCCAATTAGCCAATTATAATCCCGAATAATATCAGCCAATTATAATTTCTAAAAGGTAGAATCCAATTACATCCCTATGCAACCTCCGTGTATTTTGCCTCACGTTTAATAAGGACCCAATAATATGATGCCGTTTATTTTCACGTTTCAAACCAACCCATTAATATTGAGTTGTAGTGGACGGTCGCCATGAGTTCCCTCAATAATATGAGCCAAAGTCATGGGAGTTCCACTCGATTCACATCATATGTCCGGTGGAAGTCACAGCTTTCCGGCATACAGGCCTCCCCAATAATATGAGCCAGACGCTGTTCGCGAGTAGCGATCAACATGCAACCACGGTTGATGGAAGACAAGGAAAAATTAAACTCTTTTAATTTTTACTTATTCAGTCTGATATAAATTTTGAATCATATTCAAAATGAGAGATTTTAATTGTAGTGCCCAAAATTCAGTACACGTATAACACATGCATTTATTTAAATTATTAAATCATTTCAATTAATTTTAAATGAGTTTTAGCGATGCATGATTTATTTAAATGCATTATTTTAAATTATTTATGTTTATGCGATGCACATTAAAACGTTTTTCAAGTTTCATGTTTCAGGCGATTATTCGAGGCGGGATCGAGGAAAAGACCGGTGACAGTGTTGGCAAATTAAAATGTGGTATTTTATTTTAAGTTGGGGATGGGGAAATTTATTTAGTTATCAAGTTTTAATATTTTTAAATTATTACTATGTATTTAGAGATTTAAGAGTTTGAAACTTTAAAAGTGGTGTGTAATTATTTTAATTGTAGAGTTTGATTAAATTAGTGTGTGTTAACTTTTTATTAGTATTTTAAATAGTTTATTTAGCTAGAGTTTCTCCTAATTAAAACACACACACACTTTACACACACTCACACACACTTACACGTTTTTACACACACTAAAACACACACAACACACACAAGTTTTAAAATTCAGATTTGTATTATTTTGAGAGAGAGCAAATTCTAGGGTTCTTCTCCCCATAGCAGCCACCCCTCCTCTAGCAATTTCCAGCAGATTTTCGTTGGTTTCCTTCAGAGAAAATCGAGCCACCGTCGTCCCGGACCAAGCCTCGCGCCGTCTCCGCTTCGATATCGCCGTTTCGGTAAATTTACCATCAAAAGGCACGTATAATCTGTTCTTTCTGTATCGATCAGGTCATATTATGTGTTGCGTTGTTTTATGCGTAAAAATATGTGTGCGGCGTTCGTCGTTTGAGCAGAAATTGATTCGGATCGGTTTTGAATGAATTTTAGATCTAGAAACTCGTTTTTGCTGTTCCCGTGTAAACTGCGAATATTCGGTGCATATTTTGAGAAAACTTTTAACTACAAAGTCGTAGAACGTTTCGATACCTTCGATTTGATATATGATTCGAAATTTTTGGACAAAAATTGAGTGAGTTATGACGTTTTTCGTGGGACTGCTCAAACTGCGATTTTTACGAAAATATGTGTTCTTGAGCTTTTATTGTTGCAGGCTTCGTTGGGAATCGACGGGTGATCGTTGCTGCGTCTAGGTATGTATGGTATGATGTTGGACCATTATTTATCATGTCGTTCGGTATTGATAGGCACTCGAATACACTAGAAGTCGTATGAACCGATTTGGTGTCAATTGCCACGTTTGTGAATTGTGTGTGTGCCGTATGGTAGACGTCATTGCTTTGGGGTGCTTGTATGGAGTTGTTTCTATGTGTTAGCATGTTAAGTTGTGCCTCGGGGTGTCGGTTCATAGTTCGTGCAACCGGGTCTAGAAAGTTAAGCAAAGCATGTACAAGAATTTTCGTAAGTTCGCGATCACAGAGCCTACACGGACCCTTACACGGACCCTGGCATGGGGTCCGGGCCTTTGTTCTTCCGGAGTGCATTTTTCCAGAGTCTGCACGGACCCTGGCATGGATCTTGGCACGGGGTCCGTGTCCACCCTTTTTCCTGGAGTCTTTCACCCGAGTCTACACGGACCCCTACACGGAGGTAGGCACGGGGTCCGTGTCCCTTCTTCCTTCGGAGTATCATTTCACCGCACCTAGACGGACCCGTACACAGACCCGGGGTAGGGGTCCGTGTACTCACTGTTTGGGAAAGATTTGTAAGTTATTTTTGGGATTTGACGTCATGGTTTAGTGCAAGGATTTTCAAGGTCGTGTTATGGGAAATGTTAGAACGTCCTAAGTATTGATTGAACTTGAGAGTAAGTATGATTTCTACGTTTAAGTTATGCAAATTCATGTTAGTATGTGCAGCAACGGCCCCGATCAAAGTTCCAACGAATCCCTCAACGCCAAGTAAGTATGTATGACGTGCAAGAAAATTATTTTAAGTTTTTGAGGTATGCTAAATGTCTTGTGACCAAATTATGTTTAGGATTGGAAAGCGTTAAATTATGAACGGGGACCAATCCGCCCGTTAAATTATAAACGGGTTAGATCGTGGTTGGAAAGCGTTAAATTCTGAACGGGGACCAATCAGCCCGTTAAATTATGAACGGGGATCTTATGTATGCGGCCGTGGATACGTCCCTGTCAGCCCAGTACTGTGGTATAGTCTGATCAGGCTCTTTTATGTTATGGGTCACTTGCTTTGAAACATGCCTCTACGCAAAATGATCAAGTTATGTATGTTTACGTATGCAGTATGTTTATGAAAGTTTATGTTGATGACACGTCTAGTTATGCATGTACGTATGTTCAAGTTTGTTATGCAAGTTCAAGTTTCAAGTTATGTATGTCCTATTTTAAAGTTGCATGCGATTTTATTACATAGTACTAGTTATCCCAGTTTATACGTGTTGAGTCTTTAGACTCACTAGACTTGATCGATGCAGGTGAGTATGTTGACGAGGAGGCAGGAGGTGGTGACCAAGGGGCAGGCTTGGACTGAGCGGCAGGCTAAACCCGAGGACCGCCCACGTTATTTTACGATTCTTTTTATGCAAGTTTAAAATACTCTGATGTTATGTTTCGTTTCAAGACTTTTGGAACAGTGTTTCTTTTCAGCAAATTTTATTGGTGATGTCGATTTCAAATATTTTTATTGATGAAGGATGTAGTGACGACCGTATTTGATTTCATTTCCGCATTTCATTTAGTTTAAAAGAAAATCTTAAATTTTTCCGCAAATTTTAAGTAGTAAAGAATACTGTTCGTTACATTAATTTTAAAATTATCTCATTATTTTAATTTAAAAATCGCGTGCCACGAGTTTGTATTTTTGCCGGATCCATGCAACTATATTATCTAATAATATACATACATGCATACTACTATATATCGCATATATCATAATATGAAATTCAACAATAAATAAGGATGATCGATCGCCAACACTATTAGATCCATGTGAGCCAACATGGATCCAGGTCCAAAACCTAGGTAAATGCAGGGATGGAAATACAACTATTACAAGAGCTTCCAATATTTTACATGTCTTCATCTCGTTCCGGGCTCACCATCTTCCAGCCTTGATCTCCCACTATTTCTAATAATTACATTTAAATAGCCATGACACATAAGGGATACATCTCATGAGGTGGGAACGAGCCATAAACCAAGCCCACTTTAATAATATCAAATATTTAAAAACGAATAAAACAATAAAATATCATAACATACACCTAACACATTGGTCAAGGCTCTCGATCATCCTTCATTCATTTAATATCAAATATTAACATCCATTTAATTAAACAATTTAATTCATTGATAAATCATATATCTAATAATTTTATCACTAACCACCACAATTATTAAAGAATTTAATAAATTAAATAAACTCCTTTATTTAATTTCCAATTAAATCAATAATAATTGATATCTTGTAAAACTCATTTTTACCATAAATAATTAAAATGATATTCTAATTATTTATTTTACAAGAAAATTAGTAATTTTCTAAAATTAATTCTCCAAAAGAAAAATTGAACTAATTTTCAAAAATATCAATTTTGCCCAAAAATTTGAAAAAAATCAGAAAATCGCATCCTAGGCCCAAATAATTCAAGCCCATTATCCAGAACGGTTCCCGAAACACTCCCGGGCAGCCGCCCGCGCTGTCCGCCCTGCTGCCCGAACGTTTCGGGCAGCAGCAGGGGTCCTTTGCACGCAGGGCGCGCACAGGTGCGCGGCGCGCGCAAATAGCGCGCAGCGTGCGGACGTTCCGCACGCGGCGCGCGTGCAGCCGCCACGCGTTGTGCGGACTCTCCGCACAGTGTGCGCGCGCGTAGCCGCCGCGCGCTGTGCGGAGCGTCCGCACAGCGCGCGCGCGGCAGTGTGCATGCAGGCGCACACATACGATGCCCGGATTTGATAATATTTTTTTAAAAAATTTCTGGAAAATTTTTTTTTTTATGGTGCTACAATTTTTTGAAAAATTTTCTTGTGTGCTTAGAAATAAATTATTCAATATCAAAACCATACGATTTAGAAAAACATTGGCTCTGATACCACTATTGGATCTGGTTTTCTACATACCCAAACGCCGCGAAAGTTTAAATTTTTTTATTTATTTTAACATTCAAAATATGTTTGGACGCTCGTATGATTTATCATAAACATTCATAGTGTAACGCCCCAGATTTGACGACTGTCCTCACTGTACCAAGACAAGTCTTTCCAGCGTGTTTATGTCCTCACTCACACGCACTCTAGGAAATTTCCCAGGAGGTCACTCATTCCAAAATTGCCCCAAGTCAAGCACCCTTAACTTTGGAGTTCTTATGTGATGAGCTACCGAAAAGAATATGCACCTTCGTGATATGAGTAGTACCAATCAAATCTTTTAAGCCCTCTTCAACTGTACAGTCCATAACATTGAACAGTTTCGGAATCTCTCTCATTCCCGTGTAGGTCGGTTCATTCATGTTCTGTTGGAAACGTAATTCCGGTGTTTGGCAAAAGATTTACCAACTGAATCCAGCAATTGAATTTGACCAACTGATCGACGTAACTGAACACGTCATCAGTCAACTGATCGCTACAACTGAAGTCTATTCCATGGTCCACTGATCCTTACCAGCTGATCTCTCAGCTGCACACATCATCACTTGAAAGCGACAACCGACAAATAGTACAGCTATCTGCAACTTGTAGTGGCTCGCCGCATTTCAGAATGAACAGTGTACGATTGTCAGAATATATCGACGTGGCAATCAACGGTTAGAATATTCAAATATCTTTAATGTTACCGTTGAAAGGGAAGCCTATAAATAGTCGAAGACAGCAGCTGAAGAATATCCGACGCTCAGTTATCTTATCTCACTTGATGCAACGCTGCAAAAATATCCACTCACATTCAGAAATCAACCTCACGCTTATCAGTTATATCAGTAGTATTCTAGACTACGCTCTTGAGCTTATATAGCACTTTGTAATCGATTGATAAATTTTATAAGTTGTGCTAAGATCAGTTACGATCTGTAAAAGCGTTGTATACTAAGAGTTTCAGTATTGGCAAAGTGATAAGTCCAAACTGAAGTGGGTCTGTACACTTTTTTGTATTTGATCAAAGTCTTTTAGTGAATATCCTATCTGCGTGATAGAAGGGGTGACGTAGGAGTTATTCAAGTCTCCGAACATCCAGAAACAGATTGTGGTGTTATTACTTTCAGTTATCATTTTCAGTTAGATACTCTATCTTTCAGTCAGTTAGTTTTCCGCAACTGTTTATTCAGTTTAACTGATTTTTATTGACCGAAGGGATATCTTAGATTCAGTTTGTAATACAACTGAAATCAGTTTGTCGAAGAATAATTATAATTGAGCAATGTTTATTCAACCCCCCCTTCTAAACACTCTTCACCCGATTCACTGATCCTTTCAAGTGGTATCAGAGCAAGTCATATCCTTTCAAAGAATATCTATACTCAAATAGCTCACTATGTCTTCATTCAACAAGATTCCTATGTTCACCAGAGAAGACTTCGACGATTGGAAAATCAGGATGCAGGCTCATCTAGCTGCACAGGATGATGACATGTGGTACGTTATAACTGACGGACCCATGAAGATCTTGAAAGCTAACACAACAGTTGCAATCACAGATGGGGCACCTCACAGTATTGAAAATCCCAGAGATGAGTGGACTGCTGAAGACAAGAGAAAAGCTAATTTGGATAATGTAGCAAAAGACATATTGTACAAAACACTGGACAAAGTGACGTTCAGTAAAATCAAGATGTGCAAAACAGCCAAAGAGATTTGGGAGAAACCAAAGAAAACAAACTATCTGTTGCTGTACAAAAGTTTGATAACATCAGAATGAAAATTGGAGAAACAATGCATGAATATGATGAAAGAACCAGCTGCATCATCAACGAACCGAATGCACTTGGAAAAGTGTATACCAATAAAGAAGTAGCATTGAAGGTTATTAGAGGTCTGCCCAAAGAATGGGATGTGAAAACCATGGCTATGAGGGAGTCTAAAGATCTGAACAAAGTTGAACTCCATGACCTGTTTGCTGATTTAAAAGCATATGAATTTGAACTGCAAACTCGAGAAGGAGAACCATCTACCCCAGCAGCAACCACTGCCTTAGCTTCTGTAAGATCAGAACCATCTGGTTCAGTTGAGAAAGTTGCAGATCAACTAAGCAACGACGCAATGTCATTGTTCATCAGGAAATTCGGAAGATTTATGAGGAAGAATCAAGGGAATTTTCAGAAGCAGTACCAAAGAAACAATTCCAGAGAAGAGTCCAATGCATGCTACAACTGTGGCGAACCTGGTCATTTTATTGCTGACTGTCCCAAGCCTAAAAAGGATAGTCAAGTTTCAACTGATAGAAAGAAGAAAGTGTATGAGCATAAGAGTAGATCTAAGGACGATAAGAAGCCTTACAGAAAGAAGCATGAAGTACTCCTAGCTGAGGACAACAAAGCCAAATGGGCAGAGACTGACAGCGAAGAGTCAGAACCAGAAACCTCTTCCAGATCTAGTGAAGATGAGGAAGAAGTAAAGTGCCTAATGGCTGATGACACAGAAGTTCAATCAAACAGCCAACAGGTATTTGACTTTAACTCAACTGATTTTACAAGAGAGGAACTTATTTCAACTCTTTATGACATGGTTAGTGAATATCAAAAGCTTGCCTTATCATTTGAAAAGGCCAGAGTAGAGCAAACTGATCCTATTGACAATAAGACAACAACTGATATATCAGTTGAGATGTTGAGTCTAAAAAGGGAGATTGCCGAATTCAATACTGAAAGGAGCAAGGATCAATTAATGATTCAAAAGTTAATGCTTGAAAACTCAAAGCAAACTGAGCTCATTCAGGCTTGGAATAAATCATCCGTTGCATTGACTGATATACAGAACTCTCAGAAATCATTTACTGATAAAACTGGCTTAGGGTTCAGTAACCAGGATGAAATACCTTCCAAAGATATTCAACCAAAACTGAATATGGATAAAGGGATATATATTCACTTTGTCAAACAGTTATGGTACAAGAACAAGCTGAGCCGAGTAAACTGATTGAACAGCCAACTCAAAATATGAGAAAGGGCAAAATATGTGGTATTGGTTATAGCCCAAGAGTTGTGACTGACTCACGAAGTCAGCCACCAAAATTTTTTAGCAAAAACTATTCAAATGGCTATTCAAACTACTATAACACCAAGCCAGTTTAGAAAAGATATTGGCTGAACAATCAGTCGAAAAAGAGCAAATCACATGTTGTATCTTCAGCACACCATACACCACACACACACAGACCGGGAAAGACAATTTTGAATACAGCAACTGGACGGTCAGTTAGACTGATCCAAGTTTGGATTCCTAAAGGACTAATCAACTTTGGACCGAAACAGAAAAGGGTACCACAATCTTATCTTATGTTTGATTGCAGGTAATAGGTACAAGCATTGGATCTATATGGTATTTGGACAGTGGATGTTCACGCCACATGACAGGAGATTCAAATTTATTAACTCAACTGATCAAGTACACTGGACCAAACATCAATTTTGGAGATAATTCTAAAGGTAAAACTGTGGGTAAGGGTAAGCTTATCCATGGTAACTTCACCATTAATGATGTTTTATTAGTTGAGAATCTCAGGTATAATCTGATCAGTATCAGTCAGTTATGCGATAATGGATTCTCAGTTCAGTTTGACAAACATTCTTGTTCAGTCAAAAACTCAACTGAAGAGATCATCCTAGCTGGCAAAAGGTGTGGAAACACTTATAAAGTCAGCTGGAATGATCAACCTTATGCACCAGTATGTTTTATTGCCTCAAAATCTTCTAAAAACTGGTTGTGGCATAAGAGATTGAACCACCTAAATTTCAAATCTATTGCATATTTGAGTAACCACGATCTTGTCACTGGATTGCCCAAAATGGATTTTATCAAAGACAAAATTTGCTCAGCATGTCAGTTTGGAAAACAAATCAAATCCTCTTGTAAGAACAAGGGTCGTAAATCTTCTTCCCGATGCTTAGAACTGTTACATATGGATCTATTTGGTCCTATACCAGTCATGAGCTTAGGGGGAATGAAATACACCTTGGTAATTGTAGACGATTTTTCAAGATTTACTTGGGTTATATTTCTCAAGTCCAAGGACCAAACTACTGCTCAACTGATTAAGCTTTTCCAAAGATTATTAAATGAAAAATCAGTTGGAATTGATAGAATCAGGTCCGATCGGTGAACTGAATTTATCAATCAAATTCTTTCAAATTATTTAGAGAATACCGGAATCAAGCATGAGCTCTCAGCAGCCAGAACTCCTCAGCAAAATGGTGTAGCTGAAAGGAGAATTCGGACCCTCAAAGAGGCTGCTAGAACAATACTTGCTGATTCCTCTATCTCTCAAAGGTTTTGGGCAGAGGCAGTGAACACTGCGTGTTACACTCAAAACAGATCAATGATTAATAAGAATCATATGAAAACACCTTATGAGATCTGGCATGGAAGAAAAAGTGTGGTTTCCTACTTCAAAATATTCGGCTGCAGATGTTTTATACTTGTCAATGGTAAAACCCATTTAAAAGCTTTTGACGCTAAATCTGCAGAAGGAATATTTCTTGGTTATTTTTCAGTGAGTAAAGCCTATAGAGTCTTCAACAAAAATACTTTGAATGTTGAGGAATCTATTCATGTTGTGTTTGATGAGTCTACACTAACTTCTAAGCCAACTGATACAGTTGAGCTAGCTGATAGATTTACAGATATAAGCTTGGACGATGATGATGAAGAAGATATCCATCTTAATCAAAACAACCTCCAATCACCTGAACCTGACATATTGGATCAATCAGCTGAATTGGAAGCAAATCTTGATAATCAGTTAGTGGAGCATACAAATGAGAATCAGTTGCCAACTGAATTAGCTCCAACTGAAACTGAAGACATTCAGTTACCTACTGAGGGAATTTCTAATACAGAAGAAACAAATGCTGAACTTAGATGGAAGAAATCACATCCTCCAGAATTGGTGATAGGTAATCCATCTGATCCAGTAAGAACAAGAAATCAAATGCCTAACTTATTTATCCATTCAGCTTTTGTATCTTAACTGGAGCCAAAGAAAACTGATGAAGCTCTTGCTGATCCGAACTGGATAAATGCAATGCAAGAAGAGCTAAATCAGTTTATCCATAACAATGTCTGGAACTTAGTTCCAAGACCACTCTCAAAAACTGTGATAGGTACAAAGTGGGTGTACAGGAACAAGCTAAACGAAGATGGATCAGTTGTGCGCAACAAAGCAAGGCTAGTAGCACAAGGATATAGGCAGGAAGAAGGAATTGATTACGATGAGACATATGCACTAGTTGCAAGACTGGAGGCAATCAGAATATTCCTTGCCTATGCTTCATTCAAAAACTTCAAAGTCTATGAAATGGACGTAAAGAGTGCATTTCTCAACGGCCAGTTGCAGGAAGAAGTCTACGTTGAACAACCTCCAGGTTTTGTCAATCATTACCTTCCTGATCATATCTATCATTTGAACAAAGCTTTATACGGTCTTAAACAAGCTCCAAGAGCTTGGTACGAAACCCTTTCAAAATTTCTAACTGATCATGACTTTTCTGTTGGAACAGTTGATAAGACATTGTTCAAATTCTCCAAGAATGTTCATATTCTACTTGTTCAAATTTATGTTGATGATATTATTTTTGGGTCAACTAACCCCAAATTATGCGAGAAGTTTTCCAAGTTAATGCAGGAGAAATTTGAGATGAGTATGATGGGTGAACTGACATTCTTCCTTGGTCTACAAGTGAAACAGCTGGATTTAGGAACTTTTATCAGTCAAACCAAATACACTAAGGAATTGCTGAAAAAGTTTGGCATGGAATCATGTTCAGCTGCAAGCACCCCTATGAGCTCATCAGCTAAATTAGTGTAGTGACCCGTTCCAGAATCACCTACTAGTCAAGAACTAAGCATGCAACTAACTTAATTAATTATAATCAGAGATAACAGCGGAAATATGGCCAACAACAATAGTTATACAACCCAATCGAAATCGAAGTCTAGACTAACTCAAAATGAAATATCCAGTACAACCATATCGAATCAAATGGAAAACACTGAAAACTAAACCAACCAAGCTACTCAACGTCCTCCTCCTGCTCCTCCTGAGCCATCCAACCTGAGGCCTGCCCCGTGGGAATGGGGTGTCCAAGAATAAATAAAACCGAGGACGTGAGCGATAAGAACGCCCAGTACAAAAATATGAGTATACAAACCTATATGAAATGCACATGCTATGATATGATACCAGGGTAGTCAAGAAACAGGAATCACAAAGGATCTCAAAATGCTCAGTCTAGAGGCGCCAAGTGGATAGTGCCGCGCGGTCCAACCTCTGGGTCACTGCATCCACTACAAGACAGACGTGGACCTAAAATGTCCCGGACCACCGAAGCCCTCCCGACCCGTCGGCCACTGTGTACTCTCGGTGTCCATGCGTCCACAAGACAGGGCTGAGCGGCCCCAAGATATAGCTTATCTCGAAAGAGATACAGCTCAACAGTAAAGGCTATCTCGAAGGAGATACGGCTCAACATGATATGCAATATGCATCATAACTCGTGACATAATAGCATGCATCATATGACATATAACAATGCAGCAAATACTCATGCAACACATATATGAATGTATACTCAACCAGGATATCTCGGATAGTACTTTCGTACCTCTATCACAGCAAGCCTAGCCTTACGCAACACCGCTAATCAGGTTTAGCACAAGCCTACGCATCAAAAGCATACTCAATCAATACTACCATGCTCGACTAGCAAAACCAGTACTCCCTAGTACTACCAAAGGTTTAGGGTTTACCTTCGTCCGTCGACAGCCCTTTGATGTCGATTGCCTTGAAACTCAGGCGCCGCTACGCTACTACTCCTGGCAGCTCTTGGCTATCGCTCGACCAACAACTAACCCTAGAAACCTTCCAAACTCTCCAAAATGAGAGAAAACTCAAGAAATTGGCAAGTCAAAATGAGGAAATCCGAGCACTATTTATAGGCCATGTTCGGATCCTCCGAACAACACTTCGGAACGTCCGAACGCTACGTGTCCATTGGCTCTTGACAGCTCATGATCGGATCCTCCGATCATACACTTCGGACCGTCCGAACATGCATGGAAAATGACGTGTCGATCAACACTTGACACCTATGATCGGATTCACCGAACTACACTTCGGATCGTCCGAACTCTTCGGTGCTTCCGAACCCTCTTCGGTCCGTCCGATCATGACCATAGCCAAAATTACACCTTAAACCTTCTTAATCACCATTACTCCGTTAATTACCCAATTTGGAATTCGGGCTACTACATTCTCCCCCCCTTAAAAGATTTCGTCCTCGAAATCAGGCTTAGAGAATGAACAAAACGAAATAACAACATCATTAATACATCTCAATTGTTGTTGAATACAACTGATACTATGATTACAACTGAAAACACAAACTTATACAAAGCACAACTCAAAAGAGCTCTGGATGCTCCGAACGCATACGACTCTCTAACTCCCAAGTGGCTTCTTCAGTGCCTCGACGCTGCCACTGCACTAAGACAAGAGGAATGATCTTATTCCGCAACACCTTATCTTTGCGATCTAGAATCTGAACTGGTCGCTCCACGTAAGACAAATCCGTATCAAGTTGAACTTCAGATGGATGTAAGATGTGCAACTCATCTGCTACATAACGTCTCAACAAGGATACGTGGAACACATCATGAATACTTGATAGGTACGGCGGCAACGCAAGTCTGTAAGCTAAATCTCCCACACATTCCAGTATCTCGAATGGACCAATAAATCTCGGAGACAGCTTACCCTTGAGACCAAATCTCAAAATCCTGCGAAAAGGCGAAACTCGGAGAAACACCTTCTCACCTGGTTGAAAATGAAGAGGTCGACGCTTTGTGTTCGCATAACTAGCCTGTCGATCCTGAGCAGTCTTAATCCGCTTCTTGATTACTGCAACCTTATCTATAGCCTGCTGGACTAACTCCGGTCCCTCTACCTGTCGTTCCCCGACTTCATCCCAGAATAATGGAGTACGACAACGTCGCCCGTACAACGCCTCAAATGGTGCCATACCAATACTACGATGATAGCTGTTGTTGTACGCGAACTCAATCAAAGGCAAATGATCCTGCCAAGCGGGTCCGAAATCCATAACACAGGCTCGCAACATATCCTCAAGCGTACGGATAGTCCTCTCTGATTGACCGTCAGTCTCCGGATGATAAGCAGTACTCAGACTCAGTGTAGTACCCAAAGCTGACTGGAAACTACCCCAAAACCGTGAGGTAAAACGAGGATCTCTGTCACTAACAATACTGACAGGCACTCCATGCAAACGTACAATCTCCTGAATGTACAATCGAGCCATACGATCGAAAGTGAAATCACGATTATACGGCAGAAAATGAGCAGACTTGGTGAGTCGATCCACCACTACCCAGATAGCATCGCTGTTCCTCGAAGATAATGGCAAGTGAGTAATGAAATCCATCGTAATATGCTCCCACTTCCATTCTGGAATAGGTAAGTTCAACAACAATCCTCCCGGTCGACGGTGCTCTGCCTTAACCTGCTGGCAAACTAGACACTTGGAGACAAACTGATACACGCTGCGCTTCATCCCTTTCCACCAAAACCGCAGCCTCAAGTCTCTATACATCTTGTTGCTTCCTGGATGAACACTTAACTTGCTTCGATGCGCCTGAGACAATATCTCGTCCCTCAAAGTGTCATCCTCTGGTACTACAACCCGATTAGATAAGCACAGAAGACCATTGGACTGATAATGGAAATTACTATCACCACCAACTAACCGAGCTAATCTCTGAGTCTTGAGATCAGACATCTGAGCTTCTCGAATCCGAGTGAACAAATTGGGCTCAGATAAAATGGTAGCAACACGAATGCTCTCCATACCTTTCCGATGCTTGAAGTTAAACCCCAACGAGCAACTATCCTGGATGGCACTAGTCATAGCACAAGTCTGAAGTGCAGAGGCTCTCACCTTGCGACTAAGCGCATCAGCTGTGAGATTCGCAGAACCTGGATGGTACTTGATCTCGCAATCATAATCCTTCAGCAAATCCATCCAACGACGTTGCCTCATGTTCAACTCAGCCTGAGTGAACAGATATTTCAGACTCTTATGATCAGTAAAGATTTCAAACTGAACACCGTACAAATAATGACGCCAAATCTTCAGCGCAAACACAATAGCTGCCAATTCCAGATCATGAGTGGGATACTTCTCCTCGTGAGATTTCAGCTGTCTGGAAGCATAAGCAATCACATGACCGTTTTGCGTCAACACACACCCTAAGCCTTGAGTGGAGGCATCGGTGTAAACACTGAAACCATCAGATCCTGACGGTAACGCCAAAACAGGTGCGGAAGTCAGAAGTCGACGAAGCTCTCTGAAACTATCTTCGCACTCGGATGACCACTCAAATGGAACATCCTTCCGAGTAAGTTGCGTCAATGGTCTGGCTATCTGAGAGAAATTCACGATGAAGCGACGATAATACCCTGCCAGACCTAGAAAACTACGGATCTCAGCCACCGTCGTCGGACGTGACCAATTCAGCACTGCTTCAATCTTGCTGGGATCCACAGAAACTCCTTCCTTGGAAATCACATGACCAAGGAATACCACATGATCAATCCAGAACTCGCACTTACTCAGCTTAGCATACAATTGCTTCTCGCGAAGAATCTGCAACACAATCCTCAAGTGTTGGGCATGCTCTTCCACACTGTGGGAATAGATCAAGATATCGTCAATGAAAACCACCACAAACTGATCCAGAAAATCTCGGAAGACTCGGTTCATCAGATCCATGAACACCGCTGGCGCATTCGTCAATCCGAATGGCATAACTAGAAACTCGTAATGCCCATAACGAGTACGAAATGCAGTCTTGGAAATATCATCATCTCTGACTCTCATCTGATGATAACCCGATCGCAAGTCGATCTTGGAGTAAACAGAAGTACCCTGAAGCTGATCGAACAAGTCATCAATACGGGGTAAAGGGTACTTGTTTTTGATCGTCACCCGATTCAGCTGGCGATAATCAATGCACAACCGCATCGATCCATCCTTCTTCTTGACAAACAAGACTGGAGCTCCCCAAGGCGAAACACTCGGGCGAATATAACCCTTATCAAGAAGATCCTGCAATTGCTGCTTCAGCTCTCTCATCTCTGACGGAGCAAGACGATAGGGGGCACGAGAAATCGGTGCAGTCCCTGGCATTAAATCTATGACAAATTCCACCTCTCTAACCGGAGGAAAACCAGGAATCTCATCTGGGAAAACATCAGGAAATTCACAAACCACTGGAATATCCTCTAGACCAACACTACCTGTGGATGAATCAATCGCATAGATGAGGTAGCCTTCCCCGCCCGACTCTAAAGCACGACAGGCTTTCAGAGCAGATACCACTGGCATCGGAGGTCGCGCTCCCTCACCATAGAAAAACCAACTAGAGCTTTCAGTCGTACGAAACTGAACAAGCTTCTGGTAACAATCCACAGTAGCTCGGTAGGTAGTCAATAAGTCTATACCCAAGATACAATCAAAATCTTCCATCTCTAGGATCATAAGATTCGCAGTCAACTCGTTACCCTCAAAATCTAAGGGACAACCCATCACTAGACGCTTCGCTAACACCGAATGACCCATCGGAGTAGAAACAGAAAGAATGACGTCTAGAGAAACATAGGGTAACCTATGACGCTTAACAAATCGTGCAGAAATGAAGGAATGAGAGGCTCCTGTATCAATAAGAACAAAAGCAGGAATACCGCATAAATGAAAAGTACCTGCTATGACTCTCTCCGTCTCATCTGCAGCCTGATCCTGGTTCAGCGCAAAAACCTGACCTTGGGCACGAGGTCGAAGATTCGAACTACCCACTGCCTGACCCTGCCTCCTCTGCTGAACAGTCGTCTGAGATCCAGAACCGGATCCTGCTCCACCTCGCAACTGAGGACAATTCTTCTTAATATGCCCCATCTCTCCGCACTGATAACAAGCTCCTGCGGCTACTCGGCATTGCTCCGATGGATGGTTCTTCCCACAATGCGCACAAGACTCCTTCTTCTTACCAAAGCGGAAAACACCACTAGATCGAGATCCAGATCCAGAAGAAGATGAACCAGATTTCTTGAATGACTGAGATCGAGGCCTCAAAGTACTCGGAGGTCTAGAAGAAGAAAGAATAGCCCTACCACGCTGGAGACTGATCTCTGCCTGGCGACACCGGTTCACTAACCCATCATAAGAAGTAGGATTATCACAGACAGTGACTCGATCAAAGATCTCCTGATTAAGGCCCTGGAGGAAATGATCATACTTGGTCTCAGAACTGCCACTGATATGAGGAGCGAAGGGTAACAACTCAAAGAATTTCTGCTGATACTCATCAACAGACATACTCCCCTGCTTAAGGTTCAGGAGCTCAATCGTCTTGGCCTGGCGAAGGGCTGGAGGAAAGTACAGCTGCATGAACGCTGCACGGAAATCGACCCAAGTCGCTCTACCCTGCGACTGAACTATCGGCGCAGAAGTCGATCGCCACCACCTGCGAGCACGGCCCTCGAGAAG
Organism: Primulina eburnea; assembly: GCF_022965805.1. Lineage (NCBI taxonomy): Eukaryota > Viridiplantae > Streptophyta > Magnoliopsida > Lamiales > Gesneriaceae > Primulina > Primulina eburnea. The sequence continues at coordinate 13,216,750 of NC_133117.1, forward strand.
AAAACTAAGGGTCTCCATCTTCTGCTCATCGGTGCACTGGAATGCGCGGAAACAACTCTCCATGCGCTCTAACCAATCCTCCGCATCATCGGGAGTCTCACCGCCAACTAAAGGCTTAGGCCCCATCTGCATGAAACGATGCATATCGAAACGCCTAGGACCATCCCGACGATGACGATGCTCACGGTGACGTCTATGATCGTCCTGGTCACCCCATCGACCTACACTCCCCTGACTACTCCCGTCATCAAAATGGTCAGCCATCGCTACAAGATAGAATAGGGAAAATGGTAAAATGGTCAACGGAAATCCCAAAACAGAATCTATATCCCAAAATCATACGCATGCTCTGATACCATAAATGTAGTGACCCGTTCCAGAATCACCTACTAGTCAAGAACTAAGCATGCAACTAACTTAATTAATTATAATCAGAGATAACAGCGGAAATATGGCCAACAACAATAGTTATACAACCCAATCGAAATCGAAGTCTAGACTAACTCAAAATGAAATATCCAGTACAACCATATCGAATCAAATGGAAAACACTGAAAACTAAACCAACCAGCTACTCAACGTCCTCCTCCTGCTCCTCCTGAGCCATCCAACCTGAGGCCTGCCCCGTGGGAATGGGGTGTCCAAGAATAAATAAAACCGAGGACGTGAGCGATAAGAACGCCCAGTACAAAAATATGAGTATACAAACCTATATGAAATGCACATGCTATGATATGATACCAGGGTAGTCAAGAAACAGGAATCACAAAGGATCTCAAAATGCTCAGTCTAGAGGCGCCAAGTGGATAGTGCCGCGCGGTCCAACCTCTGGGTCACTGCATCCACTACAAGACAGACGTGGACCTAAAATGTCCCGGACCACCGAAGCCCTCCCGACCCGTCGGCCACTGTGTACTCTCGGTGTCCATGCGTCCACAAGACAGGGCTGAGCGGCCCCAAGATATAGCTTATCTCGAAAGAGATACAGCTCAACAGTAAAGGCTATCTCGAAGGAGATACGGCTCAACATGATATGCAATATGCATCATAACTCGTGACATAATAGCATGCATCATATGACATATAACAATGCAGCAAATACTCATGCAACACATATATGAATGTATACTCAACCAGGATATCTCGGATAGTACTTTCGTACCTCTATCACAGCAAGCCTAGCCTTACGCAACACCGCTAATCAGGTTTAGCACAAGCCTACGCATCAAAAGCATACTCAATCAATACTACCATGCTCGACTAGCAAAACCAGTACTCCCTAGTACTACCAAAGGTTTAGGGTTTACCTTCGTCCGTCGACAGCCCTTTGATGTCGATTGCCTTGAAACTCAGGCGCCGCTACGCTACTACTCCTGGCAGCTCTTGGCTATCGCTCGACCAACAACTAACCCTAGAAACCTTCCAAACTCTCCAAAATGAGAGAAAACTCAAGAAATTGGCAAGTCAAAATGAGGAAATCCGAGCACTATTTATAGGCCATGTTCGGATCCTCCGAACAACACTTCGGAACGTCCGAACGCTACGTGTCCATTGGCTCTTGACAGCTCATGATCGGATCCTCCGATCATACACTTCGGACCGTCCGAACATGCATGGAAAATGACGTGTCGATCAACACTTGACACCTATGATCGGATTCACCGAACTACACTTCGGATGGTCCGAACTCTTCGGTGCTTCCGAACCCTCTTCGGTCCGTCCGATCATGACCATAGCCAAAATTACACCTTAAACCTTCTTAATCACCATTACTCCGTTAATTACCCAATTTGGAATTCGGGCTACTACAATTAGACACTGATCAAGGGGGAATATCAGTTGAGACGACGCTTTACAGAGTTTAGTAGGTTTATTATTGTACCTAACTGCTAGTCGTCCTGATATTGTGTTTGTTGTATGTATGTGTGCAAGATTTCAAGTTAATCCTAAACAATCACATTTCTCTGCTGCCAAACATATCTTGAAATATCTTAAAGGCACGCAAAATGTTGGATTATGGTACTCTAAAGACTCATTTTTCAATTTAGTTGGCTATTCAGATGCAGACTATGCAGGATGCAAGCTTGATCGAAAAAGTACAAGTGGATCATGTCAGTTTCTAGGAGACAGACTGATTTCTTGGTTCAGTAAGAAGCAAACATCCATAGCAACTTCCACAACTGAAGCAGAATATCTTGCTGCTGGAAGCTGCTGTGCCCAACTGCTCTGGATTCAGCAACAACAGAAAGATTATGGTGTTGATGCAAAGGAATCGCCAATATTCTATGACAACACAAGTACAACTGCTATTACGTGTAATCCAGTTCTTCACTCCAGGACTAAGCACATAGATTTCAGACATCACTTCATCAGAGATCATGCTTTAAAGAAGAACATCAGATTGGAATACGTATCAACTGAACAGCAAGCAGCTGACATCTTCACCAAACCACTGGCTGAGACTAAGTTTTCTCATTTTCGCAATATACTTGGATTAATTGATTTGTCTTAATTAATTGTTATTGCTTGTAATTTATATGTCAGCTGTACTGTTGTCTTACTGATTATTTAAAATCATTGAGTGCATAAACAAAGAAAAACGATGCTTAATCAAAATAAATATTTTATTTATCCATAAATGTTGGAGAGGGCTACATTTTCATAAGTCTCCTCTACACTAGCTATCCACATCTTCATCCAAACAGCTAGAGCTGAGGAAGAGGTTTTGCAAAAGCTGTGCATAGAGGCGATGCTATTAAGAGTTTTCAGCTCCTTGTGAAGCATCAGCTGATAGAGATGGCCCTCCTTGAAGGCATCCACCTCTGCAGAAATGTTTAAGTGCTTTCGCACCTCTCTCAGCTGGGCCATCCGCCTGAAGGTGGTCACCCTCCCAGAGTTGTACAAGAGCTCCAGCCCCTGTTACTCTTCCCAGTAGGGAAGACTGACATAGAAAACCTCGTCCTCTATAGCAGCTTTTCAGGATTCAAGAGAAAAGGGAGAGACGATTGAACTACTTGTTCCTTCTATTACTTTTTGAATATTGTCTACTGATACTTGTGACTAACTCCTCAACTCTTATTTATAGGCCAAGTCGAGGAAAATGAAAGGACACGTCCTTAAGTGACGATTACTCTACCAAGCCTCAGGATTTTATTAATTAATCTGGCTTATTTTATTGTCCTTTTCTTTAATGCATCTATTTAGGGGGAATGGTGGTTTAAGAGGTTAACTGAGAAGACAGTTGTTAGTGAATTCTCAACTGAAAGGACTAAGTTTTACTAACTGATCGATCAGTTGAATATTCCACTAATCTTCTCATATAATTTAACTAATTAAACCTATTATATTCCAAATCAAAAGACGTGACTGTCTGCTAACTCGTGATGAATTTCAGTTTATAATGTGGACACATTTTTAACCGCTCAAAATTGTACACACGCTTATAGCACACGTACACTCTGCTTTCTCAAAATTTCTACGGACTGACACGTGTCCAGAATTTGAATAGTCACGTACATATGTACCATTACCCGCTTCATTTCAGTTTCACCTTACAATTATCCACAAATTTTTTAGAGCAAGAATTATTCTACTCTTCAATTTCGTTTCAGGAACTCACTTATCAATGGTAACCCAAATTCCCGTTTTTATGTTGAACGCTATGGCTATCAACTTTGGATCCATCTTATCCTTCGGCGATGCTGAAGTCAAGAAAGTTTTTCAGAAACTTGAAACTGCTGGACTCAGAACATTTTTGGGACAATCTTCACAGGACATCTATCCCAAAGAATTTCAGGATTTCTATTCCACCGGCATGGTTGATTCTGAGGGTAACCTTAATTCTACTGTCAATGGTCAGTTGTTGACCATCTCTGAAGACTCTCTTGGGGAATTATTTTCTTTACCTTCTGATGGTTTGGCACAACTTTCGGATGTTAAAGCATCTGATCTTGAAGAGATGCAAACCCTTCTCTCTGCTGATGGATGGAAGATTAAGGTTTCCGATCCTAAGAAGGAACTGAAGCATGAAATTCAGTTGCTTGCTGATGTAGTTGCTAAAGGGCTTTTGGCAAAAGCTGGATCATTTGCTGCCCTCACCTTTGAGATGTTTCAAGCCATTTCTGTTATTATGGCTTATCGCAAGCTCAACTGGAAGCATCTTATTTTTAACATTCTGAAGAATATGTTTCTGTCTTCAAAACAGTCCAAGGGTTTTGCTGTACAAATCAGTTATCTGTTGAAAGTAAAGGGATTAGTGGCAGATGATTCTGAAAGGTCATCGAAATTTAAGGTGTTCAATGCAAAGAATACGATGCCACTCAAAACCAAAATGGACATAACTCCTGCTTAGTTAGTACAAATCAAACAGGAGATTGGGACTCAGTTAGCAGCTCCTAAATCAGTTAAGAAGGCCAAAACGTTGGCTCAACTAAAGGTCGCCAAAAGAAAATTAGTGTTGAGTGCATCTGAGTCTGAGAAGACTCCATCCCCTCAGATTGCGAAGAAACCAAGAACCCAAAGGGTTAAAACAACTTCGGAGGTATCCATTCCTATTGATGAAATGATTTCTACAACTAATCAGCAGCCTATAGAAGCAGTTCCTCTGCAGATTATTCCACAAGAAGCTTCAGTTGGTACCAAAAAGGAATCAGTTAGGATCAAAGCTCCTCTGATTCAGATCTCTCGTCCTACTGGTGTGGCACCTGCTAGACCTAAAGGCATAAAATTTGTAGAGCAGGTGGAATCTATTCAAACAAGATTGGAAATTACTCACATCATGAGTACTGATAAAGGGAAAGGGAAGTTGATTGAAGAGCCCAGACCTTCCAACCCAATTCAGACTCATATTGACCTTGTATGGGCAAAGGTTAACAGTTTTGATGCTTCAAAAATTAAGTCTTATGATGCTTGGACAGCCTATCGCACTGAAGTTTTTGCCAAGCAATTGAAGAAGAAGTCCGAACTGAGCAAATTCATCAAACTGGAGGCCTTTGTGCTCAGGACAGTCAAAGATGCCTCAATTGCTCAAGCTATGGAGAGGAAAAGTTATCTATTTGATCACACAAGAGCGAAGAAGTTGGCTCAAATTGTTGCCAAGCTGAAGACCAACTACTTACCTACAAGTCCTACTTCCTACGCTGATCAAGCTGTAATTACTCAGCTAGACACTGATCTTATAGGGCTACTCTCTCAAGTCAAGTTTTGGGAATTGAATCAAGAATTCGTTCTCCATCAAGGAGATTCAGATGATGACGACGAGGAAATATTTGAAGAAGCATCCTCTGACAAAACAGAACCATCATCAGCTTTAGTTCCTGTTCCAACTGAAGAGCCAGTTCATGATAAGCCTCTTTCACCTCCTGGTGAACAACAACTGTATACCGAAGCTGAGCTTTCCTTCGCACACATTGATGAAGTTATTCAGGCCGTTGTGGAAGAATCCCAGATTAGTGCACCCGTTTCTAACAAAGTTGATCACTCTGCTGATCAAATCAATTCAGAAGTCTTTTTTTCTGCAGAAGAACCTGTTCAACCAGATCCATCTACTGATCAGGTTATCCCAACTGATGTGCCAGTTGATTCAATCGATCACCCTTTACAGGCACCAGTTTCAGTTTTGTCACCTTCTGCTGAACCAAATCCTCCTTCACCACCTCGGGATCAAGGAGAAATCACTGCTGCTGATACTTCAGTTCGAGATGCTGCTGAAACAATCTCAACTAATCAAGCCTTGATAATTTCTGAACATACTACAAGTGAACCAAGCACTTCTCGACAGTCTCATCCTCCATCTTCATCAGATTTTGATCTTATTTTTGAAGAAGTTCAACATATGCAGGACATTATGAGTCAAATGATTACTGCCATCTCCAAGATTCAAAATACACAATTATTGCATACTCTGAAGTTGGACGATAATCAGGAGTCTTTAAAAAATCTGAAGGATATAAAATCTGCTGTTACCGCTCTTTCATTTGCATTTAAAGATATTCAGAAAAATAGAGGAATTATTTCAAGTATGACTGCCACTCAAAATTCTATTAACCAACGGGTCGACAGTGTGGAATCACTTGTATCAAGAAAAATCGAACTGCTACAAGTCATTATGTCTACTGCTATCGATAACATTTCATCTTCTGTCAAGCTCCTTTCTACTGACGTTCGGAAGCTATCTCTCAAGATGGAGCTGTTTGACAAAAAGGGGGAAGAGATCAAGGAGATCTTAGAACAACAAAAGAAAAAATAAGAGCAGTATCAATTGTATTTATTTGAAGAAATGTGAATTCAGTTGATTCAGTTAACCGACATATTATTTTATCTACCTTGAATTCAATCAAGTATCTTTCACTATAGTTTTGTCAAACACCGTAAAGGGGGAAATTGTTGGAAACGAAATTCCTGCGTTTGACAAAAGATTTACCAACTGAATTTGACCAACTGATCGACGTAACTGAACACGTCATCAGTCAACTGATCGCTACAACTGAAGTCTATTCCATGGTCAACTGATCCTTACCAGCTGATCTCTCAGCTGCACACGTCATCAGTTGAAAGCGACAACCGACAAATAGTACAGTTATCTGCAACTGGTAGTGGCTCGCCGTATTTCAGAATGAACAGTGTACGATTGTCAGAATATATCGACGTGGCAATCAATGATTAGAATATTCAAATATCTTTAATGTTACCGTTGAAAGGTACGCCTATAAATAGTCAAAGACAGCAGCTGAAGAATATCCGACGCTCAGTTATCTTATCTCACTTGCTGTTACGCTGCAAAAATATCCACTCACATTCAGAAATCAAGCTCACGCTTATCAGTTATATCAGTAGTATTCTAGACTACGCTCTTGAGCTTATATAGCACTTTGTAATCGATTGATAAATTTTATAAGTTGTGCTAAGATCAGTTACGATCTTTAAAAGTGTTGTATACTAAGAGTTTCAGTATTGGCAAAGTGATAAGTTCAAACTGAAGTGGGTCAGTACACCTTTTTGTATTTGATCAAAGTCTTTTAGTGAATATCCTATCTGCGTGATAGAAGGGGTGACGTAGGAGTTATTCAAGTCTCCGAACATCCATAAACAAATTGTGGTGTTATTACTTTCAGTTATCATTTTCAGTTAGATACTCTATCTTTCAGTCAGTTAGTTTTCCGCAACTGTTTATTCAGTTTAACTGATTGTTATTGACCGAAGGGATATTTTAGATTCAGTTTGTAATACAACTGAAATCAGTTTGTCGAAGAATAATTATAATTGATCAGTGTTTATTCAACCCCCCCCCCCTTTCTAAACACTCTTCACCCGATTCACCGATCCTTTCATGTTCCCTCCACCTAAAAGCATGTTAGGAGCCGCTCATTGTCCATGCAACTGATGTCACCGGCGATCACCCCCCGCCCTCGGCCCCGGGCCTCTCACATAGGGTGTTAGAATTATACCTTTAGTGAATTAAATCAAATGACTCCAACTAATCCAGTATAGGCGGATCTAGCTCTTGATGAATCCCCACGAACGATCTTCAAAAAACTCTTTCTTTCAATCCTTCTAATTAGGTCCACGACTAGAAGATTTGTTTCTCTTTCAAATAGCACTAGAATATTTGAAAGAAGTTTTACTTTGAGATAGAACACAAAAATTTTTTTTCAAAAAAAACTTTGAGAGTATTCTTATTGAAGAGCCGAAAACTCCTTTCCTCTAATTCTCCCAAAAGTGACGCCTCAATCTTTTTAAAATTTGAGAATTAGAGAAATCTAAATCCTTTTTTTAATTATCATTTACTTAATTAATTTAATTAATTAAGTAAACTAAATCTTTGGAGGATTATGGTTGTGTTGTGCAAAATTTCACAATCCAAATTAGTGGAGGCTCTCATTTTTAGGTCAAAAAAAATTTCATGACCTAATTACCATAATTAACATTAATGGGCTTGATTAATTAATTGTACAAGTCCAACTAGTTTAATTAATTAATCAAAATCCATTAAGAACTTTAATTATTTAGTATGTTGTACTTGTACTCCTACAAGCCCATTAAACATACTTCACACTATATTTAATTTAATATTTATAAATTCAACTCCTTGAATTTATCTCTCCGAATTTCATAAACTCTACTTCTTGAATTTAATATATCATAAATTCAACTCTTTGAATTTATTTTCTCAAATTTTAGTTATCATAAATTAAACTCTTTTGAATTTACTATATCATAATATAAATCCAACTCCTTGAATTTATTCTCTCAACGGGAACAAACGATCCAGTGCTTGTGTGACCCTCAATGGTTCAGGGATACAGCTAGCCGTGGGTTCACAACTCTTTCTGATTCAGGACATATCCCTTTATTCGGTCTTACCCTAGTTAGCCCCATTCTTTTCATCAAAACCTTGATCAAGAATTTCAGAACTCATTTCTGATTGCACCCATCGGATCATGGTAAGAGCGTGTAGTAGCATCGTTCCATGATCCCCTAGGTATCACTGATAGTGCCTGCAAGAACCAGTCGATTATGATTAACATACAGTACGGTCCCTTCATCTCATATATCCCGATCGAATCTGCAACCATTGGTTAATCGAGGGTTGCATAATAATTCGATAACTATGTGATAACTATAATAGTGTCGTGTACTATTTGAGAACTCCTTCTCTAATGTACATCTCGTACTCTGGCCAGAGATTCCATGCACTATTATTTCATCAGATCACACAGGAAATCCACACCCGCAGGTGAGCGGTGAATCCCCGACTACAATGCACTAGCTCCTATATGTGTCGCAACTGTACCGAACCTCGCCACCTGATGACTCTCCTGGAGCCGGTAAACGAGTCAAAACACATCCCTAGCATATAGAGCCTCAGTATTGTCCTAGGTCGTAAGGAATAATGGTTTACAATCATAACCACAGACTTATCCTCTCGATGAATGATAACCACTTGGAAAGTCCGACGGAGGGTTGTTCGGTATAATCATCATATGACTACCCATCTGCATGTTTGGACATCTCCATGCCCTTACCAAGAAACACAGTACACAATATCACAGATGCTAGTCTCGAGCTCAAGGGACCTTTATCCCTGTTTTAGGCGGCTGAATCAACTAGGAACGTATTTAGAATATGTAGTGTTTATAAATGAGTTTCAGCATCGAATTACGATTCATTTGTATTAAAGCATAATCAAGGACTGTATCTATGTTGTTTGCATGAGTATACAGATAAAGTATAATGAAACCCTTAAAAGTTAAATTATATTAAAATAAAGATTATTTATTTCACTTGAGTCAATAAATTCCCTAGCCAACAGTTGGCTTCCAGGGCATCTACTCCAACAAAATATTCATAACACTCTGAAACTTTCCTTTAGTCCATAATGTAATAGCCTAGCCCGGTGTACGGTACGGTTTAAGTTTCGTATGTTTATTGGGATATTTGATTTAGATATTAGAGTTGTGTTTATGGGTTATAGTATGGTTGGTTATTATTGTTTTGTGGCATTGTTCACGTTCATTGTTGGTAGTTGTTTTGTATCAGCGTTCCGGTTCGATTTTAGTTGCATAAGATTTTGTCTTGGCCGTGACCAGACCGCACCCGCGCTCAGTGTTAGGACCGTACCCGCGGTCTTGTGCTTCAGAATTTGATGTTTTTCCCATAGCTTCACCGCACCCGCGGTGTATTATTACCGCACCCGCGGTGATGGCACCGCACCCGCGGTAAGTTAAGGACCGCACCCGCGGTCGTCAATTCCAGATTTTTGGTTGTGATGCCGTGAGCTTAGCGCACCCGCGGTAGAGGTTAGAGCGCACCCGCGGTCGCGCACAGTGAAGTCGTGTTTCGAGATTTTAAGTGATATAATTGGATGATTTGGTTCACTTTACTCATTTCTTTTCCCCCTCTTCTCGATTTTGCTCTCAAGGGTGACCTAGGGTTCCATTTTCTTTCAATTTCTTTCTTTGATCCAAGCTCTTAGTTGGTGATATGAGTTGAGATTGAAGTTCTTCTTGGTGCTAGGAAGCTAAGGTAAGCTTTTGGTATGGTTATTTCTTGGTTTTGGAGTTAGAGATGATATGGGTTTGTTGGATGTGTTGGTTTTATGGATTAATTGGCATTGGTTTTTGATTATTAGGTTATTGATGGTGTTATTTATGGTTCATTGTTGTAGGATTTCAACCAAGAGTTTAGATTGGAGGTTTCAAGTGGTTGTAAGTGGAATTTCATCCTTTGTGCTCACATGATAATATATGTATGGTGTTTCAATGGTTTTAAAGTGCTATTCCCTTCATTTGATTCATGGTTATGTATTGATTCACTTGTTATATATATTGGAGGCATTTTATGTCTCAATTGTGAAAAGGGAATACAAGAGAATAGAGTTTGCAAAGTGTTTGTTTAAATGCCAAAGAGAGAGTTCAAATGTTTTTATGGATTGATAGATACATAGTCATAGATTGCATGCAATTAGTTGATCAACGACCATAGGCTTATATCCCTCAGAGTTGTCGATTTATATCGATGGGATATAGGTACAGAGACAGAGATACTATATAGATATCAATCCAATACAGAGAAAAGAGAAATACCATCTTATTGTTATGCTATGCTTTATTATCCACATTTCAGAGTTGATGGTATTTACGTGTTTAAAGATATGATTTTCAGAATATGCTATGTCTATTGCTATGTAAGAGTTCCACTCGCTGAGTTTTATACTCATTTCAGTTTATTCATGTGATGCAGATCAGAGTGACGGGCCAGGACGTTGACTGTGGGCCGGAGTCATATGCATATAGAGAAGGAGGAATATGATATTTTGTTGGTATTTTTGGACATGATCATAGGAATGATATTTGTATTTTTGTTATATCATTTGAATGATCATGTAATTACTTTTGATTGAAAATGTTTTATGAAAATGTATTTGAATCCTTCCTCCCTTGAAAGAAAATTTTAAATTCCGCTGTATTTTATTAATTTGGGTCGAGGTGTCACATTTAGTGGTATCAGAGCACCGTTCTTCGGCCAATGCATATGACTTAGTCTACTTTCAATTGTCCAGGTATGTCTTCTTCTACGTCTATTCATTGCTATTTACTGATTTGTATTTTGTGAGCACATTGTAGAGTATGCCTCATAAGAGGAAAGCTGTAGAGGGTGAGGATAGTTCTTCCTCTAGAGTTGTCAATGAGTTCGGCAAGTTGTTGAAAGAGCAAGCCAAGGTCCATAGTGAGTAGATCCAGCAGTTGCTTCGTAAAGGTGCAGGCCAAGGCAGAGGTCAAGTGAGAGGCCAAGTAGCTCAAGCAGTTGGTACCGATGGCATCTTTACTGCTTTCAAGAGGATGGATCCACCGGAATTTGCAGGAAGCACTGATCTGTTAGTGGCCGTAGAGTGGATCAAGGCACTCGAGGCTATCTTTGATCATCTTGAATACGAGGACAAGGACAGAATCAGTTGTGCAGTGTTCATGTTAGTCAAGGCTGCACGTATTTGGTGGAATGCGACCAAGGTTAGTGTTGATCTACCGGCTTTGAAGTGGCAAGAGTTCACTGATCTTTTCTATGACAAGTACTTCCCAGACGCCCTTCGAGCTAGAAAGGTGACTGAGTTCTTGGAGCTTCGTCAGGGAGGCATGAATGTTGATGAATACATCTTGAAGTTCGAGGAGGGCTGTCTGTTTGCCCCGTATATTGCTTCCAACGACAAAGACAAAGGTGCTCATTTCATTCGAGGCCTTAGAGCAGAGATCCGGAGGGATATCAGCATGTCGAAGGCTGTGACATTCAAGGAAATTGTGTCTAAGGCATTGTTGGCTGAGCAAGACGAGAAAGACATTGCCAGGGAAAGACAGGCTAGACAGCAGGCCATTGCTCAGAGGGGTCAGGGTTTGAGTCGGCGAGGCAAAGATCGTTTCAAGGGGAAAGGCAAGATAGAGCCGAGTCCTAAACCACCGGCAGTCCCATTTGATCCCGAGAAGCCTTTGTGTCCCAAGTGCAGTCGTCATCATTGGGGAGAGTGCAGATTTGGCACTCATACTTGTTATCGTTGTGGCACTGCAGGCCATATTGCCAAAGACTGTCCAAGAGGAGCGAGTAAAGAGAAGGTTCAGGGTCGCATATTTACCATGACGAAGGAAGGTATAAACCATGATTCTTCTGTGATCTCTAGCACTATTTTAATTTCAGGCAGAGTAGCTACGACATTGATTGATACAGGTGCTACTCATTCTTTTATGTCTGAACTATTTTTCAGATCTTTGGGTATAGTTCCTTCTGTTCTTCCCCTCCAGTTCAATGTTGTTTTGCCTTCGGAATATGTGTTGTGCTCGACATCTATTGTGTATGCGTGCTCTGTTCAAATCGATGAACGAGTGGTTTATGCTGATCTGATTGTTATCCCAATGGTTGCATTTGATATTATTCTTGGCATGGATTGGCTTTCGACCTATCGTGCAGTGATTGATTGCGTTGCTAAGACGGTGTCATTTGCAGATGATGGCAATAGGGAAGGTATGCTCGCTAGTGCAGGTACTTCGCTGGTCCTTCCTTTTATTTCTTGTCTTGAGGCTGAGAAATTGTTGAGTATAGGATGTGATGGGTTTTTTGCTTCTATTGTGGATGTGGATAAGATTGTGAAGTCGAATATTGATGATATTGATGTGGTGAGAGAGTTCTCTGATGTGTTTGAGGATGATGTTCCGGGTTTGCCGCCGGACAGAGATGTGGAGTTTGTGATTGACCTAGTTCAAGGTACGGTTCCTATTTCTAAGGCTCCGTACAGAATGGCCCCTACAGAGATGAAGGAATTGAAGATGCAGTTTCAGGATCTTTTGGATAAACGTTTCATTCGACCGAGTTCTTTGCCTTGGGGAGCTCCGGTTCTTTTCGTCAAGAAGAAAGACGGGTCGTTGCGTCTTTGCATTGATTACAGAGAGATCAACAAAGTGACTATCAAGAATAAGTATCCGTTACCACGGATAGATGATTTGTTCAATCAGTTGCAAGGAGCTACCGTGTTCTCGAAGATTGATCTGCGATCTGGCTATTATCAGTTGAAGGTTAGGGAGTCTGATATCCCTAAGACAGCGTTCCGGACCAGGTACGGTCATTATGAATTTCTTGTGATGTCTTTTGGTCTGAACAATGCTCCTTCGGTCTTCATGGATCTGATGAACCGTGTGTTCAAGCCGTATTTGGATAGCTTCGTCATTGTTTTCATCGACGACATTTTGATCTATTCCAAGACCAGAGAGCTTCATGCAGAGCACCTCAGAGTTGTTCTTCAGTTGTTGAGAGAGAAGAGGTTGTATGCTAAGTTGAAGAAGTGTGAGTTCTGGTTGGAGCAGATTTCTTTTCTAGGCCATGTTGTTTCGAAGGATGGCATCGCTGTTGATCCCGTGAAGATTGAGGCGATTCAGAAGTGGCCTATCCCTACCACTGTATCAGAGGTACGCAGTTTTCTTGGTTTGGCGGGTTATTATCGTCGCATTATTTCAGATTTTTCCAAGATTGCCCTGCCATTAACCAATCTGACGAGGAAGACTGTGAAGTTCGAGTGGCCCAATGATTGCCAGAGTGGAATTCAAGAGTTGAAGGATAAGTTGACGACAGCTCCTGTTCTTGCATTGCCCCGTGGTTCCGAGGATTTTGTTGTTTTTACCGATGCGTCGAAGAAAGGTCTTGGTGCAGTGCTGATGCAACGGGGAAAGGTAATCGCCTATGCTTCTCGCCAGTTGAAGGATTATGAGAAGAATTATCCTACACACGATTTGGAGCTGGCAGCTGTGGTTTTCGCCCTGAAGATTTGGAGACATTATTTGTATGGCTAAAAGTGTGAAATTTTCACAGACCACAAGAGTTTGAAGTATTTGTTCTCTCAGAAAGAGCTCAATATGCGACAGAGGAGGTGGTTAGAGCTTGTCAAGGATTATGATGTGACAATCAGTTACCACCCAGGGAAAGCTAATGTTGTAGCGGATGCTTTGAGCCATAAGTCGAGTTCTTCCTTGAGTTCGATGATTCAGCAGCCGTTGTTGTTAGACTTGCAGAGAGAGGAGATAGCTTTGGTAGTTCCGGGGACCATTGCTCGCTTTTCAGCATTGGTTATTCGAGCTACATTGACGGACATGATCCGTAGAGAGCAGGTCAATGATTTGCAGTTGACAGAGATGAGAGCTAGAGCAGAGGAGAGAGGTAATTCAGAGTTTGGATTGAATGGAGATGGTTTGGTGACTTTCAGAGGCCGTATTTGTGTTCCTGTTGGTGATGATATTCGGCGAGACATTTTTACTGAGGCTCATACCGCGCCATATTCGATACATCCAGGCAGCACCAAGATGTATCAGGATCTTCGTAGACTCTACTGGTGGCCAGGTATGAAGAAAGATATCGCCATGTTTATTTCTCAGTGCCTAACTTGTCAGCAGGTGAAGATCGAGCACCAAAGACCTGCTGGGACATTGTTGTCATTGCCGATTCCTCAGTGGAAATGAGAGCATATTACGATGGACTTCGTGATTGGTCTTCCTTGGACGCAGAAAGGTTTTAATTCCATTTGGGTTATTGTTGATCGGTTGACCAAGTAAGCGCACTTTCTTCCAGTCAAGACGACGTACTCCATGAACCAGTATGCCGAGGAGTACATAGCAGACATTGTTAGACTTCATGGTGTTCCTGTGTCGATCGTGTCTGATCGTGACCGTAGATTTACTTCAGAGTTTTGGAAGATTTTGCACAGAGCTATGGGTTCACGGTTAGCATTTAGTACAGCTTATCACCCCCAGAGCGACGGTCAATCAGAGAGAGTTATTCAGATTCTAGAGGATATGCTCAGAGCTTGTACTATCGACTATCCTGGTAGCTGGGATTCCAAATTGCCTCTTGTTGAGTTCACTTACAACAATAGCTACCAAGCGACGATTGGCATGGCACCGTATGAAGCACTGTATGGCAGGAAGTGTAGATATCCCTTGTATTGGGATGAGATTGGCGAGAGGAAGAGGTTGGGTCCAGAGTTGGTCCAACAAACAGCTGATGTTGTCGCTGTTGTTCGAGAGAGGATGAAGACAGCGCAGTCGAGACAGAAGAGCTATGCAGATGTGTGTCGCAGACCGTTGCAGTTTGAGGTTGGCGACCATGTGTTTTTTAAGATAGCACCTCTTAAGGGTGTGATGCGGTTTGGCAAGAAGGGAAAGTTGAGTCCGAGATTTATTGGCCCATTTGAGATCTTGGACAGAGTCGGTGATCGAGCTTACAAGTTAGCCCTACCGCCAAATCTTGACAGAGTTCACAATGTTTTTCATGTGTCTATGCTCAGGAAGTGTATTGCGAATCCTTCTCATGTTCTTCGCCACGAGCCATTGGATTTGACGCCGAATTTGACCTATCAAGAGATTCCAGTCCAGATTCTGGATCGCAAAGTCAGAGTATTGAGGAACAAAGAGATCGGCATCGTTAAAGTCCTTTGGAAGAACATTTGATCAAAGAGGCCACGTGGGAACCGGAGGATGAGCTGAGAGAGAAGTATCCTGAGTTGTTCGTGCAGTGACGTCAATTTCGAGGACGAAATTCCCTTAAGGAGGGGAGATTGTAATAGCCTAGCCCGGTGTACGGTACGGTTTAAGTTTCGTATGTTTATTGGGATATTTGAGTTAGATATTAGAGTTGTGTTTATGGGTTATAGTATGGTTGGTTATTATTGTTTTGAGGCATTGTTGACGTTCATTGTTGGTAGTTGTTTTGTATCAGCGTTTCGGTTCGATTTTAGATGCATAAGATTTTGTCTTGGCCGTGACCAGACCGCACCCGCGCTCAGTGTTAGGACCGCACCCGCGGTCTTGTGCTTCAGAATTTGATGTTTTTCACGTAGCTTCACCGCACCCGCGGTGATGGCACCGCACCCGCGGTAAGTTAAGGACCGCACCCGCGGTCGTCAATTCCAGATTTTTGGTTGTGATGCCGTGAGCTTAGCGCACCCGCGGTAGAGGTTAGAGCGCACCCGCGGTCGCGCACAGTGAAGTCGTGTTTCGAGATTTTAAGTGATATAATTGGATGATTTGGTTCACTTTACTCATTTCTTTTCCCCCTCTTCTCGATTTTGCTCTCAAGGGTGACCTAGGGTTCCATTTTCTTTCAATTTCTTTCTTTGATCCAAGCTCTTAGTTGGTGATATGAGTTGAGATTGAAGTTCTTCTTGGTGCTAGGAAGCTAAGGTAAGCTTTTGGTATGGTTATTTCTTGGTTTTGGAGTGAGAGATGATATGGGTTTGTTAGATGTGTTGGTTTTATGGATTAATTGGCATAGGTTTTTGATTATTAGGTTATTGATGGTGTTATTTATGGTTTATTGTTGTAGGATTTCAACCAAGAGTTTAGATTGGAGGTTTCAAGTGGTTGTAAGTGGAATTTCATCCTTTGTGCTCACATGATAATATATGTATGGTGTTTCAATGGTTTTAAAGTGCTATTCCCTTCATTTGATTCATGGTTATGTATTGATTCACTTGTTATATATATTGGAGGCATTTTATGTCTCAATTGTGAAAAGGGAATACAAGAGAATAGAGTTTGCAAAGTGTTTGTTTAAATGCCAAAGAGAGAGTTCAAATGTTTTTATGGATTGATAGATACATAGTCAGAGATTGCATGCAATTAGTTGATCAACGACCATAGGCTTATATCCCTCAGAGTTGTCGATTTATATCGATGGGATATAGGTACAGAGACAGAGATACTATATAGATATCAATCCAATACAGAGAAAAGAGATATACCATCTTATTGTTATGCTATGCTTTATTATCCACATTTCAGAGTTGATGGTATTTACGTTTTTAAAGCTATGATTTTCAGAGTATGCTATGTCTATTGCTATGTAAGAGTTCCACTTGCTGAGTTTATACTCATTTCAGTTTATTGATGTGATGCAGATCAGAGTGACGGGCCAGGACCTTGACTGTGGGCCGGAGTCATATGCATATAGAGAAGGAGGAAGATGATATTTTGTTGGTATTTTTGGACATGATCATAGGAATGATATTTTGTATTTTTGTTATATCATTTGAATGATCATGTAATTACTTTTGATTGAAATTTTTTTATGGAAATGTATTTGAATCCTTCCTCCCTTGAAAGAAAATTTTAAATTCCGCTGTATTTTATTAATTTGGGTCGAGGTGTCACACATAATCACAAAAATACGAACACATAAATCGCAGCAATCCCAAAACAGAAGGCTAACTTCGAGCATAAACCGTAATTACTGAATTTACCTCCGAGTTAAAATTCTCAAAACCTACAACATAAATTCGATATATACTTCAATATAAAACAATAAATCGACGAAACAAATTTAAATCGGAGCGGTAAAAAATTCAAAATTGGACAACCTACTTAAATGAAACAAGGATGCTATTTGAGCCCAATTTTTACCAAGATCGGAGGTTGTGACACGCCGGAATCTCTTCTGAGTAACTATTAACGACCTGAAAACAAACAAAAAAATAACCAAGCAAATCAAACCAACAACTCACCTGTAATGCCCGAGATTTTGATTATTGTAATCCCGAATGATTCGTGGATAAATTGATGTGATTATAGACGGAACGAATTAGACCGGGAAAGACGAGAAAATATATGAAATGTGCGAGGAACATTAGCCCTCGTGCATATGCGCGGTACTGATGCATGTATATGCGCGAAGTGGGCAGAGGACCTCGTGCATATGCTCGAGCTGTGCAAGCCGAGTCCAGAGAGCCTCGCGCATATGCGCGAGCTGCTAGGAAGACACGCGTCGAGGCATACTGTCTCGCGCATATGCGCCGAGGATGGTCGCGCATATGCGCGAGACGTGTTGCATGTAGGATGAGCCATTTGCCTTAATGCATGTTACGTGTATGTATATATATATATATATATATATATATATATATACGTACATTATAACTCTTCAGAAACAAAAGAAACGAGAAGAAATCGAGGAAAGGGAAGAGAAAGTTTGCTAAAGCATAG
The DNA here is from genome assembly GCF_022965805.1 of Primulina eburnea. Lineage (NCBI taxonomy): Eukaryota > Viridiplantae > Streptophyta > Magnoliopsida > Lamiales > Gesneriaceae > Primulina > Primulina eburnea. Next base: position 13,234,755 of record NC_133117.1, read on the forward strand.
ACTTGCGATTTTTATAAAATCCGTCTGTCTGATTTTGAATCTGACTTCGGTACTGTGTTCCTATTGACGCAGGCTTCAACTGGACGTAAGTTTTGCTACGTTCTGATATGATTTGAAATTATGGTATTTTCAGAATCTGATATGATTCATATATGATGTTCTTATTATGTTAAACATCGTATAATCGAAATCGGACTGAAGAACAAATATGGAATTGTTATGAATTTCGGAGTTGATTGGATATCATAATTGAGTTGTTATTGATTATGAGATGTTGGAATTGATATCTGATTGATATGATATGGCTGGGTATATTGAGATTATGCCATTATGCTGTTGAAACGGAATTTGATTGGATTCTGATTATATCCCGTAGTAATTTGAACGGGTATTGATATTATACTCCTTGATATTGTCATTGCCAGATTGATATTGACAGGCTTTGAGTTCGAGACTTCGACAAAGTCAGAGTAACATACCGAAAAGCATAAATTAATGTTGAGTTGGGATTTCACAACTCGAGTGAGGTTTGACTCGAGTTTCCCTAAATTACAAACCTTAGTTTATTGCAGTGATATTTTCAATTAATGATATTGATGTGTGTGGTCTATTGATTCATATACAATGTATGTATTGAGTCATAGACTAATTCGTCTAGCTATCGGCTGATTCGCCTAGTCACTGGCTGATTCGCCTAGTCATTGGCTGATTCGTCAATTCTGTGGCCGATTCGCCCAGACAATGTATATATGAATTATTTCGATGCCGTTTAGGAATGATTCATTCCTATCGACTGAGATTCGATATATTTGTCAATATCCAGACACCGGGGTCCCTAGATTAGGAATGAGTCGAGTCTAAGTCTGAGTGTGATTCATTGCTTGATATTAATTTATGTTTCTGATTTGATACATATTATGAATATCTGTTATATGCTTTTATAATGTACGTATGATTGCATGTATACATTGTTTATACTGGGATGTATTTCTCACCGGAGCTATCCGGCTGTTGTCTTGTTTTCTATGTGTGCATGACAACAGGTGGGGCAGGATCAGGATCAAGAAGATGACGAGAGATTCAAGATTAGCGTGGAGATCCGGACTTAGAGTAGAGTGATTTTCAGTACTTGACATAGCGACTGAACTTTAATTAAGTTAAATAAATTTTGTGCTAGATTTGTACTATTACACTAACACGTGTATCAGATTTATTATTTTACGTTTGCGCACTTGTATATTAAAAAAAATTTTATGTCCCACTATTACTTAGTTGTTAACTTTGATCTTAATAACAATTAAGTGTTGAATTAGGTTCGGGTCCCAACAGCAGGTGGTATCAGAGCGATAGATCCTTTAGATTGAGATAGAAGCTAGTGAGCGGGGTAGTGAGGTTTTCTTTCCTGCTTTTTATTGCTGGCATGTCTTACTGCTTTAATACATGTTACTTGCTTATCTGATTTGGTATACTAATATGTTTTATTGAGAATGGATCAGCACCGAGTCTAGATCAACAGTAAGATGATCAGAGGAGGACTGAAATCGGTTGTTGTATTTGGGTTACTAATCCATTTGATTATCAAATATGCCTCCGAGAAGAATACCAGAACAGGGTAGTACTTCGAATCCTCCCATGGATGTTGCAGCCACTCCTATAGAAAAATTATTGAAAAGATTTCAGTCATTCAAACCGCCAACCCTGAAAGGAACAGATACTTCGGTTGACTCTGAGAGTTGGTTGGATGACATAGAAATTTTGTTTGATTCGTTGGAGTATACAGATGAACGACGAGTTCGGCTGATAGGACACCAGTTGCAGGACGTTGCAAAGAACTGGTGGATTACGACAAAAAGAGCATTAGAGCATCGAGGTACGACTATAACTTGGAATGTATTTAGAACTGAATTTTATCAGAGATTTTTCCCAGTGTCGTACAGGAAAGACAAAGGGGCCGAATTTTCCAATCTGAGACAGGGTCAATTGAATATTGAAGAGTATGTGACCAAGTTCTCTACCTTGTTGAGATTTGCCCAACATGTTGCTGAGAGCGAGGAAGCTACTGCTGATCAGTTCATCAACGGTTTGAACCCCGATATATTTAAATTGGTGAACACAGGGCGACCGAATAACTTACTGACGCCCTGAACAGAGCCAAAGGAGCAGAAGCCAGTCTGATGAGATAGAAAGGATTTTTGTTTGTTCCTCCACCACCGAGACAACAACAACCACCTCCCAAATTTTAGGGTGGCAGCGCAGTGGTGGAAAGAAGGATTTCTTGAAAGCTAGAGGAAAACAGTTTAAGAAGTCTAGCAGCAGTTCTTCTAGCTCTTGTGGTTCCAAACAGATTTATACCGGAGCTTACTGCAGAACTTGCGGAGGGAGACATCCCACAGAGCAATGCCAAGGAGTGCTTGGTAATTGCCACATCTGCAGACAACAGGGACATTTTGACAGAGTATGTCCACAGAGAGGTTCCCAAAGATCCCGGGAAGCCGAATCATCGGGATCAGCAGCACAGACTGATAGACGATCAGCTGCTGTTCATTCATTTCAGCCAGCACCATCTCAGTCACAGCAGAGGCCAGGAGGAAGCCAGATAGTTAGCCAACCTCCGAGACAGCAGGCCCGAGTATTTGCTTTGACGGAGGAGCAAGCTCAGGAAGCACCAGATGACGTCGTTGCAGGTAACTGTTCATTATGTGGTTACCCTGATTATGTATTAATTGATACTGGTGCTTCTCATACGTTTATTTCTGAGAGATTTGCATTGAGTCATGCATTGCCTGTTGAGTCATTATCATTTGTAGTGTATGTCTTTTCTCCTTTGGGGACAGGTTTGATATCGGTGAATTCTGTGAAGAATTGTATGCTACAGTATGACGGGCATGAGATTGAGTTAGATTGTATCATACTTGGGCTATCTAATTTTACTGTAGTATCGGTATCGATATGTTGACCAAGTGTAGAGCTACTGTCGATTGTTTCTACAAGATAGTGAGATTCAGACCTGAAATGGCTGATGAGTGGAAATTTTATGGTAAGGGTTCTCGAGCTAGAATTTCTTTGATATCTGCTATGAAAATGACTCGATTGTTACAGAAAAGAGCGGAGAGATTCCTTGTTTATTCAGTTGATGTACTGAAATCGAGTCCATCATTGGCCGATTTGACAGTAGTATGTGAGTTCGCTGATGTCTTCCAAGATGAGATTCCTGGTTTACCTCCGATTTGAGAGATAGACTTCAGCATTGAGTTGATGCCAGGTACAGTTCCGATTTCGAGGGCTCCGTACAGAATGGCACCGATTGAGTTGAAAGAACAGTTGGATGATTTACTGGACAAGGGGTGTATCAGACCGAGCGTATCTCCTTGGGGTGCTCCAGTACTGTTTGTGAGAAAGAAAGACGGTTCGATGAGACTCTGTATCTATTACCGGCAACTGAACAAGGCAACAGTAAAGAACAAATACCCTTTGCCTCGTATTGATGATTTATTTGATCAGTTGCAGGGTTCTTCTGTATATTCCAAGATCGATTTGAGTTCTGGATATCATCAGCTGAGAGTCAAGGACTCTGATATCTCTAAGACAACATTCAGAACCAGGTATGGACATTATGAGTTTATTGTCATGCCGTTTGGTTTAACGAATGCTCCAGCTGTATTTATGGGCCTGATGAACCGTATCTTCCAGAAATATCTCGATGATTTTGTGATTATATTCATTGATGATATTTTGATTTATTCGAAAAATGTGACTGAGCGTGCCGAACACTTGAGAACTTTGTTGAGAATCTTGAGAGATGAAAAATTGTATGCGAAACTGTCGAAATGTGAATTTTGGTTGAGACAGGTGGTATTTCTAGGCCATATTATATCCTGAGACGGTATTTCAGTTGATCCTAGTAAGGTTGAAGACGTGATCAGTTGGCCAAGACCGACATCAGTACCCGAGATTCGCAGTTTTATGGGTTTAGCAGGATATTACCGACGATTTATTAAAGATTTCTCGAGTATTGCGAAACCGATTACGCAGTTACTCAGAAGAATTCACCCTTTGTTTGGTCAGAAGACTGTGAGTCCAGTTTTCTGGAATTGAAGAAGAGACTGACCAGTGCTCCGATACTGACTATTCCCTCAGTTACTGGTGATTTTTTTGTTTATTGTGACGCTTCTCACAGGGGATCGGGGTGCGTATTGATGCAGCGAGGCCATGTTATCGCTTATGCTTCACGATAGTTGAAGCCACACAAGACTCGCTACCAAATTCATGATCTTGAATTGGCTGCCATCGTCTTTGCATTACAGATATGGCGACACTAACTATACGGTGAAAAGTTTGATATTTATTCTGATCTTAAAAGTCTTAAATATCTATTTTCACAATCAGAATTGAATATGAGATAGTGGAGATGGCTTGATTTACTTAAAGATATTGATTGTGAGATCAAATACTATCCTGGAAAGTCCAATGCAGCAACAGATGCATTGAGTTGCAAGGTATGTTCTTTGTCTTTAACGATTATTGGTGTGTCAAATTTGATAGAAGATTGTTGTTTGTCTGGATTGGTATTTGAGATAAATCATAGACCGTTAAGATTATATGTTGTTCAAGCTGAACCAGAGCTGATTGTGAAATTAAAGAAGCTCAGAAAGTTGATCAGAATGTACAGAATTCGATATCGATGGTCAGAGCAGGGCATCGATCAGAGTATCAGGTATGTGACATTGTACTGTATGTGAATAATCGTCTTGTTGTGCCGAATGTTTCCGATTTGAAACAACAGATATTATCAGAAGCACACAGCAGTCGATTTAGTATTCATCTTGGTGGCAGGAAAATGTATAATGATTTGAAAAGACGGTTTTGGTGGAAACAGATGAAAGCTGATATTGCGGAATTTGTAGCGAAATGTCTGAATTGCCAACAGGTGAAAGCTGAGAGAAAGAATCCAGGAGGATTTTACAAAGCTTATCGATTCCTGAATGGAAATGGGATCACATTTCCATGGACTTTGTGACAAAGCTACCGAGATCCTCCCGAGGTTGTGATGCGATTTGGGTCATAATTGACAGATTGACCAAATCCGCATGTTTTATTCCATATAAGATGACGTACCGACATGACCAGATGGCAGAGATTTATGTCAGAGAGGTGGTCAGATTGCACGAAGTGCCGAAGTCGATTATTTCAGACCGTGATCCTCGGTTTACTTCACACTTCTGGCATAGTTTACAGCAAGCTCTAGGTACGAAGTTACATCTGAGTACCTCAAATCATCCACAGACTGACGGACAGTCAGAAAGAACGATTCAGACAATGGAAGATATGCTTAGAGCTGCAGTGCTTGATTTTAGCACTAATTGGCAGGATGCATTACCACTTTGTGATTTCTCGTACAACAATAGCTATCAGACTAGTATTGAGATGGCACCATTCGAGGCGTTGTACGAAAAGAAGTGTCGATCCCCTCTGTATTGGGATGATATCTCTGAAGTTCCTGAGATTGGACCTGACATGATCAGAGATATGACTGAGAAAGTGAAGCTGATTCAGAAGAGAATGAAGGAAGCTCAGGACAAACAGGCCAAATATGCCAATGTTCGACGACGACCGTTGGTATTTGAGATAGGAGACCGAGTATTTTTGAATATTTCACCTTTCAGAGGAGTTGTCAGATTTGGCAAGAAAGGGAAACTGTCTCCACGTTACATTGGGCCATATTAGATTCTCGAGAAAATAGGAGATCGTGCATATCGACTCGCTCTACCGTCTTCATTATCTGGGATACATGATGTCTTTCATGTATCATTATTACGGAAATACATGCCAGATGCTTAACATATTATCCAACCAGACGAGGCCGAATTGGATGAGACATTGAGCTATTTTGAAAAGCCGATTCAGATTCTAGATCGGAAGGAAAAACAACTCAGAACAAAGACTATCTCGCTGATTAAAGTTCAGTGGAGTCGCCATGGCATTGAAGAAGCTACCTGGGAAACTGAATCAGACATGAGACAACGATTCCCATAGTTATTTCACTAATGTGAGTTTTCTATTTAGTTTCTTTTGTACACCTTCATATTGATATGATTTGACTGCCTGTGATTTCGAGGACGAAATTGTTAGAGTGGGTGCCCGTCGAGCCAAGTGTTGGCCGAGTGTTCACAATGAAACTCTATGTATAAACTATCTTTATTTTAATAATAGTTGAAATTATCATTTTGGCACTTCTTTATCTGTATACCCATACTAGTTGCATAGATAAAGTCTTTGAATATACAAATAGTAGAAAGAATATGAGGTACTCATATGATGAGTATCATGAAACTAATATTTTGAATACTGTATATTCTAAACAGTTCCTAGTCGATTCAGCCGCCGCTAAGAAGGATATAGGCCGCTCGAGTTAGAGACTAGTATCTGCGATGTGAGTACCATGTTTCATTGGTAAGGGACATTGTAATGTCCGAGCAAGCAGATAGGTGCTCCTAGTATAATGCACTGAACAACCCTCCATAAAGGACTTTCCAAGTGGTTCTCACTTATCGAGTGGAGAAGTCCTAGTTTATGGTTGTACACCATTAGTCCTTATGACCCGAGACAACATCGAGACTCTCTGTGCTAGAATTACACTTTGACTTGTTTACCGACTCTCATGGGGTCACCAGGTGGCAAGGTTGGGTGTTCTGTCAAAACATATAGGAGTAGATGTATTGTAGTCGGGGATTCACCGCTTACCTTCGGGTATGGATATCCTATGTGTTCTCATGTATATGTAGGTTGAAATCTCTGATCAGATTATGGTGGTAATTATGAAAGGGGTTTCATAGATTACACCATCGATGCAACTACAACATGACACATAGTATCGATTCATTGACAACTCTCGATAAACCAATGGGTGTCGAATCTGTAACGTACCGTACTTTTACTACTTGAAAAATTTGCGGAAAAATTAAAAATTTTATTAAATAAAAACATCCATACGGTCGTCACCCAACATGCATAAAAATATTTTTAAAATAATCCATCACCAATTAAAAAGTTGCTAAAAGAACGCTGCCTCAAAACATCTCACATTCAAATCATAAAAATTCAGAGTATTTAAAACTGTGCTTAAAAACATAAACTTGCGGTCCTCGGGTTTAGCCTGCCGCTCAGCCCAAGCCTGCTTCTTGGTCGCCACCTCCTGTCTCCTGTTCATCGTACTCACCTGTATCGATCAAGTCTAGTGAGTCTAAAGACTCAACACGTATAAACTGGAAATAACGAGTACTACATAATAAAATCGCATGCATCTTTAATATAGGACATACATAACTTTAAATTGAACTTGCATAAACTTCAACTTGAAATAAACTTGAACTTGAACATACATACTACGACGTGCCATGATCATAAACTTTTCTTAAACATGCTATCATACTTCACATACTTGGCTGCATAATTTTACGTAGAGGATGTTTCAAAGCAAGTGACCCTTAACATGATAAACGCCTGATCAGACACACCACAGTACTGGGCTGACAGGGACGTATCCACTGCCGCATACATAAGATCCCTGTTCATAATTTAACAGGCCAGTTGATCCACGTTCATAATTTAACGCTTCACAACCACGATCTAACCCGTTCATAATTTAACGGGCGGATTGGTCCCCGTTCATGATTTAACGCTTTCCAATCCTAACTTTCTTTGGTCACAAGACAATTAGCATACCTCGAAACTTAAAACATTTCCTTTGCACGTCATTCATACTTACTTGGCGTTGAGGGATTCGTTGGACTTCGACTGGGGCCGTCGCTGCGACATACTAACATGAATTTCATACTTAACTTGCATAGCTTAGACATAGAAAAATTATACTTACTCTCAAGCTCGATCATATCCTAGGACCTTCTATAACTTCCCATGACATGACCTTACTAATCTTTGCTCTAAACCATGGCATCAAACCTTGAAACCAAAAATAATATTTTTCCCAAACAGTGTGTACACGGACCCCTAACTCGGGTCCGTGTACAGGTCCGTCTACCTACGGTGAAGGATGTACTCGGAAAGAAAAAAAGGGGCACGGACCCCGTGCCTGCCTCCGTGTAAGGGTCCGTGTCCACTCGCAACTTTGACACTTGTGAGAAAGTGAAGGCACGGACCCCGTGCCAGGGTCCGGGTGAAGGTCCGTGTATCTGCGCAAATTTGACACTCACGAGAAAACAAATGCACGGACCCCGTGTCAGGGTCCGTGGCAAGGTCCGTGTGGCTACTGTCGGTCGAAACTTACGAGATTCGGAACATGTTTTTGCTTAGTCTTCTAGACTCGATTCCTCGGACTATGAACGTCACCACGAGACACTTCTTAAAACACTAAGGTATTATACCAAACCCAAGTGGATAAACATCACCCTGAGGGTAACAATTCACAACCAACGACACAACAACGAATTGGACATCAATGATTGTTCCTACGACTCTAGAACCATCTTAGTGCCTATCGACACGAAACAAAACATCGATGACCATTCCAACATCATAACCGAAGTACCTATGTGCAGCGGCGATCACCCGTCGAGCCCCAACGAAGCCTGCAACGTAAAACTTCAAGAAACACATCAATAACACATTTTCTGAAAATTACAGTTTGAGCAGTCTCACGAAAAACATCATAACTCACTCATTTTGCGTCTAAAAATCTCGAGTTTTATGTCAAATCGAAGGCATCGAAAATTTCTACATTTTTCTAGTTGAAAGTTTTCTCAAAATATGAACAGAAAAATCGCAGTATTTGAAAAGACAGCAAAAACGAGTTTTGGATCTAAAACTTTTCCTTCGAAATTGACCCGATCTATGATCCGCTCAAACTACTAACATCATATATAACTTTTACGCATAAAAACAACGCAATACAATATATGACTTGATCGACACAGCAAGAACAGAATATACGTGCCTTTTTGATATTAAACGTTACCGAACCGGCGATATCGAAGCGGGGATGAAAGCGAGGTTGATCCGGGACGATCGTGGCGCTAAAACTTGCGATAAAAACTCACGAAACTTGCTGGGATCGTGAAGGGGATGGGGCGGCTGCTGTAGGGAAGGAGAATCCCTAGGTTTTCTTCTCTCAAAATAATAAAAACTGAATGATAGAGTGTGTGTGTGTTTAGGCATTACAGGTGTGTGTAAAAGCGTGTAATGTGTGTGTGAGGCGTGTGTTTTAGTGTAATTAGGAGACTGAATTTTAGTTTACTAAAATAATTGTCTACTAATTAAAACACTAACTCACAATTAACTTTTAAATAAAATTCTTTAATTAAAATATAACACACACCATGCTAGATTTTAAAAGTTTTAAACTCTTAAAATTGATAAATACATGATTTAGACTTGAAATGCTAAAAATTCAATAAATTAATCGAAAATGCCCTCAAACTCAACTAAAATAAGATACCATCTTTAAATTGCCAAAAATCGTCCCCGGGTCTTTTCCTCAATCCCGCCTCGAATGATCGCCTGAAACATGAAACTCGAAAGACATTTTAACGTGCATCACATAAACGTAGATACTTTAAAATAATGCATTTAAATGAATTATGCATGACTAAACTCCTTTAAAATAAATTAAATGCTTTACTAATTTAAATAAATGCATGGGTTTTACGTGTACGAAATTGGGCTCTACAGTTCCTCCCCCACTTATAAAAATTTCGTCCTCGAAATTAAGTCTTACCGAACAATTCCGGGTAGCGAAGTCTCATATCTGCCTCTGACTCCCAAGTGGCCTCTTCCACTGATTGGTTAAACCACCGAACTTTGACTAGCTTAGTCACTTTGTTCCGGAGTCTGCGCTCCTGTCTGTCGAGGATTTGAGTCGGTCTTTCCTCATAAGACAAATCTGGAGCAAGCTGCAAAGGCTCATAACTCAGAACATGCGAAGGATTAGCTAGGTATTTCCTCAGCATCGAGACATGGAACACATTGTGCACCCCGACCAGATTCGGCGGAAGGGCAACACGATAGGCTAGTGTCCCAACTCTGTCCAAAATCTCGAACGGTCCAATAAACCTTGGACTCAACTTGCCTCTTTTCCCAAATCTCATAACACCCTTCATGGGTGCTATCTTGACGAAAACGTGATCCCCAACGGCAAACTCGAGATCTCTTCTTCTCTTATCGGCATAGCTCTTCTGACGGCTTTGGGCGGTCTTCATTCTGTCACGAATCTTGACCACCACTTCTGCAGTCTGCTGAACTATCTCTGGGCCTAGATCTGTTCTCTCACCAACTTCATCCCAATGAACTGGCGATCTGCACTTCCGACCATACAACGCTTAATAGGGAGCCATACCAATTGATGCTTGGAAACTGTTGTTGTATGTGAACTCTACTAGAGGTAGCTTAGACTCCCAAGTTCCCTGAAAATCAATCATGCAAGCTCTTAGCAAGTCTTCCAAAATCTGAATCACTCGCTCAGACTGGCCATCTGTCTGCGGGTGAAAAGCTGTACTGAACAGTAACTTCGTCCCCATAGCTGCATGCAAGCTCTTCCAGAAGGACGATGTAAACCTCGGATCCCTGTCGGACACAATAGAGACTGGGAAACCATGCAAACGGACTATCTCCCGGATATAAAGCTCCGCATACTGCGTCATGGAGAAAGTCGTCTTCACTGGCAGAAAATGCGCTGACTTAGTGAGTCGATCCACTATAACCCAAATAGAATTTGACCCTTTGACTGACTTAGTAACCCAACGACGAAATCCATAGTGATGTTCTCCCATTTCCACTCTGGGATAGGGAGTGGCTTAAGCATACCTGCTGGCCTCTGATGCTCTGCCTTCACCTGCTGACAAGTGAGGCACTCAGATACAAATCTGCGGATGTCTCTCTTCATCCCTGGCCACCAATACAAAATCTGCAGGTCTTTGTACATCTTGGTACCTCCTGGGTGAATAGAATACGGAGATGCGTGTGCCTCTGTCAGAATATCCTGTCTGATCGAATCAACATTAGGCACCCACATTCTGTCTCTGTATCTCACGATACCATCTGACACTGTGTACAAAACACTGCCCTTAGCTTCATCCTTCAGTCTCCATTTCTGTAGTTGCTCATCTGAAGACTGTCCTGCTCGAATGCGGTCTAGTAAATCACATTTGACTGTCAGATTAGACAGTCTAGGAGCTCTGCCCTTACGATAAATCTCTAGACCAAACCTCTGAATCTCAGACTGAAGCGGTCTCTGAACTGACAATTGTGCTATGACTGCCACCTTTCTGCTCAAAGCGTCTGCCACGACGTTAGCTTTTCCCGGGTGGTAGCTAATCTCGCAATCATAGTCCTTCACAAGTTCTAACCACCGTCTCTGTCTTATATTCAGCTCCTTCTGCGTGAAGAAATATTTGAGACTTTTGTGATCGGTGAAAATATGACACTTCTCGCCGTATAAGTAATGTCTCCAAATCTTCAATGCAAAGACAACGGCTGCTAATTCCAAATCGTGAGTCGGGTAGTTCTTCTCATGCACCTTTAACTGTCTGGAAGCATAAGCTATAACTCGACCCTGTTGCATCAACAATGCTCCTAAACCGAGCTTAGATGCATCGGTGTATAACACATAATCTCCTTGCCCTGATGGCATGGCTAACACCGGTGCGGAAATGAGAGCTTGCTTCAAGGTGTCGAAGCTCTTCTGACATTCATCACTCCACGTAAATTTAGCATTCTTCTTGGTTAGTGAAGTGAGTGGCACTGCTATAGACGAAAACCCCTGAATAAACTTACGGTAGTAGCCTGCTAAGCCCAAAAAGCTGCGGATCTCGGATGCATTCTTTGGCTCTACCCATTCCTTGACAGCTGCCACTTTGGCTGGATCCACTTCAATCCTTCTACTAGACACTATATGCCCCAAAAACGCGACTTTCTGCAACCAAAATTCGCACTTACTGAATTTTGCATACAACTTACGGCTCTGCAAAGTCTGCAAAACTGTCCTCAAGTGCTGGTCGTGCTCCTCATGGCTCTTCGAGTATATGAGAATATCGTCAATGAACACTATGACGAACTGATCGAGGAACGGTTGAAATACTCGGTTCATGAGATCCATGAAAATAGCTGGAGCATTGGTCAATCCAAACGGCATCACTAAGAACTCGTAATGCCCGTATCTGGTCCTGAAAGCTGTCTTATGCACATCTGCATCCTTTACTCTCAGTTGGTGATACCCTGATCGAAGATCGATTTTGGAGAACACGGTAGCTCCCTGCAACTGGTCGAACAAATCTTCGATTCGTGGCAACGGATACTTATTCTTGATCGTTACCTTGTTCAGCTCACGGTAATCGATGCACAGTCTCATGCTCCCGTCTTTCTTTTTCACAAAGAGTACTGGTGCGCCCCATGGTGAGAAACTCGGGCGGATAAACTCCTTGTCTAAGAGCTCCTGAATCTGCTGTGTAAGTTCTAACATCTCTGCTGGAGCTAATCTGTACGGTGCCTTAGAGATCGGCACTGTACCAGGCATGAGATCGATGGCAAACTCCACCTCTCTATCTGGTGGAAGGCCTGTGACGTCGTCTGGGAAGACGTCTGGAAATTCTCTGGCTACTGGCACTTCTGAAATAGAAGGAGTGGGCACGTCAGGCGCTGCTATAACACTGGCCAAGAAAGCCTGACATCCCTTTGAAATTAATTTCCTCGCCTGCATGCACGAAATCATACGAGGGAAACTCCTCCATCTAGCTGGCTCGAATAAAAACTGCTCCATACCGAGCGGTCTGACCAATACCGACCTCTTCTGAAAATCGATTAGAACTCGGTTCTTAGTCAGCCAGTCCATGCCCAAAATGATATCGAACTCTGGCATCGGCAATACGATCAAATCTGCATACACTAGGTGGCCCTGCAGTTCTAGATCGATATCCCTGATCACACTGGTAGCTAACAATTCTTCCCCTGATGGGACTGTCACTGAGAAGTTCAAGTCTAGGCCGATGGACTTGATGTCCAGGTGATTAGCGAAGGTTTCTGATATAAAGGAGTGAGTGGCTCCTGAATCTATCAGTGCAGTGTTAGCTAATCTCTTTATGAAAATGTTCCCTGAGATGCGTTAGCACAACACAACTTATATCCAAAATACTAACATTAACCTTACGCATAATAAAATTCGATGTCCTATGCCATTCAAAAATAATGCTAACAAGATAGTAACCCAAATATACTTAAACAATACTAGCATCCTAGAAATCCCCAAATAAAATTCACCTGCAAGGCAAAGTAATACTGAGCTTAGGTAGGAAAGTTTACCGGTCAGTAAAGTAGTGTCCGGATCCGCTTCCTGAGCGTGCATGGCGAATACCCGGCCTTGAGTTGGCTGCTTCCATTGCGGGCACTCCTTTAGCATGTGGTCGGTAGCACCACACTTAAAGCACTTGCCTGACCCATACAAGCATGGTCCTGGATGCTGGCGGTTACACTTCTGACAAACAGGGAAATTACCGGGCTTCTGCGGCGCCCCTTGCTGTTGGATAGGACCCTTGCCCTTAGGTGGTCCTTGGTATGGTTTCTTTCCAGGCTGCCCCTGGTAGGGCTTCTTAAATGGTGGTCGCTGCTGATACTGCTGGTGTTGCTGCGGTGCCTGAAAGGGCCTCTTGCCCAGTCGATCCTTCTCAATCTCTTTCATATCCTGCTCCGCCTCCAATGCCCTCGCTACGGAGACCTCATAGGTCATAGGCCCTACCACCTTCACATCACGGCGCAAGATCGGCCGCATTCCAAGGAGAAAGTGTCTCACCTTGGCCTGAACATCATTGGCGATTAAGGGCATAAATTGGCAACCCTTCTCAAACTTCTGCACATAATCAGCTACGCTGCTATCTCCCTGTCGTAGCGTCATGAACTCCCCAATCAGTTTCGTACGCACTTCCTCAGTGAAGTACTTGGAGTAAAACACCTCTTTGAACCCATTCCACGTGAGAGTCTGTAGGTTAACTATCACTGATGCGCTCTCCCACCAAACTCTTGCACTCCCATGAAGTAGAAAGATAGCGCACCTCACTCGATCAGCATCCTGCAACTCCATAAAATCGAAAATTACCTCGATGGATTTAACACATCCCTCTGCTATCAATGGGTCCGTCGTCCCTGAGAATTTATCTGGGTGCATCCTGCTGAACCTCTCGTAGACAGCCTCAGCTCTGGGTCTCGCCCCTGCATCAGCCACTGTCTGGTTACCCATAACCTGGGCAAAGAACTGAGTCATTCCAGCCATCATCTGGGCCTGCATGTCGGGTGGTGGAGGTGGTGGAGGATTGGCCCTCTCCTCGACTCGAGGCCCTCTGTGAGCTTCTGGCGACTGGCAGTAGGCGTAACCCTTTACAAGAACCTCGCTCTGATACCAACTGTAATGTACCGTACTTTTACTACTTGAAAAATTTGCGGAAAAATTAAAAATTTTATTAAATAAAAACATCCATACGGTCGTCACCCAACATTCATAAAAATATTTTTAAAATAATCCATCACCAATTAAAAAGTTGCTAAAAGAACGCTGTCTCAAAACATCTCACATTCAAATCATAAAAATTCAGAGTATTTAAAACTGTGCTTAAAAACATAAACTTGCGGTCCTCGGGTTTAGCCTGCCGCTCAGCCCAAGCCTGCCCCTTGGTCGCCACCTCCTGTCTCCTGTTCATCGTACTCACCTGCATCGATCAAGTCTAGTGAGTCTAAAGACTCAACACGTATAAACTGGAAATAACGAGTACTACATAATAAAATCGCATGCATCTTTAATATAGGACATACATAACTTTAAATTGAACTTGCATAAACTTCAACTTGAAATAAACTTGAACTTGAACATACATACTACGACGTGCCATGATCATAAACTTTTCTTAAACATGCTATCATACTTCACATACTTGGCTGCATAATTTTACGTAGAGGATGTTTCAAAGCAAGTGACCCTTAACATGATAAACGCCTGATCAGACACACCACAGTACTGGGCTGACAGGGACGTATCCACTGCCGCATACATAAGATCCCTGTTCATAATTTAACAGGCCAGTTGATCCACGTTCATAATTTAACGCTTTACAACCACGATCTAACCCGTTCATAATTTAACGGGCGGATTGGTCCCCGTTCATGATTTAACGCTTTCCAATCCTAACTTTCTTTGGTCACAAGACAATTAGCATACCTCGAAACTTAAAACATTTCCTTTGCACGTCATTCATACTTACTTGGTGTTGAGGGATTCGTTGGACTTCGACTGGGGCCGTCGCTGCGATATACTAACATGAATTTCAAACTTAACTTGCATAGCTTAGACGTAGAAAAATTATACTTACTCTCAAGCTCGATCATATCCTAGGACCTTCTATAACTTCCCATGACATGACCTTACTAATCTTTGCTCTAAACCATGGCATCAAACCTTGAAACCAAAAATAATATTTTTCCCAAACAGTGTGTACACGGACCCCTAACCCGGGTCCGTGTACAGGTCCGTCTACCTACGGTGAAGGATGTACTCGGAAAGAAAAAAAGGGGCACGGACCCCGTGCCTGCCTCCGTGTAAGGGTCCGTGTCCACTCGCAACTTTGACACTTGTGAGAAAGTGAAGGCACGGACCCCGTGCCAGGGTCCGGGTGAAGGTCCGTGTATCTGCGCAAATTTGACACTCACGAGAAAACAAATGCACGGACCCCGTGTCAGGGTCCGTGGCAAGGTCCGTGTGGCTACTGTCGGTCGAAACTTACGAGATTCTGAACATGTTTTTGCTTAGTCTTCTAGACTCGATTCCTCGGACTATGAACGTCACCACGAGACACTTCTTAGAACACTAAGGTATTATACCAAACCCAAGTGCATAAACATCACCCCGAGGGTAACAATTCACAACCAACGACACAACAACGAATTGGACATCAATGATTGTTCCTACGACTCTAGAACCATCTTAGTGCCTATCGACACGAAACAAAACATCGATGACCATTCCAACATCATAACCGAAGTACCTATGTGCAGCGGCGATCACCCGTCGAGCCCCAACGAAGCCTGCAACGTAAAACTTCAAGAAACACATCAATAACACATTTTCTGAAAATTACAGTTCGAGCAGTCTCACGAAAAACATCATAACTTACTCATTTTTCGTCCAAAAATCTCGAGTTTTATGTCAAATCGAAGGCATCGAAAAGTTCTACATTTTTCTAGTTGAAATTTTTCTCAAAATATGAACAGAAAAATCGCAGTATTTGAAAAGACAGCAAAAACGAGTTTTGGATCTAAAACTTTTCCTTCGAAATTGACCCGATCTATGATCCGCTCAAACTACTAACATCATACATAACTTTTACGCATAAAAACAACGCAATACAATATATGACTTGATCGACACAGCAAGAACAGAATATACGTGCCTTTTCGATATTAAACGTTACCGAACCGGCGATATCGAAGCGGGGATGAAAGCGGGGTTGATCTGGGACGATCGTGGCGCTAAAACTTGCGATAAAAACTCACGAAACTTGCTGGGATCGTGAAGGGGATGAGGCGGCTGCTGTAGGGAAGGAGAATCCCTAGGTTTTCTTCTCTCAAAATAATAAAAACTGAATGATAGAGTGTGTGTGTGTGTTTAGGCGTTACAGGTGTGTGTAAAAGCGTGTAATGTGTGTGTGAGGCGTGTGTTTTAGTGTAATTAGGAGACTGAATTATAGTTTACTAAAATAATTGTCTACTAATTAAAACACTAACTCACAATTAACTTTTAAATAAAATTCTTTAATTAAAATATAACACACACCATGCTAGATTTTAAAAGTTTTAAACTCTTAAAATTGATAAATACATGATTTAGACTTGAAATGCTAAAAATTCAATAAATTAATTGAAAATGCCCTCAAACTCAACTACAATAAGATACCATCTTTAAATTGCCAAAAATCGTCCCCGGGTCTTTTCCTCAATCCCGTCTCGAATGATCGCCTGAAACATGAAACTCGAAAGACTTTTTAACGTGCATCACATAAACGTAGATACTTTAAAATAATGCATTTAAATGAATTATGCATGACTAAACTCCTTTAAAATAAATTAAATGCTTTACTAATTTAAATAAATGCATGGGTTTTACGTGTACGAAATTGGGCTCTACAGAATCGGTCGGGATATATGAGTTGAAGGGACCGTACTGTACACTAACCATAATTGAATGGTTCTTGCAGGCACTATCATTTGATACCTAGGGAATCATGTAAGCGATGCTGCTAGGCGTTTAACATGATTGGTTGGGTACTATCAGACTTGAGTTCTGACGTTCTTGTTATCAAGGAGTTGATAACTAAGAATGGAGCAATTGGGGTATGCTCATATAAGGACATGTTTAGTCCGAATCACATGGAGATGTGAACCCACGGCTAGTTGTATCAATGAACCATTGAGGGTCACACAAGTACTAGCTTTCTAGATCCCGTTGAGAAGTAAAATTTTTCAATGTGTTGAACGGCTTGTAAATGAGTTTATAAGCATAAATAAAATAGAAGTATGACTTCTATGAGAGAAATGTGACTTTTAATTTGTGGAAGTGTTCCTAGATTAAAAGGTGGCCAAATAAATAATGTATTTGAAAATTGTGATTTTCATAAACATTATTATGGACTAAATTAAATTAATTCAAGTGTTAAATTAATTATACACTAATGGGCCTAGTAGAGTCCAAATAATTAAATAAATAATTAAATTAATTCAAGTGTTGAATTAATTAAATCATATTGGGTCTTGTAGAGCCCAATATTAAAATAATTATTCAACGAGTGACTTGAGTAAATTCAAGTAATGTTTAATTAGTCTCAAATATGTTTGAGATAATTAAAATAAGTCCATGGATTTTTAATTGTTAAAAATTAAATAAGACTTGCATGCATGGGAGGTGAAAAGTTGGGAGACAACTTTTGCAACATCCAAGGCATGGCATGCCTTTGGAATACACACCTTTTCCCACAACCAAGACAAGTCTTCCCTCATCCCTTTTTGAATGATATGGCCGAAATATTGAGGCACATACTACCTCACTTTTCTCTCAATTTTTCTCTTCACTTTTGGTATATAAAACAATACACTTCTCAAAGAAAAATGCTCTAATTTTTCTAGTGCAAAATTAGAGTGGTTCTAGTTTGTTGGTGGTGGGCTTAATATTTGAGCAAGGTGGGCTCAAAGGGAAGCTTGAATATTGTCTTGCCTTTTCAAGAGCCAAGTTGTTTACATCTTGGTTGTAGCCATACATCAATCCTTGTGATTGATAGGTATATCTCTCAAACACCCTATGTATGATATTATTTGGTGTTTGTTGTATTTGCTACACATATGGTATGGGTGGCCAAATTTTTCTTGCTAGAAAATATGATTTTCGAAAATTTTTGTTGCTTCCGTTGCGTTTTCGATCACCTAAAAACGATCCCTTTTAAGTGGTATCATGAGCTAAGGATACTATTTTGTGTAGCTTATACATAATATTATATTGAGGTCGATTTCTAACCGCATGAGATGAGTTTTTGCAACAAAATCAAGGCCAACACATGGGGCATTTTCGGGCAGCATGTTGCTGCCCATTTCGGGCAGCTCGGGCAGGCCAAGACTCTATGTGCTAGAATTACACTTTGACTTGTTTACCGACTCTCATGGGGTCACCAGGTGGCAAGGTTGGGTGTTCTGTCGAAACATATAGGAGTCGATGCATTGTAGTAGGGGATTCACCGCTTACCTTCGGGTATGGATATCCTATGTGTTCTCATGTATATGTAGGTTGAAATCTCTGATCAGAGTATGGTGGTAATTATGAAAGGGGTTTCATAGATTACACCATCGATGCAACTACAACATGACACATAGTATCGATTGATTGACAACTCTCGATAAACCAATGGTTGTCGAATCGGTCGGGATATATGAGTTGAAGGGACCGTACTGTACACTAACCATAATTGAATGGTTCTTGCAGGCACTATCATTTGATACCTAGGGAATCATGTAAGCGATGCTGCTAGGCGTTTAACATGATTGGTGGGGTACTATCAGACTTGAGTTCTGACGTTCTTGTTATCAAGGAGTTGATAACTAAGAATGGAGCAATTGGGGTATGCTCATATAAGGACATGTTTAGTCCGAATCACATGGAGATGTGAACCCAAGGCTAGTTGTATCAATGAACCATTGAGGGTCACACAAGTACTAGCTTTCTAGATCCCGTTGAGAAGTAAAATTTTTCAATGTGTTGAACGGCTTGTAAATGAGTTTATAAGCATAAATAAAATAGAAGTATGACTTCTATGAGAGAAATGTGACTTTTAATTTGTGGAAGTGTTCCTAGATTAAAAGGTGGCCAAATAAATAATGTATTTGAAAATTGTGATTTTCATAAACATTATTATGGACTAAATTAAATTAATTCAAGTGTTAAATTAATTATACACTAATGGGCCTAGTAGAGTCCAAATAATTAAATAAATAATTAAATTAATTCAAGTGTTGAATTAATTAAATCATATTGGGTCTTGTAGAGCCCAATATTAAAATAATTATTCAACGAGTGACTTGAGTAAATTCAAGTAATGTTTAATTAGTCTCAAATATGTTTGAGATAATTAAAATAAGTCCATGGATTTTTAATTGTTAAAAATTAAATAAGACTTGCATGCATGGGAGGTGAAAAGTTGGGAGACAACTTTTGCAACATCCAAGGCATGGCATGCCTTTGGAATACACACCTTTTCCCACAACCAAGACAAGTCTTCCCTCATCCCTTTTTGAATGATATGGCCGAATATTGAGGCACATACTTCCTCACTTTTCTCTCAATTTTTCTCTTCACTTTTGGTATATAAAACAATACACTTCTCAAAGAAAAATGCTCTAATTTTTCTAGTGCAAAATTAGAGTGGTTCTAGTTTGTTGGTGGTGGGCTTAATATTTGAGCAAGGTGGGCTCAAAGGGAAGCTTTAAGATTGTCTTGCCTTTTCAAGAGCCAAGTTGTTTACATCTTGGTTGTAGCCATACATCAATCCTTGTGATTGATAGGTATATCTCTCAAACACCCTATGTATGATATTATTTGGTGTTTGTTGTATTTGCTACACATATGGTATGGGTGGCCAAATTTTTCTTGCTAGAAAATATGATTTTCGAAAATTTTTGTTGCTTCCGTTGCGTTTTCGATCACCTAAAAACGATCCCTTTTAAGTGGTATCATGAGCTAAGGATACTATTTTGTGTAGCTTATACATATTATTATATTGAGGTCGATTTCTAACCGCGTGAGATGAGTTTTTGCAAAAAAATCAAGGCCAACACATAAGGCATTTTCGGGCAGTCTGTTGCTGCCCATTCCGGGCAGCTCGGGCAGCCCGAGACTCTATGTGCTAGAATTACACTTTGACTTGTTTACCGACTCTCATGGGGTCACCAGGTGGCAAGGTTGGGTGTTCTGTCAAAACATATAGGAGTAGATGTATTGTAGTCAGGGATTCACCGCTTACCTTCGGGTATGGATATCCTATGTGTTCTCATGTATATGTAGGTTGAAATCTCTGATCAGAGTATGGTGGTAATTACGAAAGGGGTTTCATAGATTACACCATCGATGCAACTACAACATGACACATAGTATCGATTCATTGACAACTCTCGATAAACCAATGGTTGTCGAATCGGTCGGGATATATGAGTTGAAGGGACCGTACTGTACACTAACCATAATTGAATGGTTCTTGCAGGCACTATCATTTGATACCTAGGGAATCATGTAAGCGATGCTGCTAGGCGTTTAACATGATTGGTTGGGTACTATCAGACTTGAGTTCTGACGTTCTTGTTATCAAGGAGTTGATAACTAAGAATGGAGCAATTGGGGTATGCTCATGTAAGGACATGTTTAGTCCGAATCACATGGAGATGTGAACCCACAGCTAGTTGTATCAATGAACCATTGAGGGTCACACAAGTACTAGCTTTCTAGATCCCGTTGAGAAGTAAAATTTTTCAATGTGTTGAACGGCTTGTAAATGAGTTTATAAGCATAAATAAAATAGAAGTATGACTTCTATGAGAGAAATGTGACTTTTAATTTGTGGAAGTGTTCCTAGATTAAAAGGTGGCCAAATAAATAATGTATTTGAAAATTGTGATTTTCATAAACATTATTATGGACTAAATTAAATTAATTCAAGTGTTAAATTAATTATACACTAATGGGCCTAGTAGAGTCCAAATAATTAAATAAATAATTAAATTAATTCAAGTGTTGAATTAATTAAATCATATTGGGTCTTGTAGAGCCCAATATTAAAATAATTATTCAACGAGTGACTTGAGTAAATTCAAGTAATGTTTAATTAGTCTCAAATATGTTTGAGATAATTAAAATAAGTCCATGGATTTTTAATTGTTAAAAATTAAATAAGACTTGCATGCATGGGAGGTGAAAAGTTGGGAGACAACTTTTGCAACATCCAAGGCATGGCATGCCTTTGGAATACACACCTTTTCCCACAACCAAGACAAGTCTTCCCTCATCCCTTTTTGAATGATATGGCCGAATATTGAGGCACATACTACCTCACTTTTCTCTCAATTTTTCTCTTCACTTTTGGTATATAAAACAATACACTTCTCAAAGAAAAATGCTCTAATTTTTCTAGTGCAAAATTAGAGTGGTTCTAGTTTGTTGGTGGTGGGCTTAATATTTGAGCAAGGTGGGCTCAAAGGGAAGCTTGAATATTGTCTTGCCTTTTCAAGAGCCAAGTTGTTTACATCTTGGTTGTAGCCATACATCAATCCTTGTGATTGATAGGTATATCTCTCAAACACCCTATGTATGATATTATTTGGTGTTTGTTGTATTTGCTACACATATGGTATGGGTGGCCAAATTTTTCTTGCTAGAAAATATGATTTTCGAAAATTTTTGTTGCTTCCGTTGCGTTTTCGATCACCTAAAAACGATCCCTTTTAAGTGGTATCATGAGCTAAGGATACTATTTTGTGTAGCTTATACATAATATTATATTGAGGTCGATTTCTAACCGCGTGAGATGAGTTTTTGCAAAAAAATCAAGGCAAACACATAGGGCATTTTCGGGCAGCATGTTGCTGCCCATTTCGGGCAGCTCGGGCAGCCCGAGACTCTATGTGCTAGAATTACACTTTGACTTGTTTACCGACTCTCATGGGGTCACCAGGTGGCAAGGTTGGGTGTTCTGTCAAAACATATAGGAGTAGATGTATTGTAGTCGGGGATTCACCGCTTACCTTCGGGTATGGATATCCTATGTGTTCTCATGTATATGTAGGTTGAAATCTCTGATCAGAGTATGGTGGTAATTACGAAAGGGGTTACATAGATTACACCATCGATGCAACTACAACATGACACATAGTATCGATTCATTGACAACTCTCGATAAACCAATGGTTGTCGAATCGGTCGGGATATATGAGTTGAAGGGACCGTACTGTACACTAACCATAATTGAATGGTTCTTGCAGGCACTATCATTTGATACCTAGGGAATCATGTAAGCGATGCTGCTAGGCGTTTAACATGATTGGTTGGGTACTATCAGACTTGAGTTCTGACGTTCTTGTTATCAAGGAGTTGATAACTAAGAATGGAGCAATTGGGGTATGCTCATGTAAGGACATGTTTAGTCCGAATCACATGGAGATGTGAACCCACGGCTAGTTGTATCAATGAACCATTGAGGGTCACACAAGTACTAGCTTTCTAGATCCCGTTGAGTAGTAAAATTTTTCAATGTGTTGAACGGCTTGTAAATGAGTTTATAAGCATAAATAAAATAGAAGTATGACTTCTATGAGAGAAATGTGACTTTTAATTTGTGGAAGTGTTCCTAGATTAAAAGGTGGCCAAATAAATAATGTATTTGAAAATTGTGATTTTCATAAACATTATTATGGACTAAATTAAATTAATTCAAGTGTTAAATTAATTATACACTAATAGGCCTAGTAGAGTCCAAATAATTAAATAAATAATTAAATTAATTCAAGTGTTGAATTAATTAAATCATATTGGATCTTGTAGAGCCCAATATTAAAATAATTATTCAACGAGTGACTTGAGTAAATTCAAGTAATGTTTAATTAGTCTCAAATATGTTTGAGATAATTAAAATAAGTCCATGGATTTTTAATTGTTAAAAATTAAATAAGACTTGCATGCATGGGAGGTGAAAAGTTGGGAGACAACTTTTGCAACATCCAAGGCATGGCATGCCTTTGGAATACACACCTTTTCCCACAACCAAGACAAGTCTTCCCTCATCCCTTTTTGAATGATATGGCCGAAATATTGAGGCACATACTACCTCACTTTTCTCTCAATTTTTCTCTTCACTTTTGGTATATAAAACAATACACTTCTCAAAGAAAAATGCTCTAATTTTTCTAGTGCAAAATTAGAGTGGTTCTAGTTTGTTGGTGGTGGGCTTAATATTTGAGCAAGGTGGGCTCAAAGGGAAGCTTGAATATTGTCTTGCCTTTTCAAGAGCCAAGTTGTTTACATCTTGGTTGTAGCCATACATCAATCCTTGTGATTGATAGGTATATCTCTCAAACACCCTATGTATGATATTATTTGGTGTTTGTTGTATTTGCTACACATATGGTATGGGTGGCCAAATTTTTCTTGCTAGAAAATATGATTTTCGAAAATTTTTGTTGCTTCCGTTGCGTTTTCGATCACCTAAAAACGATCCCTTTTAAGTGGTATCATGAGCTAAGGATACTATTTTGTGTAGCTTATATATAATATTATATTGAGGTCGATTTCTAACCGCATGAGATGAGTTTTTGCAACAAAATCAAGGCCAACACATAGGGCATTTTCGGGCAGCATGTTGCTGCCCATTTCGGGCAGCTCGGGCAGCCCGAGGGGCTGCCCATTTCGGGCAGCAAGGGCAGCCCGAGGGGCTGCCCGAAGCCCTCTATTTAAAATTAAAAAAATAATTTTTTGTTGGCCGGAATCCGGCGACGGAGCTCCGGCGACGGCGATGACGACTAGGGTTTCCAAAAGTGTTTTGGATTATCAAAGTGTCATGGGCCTTGATGTTGTTGGGCCATTAGATGGCTAACATATTTGTGAAATTTAAATGGGCCCAAATTTTTTTTGGTGAAAAATGATTTTTTGGGCCCTTAAGTTTAAATATACAAAAATTGCAAATATTTTCTCATGAAATAAATAATTTAAGTTGGACTTTAATTATTTATAGTAAATGGTGATTTACAAGAAATTCGGTTATAAATAAATTAATTAGAAAGTAGACAAAGGTGTTTGTATACTTTATTAATTTAGTTTATAATCGTGGCGGTTAGTGATTGGATCAAGATATATAATATTGGATCAATTAATTATTGTGATAATTAATTGATGGTGTATGATATGTGATCTTATGCATGAAGGATGATCAAAAGCCCAAGCCCAATTTGCTAGGTGTATGCTAGGATATTTTGTGTTGAATGATTGTAATAATTATCAATTTATAAAGTGAGCTTGGTTTATGGCCCGTTCCCACCCCCATGAGATGTATCCCTATTTGCCATGGATATTTATTTGTAAGTATTAGTATAGTGGATGATCAAGATTGGAAGATGGTGGCCATGATGATTATGAAGATCAAAGACATGTAAATATTGAAAGCTAATGTAATAGTTGCATTTGCATCCCATGCATTTCCCTAGGATTGGACATAGGCCCGTGTTTAGCTCACACAGGCCATTAGTATTGGGGCGATTGATCATCTTTGTTTTGTTTAATGTTTATAATATATGCATGATATGTTATAAATAATGAGTATGTGCGTTATTATTATGATAATAACAAAGTTGCATGAATCCGGCAAACATACGATCAAACATGGCGAGCTTTTAAATAAAATTAATGATGAGACCTTTCAAAATTAAAAACCCTCATTTTGAATAAGATTAAAAATTAATATCAAGCCCGAAAAGCGGAATTATAAATTTGTTTATAATTTCCATGTCTTCCATCGACAATGGGTGCATGATGAACGCTACCCGTGCTCGAGGCTCGGCTCATATTATTGGGGAGTCTTGGGTGCCGGAAATCTGTGACATCCATTGACATGGTGATGTGAACTACGTGGAACTCCCATGATTTCGGCTCATATTATTGGGGGAACTCATGGCGACCGTCCATTAAGGTTCAACATCGATGGGTAAGGCTTGACACGTGAAGATGAACGACGTCATATTATTGGGTCCTAATCAAACGTGAGACAAAATTTTACGTAGAGGGTTGCATTGTGATGCAATTGAAAACTACCTTTTAGGAATTGTGATTGGCTGATATTATTCGGGATTATAATTCGCTAATTGGACCTTACGTACCTACTGAGGAAAGGAGTTTCCCGTTTTCACTAGAGGGTAGTGAAAGATGTCAAAACAGTGGGAGTAAACATTTATAAAATTAAAGTCCATACTTTATAACTTACTAAATATTTTAAAATAGTCATTAACATTTATCTGTTTACTTTTCAGTACTATTTGACAATGTCTTCAGTTCGCAATCCGCTTTCTGCCATACTCGAAAAACACGTATTAACCGGACCTAATTACCTCACTTGGCTAAGAAATCTGAAAATCGTCTTGAACTCGGAAAAGATTGCATATACACTGAATGAGTCGCCCCCTGATAAGGCTCCGACTGACTGCACTCCTGAGGAATTGCAGACCTACAAGGATTGGTGTGACCATGACTTGAAGGCCAAGTGTTATATGCAGGCTTCTATGAATGATGAGCTGCAGAGGCGTTTTGAGGTTGCAAAGAGTGCTGCTGACATTCATTTGCACCTCAAGGAGCTCTTTGGTGAGCAAACTCGGCCTCTTAGGCATGCTACCGTCAAGGAGCTAATCACTTTGCGCATGCGAGATGGGTCCTCGGTCCATGAGCATGGCCTAAAGTTGATTGGGCTTGTGGACAAGCTGGTTGGCATGGATTTGATGTTGCCTTCGGAGTTGACCACCGACGTGTTGTTGTTATCGCTGCCTAGCTCATTTGATCATTTTGTGGTGAAATTCAACATGAACAAGATGGAGCCGACCCTTGAGGAGTTGGTGAACATGCTTGTGACTTTTGAGTCCACCATCAAGAAAGAGAAGTCGGTTCTTTATGTGGGTTCTTCATCTGGTACGAAGACCGATCCACGTGGGAAGAGAAAGAAGCGTTCTTTCCAACGTCCCATGAAGAACGTGCCCTTGAAGAGGCAGACTCCGGGTCCCGTTGTGGCAGCCACACAAGTGAAGGCTGACAAGACTGTTGACATCTGTCATCACTGCAAGAAGCCTGGACATTGGATGCGTAACTGCAGGGAATATCTTGCCCAAAAAAGTTCTGGAAACGGTATGTTCTACATTGAAGTAAACATTTCAATTAACTCTACTTCTTGGGTATTGGATACCGGCTGTGGCTCACATCTCTGTAATGATTTGCACGTGATGGGAAGAAGTAGGAGGCTCAGGGAAGGTGAGACCTTCTTGAGGATGGGCAATGGAGCAAGGGTTGCTGCCAAGGCTGTTGGAGATGTTTACTTGTATTTGAACAATGATTTTAAGTTTGTTTTAAGAGATGTTTTGTTTGTACCAGACTTGGTGAAAAACATTACTTCCATTTCTATGCTTGATAAAGATGGATTTTCTTGTTTATTTAGCAAAGGTGTTTGCAACATTTACAAGAACGAATGTTTAATTGGTACTGGAGAACTAGAAAACGATCTCTACACCTTAAAATTAAAAGATATTCCACTTAACAATGTCCAAGCTATAACAACAACAAACAAACTCAAACAAGATACTCTAAATTCGGCACAATTATGGCATGCTCGATTAGGACATATTTCCCTAAGAAGGATGAACAAGCTAGTGAGAGTGAGCATGTTTGATATGTCTGATATTAATGCTCTCACGACTTGTGAATCCTGTCTAAAAGGAAAGATGACCAAAATTCCCTTTAAGGGCCATGTGGAGCGACCAAAGGGTTATTGGATTTGATCCATACCGATGTGTGCGGTCCTCTTAGCATCACCACTAAGCATGGACATGCCTACTTCATCACCTTTATCGATGACTTTTCGAGGTATGGGTATGTGTATTTGATGAAATACAAGTCTGAAGCCTTTGAAAGGTTCAAAGAATTCAGAAGTGAAGTAGAGAAGCAATTGGGACGAAGCATCAAGACACTTCGATCGGATCGAGGTGGTGAATACTTGAGTGCCGAGTTCCAAGAGTATCTTAAGGAGAATGGGATTCTCTCGCAGTGGACTCCGCCCGCTACACCGCAGTTGAATGGTGTTTCGGAGCGTCGTAACCGGACTTTTATGGACATGGTTCGGTCTATGATGGGGTTCACGGAGTTGCCGCCATCCTTTTGGGGATATGCGCTTGAGACAGTGGCAATGTTGTTGAACAATGTCCATACAAAGACAGTTGACAAGACTCCATATGAGATATGGATGGGTAAGCCACCCAAATATTCGTATCTTAGAATATGGGGGTGCCCTGCTTATGTGAAGCAGGTAGTGGGAGATAAATTGGATAGTCGATCCATTTTATGTTACTTTGTGGGATATCCAAAGAATTGCGTTGGATATTACTTCTATCATCCCCAAGAAACAAAGGTGTTTATTTCTAGGAATGCAACCTTTTTGGAAAAAGAATTTCTATTGGATAGAAAAGGGGAGATGATAGAACTCGAAGAGGTTCGAGAGACACCCACAGTTATGGAACCCACACCCGAAGAGCCAAGAGAGGAGATACAAGCTCCTAGAAGATCCGAGAGAGTCTCGAGACCATTTATGAGGTGTGGTCTGCTTCTTGAAGAGGGCCATGATGAGCCTAACCTTGGATGTGATCCAAGGACCTTCAAGGAAGCGTTATCTGATGCCGATTCATCCAAATGGCTTGAAGCTATGGAATCTGAGATGAATTCCATGCATTCGAACCAAGTGTGGAATCTTGTGGATCCACCTGAGGGAATTGTTCCCATAGGGTGTAAATGGATTTACAAGAGGAAACTTGGGGCGGATGGGTACGTATTGACTTTCAAGGCGCGATTGGTGGCAAAAGGATATACTCAAAGACAAGGAGTTGACTTTGAGGAAACCTTTTCTCCAGTTGCAATGTTCAAGTCTATAAGGATATTGTTAGTCATAGCTACATGGTATGAATATGAGATATGGCAGATGGATGTCAAGACAGCCTTTCTTAATTGGGATATTAAGGAAGAGATTTACATGTCTCAACCCGAAGGGTTTACATCTATCGGAAGTGGGCATATGGTATGCAAACTTCAAAGATCTATTTATGGTCTAAAGAAGGCATCTAGGAGTTGGAACCTTAGATTCGATAGTACAATCAAAGAGTTTGATTTTACTAAGAATCTTGAGGAACCCTGTGTGTATAAGAAGGTCAGTGGGAGTGCTGTGACATTCCTGGTGCTGTATGTTGATGACATTCTACTCATTGGGAATGATGTAGGAATGTTGCAATCAACTAAGATATGGTTAGCGAGTAAGTTCTCGATGCAGGACTTGGGTGAAGCATCTTTTGTAGTGGGAATACAGATCTATAGAGATAGATCAAATAGATTACTTGGTCTCACCCAGTCCACATACATTGATACCATCCTGAAGCGGTTCTCGATGGATGAGTCCAAGAGAGGACATCTACCTATGTGTCATGGCGTGTCCCTATCCAAGTCTATGTCTCCCAAGACTGATGCAGAGATAGCGGCGATGACACACATTCCATATGCATCTGCAATTGGTAGCATATTGTATGGGATGATATCTACGCGTCTTGACGTGGCTTTCGCACTAAGTGTAGTGAGTAGATATCAATCGAACCCTGGTCTTCCACATTGGAAAGCTGTGAAAGACATCCTCAAGTATTTGAGGAGAACCGATAAATTGTTCTTGGTCTATGGGGGTGGAGAACTAAAATTGGAAGGCTATACCGACTCCAGCTTCCAAAGCGATATTGATGACTCAAAGTCAACCTCTGGATTCATATTCATGCTCAATGGTGCTGCTGTCTCTTGGAAGAGTTCCAAGCAAGACAGTACAGCGGATTCCACCACTGAGGCAAAATACATTGCTGCATCAGCTGCAGCAAAGGAGGCTGTTTGGATAAGGAATTTCGTCCAAGAGTTGGGCGTCATTCCTAATGGAGTTTCTCCTGTCCCGGTGTTTTGTGACAACATGGGAGCCATTGCTCAAGCAAAGGAGCCGAGGTCTCATCAGAAGTCCAAACACGTATTGAGAAAGTACCATATCCTCAGAGAGATCGTGAAAAGAGGAGATGTCATGATTGACAAAGTCGACTCCGCAGATAATGTTGATGATCCGCTAACTAAGCCTTTACCTAGACCATTGTTCGAGAAGCATCGCGAATCGATGGGTTTGAAGCATATGGGTAGTTGGCTCTAGTGCAAGTGGGAGATTGTTAGAGTGGGTGCCCGTCGAGCCAAGTGTTGGCCGAGTGTTCACAATGAAACTCTATGTATAAACAATCTTTATTTTAATAATATTTGAAATTATCATTTTGGCACTTCTTTATCTGTATACCCATGCTAGTTGCACAGATAAAGTCCTTGAATATACAAATAGTAGAAAGAATATGAGATGCTCATATGATGAGTATCATGAAACTCATATTTGGAATACTGTATATTCTAAACAGTTCCTAGTCGATTCAGCCGCCGCTAAGAAGGATATAGGCCGCTCGAGTTAGAGACTAGTATCTGCGATGTGAGTACCATGTTTCATTGGTAAGGGACATTTGGATGTCCAAGCATGCAGATAGGTGCTCCTAGTATAATGCACTGAATAACCCTCCATAAAGGACTTTCCAAGTGGTTCTCACTTATCGAGTGGGGAAGTCCTAGTTTATGGTTGTACACCATTAGTCCTTATGACCCGGGACAACATTGAGACTCTATATGCTAGAATTACACTTTGACTTGTTTACCGACTCTCATGGGGTCACCAGGTGGCAAGGTTGGGTGTTCTGTCGAAACATATAGGAGTCGATGCATTGTAGTCGGGGATTCACCGCTTACCTTCGGGTATGGATATCCTATGTGTTCTCATTTATATGTAGGTTGAAATCTCTGATCAGAGTATGGTGGTAATTATGAAAGGGGTATCATAGATTACAACATCGATGCAACTACAACATGACACATAGTATCGATTCATTGACAACTCTCAATAAACCAATGGTTGTCGAATCGGTCGGGATATATGAGTTGAAGGGACCGTACTGTACACTAACCATAATTGAATGGTTCTTGCAGGCACTATCATTTGATACCTAGGGAATCATGTAAGCGATGCTGCTAGGCGTTTAACATGATTGGTTGGGTACTATCAGACTTGAGTTCTGACGTTCTTGTTATCAAGGAGTTGATAATTAAGAATGGAGCAATTGGGGTATGCTCATATAAGGACATGTTTAGTCCGAATCACATGGAGATGTGAACCCACGGCTAGTTGTATCAATGAACCATTAAGGGCCACACAAGTACTAGCTTTCTAGATCCCGTTGAGAAGTAAAATTGTTCAATGTGTTGAACGGCTTGTAAATGAGTTTATAAGCATAAATAAAATAGAAGTATGACTTATATGAGAGAAATGTGACTTTTAATTTGTGGAAGTGTTCCTAGATTAAAAGGTGGCCAAATAAATAATGTATTTGAAAATTGTGATTTTCATAAACATTATTATGGACTAAATTAAATTAATTCAAGTGTTAAATTAATTAAACACTAGTGGGCCTAGTAGAGTCCAAATAATTAAATTAATTCAAGTGTTGAATTAATTAAATCATATTGAGTCTTGTAGAGCCCAATATTAAAATAATTATTCAACTAGTGACTTGAGTAAATTCAAGTAATGCTTAATTAGTCTTAAATAAGTTTGAGATAATTAAAATAAGTCCATTGATTTTTAATTGTTAAAAATTAAATAAGACTTGCATGCATGGGAGGTGAAAAGTTGGGAGACAACTTTTGCAACATCCAAGGCATGGCATGCCTTTGGAATACACACATGTTCCCACAACCAAGACAAGTCTTCCCTCATCTCTTTTTGAATGATATGGCCGAAATATTGAGGCACATACTACCTCACTTTTCTCTCAATTTTTCTCTTCACTTTTGGTAGAGAAAACAATACACTTCTCAAAGAAAAATGCTCTAATTTTTCTAGTGCAAAATTAGAGTGGTTCTAGTTTGTTGGTGGTGGGCTTAATATTTGAGCAAGGTGGGCTCAAAGGGAAGCTTGATGATTGTCTTGCCTTTCCAAGAGCCAAGTTGTTTACATCTTGGTTTGAGCCATACATCAATCTTTGTGATTGATAGGTATATCTCTCAAACACCCTATATTTGACATTATTTGTTGTTTGTTGTATTTGCTACACATATGGTATGAGGTGGCCGAATTTTTCTTGCTAGAAAATATGATTTTCGAAAATTTTTGTTGCTTCCGTTGCGTTTTCGATCACCTAAAAACGATCCCTTTCAGAAATCGTATCATAGGGGGGGAGAAATGTAATGCCCGAGATTTTGATTATTGTAATCCGGAATGATTCGTGGATAAATTGATGTGATTATAGACGGAACGGATTAGACCAGGAAAGACGAGAAAATATATGAAATGTGCGAGGAATAGTAGCCCTCGCGCATATGCGCGGTACTGATGCATGCATATGCGCGAAGTGGGCAGAGGACCTCGCGCATATGCGCGAAGTGAGTGCGCGCATATGCGCGAGCTGTGAAAGCCGAGTCCAGAGAGCCTCGCGCATATGCGCGAAGCTGAGGCACGCATATGCGCGAGCTGCTAGGAAGACATGCGCCGAGACATACTGTCTCACGCATATGCGCCGAGGATGGTCGCGCATACGTGTGAGACGTGTTGCATGTAGGATGAGCCATTTGCCTTAATGCATGTTACGTGTAGGTATATATATATATATATATATATATATATATATATACGTACATTGTAACTCTTCAGAAACGAGAAGAAATCGAGGAAAGGGAAGAGAAAGTTTGCTAAAGCATAGACTTGCGATTTTTATAAAATCCGTCTGTCTGATTTTGAATCCGACTTCGGTACTGTGTTCCTATCGATGCAGGCATCAACTGGACATAACAATTGCTACATTCTGATATGTTATGAAATTATGGTATTGTTAAAATATGATATGATTCATATATGATGTTCTTATTATGTTAAACATCGTATAATCGAAACCGGACTGAAAAACAAATACCATATGGAATTGTTATGAATTTCGAAGTTGATTGGATATCAGAATTGAGTCGTTATTGATTATGAGATATTGGAATTGATATCTGATAGATATGATATGGCTGGGTATATTGAGATTATGCTATTATGCCGTTGAAACAGAATTTGATTGGATTCTGATTATATCCCGTAGTAATTTGAACGGGTATTGATATTATACTCCTTGATATTGTCATTGCCAGATTGATATTGACAGGCTTTGAGTTCGAGACTTTGACAGAGTCAGAGTAACAGAACGAAAGGTAAAAATTAATGTTGAGTTGGGATTGCACAATTCGAGTGAGGTTTGACTCGAGTTTCTCTAAATCACATACCTTAGCTTATTGCAATGATATTTGCAATTAATGATATTATTGTGTGTGGTCTATTGATTCATAGACAATGTATGTATTCAGTCATAGACTGATTGGTCTAGCTATCGGCTGATTCACCTAGTCACTGACTGATTCGCCTAGTCATTGGCTGATTCGTCAATTCTGTGGCCGATTCGCCCAGACACAGGATATATGAATTATATCGATGCCGTTTAGGAACTGATTCATTCCTATCGACTGAGATTCGATATATTTGTCAATATCCAGACACCGGGATCCCTAGATTAGGAATGAGTCGAGTCTGAGTCTGAGTGTGATTCATTGCTTGATATTGATTTATATTTCTGATTTGATACATGTTATGAATATCTGTTATATGCTTTTATATTGTATATATGATTGCATGTATACATTGTTTATACTGGAATGTATTTCTCACTGGAGCTATCCGGCTGTTGTCTTGTTTTGTATGTGTGCATGACAACAGGTGGGGCCGGATCAGGATCAGGATCAGGATCAGGAAGAGGATGAGAGATTCAGGATTAGCGTGGAGATCCAGACTTAGAGTAGAGTGATTTTTCAGTACTTGACATAGCGACTAAACTTTAATTAAGTTAAATAAATGTTGTGCAAGATTTGTACTATTACACTGACACGTGTATCAGATTTATTATTTTACGTTTCCGCACTTGTATATTAAAAAAAAATTTTTGTCCCACTATTACTTAGTTGTTAACTTTGATCTTAATAATAATTAAGTGTTGAATTAGGTTCGGGTCCCCACATCACCAAAATTGGACAGAAACAACGCGTGGTTCAGGTCACAAAACAACCCACGATTCAAGCTTATTTTCTTCAATTCTACCTTAGATTCAAGCTACAGGTCCTGGGCTAGGTATAGGGTGCTCGACCGACCCATTTCTGTTGATGCAAGCCTTCCGAATTTGGAGAGGGGAGAGAATGTCCGACAGGATGGGGGTTTGGGATTGGGGCTTTCTTTCTTGGCAAAAACTTGTGTGAGACAGTCTCACTGGTCGTATTTGTGAGACGGATCTCTTATTTGGGTCACCAATGAAAAAGTATTACTTTTTATGCTAAGAGTATTACTTTTTATTCTGAATATGGGTAGGGTTGGCCCGTCTCACAGATTATGATCCGTGAGACGGTCTCACATGATACTCACTCATCTTTCTTATGGGAACTGGTATGGGATGAGAAATAAATTTCCTTTCTTTCTTATTGTGTGTATGTAATAGCTATAATTTTTTTACTATTAATTTTTTTTTTTTAAAAAAAATAAAGACAACACTTTTCGTAACCTAAAAATTTCGCTAAAAAACAATATTTTTTTCAAATCCGTTGTTGTAGTCCCAAAAAACTCGCTCAATGACACGGTTAAGCGCAATAAAAATTCATTCAAAGGTAACAATTTAAAAAATCGTTGTCGTAGGTACAAAAAACCCGTTCACAAATAACTATTTTAAAAAAATCTCGTCTTATACTCAAAGAAAACCTGCTCAAAGACAACGGTTCGTAAAAACAGTTGTCTTAGACACATAAAAAACAACGATTTAAAAAAAAAATCTCTTTGATCATAAAAAACCGCACAAAGACAACGGTTTTCATTAAAATTGTTGTTAAAAAAAATGGTTTTAACAAAAACCGTGGGTAATTTGAGTGTTGTTAAATCCATATTTCTTGTATTGCTCACTATATATATGTGTCATATTCATGAGTTCTAAATATTGGACCCACCACCCAACTTATCAAGATCTTAAAGATTATTCAGAATGAAAGAACCTAAGTGGTAGATAGGAAAATGAGTGATGGAGGAATTGAGTTCATCAAGAAAATCCCTAAAACTGTTTCCAAATTTCTGGGGACTGATAGATGGCTGGAAGAAAATGCACGTCTCACATGTTGTAAACTGAGAACAACGCAATTAATCGAACTTTGATCCTACGATTCAGTTGGACTCGGGAGGAGGAGACTGGTGATACCCCAGGGATGAACCCATCAAGATCCGGCCCAAACTCCCGGCCCATATCTAAGGCCCGCAGGTGAATGGCCCATGACAAGCCCAGGTATTCTCCTATAAATACCAGGTTTGAGCGTATGATTATGGATTCAATATATTGTTTTCAGCAACACCCTTAGCTGCTCCCCTCATATATCCTCAGTCTCTGACTTGAGCGTCGGAGAGGCTACGCCAGGACACCCTCCTGGCCCCTCCTAACGATCTTATTTGTGATTTCAGGCTCAGGATGTTGGATCTCGATTTTCTACGCGCCCAAACGCAGCGGAAGTTTTCAAATTTTTATTTTGTTTTGACAATCAAAATATGATTTGCTTTAAGGCGCTCGTATGATTTTAGATAAAAACAAACATACATAGGATGTTAAAGATTATACATTTGTGAATTAAATCACTTGGCTCCAACTATTTCGGGGTTAGCGGAGATAGCTCTTCGTGAATCGATACGAACGTTCTTCGATCTACTTCGAATTAGGTCCACGACTAGATGGTTTATTCCTCTTCCAATTTGCACTAGAAAATTGGAAGATATTTTACGTTGAGATAAAAACGAGAGACGGCTCAAACTTTTCTTCAAAAGAAAGTGGCCGAAATTCTTTGATAGGAGATGGGAGAGTTTTCGAAAATCCTTAGGAGATGGAGGCTAGGGTTTTCAAAAAATTATGAATGAATTAAATTAAACTCTAAGCCTAATACACATATATATAAGCTTAGGGCCCATTAACTTAATTAAATACTTAATGGGCTTAATCAATTAATTATTCTAGTCCAACTAGTTTAATTAATTAATTAATCTTTTAAAGTCCAATTAAGATCCTTAATAATATGTATGTTGATCTTGTACTCCTACAAGCTCATTATACATATACCCATTACATTTAATTTAATTCCTTTATAAATTCAACATTTGAATTTAATATTTAAATTATAAATTCAACTCCTTGAATTTATCACCTCCAAAATTTAATATTTAATAAACTCAACTTTTGAGCTTAATAAATTAAATCCTCAAATTTTATAAATTCAACTCCTTGAATTTATTCTCTCCAAATTTCATAAATTCAACTTCTTGAATTTACTATCTTATAAATTCAACTCCTTGAATTTATTTTCTCAAAATTTAATTATCATAAATTCAACTCCTTGAATTTACTATATCATAAAATAAATTCAACTCCTTGAATTTATTCTCTCAACGGAAATAAACGATCCAGTGCTTGTGTGACCCTCAATGGTTCAGGGATACAGCTAGCCGTGGGTTCACAACTCTTTGTGATTCAGGACATAATCCTTTATTCGGGCTTACCCTAGTTAGCCCCATTCTTTTCATCAACACCTTGATTAAGAATGTCAGAACTCATTTCTGATTGCACCCATCGGATCATGGTAAGAGCGTCTAGTAGCATCGCCCCATGATCCCCTAGGTATCACTGATAGTGCCTGCAAGAACCAGTCGATTATGATTAACGTACAGTACGGTCCCTTCATCTCATATATCCCGATCGAATCTGCAACCATTGGTTCATCGAGGGTTGCATATTAATTCGATAACTATGTGATAACTATAATAGTGGCATCGCGTGTACTATTTGGAGAACTCCTTCTCCAACGTAAATCTCGTACTCTGGCCAGAGATTCCATGCATTATTATTTCATTAGATCACATAGGATATCCACACCCTTAGGTGAGCGGTGAATCCCCGACTACAATGCACTGGCTCCTATATGTGTCGCAACAGTACCCAACCTCGCCACCTGATGATTCTCCTGGAGCCGGTAAACGAGTCAAAGCACAGCCCTAGCATATAGAGCCTCATTGTTGTCCCGGGTCGTAAGGACTAATGGTGTACAATCATAACCACGAACTTATCCTCTCGATGAATGATAACCACTTGGAAAGTCCGAGGGAGGGTTGTTCGGTATAATCATCATATGACTACCCATCTGTATGTTTGGACATCTCTATGCCCTTACCAAGAAACGCAGTACACAACATCACAGATGCTAGTCTCAAGCTCAAGCGACCTTTATCCATGTTTTAGGCGGCTGAATTGACTAGGAACGAATTTAGAATATGCAGTGTTTACAAATGAGTTTCAACATCGAATTACGATTCATTTGTATTAAAGCATAATCAAGGACTTTATCTATGCTGCTTGCATGGGTATACAGATAAAGTATAACGAAACCATTAAAAGTTAAATTATATTAAAATAAAGATTGTTTATTTCACTTGAGTCAATAAATTCCCTAGCCAACCGTTGGCTTGCAGGGCATCTACTCTAACAATCTCCCACTTGCCCTAGAGCCAACTACCCTTAACTTTAATCTCATTGTTTCGCGATGCTTCTGAAACAATGGTCCTGGCAAGGGCTATGTAAGTGGATCAGCAACATTATCTGCAGAGGGGACTCTTTCGACTGATATGTATCCTCTTCCCACAATCTCCCGTATGATGTGGAACTTCCTCAGTACATGTTTGGATCGCTGATGAGACCTTGGTTCCTTTGCTTGTGCAATGGCACCAGTGTTGTCGCAGTACGATGGGACTGGATCAACTTCATTAGGAATAACGCCCAACACTTGGACAAAATTCCCCATCCAAACTACCTCTTTGACTGCATCAGATGCAACAATATATTCAGCTTCAGTGGTGGAATCCGCAACGGTGTCTTACTTGGAACTTTTCCAAGAGACAGCCGCACCATTAAGCATGAATACAAAGTCAGAGATCGATTTCGAATCATCTACGTCACATTGGAAGCTAGAATCCGTGTAGCATTCTCATTTCAATTCTCCACCCCATAGACCATAAACAAGTTCTTAGTCCTTCTCAAGTACTTAAGAATATCTTTCACGGTCTTCCAATGCATTGGACCAGGGTTTGCCTGATATCTGCTTGTAACACTCAAAGCGTAAGCAACATCATGACGTGTCGATATCATACCATACATGATACTACCAATAGTTGACGCATATGGAATATGTGTCATCATCTCTATCTCTTCATCAATTTTGGGACACAAAGCTTTGATAGAGTAATACCATGACACATTGGTAAGTATCCTCTCTTGGACTCTTCCATAGAGAATCGTTTCATAATGGTATAGATATAGGTGGATTGGGTGAGTCCGAGCATCCTCTTTGATCTATCTCTATAGATTTGTATTCCCAATACGTAGGATGATTCACCCATGTCTTTCATGGAGAATTTACTAGCTAACCATACTTTAGTTGATTGCAATAATCCTACATCATTCTCAATGAGCAGGATATCGTCAACATAAAGTACTAGGAATGTCACTGCACTCCCACTAACTTTCTTGTACACACACGGTTCCTCAGGATTCTTAGCAAAACCAAACGCTTTGATAGTGCTATCAAATCTGAGGTTCCAACTCCTTGATGCCTGCTTGAGACCATCTATTGATCTCTGAAGTTTGCATACCTTATGCTCACTTCCTACTGATGTGTATCCCTCGGGTTGAGACATATAAATTTCTTCTTTGATGTCTCCATTGAGGAATGCAGTCTTTATATCCATTTGTCATATCTCATAGTCATACCATGTTGCTATGGCTAGTAGTAATCTAATGGAATTAAACATAGCAACTGGTGAAAAAATTTCCTCATAGTCAACTCCTTGCCTTTGAGTATAATCTTTTGCAACCAGCCTTGCTTTGAAGGTCACTACCTTCCCATACAGCCCAAGCTTTCTTTTGTAGATCCATTTGCATCCTATGAGAACGATTCCCTCAGGTGGATCCACTAATGTCCAAACTTGGTTTGAATATATAGAGTCCATTACTGACTGCATGGATTAGAGCCATTTTGTTGAATCAGTATCAGATATTGCTTCTTTGAAATTTATTGGATCACATCCAACACAAGACTCAACATGGCCTTGTTCATGAAGAAGCGTATATCTTGCAGGTGGTCTAATAACCCTATCAGACCTTCTAGAAGCTTGTACTTCAACTACTGGTTCTTGGGAAATGGGTTCAACTTCTATAGTTGATATAGTATCTTGAATTTCTTCAAGTTCTATCATCTTGCCTTTTCTATCTAATAGAAATTCCTTTTCCAAAAAGGTGGCATTTCTTGAAACAAACACTTTTGCTTCATTTGGATGATAGAAATAATATCCAACAGAATTCTTTGGATATCCTACAAAGTAGCACAAAGTGGATCTACTATCCAATTTTTCTCCCACTGTCTGCTTTACATAAGCCGGACATCCCCATATTCTCATGTAAGAATACTTGGGTGTTTTTCCCATCCATATCTCATATGAGGTTTTATCCACTGCTTTAGTATAAACATTATTCAACAACATTGAAGCAGTTTCAATCGCAAAGCCCCAAAACGATGTAGGCAATTCAGTGAATCTCATCATTGATCGAACCATGTCCAACAAGGTTCGCTTACAATATTCAGAAACACCGTTCAATTGTGGTATTGCTGGTGGAGTCCACTGTGAGAATCACATTCTCTTTTAGATAACCCAAAAATTCAGCACTCAAGTATTCTCCACTTCGATCAGATCGAAATGCCTTAATACTTCTTTCTAGCTGGTTTTCTACTTCAGATCTGAATTCTTTGAACTTTTCAAATGTTTCAGATTTGTGTTTTATCATATAAACATACCAATACCTCGAATGGTCATCAGTAAAGATAATGAAGTAGGATTGCCCATATTTTGTGCTAACACTTAGCGGGCCACAAACGTCTTTGTGGATCAAATCCAGTAGACCATGCGCACGTTCCACGTTTCCATCGAATGGAGTCTTTGTCATTTTTTCTTTTTAGACAGGATTTACAAGAAAGTAGAGAATTTATGTCTGACAAGTCAAACATGCCTTCTCCCACTAGTTTGTGCATCCTTCTTTGGGAAATGTGACATAGTCTAGCGTGCCATATTTGTGCGAGATTTGGATCATCTAACTTTCCTTTTTTGTTTGTTGTTGAAATCATGTTTATTTGGACATTCACTTATCATTTCCAGAACATTTCTGGCACATATAATTTATTATGTCCAAACTTCTTGCAGTGAAATAAATATGTTCTGACTTATCGGGCATTGTAGGCCTTTTAAGTGTCCTTCAGAGTTTGCCTTTTATTGAGTTTGTTTTTCTTGTGAGGGGCAGAACATTTCTTTCCCTTACCTTGTGGGCCATTTTCCGTCTGACGAAAGGCCCATTAGAAAAACAACAATTACTTGTTTTATGGTGATCTCATAAGTCATAAGTATATTGACTAGCTCTTCAAGGCTATCATCTATCTTATTCAAATTGAAGTTCACCATAACCTCGTCAAATGAGGAAGAGAAAAACAACAAATTGATGTTATCTAGTAACTCGTTAGGAATCACATATTCCAGGCCCACCACATCCTCAATAAGCCTAGTCCCATGTACACCACGCTCATGGGCCAAAGCCCCATCTTGCATATGTGTAGTCATGAGCTTTTCAAAGTGGTGTGCCTCATTGTACGAGTTTTATGCACCATGCAACTCTTGCATGAGCATTCGAATGTCAGCAGCATTCATATTTTCCTCAAACTGTCCCTACAGTTCATTTGACGTAAAAGCGAGCATGTTACACTTTAGCTTGCATAATATGGTCCCACCATCTTGCATGCATTGTCAGTTCATCAAGACTGACATTAGTGTGTATGTCATTTTCTCCGAATTCAGAACAATTTTCCCAACCAGTCTTGAAAATTAGATTCGGTTAGCTTGTTAATAACAAAATTGGATTATGTGACGAAATTGAAAAATATACTGATATGGAAACAGAATAATTGTTGTTGATTATTTTAAAATAATTTTAAGATATAAAATATGGATTTTTATTTTAGAAATTCCCTCCCACTATTTTGACATTTCCACCACCCTCTGATGAAAAAAGGAAATCGTATTTTTTAGTGGGCACGTAGAGTCCAATTAGCCAATTATAATCCCGAATAATATCAGCCAATTATAATTTCTAAAAGGTAGAGTCCAATTGCATCCCTATGCAACCTCCGCGTGTTTTGCCTCACGTTTAATAAGGACCCAATAATATGACGTCGTTTATTTTCGCGTGTCAAACCAACCCATCAATATTGAATTGTAGTAGACGGTCTCCATGAGTTCCCCCAATAATATGAGCCGAAGTCATGGGATGTGGGGACCCGGACGCTAATCATCTTCTTAATCATCTTTGGTTTAATTATCAGTTAAGATAAACAGGGTCTAAAAATTTTCTTTTAAAATGCGGAAGGTAATGGAATTAATCTATTATACAAACTAGTATAATAATACAAATCTTGTATAACATGCCTCGAATTTAAAATTAGGTTCAACTACTACATTCAAGTAATAAAACCTATCTACATCCAAGTCCGAGATCACCACTCTAATCTCGATCTCTCCTCATCTTCTGGACCCTGATCCTGCCCCACCTGTTGTCATGCACACATACAAAACAAGACAACAGCCGGATAACTCCGGTGAGATATAAATATCCCAGTATAAACAATGTATTAAATGCAATCATATAAAACATATATAAAAGCATAAACAAACATCAAAACATGTATCTAATCTGACTACATGAATCAATGACTCGTGATCTAATCCTATCTTATCTCAAATCTAGGGATCCCAATCTAATTTAGACTTTGGTATGCTGTATCGAATGTGTCTGAGATAGACGTCGATCTACATCTGAAGCTCTTCGATACACCGTAAGTCTAGAGTCTTATCGGTTCTGAGAAAGACTCGGCGGTTCTGCCCTAGCTAGGCTGTCTGCCCTAGACTCGGACTCTGACTCTATTCTAAGTCAATCCATTAACATATCAATCTGATAATCTGCAAATATCTATGCAATAAAATAAAGTATGTGATTTAGGGAAACTCAAGTCAAACCTAACTCGAGTTGTGCAATCCCGAATCAACATTTATTTATACCTTTGTCTTCCCGGTCTGACGAAGACGAAGTCTCGTATTCTGATCTGTCCATACCCAGTCTGGCAATGACAATCATATAAATACAACATCAGTATATAACTCGAATCAAAACCTGTTCTGATCAATACTCAAATCAGTATATAATCTGATCTATATCTGAACAAGGTACAATCTAATTAATATCAACGATATCACGTTACAATCGAAATCATTACTGAATCTCACCAATCTAATCAACTGATGTTTCGACGGCATAACAATACAATCTGAATACCCCGTCATTCTGAACACCACAGATATAATACCACGAGTCATAATCGGTATTAATACAATTTATAATCTCAACGATAACACAAATATGATATCGAATCTCAGTCAAATCGACTCTGAAAATCATAACAATTACATAACCAGTCTGTTCTTCAGTCTGACTTCAATTATACAGTGTCTACGGTAGCAGAAACACCATATATGAATCATATTCAATTCTGACAATATCCTAAATTCAAATCTTGTCTAAACGTAACAAAACTTACGTCCAGTTGTAGTCTGCGTTGATAGGAACACAGTACTGAAGTCGGATTCAAAATCGAACGGACGGATTTCTCACAAAAGGCGTAAGGATATTTCACTCTTTTTCAGAAACCTTTCTCGATTCTTTATCCTCGTTTCTGAAGAATTTTTCGAAGTATACATATATATATATATATATATATATAGACATATACGATGCATGCAAGAATGCAAGTGTCTCGTCTCGCCTATTCCACGTCTCGCGCTCGAGC
The DNA here is from genome assembly GCF_022965805.1 of Primulina eburnea. Classification (NCBI taxonomy): domain Eukaryota; kingdom Viridiplantae; phylum Streptophyta; class Magnoliopsida; order Lamiales; family Gesneriaceae; genus Primulina; species Primulina eburnea. The sequence continues at coordinate 13,277,257 of NC_133117.1, forward strand.
GGTAAGAAAGTACCGCTCGGGCGCGACACTTTCTGTTCGGTGCGTGGCTCTTTATTCCATTGGCGCTCGAGCGGTAAATCTTTACCGCTCGGGCGCCAGCCTTTCTGTCCGAATTCTTGTGATGCCTTGGCGCTCGGGCGGTGCTTTTCTACCGCTCGGGCGCCACATATTCTGCCCGAAATCTTGGCTCACAATGCAACAACGCCCGGCTTCTCCTTTCACGTTTTATTTGGCTCCTTATATATTTACTAATCACAATTCTGACCATTTAATCGTCATCTGATTACAGTAATTAAATCTCGGGCCTTACATTTCTCCCCCTCTTAGATCTGAGTTCGTCCTCGAACTCGTAAATAATCGATTCAGACATACTAGCAGAAATGTATAACAGAGTTTAAATCAACTCTCATCTCACTGACTCCATTCTGAAATCTCGTTCTTGTATCAACTTCTGATTTCAAATCTGGAATAAGACTTCATGAAGTATATTATCATAATACTTCTCAAATTAACTCTGACAAAGTCAAGCTGGCCATGTTGGTTATACAACATCCGTATAAACCACTCCATAGTCTATAATAATTCAATACAGCCAACTATCATCAAATCTGTTGCTCTCGATCTAGGACATATTCAATCCTCGACTTCAAATACCAATCATCATCATCCGATGTTGGTTATAACATATGTTCATTCTGAACTATCTTCATTTTCTTTCGAATTTTCTTCAAAAGAACTAGAAATCTGTAGTATTCACTGTATATTGTCCTGACTGAAACTATCTCATTACCAATCTGGTAGGCTGATAGGTATTATCATGCAGTGATAATAAGTCATATCCTTAGTGCTAACATCCAGCACTCTATAATTCTACCAAGATCTTCCAACATCTGGATAACATATACCCTGACTGTCTGTCAATATGCGAATAATCTGCAAAATAACTTATGGTATGATCTGCCATAATTGTAAACTTAATCAAAATCACAATTTGATATAGTCTACTTCTACATTCTAGTCACTCTGACTATGTTCTGACATCAATCTGTGTCATTTAGTTCTGTTTGTACATCATCTTGTACAAACTAATAGATATAGATTGAACAATCTGTCAATCATAATCATATTATATCACAATCTGGAACATATTGGGATAATCTCATTACGAAATTCATCGAAATATACTCCCCATATCAAATCAGAAATATACTAAGTCTGTAATAAATCTTCTGATTTCTATCTTTCTGTCTTTTCTGTTAGCGATTCAGACATGTCAGTACAATTTCTGCCAACATTTCTGTACAAATTCTGTCACGACTGATCTAATCTGTCTATATCAAAACTGTCTGTTCGAATATCAAACATTCTCAGTCACAAACATGACAACTGAAGTCACTACAGCGCATTTCTGACACTATCTGTAATTTCAGATTCAAATTATTCTATATAAACAAATCAGTTAATAATAAAAATTAAAGAAGAAATATTTACCTGGTATTCGGCTCTGCCTATCAATATCAATTCTGTTATACAATACTGAAACATTCTGATATCACAAGCTAGTCAATTCATACAAAACACAAAATCACATATCTTTTCTCTGACCGATACTCTGCTCTGATTATCGAAATACTGTTCTGACCACTCTGATCACGTTTTTGAACTGCTGAAATTCTCGAATTCATTTATGATACAAGATGAACTGTATGTACTCTCAACGGTTCATAAAATCTGTATCAATACTGATTCAGAATAACAATAATCTATACTAATCTAGTAAATCTATATAGGATTGTAAATTCTAACAATACTATCAATTCTTTCAGATCAATCAGATCTTCATGCCATTCCGATCAACTGCTATATATCATCTGCAAATATAATATGCTCCCCAAGCAATACGATCTGTATAAAATACTGATCTAGAAGCAATAATTCTCAAGCAGTTCAAAACACAATCATATCAGATAATCTGTCAATTCATATAATATCAATCTCTGACAATTCTGACATTCCTGACCTTCTGATCTTTCTGATATCGGTATCTGATCAGTCACTGATCACCATATCAACTGTCTCAAAATCAATTAGTATACTAACATCAGATATCATCTATTCTGAATACAATCTATTTCAACAAAGTACATATCTGAACAATTTCTGTATACAAGAATCGAAATTATCAGAATATTTAATATGATCTTTCAAATATTCTTTCAATTCATTTTGTATCATTCTTGTAAGGCTCGAAGATTTAGTTATCATAATCAGATGAATTTGTTGATAATTAAGATGATTGTAGATGTATTTCATGGGACTAGAAAAGAAAGGGAAATGTATAATAAAGATGTGAAAGATAGTCAAAAGAATAAGTAAGGTCGAAGCTATGGCGCACATGCGCGAAGAAATGCGCGCATATGCATGGAAATTCCAGTAGCCTCGGCGCACATGCGCGAAGAAAGGCGCGCACATGCGCGAGCAGGCCAGTAGCATTGGCGCATATGCGCAAGAGTAGTGGCGCATATGCGCGGAGCGTCCAGAAACATTGGCGCATATGCGCGAGTTTAGTGGCGCATATGCGCGAGTGTTAAATCTGCCGAGACAGTAGGTCTCGCGCACATGCGCGAGTAGTGTCCGCGCATATGCGCGAGACGTGTAGTCCAAATGGATTGCCATGTGTACGAAAACATGCAAGGTATATATACAGATTTGCCTCGATTTCTTCTCATTTCAGTAGCAAGAAACCGAGGATTTCTGAGGAAGAAAGGCTTTCAAGTTTCCTTTCACTTGTAATTGTGATTTTAGAAGATTGAGCCATCCAAATTTAAATCCGACTGCGGTTTTGAGATCCTCTCGTTATTGGCTACAAAGTGATGTTAGTTTTATGTAATTTCAACAAGTTTTGAAATTCAGATGTTTGGGAAATGAGAATATGATAGTTATATTGTGTTCTTGACATATTGAGCATGATATAATTGTAAACGGCTCAAAGAAATGATATCATATGCATTTCCTATGAATTTCAGTATGGTTTATGAATTGTTGGGATAGAATTATTGTGTTTTGGATAAATATTGTATTGGATTATGATTGAGAATAAGATAGTGTTGATATCTGTTGAGAATTTGATTGAGCGGTATCGAGAATTACGTTGTTATGCCGTCGAAATGTATTGAGGTCACGTAGTGACTTGGATATATGTTGATTTAGATTAGAAATTGATAGAGTGCGTATCCACATTTCCATTTCAGATTCGTATTGGCGACCGTGACAGCGATTCTACGACGAAAGGTATAGTACATGTTTTGTTTGGGGAATCACGACTCAAATGAGATCACATTTGAGTTTCCCAACCAAAATCACATACTTGTTTTATTGTTCATACCTTGATATGATTATAATTGTTATAGATTGGTTTATAGAACTTATATGCAGATCTTGCTATGCTTTGTTTACAGATCGTGTAGCATTGCATTATTCTTGTTTGCAGATTTTGTATTCATGCATTAAGATAGGGCAGTCTGGAGATCAGGCAGACTACTAGATGTTCGGCGATATCTCAGCTTAGGGGAAGATCACCGCCCCTTTGTAGACGTGGATACAGATCAGGCCGAAGTCTAGGAATAAGACGTACAGCACCTCGATTGGTAGGGTAGGTGACAGCCAGTGACGTCTTATTCACAACGGGATCCCTAGAGTTCTAGTCGAGTCGAGTCTAGACATGATTAGATTCACATTGCATGATTTTATATGAATGACATTCATATCAGCATGTTTCATGTTTAGATTGTTTATATGCATGTTACATGTTTATACTGGGATTTGTTCTCACCGGTTTTCCGGCTGTTGTTATGTCTGTATGTGTGCATAACAACAGGTGGGGCAGGATCTGGGTCACGACAGAGATGAGCGATGACATAGCGTGGTGATCTCGGGCGCAGCAGAGGACTAGTGGTTCTTTTGCTAGACTTGTACTACCGTTTGTTTATAGATGGTATTAAACACTAGTTGTAAGAACAAGACTTGTATTTTATGTTTGTATATTATGCTAATGTAATAAAATAGAGACATGTTTTATGCCTAGTTAGTAACATTTGATTGAATGTTAAAAAGCAAAAATTTGACCCACGTTTTATGTTAACGATCCATTTAATCCCAAGAAAAAGAATTAGAGCCCGGGTCCCCACAATTCTGCATAGTCAATACCATTCTGTACTAAATCTACTATACAAACAATACCTGATCTCCATTCAATTCTGAACTTTATCTTTCTGATATAACACCATTCTGAAATCTTATCTAGGCAAACATCAGTCAACTTGTATAATACTGACCAATCTGTCAATACTAAACTCGATTTCAGTGGATCTACTGAATACATAAGGATGCAATCTGCTCCTTTCTGTACTAATCGAGTCATATACAATACAGATATCAAAGGAATTCTAAATTTAGAATCCTTATCGTGGTATCTCCACTGATTAGTTATCTTTGGTCTGAATCTTACCATTTCTGGAAAAATTCTACAATATGTCTGTACTTGTTCAGCATATTCATATCAATAATGCAATCAAATCCTAAAACACAAGTACATCAGAATCTAACTCGATCTCATTCTTATCTTCCTGTAGTATATAATATGTCACAGAAATCTCTAATATCAACATTTTCCTCAACAAGCTAGGAAATCAATACTACAGTACAACCAACCCAACAGATATAACATATCTCCATGCAACTCAGTCAAAGATATTCTTAACAAATGCATTAGTATATATCAATACATATGCAATAGAATCATAAATAATAGTACCTGTTACTATATCTGGGTCTGTTCCACAATCAGTGTCATTAGATGATTCTGTTCCCTAAAATCTTCGGGAATCTCTTTGAGGACAAACTCTCGCAAAGTGTCCCGACTGTTTACAGACATTGCATCTACTAAGTACTCCTTGGCAGTGTTCTGTGGAATGTCTTCCTCCGCAAGTTCTGCAGTATACTCCAGTATAACTCGGACTGGAAACACTGGAGCTAGATGAACTACTCTGTCCACCTCTTAACTTCTTAATCTGTTTCTTTTCGATCTTCAATGGTTCTTTCTTTTTACCACTGTTGCTGCCAATCTCAACTCTGGAAGGCAGTTGTTGTGGATTCGATGCTGGAAGATCATACGATGCTCCCTGTTGTCCTATCAGAACCGTTTCTGCTCTTTTGGCTCTGTTCAATGTATCAGCAAAACTACTCGATTGCTTCACATTCACCAATGTACGTATCTCAGGATTCAATCCCTAAATAAACTGGCTAGATGTCGCATCATCATTCCTAGCCACAAGAGGGGTAAAACGTAATAAGGTGAAGAACTGTGCCAAATACTCATCAATACTCATCTGACCCTGTCTCAAGTTAGTAAACTCTGCACTTCTGTCCTGTCTGTATGATGTAGGGAAGAATCTTTGATAAAATTCAAATTTAAAGATCTTCCACGATACTACTGAACAACTCTGTTCTAAAGCTCCTTTGGTTAGTAACCACCATCTTCTTGCAGTCTCTTGCAATTGGTTCTCAATCAGGTTAACTCTACACTCATCTGTGAGACCAAGAAATTCAAATACCATTTCTGTCTCCTCAAGCCAATTCTCACAATCTGCTGGTGTCTCAGTTCCCTTCAGAATCTGCGGTTGAAACGACTGAAACCTCTTCATCTGTGTTTCTATCTGATTCTCTGATATATCTATCTGTTCAGTCGAAGTACTGCCCTTTTCTGAAATTCTTCGAGGCGGTATATCTGAATATCACACAGATTATTACACAAGCTATACAATCTGTCTCAGCCCTCCTCTGATCATATACCTCTGATCGAGAATCGGTTCTGATTTAGGCTTAGCACTTACATGCTTCAATCAACTCAGATACAAACAACATTTAATAAGGAAAGCAGTACATCATGCTAGCACACATAATGTCAATCAACATTAAATAAATCTCATGCTAGCAATCACATGCAAGAAAAGACAAATCAATCTACCCCGCTCATTCTCTGCTATCTCAGTCTAAAGGATCTATCGCTCTGATACCACCTGTTGTGGGGACCCGGACGCTAATCATCTTCTTAATCATCTTTGGGTTTAATTATCAGTTAAGATAAACAGGGTCTAAAAATTTTCTTTTAAAATGCGAAAGGTAATGGAATCAATCTATTATACAAACTAGTATAATAATACAAATCTTGTAGAACATGCTTCTAATTTAAAATTAGGTTCAACTACTACATTCAAGTAATAAAACCTATCTACATCCAAGTCCGAGATCACCACTCTAATCTCGATCTCTCCTCATCTTCTGGACCCTGATCCTGCCCCACCTGTTGTCATGCACACATACAAAACAAGACAACAGCCGGATAACTCCGGTGAGATATAAATATCCCAGTATAAACAATGTATTAAATGCAATCATATAAAACATATATAAAAGCATAAACAAACATCAAAACATGTATCTAATCTGACTACATGAATCAATGACTCGTGATCTAATCCTATCTTATCTCAAATCTAGGGATCCCAATCTAATTTAGACTTTGGTATGCTGTATCGAATGTGTCTGAGATAGACGTCGATCTACATCTGAAGCTCTTCGATACACCGTAAGTCTAGAGTCTTATCGGTTCTGAGAAAGACTCGGCGGTTCTGCCCTAGCTAGGCTGTCTGCCCTAGACTCGGACTCTGACTCTATTCTAAGTCAATCCATTAACATATCAATCTGATAATCTGCAAATATCTATGCAATAAAATAAAGTATGTGATTTAGGGAAACTCAAGTCAAACCTAACTCGAGTTGTGCAATCCCGAATCAACATTTATTTATACCTTTGTCTTCCCGGTCTGACGAAGACGAAGTATCGTATTCTGATCTGTCCATACCCAGTCTGGCAATGACAATCATATAAATACAACATCAGTATATAACTCGAATCAAAACCTGTTCTGATCAATACTCAAATCAGTATATAATCTGATCTATATCTGAACAAGGTACAATCTAATTAATATCAACGATATTACGTTACAATCGAAATCATTACTGAATCTCACCAATCTAATCAACTGATGTTTCGACGGCATAACAATACAATCTGAATACCCCGTCATTCTGAACACCACAGATATAATACCACGAGTCATAATCGGTATTAATACAATTTATAATCTCAACGATAACACAAATATGATATCGAATCTCAGTCAAATCGACTCTGAAAATCATAACAATTACATAACCAGTCTGTTCATCAGTCTGACTTCAATTATACAGTGTATACGGTAGCAGAAACACCATATATGAATCATATTCAATTCTGACAATATTCTAAATTCAAATCTTGTCTAAACGTAACAAAACTTACGTCCAGATGTAGTCTGCGTTGATAGGAACACAGTACTGAAGTCGGATTCAAAATCGAACGGACGGATTTCTCACAAAAGGCGTAAGGATATTTCACTCTTTTTCAGAAACCTTTCTCGATTCTTTATCCTCGTTTCTGAAGAATTTTTCGAAGTATACATATATATATATATATACATATACGATGCATGCAAGAATGCAAGTGTCTCGTCTCGCCTATTCCACGTCTCGCGCTCGAGCTGTAAGAAAGTACCGCTCGGGCGCGACACTTTCTGTTCGGTGCGTGGCTCTTTATTCCATTGGCGCTCGAGCGGTAAATCTTTACCGCTCGGGCGCCAGCCTTTCTGTCCGAATTCTTGTGATGCCTTGGCGCTCGGGCGGTGCTTTTCTACCGCTCGGGCGCCACATATTCTGCCCGAAATCTTGGCTCACAATGCAACAACGCCCGGCTTCTCCTTTCACGTTTTATTTGGCTCCTGTGATATTTACTAATCACAATTCTGACCATTTAATCGTCATCTGATTACAGTAATTAAATCTCGGGCCTTACATGGGAGTTCCACTCAATTCACATCATATGTCCGGTGGAAGTCACAGCTTTCCGGCGTACAGGACTCCCCAATAATATGAGCCAGACACTGTCCGCGGGTAGCGATCAACATGCAACCACGGTTGATGGAAGGCAAGGAAAAATAAAACTCCTTTAATTTTTTTACTTTTTCGGTTTGATATAAATTTTGAATCTTATTCAAAATGAGGGATTTTAATTTTAAAATTGTCTCATCATTTTAATTTAAAAATTGCGTGCCACGAGTTTGTATGTTTGCCGGATTCATGCAACTATATTATTTAATAATATACATACATGCATACTACTATATATCGCATATATATCATAATATGACATTCAACAATAAATAAGGTTGATCGATCGCCAACACTATTAGATCCATGTGAGCCATACATGGATCCAGGTCCAAACCTAGGTGAATGCAGGGATGCAAATGCAACTATTACAAGAGCTTCCAATATTTTACATGTCTTCGTCTTGATCATCGGTCCCACCATCTTCCAGTCTTGATCTCCCACTATTTCTAATATTACATTTAAATAGCCATGGCACATAAGGGATACATCTCATGGGGTGGGAACGAGCCATAAACCAGGCCCACTTTAATACTATCAAATATTAAAAAAACGAATAAAACAGTAAAATATCCTAACATACACCTAACACATTGGTCAAGGCTCTCGATCATCCTTCATGCATTTAATATCGAATATTAACGTCAATTTAATTAATTGATAAACCATATATCTAATAATTTATCACTATGAAAAATTTCTTCCATTCTCCAATAAAACCACACGGCCACTTCATTGATATTTGGAAGAAGATTTTGGTTAAAAGCATATATTTGATTTGCTTAATTATGGATTGTGAATCCATAATAATTGATTACGCATCAATTAACAAAATCTCCCCATATTTTGATGGAGAACTCACGGCCAAACTTTAAAGGGGTTGGGAAAGTTTTTGACCAAGTGATTTTCTTCCACCACTGCGCCGACGACGCAACACCATCACCGGATTTTGGAAATTCGGAGGCTACAGTCTCAACGCACAAATCGTTTGTGATTTCTAGTGCAATCCAAGCGAGGAACAGAGTTTCTGATCGTGGACCTAATTAGGCGATCAAAGGAGAAGAGCCGTTCATAGGGATTTACAAGAAGGGCTATATCCGCTTAAAAACCGGAATAGTTTGGTGTCCCACGTTTAATACGTGAAGGTATAATTCTAAACGCCCTATGAATGTTTTAAACACACGACACCCAAGAACAAAATTTTAAACTTCCACTGCGTCTTGGGTGCGAGAATACGATGTCCCAACAGTGTACACCATTAGTCCTTACGACCTGGGACAACACTGAGGCTCTATATGCTAGGGCTGTGCTTTGACTCGTTTACCGGCTCCAGGAGAATCATCAGGTGGCGAGGTTGGGTACAGTTGCGACACATATAGGAGCCAGTGCATTGTAGTCGGGGATTCACCGCTCACCTACGGGTGTGGATATCCTATGTGATCTAATGAAATAATAATGCATGGAATCTCTGGCCAGAGTACGAGATGTACGTTGGAGAAGGAGTTCTCCAAATAGTACACGCGATGCCACTATTATAGTTATCACATAGTTATCGAATTAATATGCAACCCTCGATGAACCAATGGTTGCAGATTCGATCGGGATATATGAGATGAAGGGACCGTACTGTACGTTAATCATAATCGACTGGTTCTTGCAGGCACTATCAGTGATACCTAGGGGATCATGGGGCGATGCTACTAGACGCTCTTACCATGATCCGATGGGTGCAATCAGAAATGAGTTCTGACATTCTTAATCAAGGTGTTGATGAAAAGAATGGGGCTAACTAGGGTAAGCCCGAATAAAGGATTATGTCCTGAATCACAAAGAGTTGTGAACCCACGGCTAGCTGTATCCCTGAACCATTGAGGGTCACACAAGCACTGGATCGTTTATTTCCGTTGAGAGAATAAATTCAAGGAGTTGAATTTATATTACGATATAGTAAATTCAAGGAGTTGAATTTATGATAATTAAATTTTGAGAAAATAAATTCAAGGAGTTGAATTTATAAGATAGTAAATTCAAGAAGTTGAATTTATATAATTTGGAGAGAATAAATTCAAGGAGTTGAATTTATAAAATTTGAGGATTTAATTTATTAAGCTCAAAAGTTGAGTTTATTAAATATTAAATTTTGGAGGTGATAAATTCAAGGAGTTGAATTTATAATTTAAATATTAAATTCAAATGTTGAATTTATAAAGGAATTAAATTAAATGTAATGGGTATATGTATAATGAGCTTGTAGGAGTACAAGATCAACATACATATTATTAAGGATCTTAATTGGACTTTAAAAGATTAATTAATTAATTAAACTAGTTGGACTAGAATAATTAATTGATTAAGCCCATTAAGTATTTAATTAAGTTAATGGGCCCTAAGCTTATATATATGTGTATTAGGCTTAGAGTTTAATTTAATTCATTCATAATTTTTTGAAAACCCTAGCCTCCATCTCCTAAGGATTTTCGAAAACTCTCCCATCTCCTATCAAAGAATTTCGGCCACTTTCTTTTGAAGAAAAGTTTGAGCCGTCTCTCGTTTTTATCTCAACGTAAAATATCTTCCAATTTTCTAGTGCAAATTGGAAGAGGAATAAACCATCTAGTCGTGGACCTAATTCGAAGTAGATCGAAGAACGTTCGTATCGATTCACGAAGAGCTATCTCCGCTAACCCCGGAATAGTTGGAGCCAAGTGATTTAATTCACAAAGGTATAATCTTTAACATCCTATGTATGTTTGTTTTTATCTAAAATCATACGAACACCTAAAAGCAAATCATATTTTCACCAAGTCTGAGATACTTTTCTCTCCATGCACTTGTGGAGAATGCAATAATCTTCTGAAGATTGCATGAAATTGTACTTAAGAAATAATAATTTTTGATCTTGGAATTGGTACAAAAAAGGATAATTCAGTTGACATTTCATTGTGGGGGGATAGATTTACTAATTTTGAGCTCAAAATCAAATTAGATGTTCTTATTAGATCTTATTCTCTGTAGATCTCACATAGAAACAAACTTGTGGAACACAATAATTGGTTTGTTTCCTAGGCAAATTCTATATGGAGGTTCGTACTACAATAGGCGAGGATTCTCTAAATAGTTTTATTTTCATGGTCATGTAAATTCTGCAAACTTACATGAAGGTAAAAATTGTAAGAAAATTGTGACCCGTAACTGTAAAATAAACGTGTTGAAAATTTGTACATGGCAGCCACAAATTTTGAAAATTGAGATACGTATACAAATTTGATTTGTATCTCGAGCTCCCAAAACACTCGGTGATGGTTTGAGTGTGCCTATAAATACCGAAGGCATTGAGGTCCCTAAACACACAATCTCATACAGAAAAAACACCATCTAAAGGAGTGTTGGAGTGTTTAGAAGGCTTCAACCGAAAGGAAATCAGAAAGCTTCAACAAATTTTCAATGGCCGGACGTAATTCTCGATTAAGCTTCCGCATATTATATCATGTTCGTGTATACGTGCAAAAACATGATTTTGAGAAAAATTCTAACATTTAGTATCAGAGCCGTGATACCTCTACCTTGAAAATTTGTTTTCTGAAAAATTCGCTCTAGGGAAAATTTTACGTAAAACATGAAATTGAAAATTGGATAAAATGATATTAAGAAACTTACCTGAGAAATTTGTTCTTGATTGCACCTTGAAGCCGGAGATTATAATTGATTTTTTGAATTAGAAATGAGAAATTTTGCTTCGGAGAGAAAGTTGCAGAAAAACATTTTCTCAGATGTTGAAGAAGAAGCAAATAATGCAATTGTAATGCAAAGGTGCATGTATTCATTTAATATTCAGACAAAGCATTCCTATAATAAATTAGAATAAGACCCACGTTTGAATTGACCATGAAAAGTGTCGGTTGAATTTGATGATTGAGTGTATTTCTCAATTATTATTAATTTTTTTTTAAAAAAAATTATATTAAATGTGGGACCCACGAAAATTTCACAAAGGGAGAATTGGAGAAAAATCCCCATCCAGAAACTGAAATTTGTGTTCAGTACCTATGTCAGAATTTTTTTAACTGCACTCCCTCACAAACAAAAAACTTTATTTTACGGTACCTGTGTAAAAAAAATTCGTATTTAGCGACGGTTTTAAAACAACCGTCGCTATTTACATATAGCGACGGATATACAACCGTCGCAGAAGTTTTTGAGCTCCACTTCCTGACATATCAAAATAAAAAAAAAATTCGTATTTAGCGACGGTTTAAAAAAACCCGTCGCTAACTAAATATAGCGACGGATATTAAAAACCGTCGCTAAGTTTAAAAATGCACGTCGGTCATAGCAACGGTTTAAACAAAAACCGTCGCTATTTTATCCATTTTTTAAAATTTTTCTCTTACACGATTGTGTACATAAATTGAGAATTTGAGCATATATTCTAAGATGAGCTACTAACAAAAAATGCAAACTCATGTCTCGATTTAATGAAGTAAGAGTTGAGAAATCAACTTTTTACCATGGTTTTAATCCACCTAACACAAGTCAGTAGCATAATAATTTCCAGCACAAAATAGGTTAATTCAATGAGAATTTGAGCACTATTGAGCACATAAATTGGGAATTTGAGCATATATTCCAAGGAGAACTACTAGCATAAAAAATCAAACTCATATATCAATTTATTGAGTAAGAGTTAGGAAATCAACTACTTACCATGATTTTAATATACCTAACCAGAGTTGATAACCTAATAATACTCAGCACAAAATAGGTTAATTTCATCACACAAACACAACAATTTTAGTATATATCGTACTCTATTACATACATAAATTGAGAATTTGATTGCGAGGGACCACTACCATAAAAAAGTAAACTCATATATCAATTTATTGAGTAAGAGTTGGGAAACTAACTCCTTACCATGATTTTAATCTACATAACAAAAGTCAATATCATAATAATATTCAGCACAAAATAGACTAATTTCACCATACAACCAAAACAATTTCAGTATATTTCATATTATATTAGGTACACAAATTGGGAATTTTTGAGCATAAATTTTGAGGGAAACCACTAACATAAAAATGCAAACTCGTGTCTCAATTTAATGAGTAAGAGTTGAAAAACAACTCATTACCTTGAATTTAAGCTATTTAACAAAAATAAATATCATAATAATATTCAGAACAAAATAAGTTGATTCAAGTATACAACCACAACAATTTCAGTACATTTTGTACTCTCTTGGGTACATAAATTGAAAATTTGAGCATATATTACAAGGGGAACCAGTAGCATAAAAAAGCAAACTCGTGTCTCGGTCTATTGATTAAGATTTGAGAAGTCAAATCATTACCATGATTTTAATCAACGAACAAAAGTCAATATCATAATAATATTTAGCACAAAATAGGGTAAAACCACCACACAACCACAACAATTTCAATATTTTTTTATGTATTATATTGGGTACATGAATGAAGAATTTGAGCATAAATTTTTAGAGAAACCACTAGCATAAAAATGCAAATTCATGCCTCAATTTTAATGAGTAAGAGTTGAGAAACCAACTTTTTACCATGATTTTAGTCCACCTAACACAACATTTTCAGTATACAACCACAACAATTTAAGTATATTCCATACTCTATTGTGTACATAAATTGAGAATCTGAGCATATATTCTAAGAAGAACTACTAACAAAAAAATACAAACTCATGTCTCGATTTAATGAAATAAGAGTTGGGAAATCAACTCTTTACCATGGTTTTAATCCACCTAACACAAGTCAGTAGCATAATAATTTCCAGCACAAAATAGGTTAATTCAAGCATACAGTCACAATAATTTCAGTATATTTCATACACTATTGAGCACATAAATTGAGAATTTGAGCATATATTCCAAAGAGAACTACTAGCATAAAAAATCAAACTCATATCTCAATTTATTGAGTAAGAGTTAGGAAACCAACTACTTACCATGATTTAATATACCTAACAAAAGTTGATATCATAATAATACTCATCACAAAATAGGTTAATTTCATCACACAAACACAACAATTTTAGTATCTATCGTATTCTATTACATACATAAATTGAGAATTTGATTCCGAGGGGGACCACTAGCATAAAAAGTAAACTCATATATCAATTTATTGAGTAAGAGTTGGGAAACCAACTCCTTACCATGATTTTAATCTACATAACAAAAGTCAATATCATAATAATATTCAGCACAAAATAGGGTAATTTCACCATACAACCAAAACAATTTCAGTATATTTCATATTATATTAGGTACACAAATTGAGAATTTGAGCATAATTTCGAGAGAAACCAATAACATTACTCGTGTCTCAATTTAATGAGTAAGAGTTGAGAAACAACTCATTACCATGATTTGAAGCTATTTAACAAAAGTCAATATCATAATAATATTCAGAACAAAATAAGTTGATTCAAGTATACAACCACAACAATTTCAGTATATTTCGTACTCTAATTGGTACATAAATTGAGAATTTGAGCATATATTCCAAGGAGAACTACTAGCATAAAAAATCAAACCCATATCTCAATTTATTGAGTAAGATTTAGGAAACCAACTACTTACCATGATTTTAATATACCTAACAAAAGTTGATATCATAATAATACTCAACACAAAATAGGTTAATTTCATCACACAAACACAACAATTTTAGTATATATCGTACTCTATTACATACATAAATTGAGAATTTGATTCCGAGGGGGACCACTAGCATAAAAAAGTAAACTCATATATCAATTTATTGAGTAACAGTTGGGAAGTCAACTCATTACCATGATTTTAATCAACGAACAAAAGTCGATATCATAATAATATTTAGCACAAAATAGGGTAAAACCACCACACAACCACAACAATTTCAATATTTTTTTATGTATTATATTGGGTACATGAATGAAGAATTTGAGCATAAATTTTTAGAGAAACCACTAGCATAAAAATGCAAATTCATGCCTCAATTTTAATGAGTAAGAGTTGAGAAACCAACTTTTTACCATGATTTTAGTCCACCTAACACAACATTTTCAGTATACAACCACAACAATTTAAGTATATTCCATACTCTATTGTGTACATAAATTGAGAATCTGAGCATATATTCTGAGAAGAACTACTAACAAAAAAATACAAACTCATGTCTCGATTTAATGAAATAAGAGTTGGGAAATCAACTCTTTACCATGGTTTTAATCCACCTAACACAAGTCAGTAGCATAATAATTTCCAGCACAAAATAGGTTAATTCAAGCATACAATCACAATAATTTCAGTATATTTCATACACTATTGAGCACATAAATTGGGAATTTGAGCATATATTCCAAAGAGAACTACTAGCATAAAAAATCAAACTCATATCTCAATTTATTGAGTAAGAGTTAGGAAACCAACTACTTACCATGATTTTAATATACCTAACAAAAGTTGATATCATAATAATACTCAACACAAAATAGGTTAATTTCATCACCGAAACACAACAATTTTAGTATATATCGTACTCTATTACATATACATAAATTGAAAATTTGATTCCGAGGGAGACCACTAGCATAAAAAAGTAAACGCATATATCAATTTATTGAGTAAGAGTTGGGAAACCAACTCCTTACCATGATTTTAATCTACATAACAAAAGTCAATATCATAATAATATTCAGCACAAAATAGGGTAATTTCACTATCAACCAAAATAATTTCAGTATATTTCATATTATATTAGATACACAAATTGGGAGTTTGAGCATAAATTTCAAGGGAAACCTCTAACATATATTACCGTGATTTTGGTCTACATAATACAAGACCATATAAAAGACACAAAATATAATAATTCAGGCATAATATCTCGAAAATATGGTATAATTTGGTTACAAATGAGAATATAACATGAGAATTTGAGCATAAATATGTCCTGAACCGTTCATAGTAGTCTAATATCTCGACGGATTTTAATTAGCGACTGTTTAATAAATCGTCGCTACAATTAGCGACGGTAGGTTCATGAGTTCCGTCGCTAATTTTAGCGATAGTTAATTCGTGATTTTTGTCACTAATATTTTCAATAAAAAAATTATTTTTAATAATTTAATAAATCTAAAAAAACATACAATTCGAATAGGCTAACAATATTAATTATCTTAACTAACACTTAAAAAATTTACTAGAAAATTAAAGCGAAAAAATTTACCCTAAATCGAAACACTTAAAAAATTTACCAGAAAATTAAAGCGAAAAAATTTACCCTAAATCGAAACTAAAATCGTGTAAGAAGAAAAATTTTAAGTGTTGTGAAGTGGTAAAATCGTGTGGGAGAGAAGTGTGTGTGGTAAAATGGATCAAATAGCGACAGTTTTTGTTTAAACCGTCGCTATTAGCGACGGCAATAAAAACCGTCGCTATGAGCGACGGCAATACAAACTGTCGCTATTAGCGACGGTATTAAAAACCGTCGCATTGTTAAATGTAGCGACAGTTGTATTTTTAAAACCGTCGCTAAATACGAATTTTTTTTTCACAGCTACCGTGAAATAAAGTTTTTGATTTGTGAGGGAGTGCAGTTAAAAAAATTCTGACATAGGTACTGAACACAAATTTCAGTTTTTGGATGGAGATTTTTCTCCAATTCTCCCTTTGACAAAATTGTCAATTTTCGGTAAAGTTTTTTTAATTATTATTATTATTATTTTAATAATAATTAATTAATAAATAAATAATGATTAATGTGTAATTAAGTTATATGTATAATTTAGTATACATATAGCATTTAGTTATTAATTAGTACACATTAAAAACAATTTCAAATTCAGTGCAATTTTCAATACATGTTTAGAAATTATTTTTGCATGTTACATAGTGTCAAAATTACGAATAAGTGTTTGATTTGAACATGCAAATTTAATATTATGGTTGTATTTAATTTTATTTAAAATGCAAATTGTATTGAAAAATATTTTGGTAAATCAATATTCACATTATGTTTATATTAAATTATATTGAGTTGTTTATAATTTAAAATGAACATATCAAGTGAGATGTGAATATAATATTTAAATTAAAATATTTCAGATATTCACAAATGAGCAAATAATCCCCACTTTATCACTACTCTGATAAAAGAGAAAAACTGATGAGGAGCCAACAGTTTTATGTAAATGTGATACTCACTTTATCACTACTCTGATTGAAGAGAAAAACTGATGTGGAATATAATTGTTCATATGAAGTAAGAATGTGAATATAAAGTTATTTAATATGAAAATTTTGGCTTATAAAGATTCACATAAATGTGGATAATTAAGTTGAATAATAATTATAAGGTGACGTAAGAAAACATGATCTGAGGGAGTTCTTCATAGACTGGTTTAAACTGCCTTGACTAGCCACTGGTCTCCCTGATGAACATTGCTCTGTCTAGGAGTTGGGTATTTAAAGGACCTTAGCACTACCTATCTTTCCTGGGAGCACTCTTGGAAAATGTTGATTGCGAAATAATTATTATATAAACCATTAAGTAAAGCCAAAATTTTGTCCGGTGAACCGTATAATTTTAAATAATTGAGGAATAGCCACAACATCCTTAATTATGAAAAATTATGCATTAAGTGGATTTGGATCACATAATGGACATCAATTGTAATTAATTATATAAACATAATAAAATTTACCCCACATGGATTTTTATTATATTTATATAACTAATTAGGTTAAAATATCAAATTATATTTTTCTTGATTTACCCACAGTAGTTAAGGAAAATACATTTTGATAGTTTTCTCATAAAGTTACAAAAAAATATTATTGAATTAAAATTTTAGCCCACAGGCAAATTTTATGTCATTAGATTTTTAAAACATGAATTACATTGGTAAAACATGATATTGTCTCAAAATTTTAAGCATATGATATTTTGTGCAGTTATGCAACCTGCGACTTTTTCTGATATGAAATGTGACATTCCCGATCTAAAGGGCGATAATTATAAAATTTGGAAAGAAAGAATTCTTCTTCAATTAGGGTGGATGGATATTGATTATGCTATACGGGAAGACGAACCATCTGCTATTACTGAAAACAGCATTCCGGATGATGTTGATCTTTATGAAAAATGGGAGCGATCTAATCGACTCTGCGTAATGTTCATAAAGACCAAAATCTCTGCTGGTATGCGTGGTTCTGTCGATCAGCATAATAATGTCAGAGAGTTACTGAAGGCTATTGATGAACAGTTTCAGTCTTCAGATAAGGCACTTGCAAGCACCCTAATTATGGAATTCTCTTCATTAAGGCTTACTAGAGTGAGAGGTGTGCGATAGCACATAATGAAAATGCGGGATATAGTGGCTCGATTAAAGACACTTGAAGTGGAAATATCTGAGACTTTTCTTGTGCACTACATTTTATGCACTCTTCCACAGCAATATGGACCCTTCAAATTTTCTTACAACACACATAAGGATAAATGGTATATAAATGAATTAATGACCATGTGTGTTCAAGAGGAAGGAAGGTTGTTGATGGAAACAAGTGATAATGTCTTTATGACTACACAAGGAAAATTTAAGAAACAAGCCAAAGTCAAGGGAAAAGGGAAAGGAATAATTCCACCCCAACCTGACATCAAGAAAGAATCCAAGTGTTTCTTCTGTAAAAAGACGGGACACATTAAGAAAGATTGCAATAAATTTAAGGACTGACTTGAAAAGAAAGGTATTCCTACTTCATTTGTCTGTTATGAATCTAATATGATTAATATGATTTATAACACATGGTGGATTGATTCTGGTTCCACAATCCATGTTACAAATACCTTACAGGGTATGCAAAACCTAAGGAAGCCAATAGGAAATGAGCGGAGCATCTATTCAGGAAACAAGATGTCTTTGCATGTGGAGGCTATTGGGACTTGCTGCCTAGTGTTGAATAGTGGTTATATTTTAAAATTAGAAAAGACCTTTTACGTTCCTAGTTTTTCTAGGAATTTAATTTCAGTTTCAAAACTTGTACCTCTTGGTTATTCATTTCAGTTTTTGAATAAATCAATAAATTTGTTTTATAAATCAAATCTTATTGGAAATGGTACAATGATTGATGGTCTTTTCTCTATTTCTTTACAAAATAATAACACCACTATGCATGTTCAGGGAGGTATTAAAAGATGTGTTATAAATGAAGATTCTTCTATATTGTGGCACAGGAGATTGGGACACATCTCCATAGAGAGAATTAAAAGATTAGTAAATGATGTAGTACTTAGTACTTTAGATTTACTGATTTTGAAACTTGTGTGGACTGCATTAAGGGAAAGCAGACCAATAAGTCTAAAAATGGTGCCAAGAGGAGTACAGAAATATTAGAAATCACTATTTCAGATATTTGTTGTCCAGATATGGACATGCAAAGTCCGAAATACTTCATCTCTTTCATTGATGATTACTCACGATACATGTATATCTACATGCTTCATAACAAAAACGAAGCACTAGAAGCCTTTAAAGTTTTTAAGGCTGAAGTGGAGAAGCAATGTAGAAAACATATTAAGATCGTGAGAACTGATAGAGGTGGAGAATATTATGGTAGATACACTGAGAATGGACAAGCACCTGGTCCGTTTGTGAAGTTTCTCCAAGAACATGGGATTGTTGCCCAATATACTATGCCTGGTTCTCTGGACCAAAATGGTGTAGCTGAGAGGAGAAACCGAACATTATTGTACATGGTGAAGAGCATGTTAAGTAGCTCCAAACTTCCTAAATCCTTGTGGACTGAAGCTCTTAAGAAAGCTGTGTATATATTAAATCGAGTTCCAACTAAGGCTGTCCCAAAGACGCCATTTGAGTTATTTAAAGGTTGGAAACCGAGTTTTCAACATATACGCGTTTGGGGTTGTCCTTCTGAAATAAGAGTTTATAACCCACATGAAAAGAAACTGGACCCAATAACTATAAGTGGATATTTCATTGGGTATGCCGAAAAATCCAAAGGGTACAGATTCTATTGTCCATCTCACAACACTAGAATTGTGGAATCAAGAAATGTAAAATTTCTTGAGAATGATTTGATTAGTGGGAGTGATCATGACATAATTTTTGAGAACGATCACATTAATTCACACCCTCTTATTCAAATGATAGATTGGTCGTTATCCACACCCCTCAAGACCAAATGGGTGTTAGACAACCAGTTATTGAAGTTCCACAAATTGCTGATGAAAATCCAGTAGATCAAGTTTTTAATGAAGAACAACAAGAAATTGTTGATGAACCAAACAACCTAAGGAGATCTACTAGAATTAGAAGATCAGCTATATCTAGTGATTATGTTGTGTATTTACAAGAATCGGACTTTAACATTGGAGCCGAAAATGATCCTGAAACGTTTTCACAAGCCATGAGTTGTAATGAGTCAAAACTATGGTTTAATGCTATGAAAGAAGAGATGAATTCTATGGCAGTTAATGGAGTCTGGGAACTTGTTCAGTTGCATGATGGTGTAAAACCCATTGGATGTAAATGGGTCTTCAAAACAAAGAAAGACTCATTAGGCAACATTGAAAGGTATAAAGCAAGACTTGTTGCTAAAGGATTCACTCAGCAGGAAGGAATCGACTACAAGGAGACTTTTTCTCCTGTATCTAAGAAAGATTCTCTTCGTATCATTCTAGCATTAGTTGCACATTTTGACTTAGATTTACAACAAATGGATGTGAAAACAGCTTTTCTCAATGGAGAACTAGAGGAAGAGGTTTATATGAAACAACCTGAAGGATTCTTCTCTAGTAATGGTGAGCAATTGGTTTGTAAGCTTAAGAAATCTATATATGGATTGAAACAAGCTTCCCGTCAATGGTATTTAAAATTTCATGATGTTATCTCTTCATTCGGATTCGTTGAGAACTTCATGGATCAATGTATATACCAGAAGGTCAGTGGGAGCAAGATTTGTTTCCTTATTCTATATGTGGATGATATATTACTTGTAACCAATGATAAGGGTCTGTTATATGAGGTGAAACAATTTCTCTCTAAAAACTTTGATATGAAGGATATGGGCGATGCATCTTATGTCATTGTGTTGGAACTTTTAAAGTTCTCAATCTTGATTTTGATGTTAACAAAACTTTTTATTGTGTTTCTAACATTACTCAAGTGTGAAGTTGCAAACACAAGAAGCAAGCTGAAACTGAATTATGCACAAACTGAATTTCTGGCGAGCTTCGGTGTTTTGATGATATCTCTCAACTGAATTATCCAAATGACAATCCTCCAACTGTACTGATTAGAAAACTCAATTTGGAACAAATCATATTTCACGTCAGTTGGGCAAAATCGGATGTTATCATGGTCTAACTGATCGCTCAATTACCGAACTGATCACATGAAAACAGCAATCAGTTGTGTTTGAGCAGCTGCCGTATTTTGGTCATATCTCTCAGCTCGGTTATCGAAACTAAGCGATTCAGTATGCGTTGGAAAGATAAGATCTACAAATCATTCTTATAAGTCAAAGTCTGAATCGAAGCTTATGATGCTGATAAATGACGATGAAGCTACTGGTTCTGCACAAACTGAACTAGCTGATTTCAGCACACCAGCTGAACCAGTCCAACTGAACCAGCTGCTGACCTGCTGACCAACCAACTGAACTGAACCAGCAGTTGACCAAGTGAACTGAACCAGTCCGACTGAATAACCAGTTGAGTTAACCAGAGTTGACCAGTTGACCAGAGTTGACCAGTCGGGAAAATGCCCAGCAAGCTGAATTTGACCGTTGCAATCTCGGAAACAGTACAGAAACTTTTCAAACGGTCATATTCTTGTGTCTAACGTATATATCAGTGTTGGAGCCTATAAATACAATATCTTGAAGATCAAACAAGAGCTTTTGAAGGGGATTCAAAGCATGGGCAGTTAGCATGAAAAAATCAGCTAGTTGAGAGCACAAGCCCTTGTGTGAGGATACATTTGAGATGTACACTGTAACTGATATATTCCTCACACACGATCACTCACACATATACAAGAGAGTTGAAGTTCAAAGATTAGTTGAGTGAGTCTTGCACAAAGACAATAAACTTGTGTATGTAGTCTTTGCATATGAGACATTAAACAATATGCTGATTGTGAGGTGCTGCCTACAATCTTGAGTGCTAGGAGTTCTAGTTGGGTGCTGCCCTTCCGGAATGGGTTTGTACAAGGTGTTGTATAAATCAAAGTCTTCTAGTGGATCATTCCCAAGAGGAAGAAGGGGTGACGTAGGAGTGTTTGAAATCTCCGAACATCCATAAACAAATTCGTGTCTATTTGTTTATTGTATTTACTTACCATTTTCATAGTTTTAAAGATGCATTGTTGAAGCATTTTATGTGTTCTTCAAATACCAAAATATTGTTTACCAAGTGTTTGATAAAATGCTTCAACTGAAATACTTTTACTCATTCAACTTGCATATATTTTAAATGCTTTACAAAATATTTAATCGGTTTTTACGAAGGATTATGTAATGCCCGAGAATTTAATTAGCGTAATCTGAAATGATTTGGATACGATTACCGTAATCTGAGAGTAATCTGAAATGACTTATTGAATTAGTCGCGATAAGTATAGACGGAACGGATCGGACTAGAACACATGAGAAAGGTGTAAATGTGTGTGTGCCAAGAAAGAGCCCCGCGCACATGCGCTGTATGGATTGGCGCACATGCGCGGAGCTGGCCGAGGCTTACGCGCACATGCGCGAGATAATGCGCGCACATGCGCGGCAAGGCCAGTACCATCGGCGCATATGCGCGACAGAGATGGCGCATATGCGCGGAAATAATGGCGCATATGCGCGAGTAGGACTTTCGCCGAGACAGTAGGTCTCGCGCATATGCGCTAGTAGTGACCGCGCATATGCGCGAGACGTGTTGCACAAAGGTTGTGCCATTTGCTTTGCATGCACGGAAGGTATGTATATATATATATATATATATATATATATATATATATATATTGGCATGCAATTCTTCAGAATTGGAAGGAGAAAATCGAGGGTTTAGGGAAAAGCTTTTTTCTTTTCTTTAGAAATTGATTTACGAGCAAATCGTTTATCTGAATTGGAATCCGACTTCAGTTCTTAACTCCTCTCGCTACGAGCTACACAAGGACGTAAGTTTTATTACGTTTAGACAAGATTTGAATTTATGATGTTGTTAGAATTGAATATGATTCGGATATGGTGTTTCTACTACCGTAGATATTGTAGAATCGAAGTCAGATTTAGAAACAGATTGTTTATGGAATTGTTATGAACTTTAGAGTTGATTTGATTGAGATTGCTATCAGAATTATGCTGTTATTCATTGTACAGTGTACAGATACTGAGATTTATTAGGAATTCTGGTAGTGTAATTGTGATGTTAAGACTGACCGGGTTACAAGACTGTAGTGTTATGCCGTCTAAACATCAGTTGGTACAGATTGATCAGATTCAGTATTGGTTTCTGTTATCTTGTGATAGTGTTGATGTGATCAGATTTTGTACTGAATTGGGTATTGATCAGAACATATTGTGTTTTGAGCTACACATTGATACAGTGTATTTATTCTTGTCATTTCAGATTGAAGATGGATAGACTGGACTTCGAGACCCCTTCTTCCTCAGACGGGGAAGATAAAGGTATAATTCATGTGATATTCGGGAAAAACAACTCAATTGAGATCGCGTTGAGTTTCCCAAAAAAATCACATACTAGATTATTGTTTATATTGTTACCTGATTATGCTTTGATTATAGAATTGTATTCAAGCATGTAAGATAATTGTGATATTCAGTTATGAATATGATTATGCTTGGTTTACGGATTGTTATTCATTGCATTTAAGATAGGAAAGTCTTGACAGTCATTGTCAGACTTCTAGACGTTCGGTGTATCTCAACTTAGGAGTAGCCATTACTCCTATTGCCAGCCGTCGATACAGCTCGGACCGAAGTCTAGGAATAAGACGTACAGTCTCCCCGAGTGGTTGGGTAGGTGACAGCCGGTGACGTCTTATTCACCCCGGGATCCCTAGAGTTATAGTTGAGTCAAGTCTAGACATGATTTGATTAGAACTGCATGCGTATATGAATTGGGTTCATAGATTATGGAACCTATTGTTATTGCTTTCAGTCATGACAGTATGTTTCATGATTTAAATTGTTATATACATGCTTATCTGATTCGAGTTGCATGTTCAGTTAGATTAGATTTCATAGATGATGAAGTCTATTACTATTGTTAGTACTTTTATTCATGGCAGTATGTTTCATGAATTATTATGTGTATATGCATGTTTACCATGTTTTATACTGGGATTTATTCTCACCGGAGTTATCCGGCTGTTGTCTTGTTTTGAATGTGTGCATGACAACAGGTGGGGCTGGATCAGGGTCGAGATGACGATGAGAGAAGACGAGTTAGCGTGGTGATTCCGGACTTGTAGCAGACTTGGTTTATTACTGGAATTTAGTAACGGAACCTTAGATTTAAGTTGTACAGTATTGTACCTTTATTCTGAAATGTAGTTTTTATACAGACATGTATATTATTTAGATTCCATTACCTTCCGCAGTTATATTTTAAAAAAGAAAAATTTTTAGACCCTGTTTATCAGAACTGATAATTAAATCCCAAAGATGATAAAGAAAAGATTAGCGTCCGGGTCCCCACAACAGGTGGTATCAGAGCGAGGATAGTTCTTTCAGAGCTATAGATTCCTTAGCGATGGATATCATAGAAGTTAGTTCCTTTAGAGGTTTGATCTTTTAGCTATAGATCTTTTAGCGATAGATCTTTTAGATTGAGATAGTCAGAGTTGATAGATCTTTTAGACTGACTTAGATTAAGATAGAAGAGAATGAGCGGGGTAGAGGAATTTTCTTTCCTTGCATGTTTGTGCTAGCATGAGATTGATTTTCATGTTGATTGACATTGTGATGCTAGCATGAGACTATATGTTACTGCTTTAGGATACATGCTTACCTGATTATATGATTTGAATTGGTATTATGTATTCTTAAATATGAATCAGATCGGATTCATGCAGTAAGATGATCATGATCAGAAAAGATTGGCACAGATTTGTATTATTGGGTTACTAATGTTTGTGGTAATCAGATGTACTTCCCAGAAGGATTTTGGAAACAGGCAGTACTTCGTATAAGCAGCCATATATACCAGAACCGCAGATAGATGCGTCAGCGACTCCGATGGAAACCAAGTTGGCAGAATTTCAGTTATTACAGCCGCCGATTCTGAGTGGTATTGAGACATCTGAAGAATGTCAGAACTGGTTTGATGATATGGAGATACTGATAGGGTTACTTGATTGTACAGATCAGCAGAGGGTTAAATTGGTAAGTTATCAGTTACGAGAGGCTGCCAGGAATTGGTGGATTACGATCAAAAGTATATTAGACCTACGGGGTACGGTGATCACGTGGGAAGTATTTACAACTGAATTCTATCAACGATTTTTCTCAGTGTCTTATAGAGAGGACAAAAGAGCGGAATTTGAGAATTTGAGACAAGGTCAAATGAATGTTGAAGACTATGTTGCCAAATTCTCTACGCTACTGCATTTTGCTCCTCAGTTGGCTGGGAATGAAGAAGCTGTAATGAATCAGTTCGTCAGAGGATTGAATTCAGAGATAGTAGCATTGATGAATGTACAGAAACCTTATCATTTTGCTGGTGTCTTAAGTAAAGCGAAGAGAGCGGAGGCCAGTCTGACTAGACAATTGAGAAGGTTGTGTATGCAGCAACCTCAGACACAGCAATCCCCTCGCCGATTTGATCGTGGCAGTACAAGTGGAAAGGAAGAGTTACTGAAAGCTCGGAAGCAACCGTTCAAGAGATTTGGAAGTGGTTCCTCTAGCTCTAGTGGATCCAGTTCGCATTATACGGGAGTGTATTGCAGGAATTGTGGAGGGAGACACTCCACAGAGCAATGCCAATGAGTGCTTGGTAGATGCAATAATTGTAGACAGCATGGGCATTTTGCTAGAGTGTGTACTCAGAAGGGTTCCCAAAGATTCCAGGGAGCAGGACCATCGGGTGGCAATGCATGAAAAACAGACCCCGTAGTTACAACAGGTACCATTCTTTATGATTATATTGCATACGTATCGATATATACTAATGCATTCTTTATGAGTATCTGTGAATGAGTAGTATGGAGATATGTTGTATCTGTTGGGTCTGGGTATACGGTAGTATTGATTCCTTGACTGTTGAGGAATATGTTGATATCAGAAATTTCTGTGACATATTATATACTACAGGTAGATAAGGATGGATTGGATTAGATTATGATGTACTTGTTTTATCTGATTTTGATAGCATGATTGATATTTATATGCTGAACAAGTACTGAAATATCGTAGCATGTGTTCCAGAAATAGTAAGATTAAGACCAGATCTAGTTGATAAATGAGGATTTTAGATCCAGAAGTCCTTAGAAAATTGTAGGGTTTAGGACTCGATGATTACAGAAAGGAACAGATGGCATCCTTATTTATTCAGTAGATCCACTGAAATCGAGCCTAAAATTCGATAGTAAGATAATAGTTAACTGGTGTTTTCTAGAGATAAGATGTCAGATGGGTTCTCTATCAGAAAGAATTGAAAGAATTGACAGATTAAAGTATGGGCTAAGGAATCCAGTTGATTGTGTATTTCTCTTGAAGACATTTTAGTTCTGTTTCTAGATTGACAGATTATGTGTTCAGGGGTATTTTGAAGAATTATGCTTGTTATATCTATGATTCCGGGATATATCCACAGCATCTGATTGTTTATATTAAATATTTGAAGACTGGGTTAAATATTCCGAGAACTGTGATTATTGTATACAGCAATGGGTCAGGTATGGATCCGAATGCAGTTATTGATACAGGTTTATATTCAGACTATGTGGTATCAGGAATGTCAGAATTAGCAGAATGTCAGATATGTCAGAACTTTCTTATCTGATTTGGACAGATTATCTTATTCTGATTATCTTTTTCTTGTATTGCTTTACATCTGCTGAGTATTGTTATGATTCTAAATCAGTATTTGAGACATCTTATATTGTTTGGGAGTATATTCTATTTGCAGATGAAATATAGCAGTTGATCTGGACAGTATGAAGATTGGTCAGCCGGCCAGAATCTATTATGTTTTGAGTTTTCTTAAACTCACTAGATCAGCATAGGATATTTCTATTCTGAGTTTGATTTGATGTTATTGTAATTATTATTCAGTGTGGGATACTATGAAGTTCCAATTGTATCAGAGTTGTTTGTGGGAAATACAGTAGTCCCGAACGGTGATCAGAATTTTCAGACCTGTATTTTTTTGATCAGGTCAATATAACATCTATATGATTTTGCGTTTTCTATGGGTTTGGTGCTTGTGATGAAGTTTGCACTTGTGATAAATTATATCATAAGCTTTTTTTCTCAGACTTGTTACAGATTGACAGGTAGTCAGCGTGTAGTAGTCAGATATTGAAAGATATTGATAGAACTCTAGTGCTGGATGTTAGCACTAGTTATCAAGATAGTGCAGAAGGAATAGATGTAGGAAACCAATGTCGGATGATGACGATTGATATTTGGAACCGAAGATGGAATATGTCCTTAATTGGAATAAACAGATGGAATAGCAATTACAGGTGGTATTGCTTTGTTATGGATTGCAATTGGCGTATACGGGTATTGTATAGCTAGTAATATGGGATTGATTCGGCTAGTGAAATGAGTTTGGATGTTAAACTCTGTTATACAGTTCTTCTGATAGATTTGGTTTGATGATTGGTGAGTTCGAGGACGAACTCAGATCTAAGAGGGGAGAAATGTAATGCCCGAGAATTTAATTACCATAATCTGAAATGATTTGTATACGATTACCGTATTCTGAGAGTAATCTGAAATGACTTATTGAATTAATCGCGATAAGTATAGACGGAACGGATCGGACTAGAACACATGAGAAAGGTGTAAATGTGTGTGTGCCAAGAAAGAGCCCCGCGCACATGTGCTGTATGGATTGGCGCACATGCGCGGAGCTGGCCGAGGCTTACGCGCACATGCGCGAGATAATGCGCGCACATGCGCGGAAAGGCCAGTACCATCGGCGCATATGCGCGACAGAGATGGCGCATATGCATGGGAGGGCCAGTAAGGGTGGCGCATATGCGCGGAAATAATGGCGCATATGCGCGAGTAGGACTTTCGCCGAGACAATAGGTCTCGCGCATATGCGCGAGTAGTGACCGCGCATATGCGCGAGACGTGTTGCACAAAGGTTGTGCCATTTGCTTTGCATGCACGGAAGGTATGTATATATATATATATATTGGCATGCAATTCTTCAGAATTGGAAGGAGAAAATCGAGGGTTTAGGGAAAAGCTTTTTTCTTTTCTTTAGAAATTGATTTACGAGCAAATCGTTTATCTGAATTGGAATCCGACTTCAGTTCTGAACTCCTCTCGCTACGAGCTACACAAGGACGTAAGTTTTATTATGTTTAGACAAGATTTGAATTTATGATGTTGTTAGAATTGAATATGATTCGGATATGGTGTTTCTACTACCGTAGATATTGTAGAATCGAAGTCAGATTTAGAAACAGATTGTTTATGGAATTGTTATGAATTTTAGAGTTGATTTGATTGAGATTGCTATCAGAATTATGCTGTTATTCATTGTACAGTGTACAGATACTGAGATTTATTAGGAATTCTGGTAGTGTAATTGTGATGTTAAGACTGACGGGGTTACAAGACTGTAGTGTTATGCCGTCTAAACATCAGTTGGTACAGATTGATCAGATTCAGTATTGGTTTCTGTTATCTTGTGATAGTGTTGATGTGATCAGATTTTGTACTGAATTGGGTATTGATCAGAACAGATTGTGTTTTGAGCTACACATTGATACAATGTATTTATTCTTGTCATTTCAGATTGAAGATGGATAGACTGGACTTCGAGACCCCGTCTTCCTCAGACGGGGAAGATAAAGGTATAATTCATGTGATATTCGGGAAAAACAACTCAATTGAGATCGCGTTGAGTTTCCCAATAAAATCACATACTAGATTATTGTTTATATTGTTACCTGATTATGCTTTGATTATAGAATTGTATTCAAGCATGTAAGATAATTGTGATATTCAGTTATGAATATGATTATGCTTGGTTTACGGATTGTTATTCATTGCATTTAAGATAGGAAAGTCTTGACAGTCATTGTCAGACTTCTAGACGTTCGGTGTATCTCAACTTAGGAGTAGCCATTACTCCTATTGCCAGCCGTCGATACAGCTCGGACCGAAGTCTAGGAATAAGACGTACAGTCGCCCCGAGTGGTTGGGTAGGTGACAGCCGGTGACGTCTTATTCACCCCGGGATCCCTAGAGTTATAGTTGAGTCAAGTCTAGACATAATTTGATTAGAACTGCATGCGTATATGAATTGGGTTCATAGATTATGGAACCTATTGTTATTGCTTTCAGTCATGACAGTATGTTTCATGATTTAAATTGTTATATACATGCTTATCTGATTCGAGTTGCATGTTCAGTTAGATTAGATTTCATAGATGATGAAGTCTATTACTATTGTTAGTACTTTTATTCATGACAGTATGTTTCATGAATTATTATGTGTATATGTATGTTTACCATGTTTTATACTGGGATTTATTCTCACCGGAGTTATCCGGCTGTTGTCTTGTTTTGTATGTGTGCATGACAACAGGTGGGGCTGGATCAGGGTCGAGATGACGATGAGAGAAGACGAGTTAGCGTGGTGATTCCGGACTTGTAGCAGACTTGGTTTATTACTGGAATTTAGTAACGGAACCTTAGATTTAAGTTGTACAGTATTGTACCTTTATTCTGAAATGTAGTTTTTATACAGACATGTATATTATTTAGATTCCATTACCTTCCGCAGTTATATTTTAAAAAAGAAAAATTTTTAGACCCTGTTTATCAGAACTGATAATTAAATCCCAAAGATGATTAAGAAAAGATTAGCGTCCGGGTCCCCACAGATTATTTCGAGTATCTTCCGCTTGGTTTTTAACCAAACTCGATTTAATGCATCGGTGTTCCATATTTCAAGAACCGGGCTATTGTAGCTCAAAGATTACCACCCTAATCGATCCTAACACATTGGCATTAAGATACATAGAGACAGAATTCGAGGTATTATAGGTCTGTCTCAAGAAACCTATATCAACAAAGTTTTAGAGAGATATCGGATGAAAGATTGTTCACCAAGTATAGCTCCCGTTGGGAAAGGCGATAAATTCAATTTGAGCCAATGCCCAAAGAATGATCTAGAGCGGGAACAAATGAAAAACATTCCTTATGCTTCTGCTGTCGGAAGCTTGATGTATGCTCAGGTTTGCACTAGACCTGACATTGCATTTATTGTTGTGATGTTGGGAAGATATCAGAGTAATCCAGGTTTAGACCATTGGAAAGCTGCAAAGAAAGTAATGAGGTACCTTCAAGGGACCAAAGATTATATGCTTATGTTCAGACGAACTGAGAATTTTGAAGTAATTTGCTACTCTGATTCAGACTACGCTGGCTGCATTGACTCAAGAAAATCCACTTCAGGATATATTTTCATGCTAGCTGGTGGAGCTGTATCTTGGAGAAGTGCAAAGCAGACATTGACTGCTACTTCCACTATGGAAGCTGAGTTCGTATCTTGTTTTGAGGCAACCTCACATGGTGTATGGTTGAAGAGTTTCATTTCAGGGCTTAGAATTATGGATTCTATATCTAGGCCATTAAGAATATATTGTGACAATTCAGCTGCTGTTTTTATGGCTAAAAATACCAGAAGTGGTAGTCGAAGCAAGCACGTCGACATTAAGTATTTAGCCATACGAGAACATGTTAAAGATAAAACCATGGTTATCGAGCACATTAGCACTGAATTGATGATTGCAGATCCTTTGACTAAAGGCATGCCACCATTGAAATTCAAGGATCATACAGAAAGAATGGGACTTGGTTCTTTTATGTAATTTTGTTGTAAAAACAAAATTAATGAAACTCATTAAGTTATGATATTTTTCATATTCAGTTATGTACATATTCAGTTATCATGAAAAATACCAATAAAGTTGGACCTCGAATAAACATAGGGTTTATTCATTAAGTTATTTGAGAGATATAATACATTGTGATACATGGAAGATAATAATCGCTTTTAGATGACCTATCGCCATGATTCATGTATTTTGTTTTCTCCTATGCTAAATGAGATATACGGGTCAAGTGGGAGAACGTAATAAAATTGTGACCCGTAACTGTAAAATAAACGTGTTGAAAATTTGTACACGGCAGCCTCAAATTTTGAAAATTGAGATGCGTATACAAATTTGATTTGTATCTCGAGCTCCCAAAACACTCGGTGATGGTTTGAGTGTGCCTATAAATACCGAAGGCATTGAGGTCCCTAAACACACAATCTCATACAGATAATACACCATCTAAAGGAGTGTTGGAGTGTTTAGAAGGCTTCAACCGAAAGGAAATCAGAAAGCTTCAACAAATTTTCAATGGCCGGAGGTAATTCTCGATTGAGCTTCCGCATATTATATCATGTTCATGTCTACGTGCAAAAACATGATTTTGAGAAAAATTCTAACAAAAATCAGATGCATAATATCCTTTCTCGATAAACTTCAAAAATTCTAATAATCAAACTATCAAAGAGAGAGGTAAGAAACTTGACTTGGAGATACTTATGGAGTTCATAGGTTTATATGTTTTCGTCTCTTAGTACTGGACTGAAAGTTTTGTTTTCCTTGACCACCACCTTCCTTTCTGAACGTTATGAGAAACCAGTGAAAATATACAATTAACTTGGGAACCCTCTTCTACAAAAGTTTTATCCTGTTATCCTAAAATGATGGATCAATTTCGCAACCGCCCGCTATCTCTACCACGTTCCAGGAGGACTTTGCGTCTCGTACGAAAGAAATTTCCAAACAGTGGAGAGTTCTTTGTTCCTTTTTGACTCCCCACTTAATAATATGTTTATTCTTACAGTGTGATTCTTGAGTTGAACGTATAATAATGACAATAATGTTCTTTCGTACGATCGTACATACGCTGTCGCTCTCCCTGCTTTCTCGTCAAACGATTTTTGCTCACTTTTTGGGGTTCTCCATCTCTATTAACTTTTTCGTCCATTTACGTACCCGCCAAATATGTGAAAGAAAGCGGGTTTCAGCATTCAATGCAAAAGCGTGTTTTGTGTTTTTCCTCTGCAAATTTTGTTAAAAACGGTAGTTGTGTAACTCGCCATGACCGACACTATTCTCTGTTCAATTGCTTCTCTCTCCAAATTGCATCCAATCACTTGTCATAAAAAAATTGTTTGCACAATATTTGGTGTTGCGGGCGTGCCAAGTGCGAAGTGCACCGATTTGTGTAAAAACGATAAAAATCGAACTTCTAAAAACAAACGAAAGTGGATTCTAAATTTGACCGTCGGTTCTAATCTCCTAAAACAACTATAACGCCAAAACGAAGAAAAACTATTGGAATTTGATGGAAATAAACCCCTGACATAATTTTGAATTTACAAAAACTGTAGGAGTTCATCAAAGACATGAAAAATATAATAAATTGTAAAGTTGCTGAAATCTGAAACAACAAGACGTAGAATGCTAGAAATATGCTGGAATGCTTAAAAACTAATGCTTGAAGATTGAATTTTTAGCAGAGAGTATTTTGCAGATTTTTGCTGAGTTGAGTTGTGTGTGTGTCTGTCTCCTGTAGCCGATTGCTTCCTTTTCTTCCTAGTAACTGGCCGGTTCTCCTCCACTCCCCCATCATCCATGTTCCCCATTTTTCACGCCACGATTTCTACATCTTCTCCCACTAGCCATGAATTCTTCTCACGATCTCTTTGGCTTGACGTTATCTGCTTATTTAAATACACTAATGGGCCACTTGTTTTTCTCTATTAATTTAAACTTTTGGGCTTAGACAATTAATTGTGCTCAATTTAATTTTTGGTGCAAACAAATGCCCCCCGCAAGCATTGGCCCATTGGGCCAAAATGCTTGTATGTCAGCCCAGCTCAATTGTACTTGTAGCGTCCCACGATTTTATTTGTCTGTGAGTTGGGTTTATGATAGTGGGCTGAATAACCCAAGCCCATTCTCAATTGGACTTCAAACCACTGTCTCTCGGTTTCATATATTCACGCTTTATTCACTCTCCAGATTCAAAACTCCCCATCCCGCTTTCTTCAATCTCTCTGCCTCCCCTTTGTCCGATTACTCTCGCTGTCGCCTGGAAGATCGTTGCCCCTTAGAGCATGCTCGTCTTTCCTTCGTCGGTGTTTCTCCTACTCCATCTTGCATAATCCCACACCCTCACTTTTTCACTCAATTTCTGGATTTGAAAATATGGCCACAACCACTCTTCACCAGTTCTCTTCTCCCAGACCACATCACGACTACAGGCTTTTCTTTATCGCCCCTCCCTGGTTCGAACTCCACGAATGCATTTTCTGCGCAAGTCATCATCTTAGCTTCACCTCCATCCCTTGTTTCTTCTACTACACCGGTCGTGCACCATAAGTTATTTTGATCACCATTGTGCCTTCATGGTGTTTGTGAATTTTCCCCAAAGAAAAATACATTAACATTTTGTTGTTTTCATCCTCGGCTAGATCGACGCCCCAACCGCCGTGGCTCCCTGATTCACCGCTGCTTCTATCAGAATTTGTTCGCCCTGCAAGAGCGAACATTACTCTCTTCTCGAGCCATGGTTTTGCGACTATCACGGCCAAACAAGATTTCTCTTCGGTTGTTTCTGCTTCTTCAATAGCTATTGGTAATATCTCTTCATTTTTCTCGAGTACTATGTGATGCTATTCGGTTCCTTGAAATTTCTTGTTGTCTTGATTGGAGTAGACTCTTACATGCCACTGCCTTTTTTCTTTGCTAGTATCGAGTTCTGTGGGGAGTTTGGTAGTTTTGTGTACGCACCGAGAAACAACTGATTCACGCCATGTGTTGGCATAACTCCCCGCTAGATCACTAGCTCTCTTGTTCAGTGAATGTGCATATGACCATGAATTGGCAGCCAAGAGGTAACTCTAATATTTTTTTTGTGTGTTGCACATCACTTGGGTCACATTCCCCCAACCCAAGCAGCCATTTGCATGCATTGTACTTCAGTTGGACCCCTTTCCCGCATACACGTATATGCATTTGCACTTCAGTCGAACCCCTTTCCCGCATACACGTTTACTTACTGTTCTTTCATGCCGTGACTCCGCTTCTTCTCTGTTGATTGTTGGTTTGGTGTTGTAGTTGTTTGGTGTTGGATGTGGAATGAGGATGGGTTTAATGTGATGTTGTGTATTGGATGTTAGGAAGGAGTTTCTATTCATTCTTAATCCACTCAACCCAATTCATTCCAACAGTTTCAATCAAAACCATAAGTTGGCTTAAAATTCCCCACTCGAGAGTATCCTCTTCCTTGATTCCCTATCGAAACACAATGAATCTAATATGATAAAAGTGGCCTATTGGCAAACTTTAATTTATCTTTCTCGTTTTTGAAGTCATAACCAACAAATATTTACATTAGTGGCCCTACGGCCTACTAAAAATAAAATCTTACAACATGAAGCTAAAAACCGTACAAAAATGGTTGGATAGCCTATTTTTCTTCCAAAGTCAACTTCTGAGTCCTTTTGGGGTTTGTATAACGCCCTTGTTCTCTTCTGTTATTTCTTTATTACTTGCTTTTCCGATCGGTGAGCTCAACTCCCCGCTCAGTATATTTCTTTCCTGTCATATTCTAAGTGGCCTGAAGGCCTACTTCATGGTCTGTCACTGCACATGCAAACAACAAATTCATATAATGGCGGTACGGTCTACTTTACCATGATTTCTCATACCATAAAAACATTGGAAATAAGTGGCCATAAGGCCGACTCCCTAGTGAAACAAATTGCCTTCAAAATGATGAATGAAAGTGGCTTAGTGTCCCAATCTCTCTTATCAATTTTATTGTTGAATCATAAACAAATATTTATTTCAGTGGCCCTAAGGCCTACATCACGTGACATCTTGAAATAAGGAACTTAATATATACAAAAGTGGCCCCGAAGGCCAACTCCCCACTGAAGAAGGCCAACTCCCCACTGAATATCAGCCTTCGTGTTTGCATCACTCGATAGCTTTTCCCTACTTCTTGGACAACCTCAGTTCCATAGGTGTCCCATACTTCTTCTTCCTCTAATTTGTCCAGTACTTGCTGCACATGCGCCTTCCATATAGAGGTTGCAGCTACCTCTTTTCCTTTTCGGTTCAAATCAATCATCAACCTCCTCAATCAGCGGTTGAATTATTGGCCTAGGCGGCACGATAACAGTAGGCTTGAGGATTCTTTCCAACACCGAGCTTGGAGTTGGTGTTTTCATGTACAATGGGTTTTCTTTCTTGCTAATGCTACAAATTTTGATAGGCCCAAAATCCCCATTGTAATATCTGGCCTCCACAGCACTTGCACTTGTTTGGAACGGCTGTCCATCCGCTTCTACAACCTCCACATCATCCTCTTTCCAAAATAACAACAGTTGGTGCATTGAGGATGGGATGCACTGGTTTGCATGGATCCAATCTCTGCCTAACAATGCTTGGAAGTTGGCGGAAGAGTTCACCACAAAAAATGCACATAAAGATGGCATGCTCCCTACAGTAACATCAGCGGGGAATACCCCAATGGTCTTGGTGGTTTCCCCTGTAAATGCAGCAACCGAAACTTCCGAAGGAATCAAGTCTTCTTCAGTTTTGCCTATACTTTTTAACATTCTTACTGGAAGAACATCCACAGCTGAACCATTGTCAATCAACACCCTAGACACTGGCTTCCCATTCACGTGGGCTTTGATGTACAACGGCCTTATGTGCTTGGTCATGGCCAGTGTAGGCTTTTCCAGTATCACCTGTTGAGGCTTATTTGAGTGGCCCTCCTGGATAATCACTCTTGAACTCCCTTCAGAGAGTTTATTTGCATACTCTTTCTTTTGCACTGATTTCTGGGGCATCAACTCCCCATCCTCTTCTTCCGCCATTTTAAATCTCTCGAATAGTATCACCACTCCTGTGGCACAATCCACTGTGATGTGAAACTCTCCAACGCAAAAATTGATTGTTTTTCCTCTTTGATCATCTTCTTCGCTTAACAAATCATCACCATCCTCCACAAACATATCCTCAGTATCCGATCTTCCAAACTTGGATTTACTCCTCACTGGACTCCTTGCGACTGGAATATCATTTGTGGGTTCATTTCTCAACTTAGCGGACTCCTCTCTTCTTGCAATCGCTCTTTCTCTCAACAGCCATCTCTTTTGAGTTCTAGTTGGTGGCCTAGGGAACTTTTTGTGTTGGGCCACTCTCCAAGACTCATTGAACTCCCCTCTGGCTGGAAGGACGTATCTCGGCTTTGCTCTTCGAAGCTCAATATTTTTTCCTTTTGACATTTCATATGGGCGCCGCTCTATGCACTGATCAGCTGATACTTTCCTGGTTTCCACCCTTCGTGACTCTACTTCATATGTATTTCTCCTGTCCCAGTACCTTTGGTGCTGATCATGAAATGATTCCCCTCTGAACTTTTGATTCTCATGCACTGATCTTTCAAGGAAATGTTGGTTCCTCGGCCTAGAGGCCGCGGATTCGCCAACATTCCTAGTTAAATGCTTCTGAAATGTTCTTAGTCGATCGGTATTATACCTTTCAGTAACTTCATACAATTGACATTTTGGGATCCAACATTTCTTGATTATTTGCTCTTTCACTGCAAAGGATCGACTTCTTCTCTCATTGAGGAGATCCCTCAAATCTGTCACATTCACATTGACCAAAGCTACTGGGGGAAAACGATCATCATCCACCGCCATAGACTCCTGTTTGTTAGGAAACTTCACGACTCCCTTGTTAATCCTGTCCTGCAAAATGTTCTTGAACGCCCAACAAGAGTTAGTAGCATGATTGTAGGAGTTGTGGTACTTACAATACTCCCGTACTTTCAGCTCTTCTATGGGTGGCATCCTGTGATCAGCTGGAAAAGTGATGAACTTTTCTTTTACCAAGAAATCAAAAACTTCTTCGGTCTTTGATACATCAAATGTATAATGCATGTCTTTGGGGAGTTGGGAGTTGTTCTTTGTTTCAAGTTCTGCTGACTTCTTTTTTAGCAGAGGAACTGTGCAAGACCCAGCTGATCGAATCTCTGCCAATGCCACGTCTTCCACCTCTTGATAATAAGATCCCATAGCAATTTTCTTCTTGTATGACTCTTCCCGCAAGAGTTCTTCGTATTCAGCCACTTTGGCAGCAAGTTCAAAGAAATCCCTGAACTCCATACCTTGGAACTTCTTCCTTAATTCAAAATCCAGCCCTTTTTGTGCCATCTGCACGAACTCTGTCTCAGGTAAGAACACCTTGCATCTATTCTTCATCTTTTTGAACCTGTCGATAAAATATTCTACAGACTCTCCTTTTTTTTGAGTGACTCTGGATAAGTCGGCAATGCACACTTCTGGCTCTGTTCTATAGAATTGAATGTGAAATTGTCTTTCCATTTCTTGCCAATTCATCACTGAATTTCTGGGGAGTGAAGCATACCAAGCGAATGCAGTCCCAGTGAGGGAATTAGGGAATAGCCGCAACTTTAGATTGTTGAAGTTCTCCAAGTTGGCTAATTCCCCGCACTGGATGGTGAATCTGGCTATATGTTCCATGCTGGACTAGCCATCCTCCCCGGAGAATAAACTGAAATCATGAACTCTATAACCCCTTGGGTACGGGTTATTCACGTCTATGTAGTCTGGATAGGGTTTATGAAATTCTGGGCGGCCTATCTGCTTCAAGGCCGGCCCATATAGCTCTTGAACAGCCTCTCTCACCATTTCTGGATCAATCCCGTGCATGTTCCGAGCGGGGAGTTGGTGATGGTAGTAATTTCCCCCCCGAGCTTGGAACCCTGCATTTAAACCAAAATTACCTCCTGGGAAGCCCCCATCCACTCCTTGATGATCCATGTGCGATATGTCATCATAAACTCCCGGTTGGTACAGAGGATTGGTCACGTTGTACACTTGAGTAACTGGTTGTTTCGAACTCCCCACTCCATGAGCACGTGGATATGGCTGGGATCTTCCTCCTAAGGTTTATTCTCTCTTGTGAGGTGGTGTATACCTTCTTTCTGGATGATTTGGGAAAGTAAACTCCGGGCGGCGAGGATCGCCAGCCCTTGAGTTTCCAACTCCCTGGTCAAATTCATGGACATTATTTCCCTGGACTTGATTGCTTCCTTGGTTCCCTTCTTTTTCACTTATGTTCTGCTCTTTGTTGGTTCACTGGTTTGGTTTACCCAATACTATCTTCAAGCAATCAGACACAGCCTTGGACAGTGCTTGTGATATTTCTTCAATTTTCATCGCAGTCAATTCTTCAACCAAACGGTTTGAAATATGAGCATACATCTCTGGAACATTACTTGGATGCAAATCCAACTCCCTGGTCGGCTCTTCAGCGGCCATAGCGGCCGGCTGCTCTGTCAGTGGAGCGTGAATCTCTTCCTGGCTTGGTTGAGACTCCCCATCCCCTTGATTGACGTTTTCTTTTCTCCTTGGCGGCATAGTGATGGTCCCACCGGGCGTGCCAAAAATATGTTTGCACAATATTTGGTGTTGCGGGCGTGCCAGGTGCGAAAGTGCACCGATTTGTGTAAAAACGATAAAAATGTAACTTCTAAAAACAAACGAAAGTGGATTCTAAATTTGACCGTCGGTTCTAATATCCTAAAACAACTATTACGCCAAAACGAAGAAAAAATATTGGAATTTGATGGAAATAAACCCCTGACACAATTTTGAATTTACAAAACTGTAGGAGTTCATCAAAGACATGAAAATATAATAAATTGTAAAGTTGCTGAAATCTGAAACAACAAGACGTAGAATGCTAGAAATATGCTGGAATGCTTAAAAACTAATGCTTGAAGATTGAATTTTTAGCAGAGAGTATTTTGCAGATTTTTGCTGAGTTGAGTTGTGTGTGTGTCTGTCTCCTATAGCCGATTGCTTCCTTTTCTTCCTAGTAACTGGCCGGTTCTCCTCCACTCCCCCATCATCCATGTTCCCCACTTTTCACGCCACGATTTCTACCTCTTCTCCCACTAGCCATGAATTCTTCTCACGATCTCCTTGGCTTGACGTTATCTGCTTATTTAAATACACTAATGGGCCTCTTGTTTTTCTCTATTAATTTAAACTTTTGGGCTTAGACAATTAATTGTGCTCAATTTAATTTTTGGTGCAAACAAAAATAAAATAAGATATTTTTAATATTATATCTCATTAAATTTAAATTTTCCTCTGTTACATATATATATATATATATATATATATATATATATATAATTGTGCGTCTGCTAAATTGAAATAAGGAGAATTTGTAATAACTCTTTTTTCTAAACTCAACTTTCTTCTTACTCCCTACCCCTCTAAATCTTTGTTTTAACTCCCCATTTTTATAAAATTTTCAAAACTATCTTTAATTCTTATGATTTTGGTATGTGACATTGTTATACATATCGAACTTGTTCTTGAAGGCATATAGTCCCAAGACATACAGCTACGCAATGTTTCCAGCATATAAACCATGCTCGAATGATAGATTTTTTTAAATTATAAATGACTCATCATACTTTCATATAATATATTGAACAATTTACCTTTTTGACCATAGTACCGTCAGGTTATATCTACCGTTTCAGACAGCTCCTCATAGTCCAACCATACAATCGTTGTAACGTACCGTACTTTTAAACATAAAAAAAATAATAAAAATCATCTTAAATAAAAATAAATCTTCAAACTCCAATTTAAAATAAGTTGTTCATCCAAAAATAACTGCAATAAAAGAACACGAATAATGTTTGCTAAAACTACTTGTTTAATCAACGTAAAAACATATCAAGAAAATCAAAGTATTAAAAATGCCATGCATAGAATCTTAAAACATGGGTGGTCCTCGGGTTTAGCCTCATGCGCAGTCCAAGGCGGCTCATTGATCCACACCTCTCGCCTCCTCAAGGTCATCATCACCTGCATCGATCAAGTCTAGTGAATTTAAAGACTCAACATGTATAAATTTAAGATAACAAATAATACATAATAAAACCACATGCTTCTTTAAAGTAGAGCGTACATACTTGAAACTTGAACGTAATAACATAAACATAGACGTGCCATCATCATAAACTTTTCATAAACATACTTGCATCATACCTATTTGAACATGCATAAACTTCATCATTTTGCGTAGAGATATCTTTCCAAGCAAGTGACCCATACATAAATGTGCCTGATCAGACTAAACCACAGTACTGGGCTAGCAAGGAAGATCCACTACCACTTACATGAGATCCCCGGTCATGCTTTATCGGGTGGATTGGTCCCTGGTCA
Source organism: Primulina eburnea (assembly GCF_022965805.1). Taxonomy (NCBI): domain Eukaryota; kingdom Viridiplantae; phylum Streptophyta; class Magnoliopsida; order Lamiales; family Gesneriaceae; genus Primulina; species Primulina eburnea. Next base: position 13,317,906 of record NC_133117.1, read on the forward strand.
TGTTTTACAGTTTTTCAATCCTGATTTAAACCTGTTCATGTTTTTCTTCCAAACCCATTCATAATTTGTAACGCCTGAAAACCTGATCACTCTAAGCACGTGCATGCATAAAAATTTATTTGAATTTATAGTCTACATAAAAATTTATTTGAATTTACAGTCTACAAGCATGCTTAAGTATTTGCATGGTTAAATGATTATTTAATCGAATGTTATGAATGTGACCTTCTGTAGTCAAATTCACGATGTACGGCAAAGACGAGAGAACTACGGACGATTATTTACTGTTGATTATTGCAAGTAAACATTTGTTTACTTGAAATAATCAACAGTAAATAATTCGCGTCCTGATGAGATAACATTAAAATTTTCAACACGATAAATAATTTTTGTAATATAATTGTGGGGACCCGGACGCTGATCTTTTTCTTAATCATCTTTGGGACTTAATTATAAATTAAGATAAACAGGGTCTAAAAATTTTTCTTTTTTAAAATGTCAATGCGGAAGGTAATGGAATGATGCTATTATACAAATCAGTATAATAATAAAAATCTTGTACAACATTTATTTAGCTCAACTAAGGTTCAACTACTATAATCAAGTAATAACACCTACTCTACAATAAGTCCGGAATCACCACGCTAAACTCGTCTTCTCTCGTCATCTTCTCGACCCTGAACCTGCCCCCACCTGTTGTCATGCACACATACAAAACAAGACAACAGCCGGATAACTCCGGTGAGAATAAATCCCAGTATAAAACATGGTAAGCATGTATAGAAGCAATCTAAATCATAAAACATGCTATCATGATCATATTCAAAAGTAATAGATTTTATAATCTATGAAATCAAATCAAAATAAGCATGCAACTCAATTCAGATAAACATGCAATTTAAATCAAATCATATAAACATGCTATCATGACTGAAAGCAATAAATATGGGTTTCGTAGTCTATGAAACCACATCTATAAACGCATGCAGTTCTAGTCAAATTATGTCTAGACTCGACTCAACTATAACTCTAGGGATCCCGTTGTGAATAAGACGATCTATCACCTACTCTCCAATCGGGGTGACGGTACGTCTTATTCCTAGACTTCGGTCTAATCTGTATCCACATCTACAATAGGAGAGTGAATCTTCCCCTAAGCTGTGATATCACCGAACGTCTAGCAGTTTGACGGATCTGTCAAGACTCCCTATCTTAAATGCAATGCATATAAATCTATAAACAAAGTAGTAGCATATCAGCATATAAACAAGAATATTCATATCAGAATATAACAATAATCTAATATGTGATTTTATTGGGAAACTCAAATGAGATCTGATTTGAGTTATGTCTTCCCAGATATCACATGAATTATACCTTTGTCTTCCCTGTCTGACGAAGACGATGACATGTATTCAAATCTGTCCATATCCAATCTGAAATGACAATATCGAATACTCTGTATCAGTAAATGATCCAATCTGAAATGACAATATCGAATACTCTGTATCAGTAAATAACTCAATACCCAACCTGTTCTAATCAATAATCAATTCAGTACATCATCTGACTAATATCTGAACAAGGTAAAATCTGATTCATATCAACAATAACACGATACAATCTAAATCGTTACTGAATCTGATTAATATCAATCGACTGATGTTTCGACAGCATAACAACACAGTCTTGTAATCCCGTCAATCTCAACATCACAGATACAATACCAGAATTAATACTCAATACCAATACAATTCATAATCTTGATATCGGTATACTTAAATCAGTAATAACCCCATTCTGATATCAATTCTTAATCAATTCAACTCCGAAAATCATAACAATTGTATAAATAGTTTATTCTTTAATCTGACTTCAATTCTATACTGTCTACGGTAGCAGAAACATCATATCTGGTTCATATTCAATTCTCACAATATCATAAATTCAAAACATGTTTAAACGTAACAAAACTTACGTCCAGTTGTAGCCTGTGTTGATAGGAACACAGTACTGAAGTCGGATTCTAATTCGGACGGACGGATTTCTCACAAAAGGCGTAAGGATTTCTCGTAATCTTTCCTCGACTTCTTCTCGTTTTTCCCCTTTCTGATTCTGAAGAAAGAAGGAATTTATATATATATATATCATACGTTGCATGCATGAGGACGAGTGGCTCATCCCTCCTATTACACGTCTCGCGCTCGAGCGGTAAGAAAGTACCGCTCGAGCGCAGCACTTTCTGTCCGAAGGCTAGCTTATCTCCATTGGCGCTCGGGCGGTACTTTCTACCGCTCGGGCGCCATACGTTATGTCCAATTTTCTTACTTATGGTGTGTTGGCGCTCGGGCGGTCTTTTTCTACCGCTCGAGTGACGAAGGTTCTGTACAAAATTCTTATTTTTCTTGCACCGACGCCCGGCCTCGTCATTTGATTTCTTATTAATCTCAATCATGTTAACTAATCAATGTCTGATTAAATAATTAAATCTCGGGCATTACATTTCTCCCCCTCTTAGATCTGAGTTCGTCCTCGAACTCACAAGTATCGATTCAGATATATCAGAAGAAATTAATAACCGCGTTTAAATCAAATACTCATCTCGATGGATCCATTTGCACTCTCCATCTTACATTAGACTCTGTCCTTCAGATAATCTCATAGACACACCAACAATCTTACTGTGGTTCAATAAGAGAGAACAAAAAATCTCTCCTTCTGATTCCACTCTGGAATAAGACTTCAATCAAGCATACTATCATAATACTTCTTAAACTAACTCTGACAGAGTCCATCTAGCCATGCTGGTTATACAGCATCCGTATAAACCAATTACCATTTATAACAAAACAATACCAGTAGTTGTTATCCAATCGGTTTATCCCCGTCAAGGACCTATACAGTCTTTAGCTTCAAAGACCAATCGTCATCATCCGACGTTGGTTTCTTGAATCTATTCGTTCTGAACTATCTTTATCTTCCTTCGAATTTTCTTCAACCGAGTTAGAAATCTGTAGTATTCACTGTATACTGTCTTGACTATAACTATCCCATTATCAATCTGATAAGCTGATAGGTATTGTCACATAGTGATACTAAGTCATATCCATTAGTGCTAACATCCAGCACTATATAGCTCTACCAAAATCTTCCAATATCTGGACCATACATTCGGACTGTCTGCCAGTTGTAACACAATCTAAGAAGAAACTCATGATATACTCTATCACAAGTACAAAATTAACCAGAAAATCACAATCTGATATACTCTATCTCAACATTCTGTTGATTCTGATCATTCCTCTGACATCAATCTGTGTCATCTGGTTCTGTTTGTACGTTATCTGGTACAAACTAATAGATATAGATTGAGCAATCTGTCAATCATAATCATATCATCTTACCATCTGAAGAAAAATGGCGGTAATGTCATTACTAAAGCCATAGAAACGAACTCTCATTTCTATTCAGAAATATACAAATTCTGTAATAATCTTCTGATTTCTATCTTTCTGTCTTTTTCTGTTAGCGATTCAGACTTATCAGTATGATTTCTGCCAACATTTCCGTACAAATTATGTTCTAACTGATTTAACTTGTTTATATCAAAACTGTCTGCTATCCGAATGAAAACTGAATCCATCACTATGCATGTCTGACACTATCTGTGATATCTGATTCAAACTATTTGGTACCAACCAATCAGCTAATAAAAGAAATTAAGGAAGAAATACCTACCTGGTATTCGGCTCTGATTCTCAATATCAATTCTGTTATACAATTCTGAAACATTCTGACACATTCTGATTTCATTTCTGAACTGCTGTAACTCTCGACATTAACTCTGATACAATTGAACTGTATATATTCTCAACGGTTCATAAAAATCTGTATCACAAACGGATTCAGAACAACAGTAATATCCAATCAGATACAAAATATCAGTAACCTATACAGATCTAGTGAGTTCCTTGAACTCATAAAACGGTAATCTCTGGCAACAAGATTGCTTCTGATTAATCAAACATGTCTTCATGTCATTCTGATCAACTGTTATATCTCATCTGCAAATAAAATATGCTCCCCAAAACAATATAAAATATATATCTCAAATACTGATTTAGAACAATAATAATACGCAAGCAGATATAAGGCAATAGTCGAATAAGATAACCTGCCCAATCAGACAATATAAAATTCTGATATTTCTGACTTTTCTGAAATTTCTGATCATTCTGACATCGATATCATGCTCTGTCACTGATCCTAATCTCAACTGTATCAAATCAATCTGTATACTACTTCCAGATATCGCATATTCTGAATACAATCTGTTTCAAGCGGAATTCTTATCTGAATAATTTCTGTATAAAATACTCACCGTTCTCTGAATATTCAACAAAATCTTTAAATATTCAATATCGTTCTGTACTGACTCTAACAGACAAACAATACAGGATCGTAATTCGCTTTTGAAATCTATCTACAAATCTGAAATCTTATCTAGGCAGATATCAGCCAACCTATATATCACTGGTGAATCTGCCAATGCTAGGCTCGATTTCAGTGGGTCTACTGAATACATAAGGATGCAATCTGCCCCTTTCTGTACTAATCGAGTCATATACAATGCAGATATCAAAGGTATTCTAAATCTAGAATCCTCTCCACTGATCAGTCATCTCTGATCTGAATCTTACCATTTCTGGCAAAATGCTACCATATGTTTGTACTTGTTCAGCATATTAACATCAATAATGCGTTCGAATCAGAAAACACAAGTACATCATAATCTATTTCTATTTCATTCTCATCTTACTGTAGTATACAATATATACAGAAATCTCTGATATCAACATTTCGTCAACAAGCAAAGACATAAATACTACAGTACATACAACCCAACAGATACAGCATATTTCCATGAACTCAGTCAAAGCTATTCTTAACAAATGCATTAGTATATATCAATACATATGCAATAGAATCATAAAGAATAGTACCTGTTACTATATCATCAAGTGCCTCTTGGGTCTGTTCCTCGGTCACTCCCACCAGATTGTCCTGATCCCTGAAATCTTCGGGAATCTCTCTGGTGACAAACTCTAGCAAAGTGCCCCGGCTGTCGACAGATACGACAACTAACAGTAACTTCCTGGCATAGCTCCGTGGGATGTCTTCCTCCGCAAGTGCTGCAATACACTCCAGTATAACTCGGGCTAGAACCACTGGAGCTAGAGGAACCACTTCCCAACTTCTTAAATGGCTTCTTTCGAGCTTTCAGCACATCTTGCTTCCCACTCGTACTGCCGTGATCATATCGAAGAGGGGATTGCTGTGTCTGAGGTGGCTTCACACACAACCTTGTCAATTGTCTAATTAGACTTGCCTCAGCTCTCTTCGCTCTACTCAAGACATCAGCAAAATGGTAAGGTCGCTGCAGATTCAAAAATGCAACTACCTCTGAGTTCAACCCTCTGATGAATTGATTTACTATAGCTTCATCATTTCCAGCTAGATGAGGAGCAAAACGCATTAGAGTCGAGAATTTAGCAATATATTCGTCAATATTTAGCTGCCCTTGGCTCAAATTCTCAAACTCTAATTTCTTGTCCTCTCGGTACGAAGCTGAGAAAAATCTTCGATAGAAATCAGTTCTGAATATTTCCCACGAAATCACTGTACCTCTCTGTGCCCACATTCTTCTACTGGTAATCCACCAACTCCTGGCGGCTTCTCGTAACTAATAAGGCACCATTTTAACTCTCTGTTCATCTGTACAATCAAGTAAATCGAACAAGATTTCTATATCATCAAACCAGTTCTGACAATCTTCAGATGTCTCGGTACCACTCAAAACCGGCGGCTGTAATAACTGAAACTCTTTCATCTTTTCTTCTAGCTGAGTTTCTAATGCATCTATCTGTTCAGACGAGGTACTACCCTTTTCTGGAAATCTCCGAGGCGGTATATCTGAATATCAAACAAATTAATACACAATCTGTATAATCTGTCTCAGCCCTCCTCCGATCATATACCTCTGATTCAGACTCGGTTCTGATTCAGTCTTGGTAATTACATGCTGTAATCAACTCAGATAACAAACAACATGTAATAGAGAAAGTAATAAATCATGCTAGCACACACAATGTAAGTCAACAGTGAAATAATTCTCATGCTAGCAATCACATGCAAGGAAAGAAAATTTAATCTACCCCGCTCATTCTTTTCTATCTCAGTCTAAAGGATCTATCCGTTCTGACTATCTCAATCTAAAGGATCTATCGCTCTGAAAATCTAAGTCTAAAGGAACTATCGGCTCTGATACCACCTGTTGTGGGGACCCGAACGCTGATCTTTTTCTTAATCATCTTTGGGACTTAATTATAAATTAAGATAAACAGGGTCTAAAAATTTTTCTTTTTTAAAATGTCAATGCGGAAGGTAATGGAATCATGCTATTATACAAATCAGTATAATAATACAAATCTTGTACAACATTTATTTAGTTCAACTAAGGTTCAACTACTATAATCAAGTAATAACACCTACTCTACAATAAGTCCGGAATCACCACGCTAAACTCGTCTTCTCTCGTCATCTTCTCGACCCTGAACCTGCCCCCACCTGTTGTCATGCACACATACAAAACAAGACAACAGCCGGATAACTCCGGTGAGAATAAATCCCAGTATAAAACATGGTAAGCATGTATAGAAGCAATCTAAATCATAAAACATGCTATCATGATCATATTCAAAAGTAATAGATTTTATAATCTATGAAATCAAATCAAAATAAGCATGCAACTCAATTCAGATAAACATGCAATTTAAATCAAATCATATAAACATGCTATCATGACTGATAGCAATAAATATGGGTTTCGTAGTCTATGAAACCACATCTATAAACGCATGCAGTTCTAGTCAAATCATGTCTAGACTCGACTCAACTATAACTCTAGGGATCTCATTGTGAATAAGACGATCTATCACCTACTCTCCAATCGGGGTGACGGTACGTCTTATTCCTAGACTTCGGTCTAATCTGTATCCACATCTACAATAGGAGAGTGAATCTTCCCCTAAGCTGTGATATCACCGAACGTCTAGCAGTTTGACGGATCTGTCAAGACTCCCTATCTTAAATGCAATGCATATAAATCTATAAACAAAGCAGTAGCATATCAGCATATAAACAAGAATATTCATATCAGAATATAACAATAATCTAATATGTGATTTTATTGGGAAACTCAAATGAGATCTGATTTGAGTTATGTCTTCCCAGATATCACATGAATTATACCTTTGTCTTCCCTGTCTGACGAAGACGATGACCTGTATTCAAATCTGTCCATATCCAATCTGAAATGACAATATTGAATACTCTGTATCAGTAAATAACTCAATACCCAACCTGTTCTAATCAATACTCAATTCAGTACATCATCTGACTAATATCTGAACAAGGTAAAATCTGATTCATATCAACAATAACACGATACAATCTAAATCGTTACTGAATCTGATTAATATCAATCGACTGATGTTTCGACAGCATAACAACACAGTCTTGTAATCCCGTCAATCTCAACATCACAGATACAATACCAGAATTAATACTCAATACCAGTACAATTCATAATCTAGATATCGGTATACTTAAATCAGTAATAACCCCATTCTGATATCAATTCTTAATCAATTCAACTCCGAAAATCATAACAATTGTATAAATAGTCTATTCTTTAATCTGACTTCAATTCTAGACTGTCTACGGTAGCAGAAACATCATATCTGGTTCATATTCAATTCTGACAATATCATAAATTCAAAACATGTTTAAACGTAACAAAACTTACATCCAGTTGTAGCCTGTGTTGATAGGAACACAGTACTGAAGTCGGATTCTAATTCGGACGGACGGATTTCTCACAAAAGACGTAAGGATTTCTCGTAATCTTTCCTCGACTTCTTCTCGTTTTTCCCCTTTCTGATACTGAAGAAAGAAGGAATTTATATATATATCATACGTTGCATGCATGAGGACGAGTGGCTCATCCCTCCTATTACACGTCTCGCGCTCGAGCGGCAAGAAAGTACCGCTCGAGCGCGGCACTTTCTGTCCGAAGGCTAGCTTATCTCCATTGGCGCTCGGGCGGTACTTTCTACCGCTCGGGCGCCATACGTTCTGTCCAATTTTCTTACTTATGGTGTGTTGGCGCTCGGGCGGTCTTTTTCTACCGCTCGAGCGCAGAAGGTTCTGTACAAAATTCTTATTTTTCTTGCACCGACGCCCGGCCTCGTCATTTGATTTCTTATTAATCTCAATCATGTTAACTAATCAATGTCTGATTAAATAATTAAATCTCGGGCATTACAATAATTCACACAAAAAAGACAAAAAATTGTGTGAGACGGTCTCACAGGTTGTATTTATGAGACGAATATCTTATTTGGGTCATTCATGAAAAAATATTATTTTTTATGTTAAGAGTATTATTTTTTATTATGAATATGGGTAGAGTTGACCCGTCTCACATATTAGAATCCGTGAGACGGTCTCACATGAGACTCACTCCACAAAAAATATCAAGAAACTTTTAAAATTCATCCATAAATTAATCTATTTTAAATTTTATTTTGGTAGTGTAATTAGTCATATTTTGTTCTAAACACAATATCAGACGTCATATAAGCACCATATTATAAAAAAGAAAGTGCAAAAAAAAAAAAAAAACTCCCTAATTAAAGAATCAAAATAATCCTATTTACTTTATAATTTTTTTATGAATATTGTAATTTTGTTAGCGAAATTTCTAAATAAAAGAATAATAGTTAATAATTTTTTCATGAAAAACAGTAATTTTTTTACTGAAATTGCTTGATAACAGAATTCTAGAACGAAACCTGTAAAGACAAAACTGTAAACATAATATATAAATAGGTTGTTTAAAATATGAGTATCGTGTATGTAAAAAAAACTAAACCGAGGCCTGTAGCAAGTACAATTTTTTTAAAACAGATTTATCCCCTCCTGTATGTGCTCCAAGGATTTAACCGGACGTCTATTTCTCAAGGTACTACGGTCAAACCAGCAGTGATGTTGAACAAATCATCACACAGACGAACGAAGAATAACTGAAATTTATCAGCGAACAATTAGGAGCACAAGCAGTCTGTGCAGGAAGAAAGAGGAGGCAGAATGTAGGAGCGAGGGAGAAAGTTGTTGACACATCCTTTATTTTTACACGTAGATTGCACTCATACAAGAGGCCAAAAGTTACCATCAAAAGGGCAGCTGAAGCACCAACATATAGGGAGATGGAACAATAACAGTCAAGCATGTGAAAGGTCTCAAGGGCACGTGGAATGTCTTTTTTGAGGAAAGAAATTGTAAAAGGTGACATAGCCTATCTAGGTATTTTTTGCCTTGATCACTCCGACATTCGACGCATCCAATTCGCGTTCGTACGCTTGAAAACAAATCAATCATTTTTCAGTTCAAATCGAGCTCATGATTTGCACCCCCTACGCCGACGTGCGCGATAAAGTACTTCTTGACCAATCATTCTTACACTTTCATAAAGTGTAGCACAATATAAACTTATCAATACCTCTTTATTTTTCCTATGTTCGACAAACACACGATTCTCCAACTCTCATGCACACATAGAAAGTCTAATAACACACACAACCCAATATTATATATACATATATATATATATATATATATATATATATATATGTATAATCCAACAAATTTTGCTCCTATTTGTTTGCTTCTTTGTCATTTCTGTCATCTATACTGTCAACTTCTGGCATTAGTTCGCTATGTTTCCTTACTTTGTTTCCCAAATTTTCGTTATTTTTTCGTGTGATGCTGACATGACATTGACGTGTTGTGCTACGTACATAATATAAAACTAAATTCACATAGAAACAAATATAAAAATACTAACATTGCAATTTTTTATTTTTGTAATTTTCAAAACCAATATGAATCAAAAAAAATTTTTCTGGTAAAAAACAATATATATTTTATAAAAAAATTATACATCAAAAATAAAAAAAATTGTCCATCGATTGATGGAATTTGGTATTTTTAGTATCCCACGATGGGTATACTCCTAATTACGGCAACTATTTTGAGAGGTGAAATAAACTATATTTATAGGTCAGGAATGTAGCCACGACTTCAAAATTGGAAAGGCTATGTCTCACAGCTTCTATGAACTAAACAAAATATTGGTGTGCATGAATATGATCAGATAAGTATGATATCAATGAAGTTTTAAAATTATATTATTGGATAAATTATGGTTAATTTAGATTTTGCAAGGACGTTTAAGATATTATAAAATAGTAAGCACAATAATCAGGTAAGTTAAATACATATCAAACAATATATTATTAATATCTATATATTACTCATTTCCTATTTTATCAAACTTATTATTCATCTCATCCATAACATCAAACGATATCTTATAAATCCAGTATTTTTTTCAAGGAAAAGAATTCATCCAATAATGATTTTTATTTGATTAAATTTGTGATTGAAGTCAAGATTGTTAGAGTAGATGTCCTACAAGCCAACAGTTGGCTAGAGAATTTATTGACTCAAGTGTAATAAACTATCTTTATTTTAATATAATTAATTATTTCATTGTTTGTTATTTCTTTATCTGTATACCCATGTGAACAAAATAGATAAAGACCTTTATTTTATTTTAATACAATTGAATCGTAATTCGATGTTGAAACTCGTTTGTAAACACTGCATATTCTAAATTCGTTCCTAGTTGATTCAGCCGCCTAAAACATAGATAAAGGTCGCTTGAGCTCGACACTAGCATCTGTGATGTTGTGTACTGCGTTTCTTGGTAAGGGCATAAAGATGTCCAAACATGCATATGGTGTAGTCATATGATGATTATACCGAACAACCCTCCCTTGGACTTTCCAAGTGATTATCATTCATCGAGAGGATAAGTCTGTGGTTATGATTGTGCTACTTTGTAGGATATCCAAAGAATTCTGTTGGATATTAATTCTATCATCTCAATGAAGCAAAATGTTTGTTTCAAGAAATGCCACCTTTTTGGAAAAGAAATTTTATTGGATAGAAAAGGAAAGATGATAGAACTTGAAGAAATTCAAGATACTCCCTCAACTATAGAAGTTGAACCCAATTTCAAACAACCAGTAGTTGAAGTACACGTTCCTAGAAGGTTTGATAGAGTTGTCAGACCACCTGCAAGATATACGCTTCTTCATGAACAAGGCCATGATGAGCTTTGTGTTGGATGTGATCCAAGGAACTTCAAAGAAGCAATTTCTGATGCTTATTCATCCAAATGGTCTCAAGCAGGCATCAAAGAGTTGGAACCTCATATTTGATAGTACTATCAAAGAGTTTTGTTTTGCTAAGAATCCTGAGAAACCATGCGTGTACAAGAAAGTTAGTGGGAGTGTAGTGACATTCCTAGTACTTTATGTTGATGACAACATGCTCATTGAGAATGATGTAGGATTACTGCAATCAACTAAAGTATGGTTAGTAAGTAAATTCTCCATGAAAGACATAGGTAAAGAATCCTATGTATTGGGAATACAAATCTATAGAGATAGATCAAAGAGGATGTTGAGGTTCACCCAAGCGATTTTTATCAATATCATTCTAAATAGATTCTCTATGGAAAGTCCAAGAGATGATACTTACCAATGTGTCATGGTGTTAGTCTATCTAATTCAGTGTGCCCCAATACTGATGGAAAGATAGAGATGATGACAAGTATTCCATATGCGTCTGCCATTGGTAGTATCATGTATGGTATGATATCGAAACATCCTGATGTTGCTTACGCTCTGAGTGTTACAAGCAGGTATCAGGAAAACCCTGGTCCAATGCATTGGAAAGCCGTGAAAGATATTCTTAAGTACTTGAGAAGGACTAAGAATTTTTCATGGTCTATGGGGGTGGAGAATTCAAATTGGAAGGCTACACTGATTCTAGCTTCCAATGTGACGTAGATGATTCGAAATCGATCTCTGGTTTTGTATTCATGCTAAATGGTGCAGCTGTCTCTTGGAAAAGTTCCAAGCAAGACACCGTTGCGGATTCCACCACTGAAGCTAAATACATTGTTGCATCTACTGCAGCAAAAGAGGCAGTTTGGATGAGGAATTTTGTCCAAGAGTTGGGCGCTATTCCTAATGGAGTTGATTCAGTCCCTGTGTACTGCGAAAACACTGGTGCCATTGCGCAAGCAAAGGAAGCAAGGTCTCATCAGCGATCCAAATATTACTGAGGAAGTTCCACATCATACGGGAGATTGTGGGAAGAAGAGACATATCAGTCGAAAGAGTCCCTCTGCAAATAATGTTACTGATCCACTTATATAACCCTTGCCAAGACCATTGTTTGAGTAGCATCGGAAATGGGATTAAAGTTTATGAGTTGTTGGCTCTAGGGCAAGTGGGAGATTGTTAGAGTAGAGGCCCAGCAAGCCAACGGTTGGCTAGAAAATTAGCAACCGTCGCTAATTAATTTCGATTATATCACATATCCTTCAGAGACGAGCTCATTTCGATCCACTTTGTCCTTCAAAATTACCCCTAACACCACGCCGTTTCACTCACCGCCGTTCGCTTCGAACCACCAACACCACCGCCGTTCCACTCACCGAGAGGGAAGCAAAACACCACAGTTCCCTTCCATTTTGCATTTTCCACGTTGATTTCTAATTTTCTATACGTATCTGGGAATTGTTTTCTCTAGCAAGAAACATGATGAATTTTTCCTTGTCCGAGTTTTGTGCGGTTTGAGATGCTCACGGGACACCAATGTTGCTCTAAAATTTTCTTCTAGGGTTTTGTGTTACCTGCCTACTCTGCTAGAAGCCAATTTCAATTCAGGTATTTGTAATTCTTAAATTCAATCTGTATTGTTTCTCAAAGAAAATTTAAAAACCAATTTGTATTTTCTCAATCAATTAGTGATGTTTTATTTATTTATAATTTTTTGGGCGAAACTCGATGGATTTTTCATTTGCCTTTCACTCCCAAGGTGTTTACTTCAGTATTAATTGCCCTGAATTTTGTTATACCTTATATGCCTTGTTTAAAAGCCACATATAAGAACTGATTGTTCTGTTATGTTATGTTATGCAAGATCTCTGTAATTTTTTGTTGTTGTTTCTTTCTGGACCTGAAAGTGAAGTAGCTTAATTTAATTTTCTGTTTGGAGTGTATTACTGTCATTGTATCGTGTGACTATATTTGTTTGTTAAATGAGAGAAATTGAGTTCATGTTGATTCATTTGCTTCTTGGGTTTAGGGTGTAATTTTCTTATTGAATATTTGAAGTCCATACCCCACCCCTGGGATATACATACATGTGTTAATTAATCAACTGAATCATAATACTTTACTTTTTCTTGATAAAGCTGAAACTTCTTGTGAATATGGTTGATATGTCTTCAAAGTCGACGTCACTTAAAGACTACCTTAAGAAATACACAAGTGACGATGATGCAGAAAAGAAAAAGAAGAAGAAGATAAAAAAGGGTAAACCGGTTTCTGAAGGTGTTCTTATTGTGGATGAAGATCCCACCTGGCAAAGGCCAAGGAAACTCAATGAAGAAGAAGATTCAGCAGGTAACTACAAATAGACATTTTTTTCAGCCTATGATCACATTTTTAGCTCAATTATGTCAATTACCATAATCAAACCTGTTATAGACGAAGATAAGCCTCAGGTTGATGAAGATATTGAAGTTAAGCATATGAAACAGTGTAAATTCAACTTCTTCAGTTTCTGATCTTTCTCCCTCAAGAAAGAGACTTAAAGAATCGCCTCTTTTGATTGATCGTGCAAAGACTAGTTTAGTGTCTGGTTTGGATATTAAAGAAGAAATTGATAGAAAGAAAAAGGAAGATTTGCTAAGGTAACTATTATGTTTTCATTAATATTGTGTCCAAGATTCTCTCTCTACTGCTCAAACATCCGTATTTTCCCCATGGAATTACCTAATTTTGCATCCTGGTAATCTGTACGAGTTGGATCAGCAACTCCATTAAAATATTTGCATTATATATTATCATTTGTTTCTTGTTAGCATCATTTATACGAATTGGATCAGTGGCGCCCTGCTAAAATTGGCATTAAATATTGTTTCTTCTTTATATTCTTCAGATACCAAATCAAAACAGGAATCTTTGTCCTGATACGACACATTTATTAAGAAAGTTTTTCCAACGTTTTTGTTCATGTTTCGTTGACTATTGTTTTAATATTCATCATGTCTCATTTGAAATGGGGTGTGTTTTTGGTTTAGTAAGTGCAATTGTCTTCATGCAATTGGGGTAATCTGTATTTCAAGATGCAAATGAAATAAGTTTGTACTTTCAAATGAAACATGCCTCTACCAGTACTGATATATTTTATATCTGTCAATTTATATTTGAAATAGAAGAATCTAATGTATTTTCTTTTTCAAATTTCAGTTTGCAGGATGCATCAAGAACCAATATTACACTCAATGTCAATATGACAAGGTCAGAAGTGAATTTGTTTACTCCTATGTAGGTGCTTAGATGGATGGTGTATGTTGGGATAAATATTTTGTTTGTCATTGCGGATTTTTGGATATACTTTTGGTTTTGTGGATACATTTTTTGGGTTACTTGTGGATTGATGAATATGTAATTGTGGATTCGTGGATATTAATCATATTAGTGCATTAAGTCATATATTGCGAAGTCTTTTTTTAATACACTAATTATATTAGTGTATTAAGTCATATATTGCGAAGTCTTTTTTTAAAAATTACTTCATCAAAATAAAAAATAATGAAGTGTAACAGGTAAATTCCTTCGTTGTTATTTGCAAATTGTGAAGTAACATAATATTAAATACTTCGTTAATAAGAAATCAGACGAAGTAATATAATTAATTTACTTCAACATTGTTCTGTAAAAACGAAGTTGTTTTGCGCAATTACTTCATCAAAACACAAATTACTGACGTCTTTCGAACCATTTACTTCGTCACTAAATGCAAATTGTGAAATAACATAATATAAAATACTTCAACAAATAAGAAAAATGCTGAAGTTATAGATAATATTTACTTCGACAAATAGGATAAATTGTGAAGTTGTTTGTGTCTATTACCTCATCAAAATACATAACTACGAAGTCTTTCAGGTGAATTACTTCGTCGATTATTGTAAACAATGAAGTAAACTATTAAAAACTACTTCGCTAAATAATAATTAAGACGAAGTTATATATGATATATTACTTCATTATTTACAATAATCGTTGAAGTAAAACACATTTCTTACTTCGCCACCGGCCCAATTCTGGACCGGTTTTCGAAGACTTCAGTGTTTTCAAACATACAACTTCGGTTATAATGCGAAGTAAAAGGTACATCTATTACTTCACGTCCATATACTTCGGCAATTAGCTACCTTATTACTTCATTGAATACGCGAAGTAAAAAGCGATTTTTCTACTAGTGTTAGCGACGGTATTTTATAAACCCATCGCTAAATATTAACCGATTTTTTAAAAAAATTAGAAACTACGACAACGTTTGATCAAAAATCGTTGTCTATAACCAAATAAAACACTAAGAAATGACAACGTTTTAAAAAATCGTTGTTGTAGTTAAAAAACCATCCGAAAGACAACGGTTTACACAAATCGTTGTCTTGGACCCTTGACTGAATCTTATATAGACAACGGTTTTTTAAAAACGTTGTTGTAGCCCAAAAAATCATCCAAAAGACAACGGTTTTTAAAAACCGTTGTCGTAGTCTAAAAAAAACCGCTCATAGACAATGGCTGTTAAAACCGTTGTTGTAGCCCAAAAAAAAGCTCTTAGACAACAGTTTTTAAAAACCGTTGTTGTAACGAAAAAAAACGCTCATAAACAACGGTTTTTAAAGACACATAAAAGACAACGGTTTTTTAAAAACCGTTGTCTATAAGCGAGTTTTTTAGGCTACGACAACGGATTTTGTTAAAACCGTTGTTAAAAGAAAAAAGACAACGCTTTTAATAAAAACCGTTGTCGTATGAGTGTTGTTGATTAAAGCTTTTCTTGTAGTGTAATCCCCAAATCAATCTACAAAAAATCTCTAAATGATGCAAATATTTGAAACGAAGATTTTGAAAGCCTGTTGACATCTTTAAAAGAAATTTTACTAGTTACATCCCATTTGCAAAATTTATGTTCCCTAGAAGTTAGAACACTAGGAGGAAATATTTCCCACGACAAACAAATACAGAATGCTTCATTTTGGAAAATTTGTCAGTGGATGGGTTCATTGGAGATGGTGGCGGAATCCGCCTCCCATTTATGACTCTTCTTCTTTCTTTATCCCATGTCTAGACCTTCTTGGAGCCTCATCTTCGCTGCCGCTTTCATCATTCCTGTAGTTTCCAGCACTGAAATGATCATCTTGTTGAGTTTTACCACTCTGCTGATGTTGCCCTTCATCTTCTGGTCCACCGCCGGATCCTACCATCTCTGTACCTTTAACTCGATCTGAATTCTCACACCTATAACTAGTTGGTGCCCT
The DNA here is from genome assembly GCF_022965805.1 of Primulina eburnea. Lineage (NCBI taxonomy): Eukaryota > Viridiplantae > Streptophyta > Magnoliopsida > Lamiales > Gesneriaceae > Primulina > Primulina eburnea. The sequence continues at coordinate 13,334,509 of NC_133117.1, forward strand.
CATATCTCTGTTAACCAGATAAGAATTTTGGGGAAGTTGTGATTGAGGTTGTGGACAAAAAGAAGGCATACCAACTGTCCTACCAGCTCTAGTCATGGTAGCAACTCCGATACCCATGAAAGGAGCCCTTGGACCCATAACCATCCCAAATCCACCTGAAGGTCGACCGGGGAACATCATACTAGGGGCAGGACCTACAAAATCACCAAAGAACCTAGGACCATATGGTCCAAACCCGCGGGGAGCAGCCATACCAAAAATGTCAGGCACAGGAAAACCATCAGGATTCATAGCTCGATACGAAAATCCATCGCCCCCCAACATGTTAGGAGGAAAACCTCGAACACTTGCTGTAGAACCCGTAAATTAGACTACGTATATAAGCCATGCATAATTCCTAGTATTTAAATTAAAATGATTTTTATTGCTTGAGTATTTAAATTCTTTTCTTTAAATTTATTTATTTTATGCAGTAGTTTAATTGTTAGCTTTTCAGTTCATTAAGTGAGGCCGGACTGGAGTATGAGTAAAGAGATAAAATTTAAAATTAAGAAACATTCCAAAAATTTATTTAAGTTAAATTATTGTAAAAGAAGATTTAAGAAATTATTTAAATAAGTTGAGATAAGTAGTAAATAAAGTTCAATGATTAATTCCTTAATTCTTAAAATATTTAATGGGTAGATAAAACACTAGAGATTTAAAATTCAATAATTAAGAAATAATTCCCATCCATTTTTATTATAATTTCGGCCATACCTCTTTAAGGGATTCAAAATTTTGACAACTCTCCATTTTATGTCTTTCCTTAATCTTTCTTGGAGATAAATCCCTCACCTTGTAATCAATAAAAATTATTAGTTAAGCAATTCCCTACCCTCAAATTTTATTTGAAAAATTTCGAAAATCACAATTTAAGATTTAAATAAAGTTGGACAACTCATCTCCTTGATTCCTCTCCTTATCCAAATTTTTGGTAGATGATTCCTCAACTTTTAATCCTCGATAATTAATCAATTAAGCAATTTCTCCCTTAATTTATAAGCATGAAATCGGCCACCTTTTGTTTAAAGATTGGATTGAGTTTGTCAACCCTTTCCTTGTTATCGTCCCTTAATCTTTTTTTGGTAGAACTCTTTCCCCACTTTAAATCACAATCAAATAATTTAATTAAGCAATTTTCTTGTTCCTAGACTCATTGGTCGATCAAATAGATTCAAAATATACCTCAAAAATCTGGTGATATCCTAAGCATTCCTTATCTCACAACTAGAAAGATAGCAAGATCATTTCATTCCTTTATCTTGTCAACTTTCCCATCTATCTTCTAGCCATTCCCTCCCCCTCCTCTTCACCGAAATATGAGAGAAAAACAGAGGTAATTTCAGTGTAAAAATCGTGTTAGAGCAGTAAGAATAAGGGAGAAAAAAAAATCAAGAGAAACAAGGTAGAAAAGAGCACTCCTCTTCCTCCTCCGCGCCGCGTCGTCGTTCGTTTGTTTTCTTTTCGAAACAAAAATATCCAGGCATGTTTATGTCCTTATTTGCTCTTCAATAAAGTTGTATTATGATTTTTTTTCACTACATGATCATGATTTTTCAACCAAAACCGAAATTACAGCAAGCTTTTGGTAAAAGAAAATCTGCACAGAATTTGTTCCCCCCTTGTGCTTCACGGGTTGCTTGTTTCAATGAGTACATGTGGTTGGCTCGTGTCCAGCCTCCCAAGGCTGTATCTAGACATGTATTAGGACATGTTAGGACCATATTGGTCCGTTCGTTCAAGCCCCTACACGCTGGAAATTCAGAATGACAGCAACCTTTCCCTTGCATCACATGTGTCCGAATTTTTTCGTGTTTGCTGTCAAAAAGGGGATGTTCCTGATCTTGGCTGCCCTAGGGGCTATAGCCATGGTTATAACCTCTCCTTATGATGTATAAGACGTGACCAGGTCACCCTTTTTAGGCTTGGTCCACAACGGAATTGGTTTTAAATCAAAACAAGAACAGCCCCTCGGTTTCTGGAAATTGTGGTTGTGTGCGTGTGTTGTGTTTTGAGATTGTTGTGGAGTGGTGTGGATCTTGTTTAGCCTCTGGCCCTTAGCCACGGTCATACCATCCCCCTTGATGTCTAGATCGTGCCATGGTCAATCAGATGGCCACTGGAACGATCCATGACAGCAAAACAATAGTAAATCCCACACGTGCAGAATTGTGCTCTCGGGTGGGTGCACTGTCATGTTTCGGGTGTGGTTTGAATTTTGGCTAGCCTAGGGCCCTTAGCCATGGTTTAAATCATTGCTTAGGGTGTTGGTAAGAGCCTCTGGTCTGTGGTTCAAGCCCCAATGGCTGGTAGTCTCGAAAACGACACACGAAATCGAAGGCACAACTGCTGTAATTTTTAACAGCAAGCGTGTCGCGGTTCAGAGGCGAGTTCCGGGTTCTCACTTGGATTTTAGCATATGGCCTTGGACGGAACAGTGCCTCATCGAGTTATGAAGGTCAGGTTTCTGGCCGTTTGTGATTCGGATCGTTTTAGAGGTCGTACGAGAATTTACGGCGCAATGTGCCAAAATGACTCTCGAAAGAGCGTTTCACGTTTTTGGCCTTTATTCACTAAATTTCGAGTACTGTAAATTTAGGAGCATTATTTCATCATTTTAAGCGTATTTTAAGCATGACTATATGATGGTTCGGTGTTGGTTCGGGTTGATACGGAGTCACGATTAAATACGAAGTCGTTAGACGAAATTGTCTCAGTGTTTGGATTCAATTGCAAGTTTGGTCAAGTTCAATCATATGCATATTTTTTTTTTTGTGATAGATTTAGGTCGCAGCGAGCCTGGGAGCGATCTAACCCAACCAGAAAATTATTACAAGATATTAAATTATGTTATTTAATTATATTACGTGCAAATATTCAATTTGAGATTTATGCGATATTGCTTGTGGCCACTTTACTATCATTACGTCACTCGGTCGCCAGTTACCTGTCAATTCAGTTATGTACCACCCAGTATAATGTGACATTAGTATGATCAGACGCTCATTATTTCACCCGGTCGTCAGTTACCGGTCAGTTTAGTTTATGGACCACTTACGTAGACCATAACCTCACCAAGAAAATTATTATAAGTTATTTCATTACAAGGCTCCAAGGAGCAAACATTTTTTCTATGATTTTCAGTTCAGTTATGCACGTACTATAATTAATCATGACACGATATATTACGTTATGCCTCATGACATGACATTTTCACTTGAATGAAATTTTATTATATTATTTACTCGTCATTTACGATATATGCATGCTGAGTCTTTAGACTCACTAGACTTGATTGTTGTATGTACTGATGAGGTCGGGACCGAGGGCGGGGACCAGTGAGCTAGCTTGGGTCGGCAGTAGTGGAACCCGAGGACCTCATTTTTCGACATTTATTATTTTACGATCAAATATTTTTATCTGTCGTTGGATTATTTTTAAACTGTTATTTTTCAAACATTAAATTCTTCCGCTGCCATTTTGAATATTAAACGTTATTTATCAGTTTAATTTGTGAATGAGACATTTTTAATTATTTTAAAAAGTAAATTTTAAATTTTCCGCAAATTTTCAAACACAAAAATTTTAGCCCTTTAAAGTTGGTATCAGAGCAATGATTCTGTATAGGGTTATACTACTGACCACGAGAAGCTCACGAAGTCACGTCTTCGGTCTGTAAGTTTTACATTTACTCATTTTATTTAAAGCATGAATTATTTGACAGCATGTTTTCATGAAATATTTTACGTCCAGATTTTTATTGTTCAGTATTTAAATTGAAATAAATTGTGGAATTATGCATGTTAGTTACGTATGGGTTATATATAGAACATTATGCTTCCTAGACGCCATGTTGGACACCCGAGAGGTAACGTTGAGCCTCGCCAAGAGGATGGTGAGGAGCAGAGACAGGAGAGGCAGGGACCTCCACCCCCTCCACCTGACATGAATGCCCAGATGCTAGCTGGGATGACTCAGTTCTTCGCACAGTTTGTGGGGAACAATGCCGCGGTGGCAGCTAGGCCGTCCGGGGCCGAAGCTATTTATGAGAGATTCATGAAGATGCGTCCTAAGGAGTTTTCAGGGACGACGGACCCCATGATTGCCGAGGGCTGGATCAAGTCCCTCGAGGTTATCTTTGAGTTTATGGAGCTTGGAGATGCAGACAGAGTTCGATGTGCCACCTATTTATTCAGAAGAGATGCCCGCTTATGGTTGGAAGGAGCATCAGTAGCCCTGAACTTGGCTACACTGAGTTGGACGCGCTTCACGGAGGTATTCTACTCCAAATATTTTACTGAGGAAGTGCGCACCAGGTTGACCACATAATTCATGAGCCTGAGGCAGGGAGATCTAACTGTTACGGAGTTCATCCGTAAGATTGAGAGGGGGTGTCATTTCGTTCCCCTGATCGCGAATGATGCTAAAGCCAAGTTGATGCATTTCTTGGTGGGTCTACGGCCGATCTTGCGCCGTGATGTTAGGGTGTCTGTGTAGCGTACCGTACTTTTACCGTTCAAAATTTACGTAAAAATATAAAATTTTCTTAAACATAACATAACCTTCAAAGTTTGCCATAAAATATCTCAACCAAGTCCCCCATAAGACATGGTTGCTCAAAATAACTTCAATAAAATTTGCACACAAAAGGCTTGCTCAAAGTGTTTCCCTCAAAACATGAAATCAGAGTAAATTAACATTTGCATAAAAACATAAACATTGCGGTCCTCGGGTTAGCCTCCCGCTCAGTCCAAGCCTGCCCCTTGGTCGCCACCTCCTGTCTCCTCATCAACATACTCACCTGCATTGATCAAGTCTAGTGAGTCTAAAGACTCAACACGTATAAACTGGGAAATAGCGAGTACTACATAATAAAACCGCATGCAACTTTAAAAATAGAACATACATACTTGAACTTGAATTTAACATGCTTGAAACATGAACATCGTGAGCTTAACTTAGACGTGCCATCAACATGAGCTTTTCTTAAACATTCTCGTAACATAAACTTGAGTGTATAAAGCATAATTTTGCGTAGAGGCATGTTTCAAAGTAAGTGACCCATAACATAATAAGGCCTGATCAGACACACCATAGTACTGGGCTGACAGGGACATATCCACTGCCGCATACATAAGATCCCCGTTCATAATTTTAACGGGTGGATTGGTCCCTGTTCATAAGTTTAACGCTTTCCGATCCCGATCTGAACCCGTTCATAAGTTTAACGGGGCGGAGAGGTCCTCGGCCACGTTCACCGACTTCCAAACCCATTCATACATTTGGTCACAAAGCAATTAGCATACCTCAAAACTTTAAAATGTTTTCTTTTGCACGTCATCATACTTACTTGGCTTTGAGGGATTCGTTGGATCTCGTTTGGGGCCGTTGCTGCAACATGCTAACATGAGCTCAAAAGTTTAACTTGCGTGACTTAGACGTAATCATCATGCCAATACCTAAGCTCAATCGCTTACTTGGGACATGCTAAAATTCCCATGACTCGACCATGTAAATCAATGCACTAAACCAAGACATCAAACCTCAAAGCATACATCAATATTTTTCCCAAAATAAGCAGTACACGGACCCCGTGCTTGGGTCTGTGTAGTGGCCCGGGTAGGTTCGGTAAAATGTGTGCGAAGGAAAAAGGGAAGGCACGGGTCCGGGTCCGGGTCCGTGTACTCTCGGTTTCTTGGCACTAAGGAGGAAAGAAAGGCACGGACCCCGTGTCAGGGTCCGTGTAGGGGTCCGGCTAGCCACTGTATGACGAAACCTGCGTGAAAAACTTAACATGACATTTCTTTCTTCCAACCAACCCAAATGGACTAAGAATCAACACCCCTAGACACCTCCTAGGACACTATAGCACTGAATCAAACCTTTAAAAATACTCCAATATGACTACGCATCCCAAACGATGCAACAAACCGTGAACACGACAATTGATGAACAAACCCATCATAGAACTTTTAATGCATAGAAGTGCCTACCAACATGAAACGACAACCCAAAAATCATTCCAACGGCACACTAAACGTACTTAGACGCAGCAACAATCACCCGTCGATCCCCAACGAAGCATGCAATAAATAAACTTCAAGAACGCATCAATATCATAATTTACTGAAAACGCAGTTTGAGCAGTCTCACAGAAAACACCATAACTCACTCAATTTTTATCCAAATCACTCAAATTTTATATCAAATCGAAGGTATCGAAACGTTGTCCATTTTTCGTGTTGAATGATTTCTCAAAATCTCGACCAAAAATTCGTAGTTTTAACAAGAACAGTAAAAACGGGATTTAGATCTAAAAATTTTCCTTCAAAGTCGATCCAATCAATTAACCGCTCAAACTACGAACATCATACATGAATTTTTACGCATAAAACAACGCAGCACATAATATGACATGATCGACGCAGCAAAGGAGAGATTATACATTCCTTTTGAATCTTAAACGTTACCGAACCGGCGATACCGAAGCGGAGATGGAAGCGAGGTTGATCCGGGACGACCGTGGCGCTAAAATCCTTGAAGAATTCACACGAAAATTGCTGGAATAATATCAGAGGAGGGGCGACTGCACTAGAGTAGGAAGAACCCTAGGTTTTTGCTTCTAAAAAATAAAATCTAGAATGAATTTTTTGTGTGTGTGTGCTGGCCGATAATTAGTGTGTGAAAAAGGTGTGTGTGCGTGAGTTTAGTACTTAGGGAAATAGATTTTTACTTAATCATTCAATTTAGGATTAAAGAGTGGTTTAATTAAATTATTAGGTATAAAAATAATACTAATCCCCTTACTTTAACTCCAAATAATTTTCAATAAAATAATCATTTTAGAAACTTAAAATCCCTCACTACTTAAACTTAAAATAAACTTCTTAATTAAAGTAACACACCCAAAATGCTAATTTTAAAAGTTTTAAACTCTTAAAATTACTAACTAAATGATTTAGGCTTAAAATCCTGAAACTTAATAAATTAATTTAAAAAGCCCCAAACTCAACTTAAAAATAAAATACCACATTTTAAATTGCCAAAATCGTCGCCGGTCTTTTTACTCAATCTCGCCTCGAATGATCGCCTGAAACATGTAACTCGAAAGACATTTTAACGTGCATCACAATAAACATGACTAATTTAAAATAATACATTTAAATAAATTATGCATGGCTAAGAAAATCATTTTAAATTAAATAACTGATTTAACAAATAAATAATGCATGGGTTTTACGTGTACTAATTTGGGCTCTACAGTTCCTCCCCCACTTATAAAAATTTCGTCCTCGAAATTAAGTCTTACCGAACAACTCTGGGTAGCGAAGTCTCATATCTTCCTCTGACTCCCAAGTGGCCTCTTCCACTGATTGGTTTAGCCAACGAACTTTGACTAGCTTAGTCACTTTGTTCCGGAGCCTATGCTCTTTCCTGTCTAGGATTTGGACTGGTTTTTCCTCATAAGACAAGTCTGGAGCCAGTTGCAACGGTTCATAACTCAGAATGTGCGAAGGATTAGCCAGATATTTCCTCAGCATCGAGACATGGAATATATTGTGTACCCCGGCCAGATTTGGCGGAACGGCAACACAATAGGATAGTGTCCCAACTCTGTCAAAAATTTCAAACGGTCCAATGAACCTCGGACTCAACTTGCCTCTTTTCCAGAATATAATCACCCCCTTCATAGGTGCTATCTTGACGAAAACGTGATCACCAACGGCAAATTCGAGATCTCTCCTCCTCGTCAGTTCATCTGAAAAAAGAAAAAGTGAAAGATGTATCAGCATAACTCTTCTGACGACTCTGGGCGGTCTTCATTCTATCACGAATCTTGACCACCACGTCTGCAGTCTGCTGAACTATTTCTGGTCCAAGTTCCGCTCTTTCTCCGACCTCGTCCCAATGAACTGGTGATCTACACTTTCTTCCATATAAGGCCTCGTAAGGAGCCATACCTATTGATGATTGGAAGCTGCTGTTGTAAGTAAATTCCACTATAGGTATCTTAGACTCCCAAGTTCCCTGAAAATCAATTATACACGCTCGAAACAAGTCCTCTAAAATCTAAATCACTCGCTCAGACTGGCCATCTGTCTGCAGGTGAAAAGTTGTACTGAAAAGCAACTTTGTCCCCATGGCTGCATGTAAGCTCTTACAGAAGGACGAAGTGAATCTCGGGTCCCTGTTGGACACAATTGAAACTGGGAATCCATGCAGACGGACTATCTCCCTGATATAAAGCTCTGCATATTGCGACATGGAGAAAGTCGTCTTCACTGGCAAGAAATGCGCTGACTTGGTGAGTCGGTCCACTATAACCCAAATAGCATTAAAACCTCTGACTGATTTAGGCAACCCAACCACAAAATCCACAGTAATATTCTCCCATTTCCACTCTGGGATCGGGAGTGGCTTAAGCATCCCTGCTGGTCTCTGATGCTCTGCCTTCACCTGCTGACAAGTGAGGCATTCTGACACAAATCGACGGATGTCTCTCTTCATCCCTGGCCACCCATAAAAAATCTAGAGATCCTTATACATCTTGGTACCTCCTGGATGGATAGAACACGGAGATGCTTGTGCCTTTGTCAAAATATCCTGTCTGATCGATTCACCACTAGGCACCCACTTTCTACCTCTGTATCTCACAATCCCATCTGACACTGTATAAAGAACACTGCCCTTGGCCTCATCTTTCAGTCTCCATTTCTGTAGCTGCTCATCTGAAGACTGTCCTGCCCGGATACGATCTAGAAAATCAGATTTGACTGTCAGATTAGACAGCCTAGGAGCTCTGCCCTCACGATAAATCTCTAGACCAAACTTTTGAATCTCAGACTGAAGAGGTCTCTGCACTGACAACTGCGCTACAACTTCCACCTTCCTGCTCAATGCGTCTGCGACAACATTAGCCTTTCCCGGATGGTAGCTAATTTCGTAGTCGTAATCCTTCACCAGCTCTAACCACCGTCTCTGTCTCATAATCATCTCTTTCTACGTGAAGAAATATTTGAGACTCTTATGATCAGTTAAAATCTAACATTTCTCGCCGTATAGGTAGTGTCTCCAAATTTTCAGTGCGAAGACAACGGCGGCTAACTCAAGATCATGCGTCGGGTAGTTCTTCACGTGCACTTTCAACTGCCAGGAAGCATAAGCTATGACCCGACCCTGCTGCATCAATACTGCGCCTAACCCGAGCTTAGATGCATCGGTATATAACACAAAGTCTCCTTGCCCTGATGGCATGGCTAGCACCGGCGCAGAAATAAGAGCTTGCTTCAACGTATCGAAGCTCTTCTGACATTCATCACTCCACACAAATTTGGCATTTTTCTTGGTTAGTGAAGTGAGCGGCACTGCTATGGACGAAAACCCCCGAATAAACTTTCGGTAGTAACCCGCTAAACCCAAAAAGCTGCGGATTTCAGATGCATTCTTTGTCTCAACCCATTCCTTGACAGCTGCTACTTTCGTTGTATCCACCTCGATTCAACTGCTAGATACTATATGCCCCAAAAACGCTACTTTCTGCATCCAAAACTCGCACTTACTGAACTTCACAAATAACTTGCGACTCTGCAAAATCTGTAAAATTGTCCTCAAGTGCTGGCTGTGCTCCTCATTGCTCTTCGAGTATATAAGGATGTAATTGATAAACATAAAAATTGTACATTATTTAAATGTTTTATAATATAGGTTCGATAAGACAAGAATAAACTTGGCGTTGCAAATGGGATTAAGATGATTCTTGCACCTGTAGAAAGTTGATGTTAATATCTACCATAACGGTGGCAAGCATGAGATAAAAATCTTCTCACAAGTGGGATCAAATTAAGCAACAAATAAAGTTACCAAAGGAGTGATAGTTTTACCATGCTCTAGTATTTTGACCATATCTCTCAAATTACTTGGTCAAATGGTTTGAAAAAAATACCACAACTAGACAACTCAATTATCCACATGTTTCTTTTTATGTGAAGAAGCAAATTCGGAGAAGAAGATTTTCAAAAGTGATGTGTAATATAATATAATATATTGGAACACCAATGAAGACTTTTGTGTAAAAAAATAATTATTTTATTTGTGGTTGTCTCCCCAAATTTGGCTATAAATAGGGGTGCATTGTAATGTATTGAGATATCCTTCATTCTATGAACAAACCTTTGAGTTCATAATATTTCTCTCTATATTTTTCCTTTATTTCTTCATTTAAATATAATTAGCATGATAATTTCATATTCAAAGTTTTACACTTTGAATAATGAATAGCTAACTTCCTAAAGTTGAGATGAAAAGGTGAAACTCTTGGAATGATAATAAGGTTACTAAAATGTAAGAATCTATGTTTTATATTATTTAATCATTATTTATTGTTTATGTTATATTTATTTCTTTAAGTATTTTTATACCCTACTTATAAGTGGGAGTTTTGATTTATTGTTGCTATATGTTACACTAAATTCTTGGAACCATTTAAGTGTTAGTTTGGTATTACCAACCATTTAAAGTGGGAACATTGATTTACTATATATAAATATATCATAATATTAATTTCTCGGTACCATTTAAATGTTAGTTTGGTTTTACCAACCATTTAAAGTGGGAACCTTGATTTAGTGTTTACAAATATATATAGCACAATAAATACTTGACCACATTTATAAGTTTTAGTATATATTATATACTTATAAGATAATAATATATAACATAATATAAGTATGATTATTTAATATATTCGAACTATTTTATTAAGTGGATTTTAATATTGTTCGTTAATGTTAACTTTATTAAAATACCAAGAGTAGATCCTTTAATCTCAACTACTTAAATAAAAATTTGAACAATTAAAATTTACCCATTCAAGATTCAAACAATTAAAATTAAAAAGAAACAAAAACAAAAACAAAACAAAAAGACATTGTAGTGGACTTGTAATTACCTTAGCTTCCCTGTGGATACGATATTCGGACTCACCGAATTATACTACTTGTGGACAACCTGCTCTTGGGAGTGCAACAATCAAAGTCGCAACAAGTTTTTGGCGCCGTTGCCGGGGAAGTATAATTTAATTTCAAGTCTATTTAATTTCCTTTATAGTTTATTTTTTTTTATTTGAATTTTCATTGCTTTTGTGTGTTTTTATTCTTTTGCATTTGCATGAGCATTTGGTCACATACACTTAGTGCTCGACTCATTCGAAATAACCCTTTATTTTTACAAAACATGGCGGAAGAACCCATCCAAGAAAATGAAGATGAAATTTAATCTCAACATGATCATGATAGACGAAGAACACTTAGAGATCACATGAATCCTACACGTACTAGTGCACCTTCATGTCTAGTTTTTCCCCCTGATGCATCTCATTTTAATTTTAAGCCTGGTATTATCCAACTTTTACCCAACTTTCATGGCTTAGATTCTGAAAATCCATACATGCATTTACGAGAGTTTGAAGAAGTGTGCAACACATATAATGATCTAAATTGTAGCATGAACACCATTCGACTTAATCTTTTTCCTTTTTCTTTAAAAGATAAAGCTAAAACTTGACTACAAAATCTTAGATCGGGATCCATTCGAACTTGGGATGAATTGCAACAAAATTTTTTGAAAAAGTTTTTTCCATCGCATAGAACAAATTCTTTCAAAAGGCAAATCCTCACTTTCACTCAAAAACAAGAGAAACTTTTTATCAGTGTTGGGATAGATATAAAGAATTGCTTAATCTTTGTCCTCATTATGGTTTTGAAATTTGGAGAGTTGTTTCTCAATTTTATGAAGGCTTAACACTTAAAGATATGCAAATGGTTGAATTTATGTGTAATGGAACATTTGAAGATAAAGATCCAAACGAGGCAATTGAGTATCTCGATTCATTAGCTGAAAATGCTCAAAATTGGGACACAATAGGTACAATTGAACCATCAAACAAGATTCAATCTCCTACATCTGGTGGAGGTATGTACACTCTCAAAGATGAACATGATCTTCAAGCTAGATTTACCTCTTCGGCAAGAAAAGTTGAGGCACTTGAATTGAAAAAGAATGGTCAATTAAAATCTGTTCAAGAAATTGTGTGTCATATCTGTGATACAAGTGATCATTTTACAAAAGATTGTCCCACTTTGCCCTCTTTTAAAGAATGTCTCCATGAATAAGCCAATGTTTTGAACAATTTCAAAAGGCCAAATTTTGAACCATTTTCTCAAAATTACAATCCAAGTTGGCAAAATCATTCAAATTTTAGTTGGAGGAATGATAATGCTGCACAATTTCCGCAACCACACTTTCAAAATCAACAAAATTTTCAAAATTATGCACCTTATGTTCCTCCACCTAAAAGGAATTTGGAAGATTTATTGAATTCTTTCATTGCAAAGCAAGAGTCTATCAATACTCAAACTGCTCAAAACATGACAGATTTGAAAGATACTCTTGCTAAATTTGCATCTGCACTTAATGTTCATGAAAAAGGTAAATTTCCTTCACAACCTCTGCCTAATCCCAAGGATCATCATTCACAAACTGGAACTTCTAGAACTCAACCGATGGATCAGGTAAAATCTGTTATTACCATTCGAAGTGGTAAGGTTGTGGAAAAATACATTCTTGAACCTTGTGAAGATGATGATAAATCAACTTCAAAGGGTAAGAAAGTGGAACCCATAACTTGCGAAGAGGAGGTTCAACAGACAGTGTCATCACCATTCCCTCATGCATTGAAAAATACAAAAAAATCAAATTTGAATTCTGATATATATGATATTTTTAAACAAGTAAAAGTTAAAATTCCTTTATTAGATGCAATAAAACAGGTACCATCATATGCGAAATTTTTGAAAGACTTGTGCATTGTGAAAAGAAAATTGAATGTGAAAAAGAAAGCATTTTTAGCCGAACAAGTAGTGCAATCATTCAAAATAATAATACTTTGAAATACAAAGACCCAGGTTGTCCTACTATTTCATGTATTATTGGAGAACGAAAGATTAAAAAAGCCTTGCTTGATCTTGGAGCTAGTGTGAATTTACTTCCATATTCAGTTTATCAAGAACTCAATCTAGGCGAGTTAAAATCTACTTCGTTAACGCTTTTACTTGCTGATAGATCTGTTAAAGTGCCAAGAGGTATGGTAGAAGACGTGTTGGTCCAAGTTGATAACTTTGTATATCCTGTCGATTTCATAGTTTTAGATACACAACCTATTGAAGCTTGTAATGCAATTCCTGTAATTTTAGGTCGTCCATTTTTAGCAACTTCTAATGCTCTTATAAATTGCAGGAATGGAATAATGAAGTTTTCATTTGGTAACATGACCTTGGAGCTTAATATTTTTAATCTTTGTAAGCAACCACATGACAAAGGAGATGAAAGTGAAGATGAAAATCTTATTGAAACTCTTGTGGAAGAAAACATTCAAGAAGGGAGTACTCGTGATCAATTAGATATTTGTTCAATTGAAACTGTTAAAGAAAATATTGAAATTTATCTTGATGATTTTATTAGGTATCACTCGTTACCAGGATCAGAGAAAGAATTTGAGGCGAAATATGAGAACAAAGACGAACCACCCATATTGGAGTTAAAACTCTTGCCAGAAGAATTGAAGTATGCATTTCTTGGAGAAGATGAAACATATCCGGTGGTAATTTCTTCCAAACTATCAAGTAATCAAGAAGGTAAATTAGTTGATATGCTTAAAAGACATAAAAATGCAATTGGTTGGACACTAAAAGATCTTAAGGGCATTAATCCACTAATTTGCACTCACAAAATTCACTTAGAAGAAAATGCTAAAACATCTCAACAACCACAAAGGAGATTAATCCACGCATGAAAGATGTTGTGAAAAATAAAGTTCTCAAACTACTTGATGTTGGGATTATCTACCCTATTTCTGATAGTAAGTGGGTAAGCCCAACACAAGTAGTTCCAAAACAATCTGGCATCATAGTGATAAAAAATGAAAAAGGTGAATTTTTAACAAGTCGAGTCCCATCTAGTTGGCGGATGTGTATTTATTATAGAAAATTAAATGACGCCACTGGAAAAGATCATTTTCCATGACCATTTTTGGATCAAATTTTAGAAAGAGTAACAGGTCATCTATACTACTGTTTTCTTGATGGATATTCAGGATATTATCAAATTTCTATTGCACTCGGAGATCAAAATAAAACTACATTCACATGTCCTTTTGGAACATTTGCATTTAGAAGGATGCCATTTGGATTATGCAATGTCCCAGCAACATTTCAAAGATGTATGCTAAGAATTTTTTGCGACATGGTTGAAAATTGTTTGGAAATTTTCATGGATGATTTAACTGTCTTTGGGATACATTTGATAATTGTCTTGAAAATTTGGAAAGAGTTTTAAAAAGATGCGAGGAAAAAGGTCTTATTTGAAATTGGGAAAAATGTCATTACATGATTACTTCTGGAATTGTTTTGGGACATGTCGTGTCATCTCATGGAATTGAAGTTGATAAAGCAACGACGATCGTTCTTATTTGATTGGATCAACGACTATTGTGTTTACTGATCATTCTGCTATTAGATATTTGTTGACCAAACAGGATGCAAAGCCACGACTGATACGATGGGTTCTGTTGCTCCAAGAATTTGACATTGTGATCAAAGATAAAAAAAAGAACCGAGAATGTCGTAGCCGATATTTTATCGAGACTATTAACAGGATCATCTTGTGAAATGACACCAATTAATGATAATTTTCCTGATGAACATCTATTTTCAGGTACTACTACACCTTGGTTTGCTAACATAGTAAATTTTGTTGTGACAGGAAAAATGCCACCGCAATGGAGTTCCCAAGATAAAATAAAATTTTTGAATGAGGTAAAAAACTTTTATTGGGATGATCCGTATCTGTTCAAGTATTGTCCAGATCAAATTTTTCGACGTTGCATACCCGACAATGAGGTAAATATTGTCATTAAATTTTGTCATTCAGAAGCATGCGGAGGACATTTTTCTTCAAAGAAAACGGCTGCAAAAATCTTGCAGTGTGGATTTTATTGGCTCACTTTGTTTAAAGACACCCACAAAATCTACAAGATCTGTGAAACTTTTCAAAAATTGGGTGCGATTTCAAAAATAAACACGATGCCTTTGAATCCTATCATTGAAATTGAAATCTTTGATTTTTGGGGAATTGATTTTATGGGACCTTTTCCACCGTCGTTTGGATACTTGTATATTTTAGTTTCAGTTGATTATGTTTTCAAATGGATAGAGGCAATTCCATGTCGAACAAATGATCATAAAATCGTCATCAAATTTTTAAAAGAAAATATTTTTAGTAGATTTGGAATTCCTTGAGCCCTGGTAAGTGATGGGGGAACTCACTTTGTTAATAAATTATTTGCTTCATTAATGAAAAAATATGGTATTACTCATAAAGTAACTACTCCTTATCATCCTCAAACAAATGGACAAGTTGAATTAGCTAATAAGGAGATAAAGCAAATTTTGGAAAAAACTGTTAACTCAAATAGAAAAGATTGGTCTCTGCGACTTAGTGATGCACATTGGGCATATCGAACAACTTTTAAAACATCATTGAATATGTCTCCCTATAGGTTGGTTTATGGAAAACATTGTCATTTGCCTGTGGAATTGGAACATAAAGCTTATTGGGCGATCAAAACTTTAAATTTAAGCATGGATGATGCCAACAAATTGAGTAAATTGCAACTTAATTAACTTGATGAACTCAGAAATGACGCGTATGAGAATTCAAGGATTTATAAAGCAAAAATCAAGTCATTTCATGATAAAACAATTCTTAGAAAATCTTTTGAGATTGGTAAAAAAGTTTTGCTTTATAATTCTCGACTTCACATATTCCCAGGAAAATTACGATCAAGATGGACAGGCCCATATATTGTAAAGCATGTATATCCTTATGGAGCTGTGGATATTGAAAATCCTAAAAATGGTGATGTTTTTAAAGTGAATGGACAAAGGCTTAAACCATTTTTGAAAAATGAAATCTTTCAAGAAGAGTTTATTTCCCTTTCTGATCCTTAAATTTTTTTGTTGCATTTAATTTTGTTTGTTTTTATTTCAGGTTTCTTTAATCTTTTTATTTCCCGATTAAATGGCGGATAACGGTACTCCGTCACTCTCATAGTCGGTTAAATCAGTTTCCCACAATTGCTGATACAAAAATAAAAAAAAAAATCATTTCTTTTCCTTTCAAAATGGATGAAATTCTCTCAAAAAATTGTAAATATTTTCCCTCTGTTTCTGAAAATGTTCTAAGAAAAAATTTATGCAGGAAGGTGTGAAAGATTGAGATTGCTAATGCAAAAAGGAATTCCAGAAGATATTCTTCTTCTATTAGAAGCTAAGGTCCGATTAGGAGGAGAAGTTCCACAATCATTGCTCATTTGGTATTTGCCTGGATTAGAAAAAAGAACTTATGCGAAAAAACGAAGGGCCAAAAGGTTAGGGGTTTCTCATAAGTGTGCAAGATGGACTTGTGACAAACGATGCAGATCTTTGGGATGTGTTTCCGATAACAGAGAAGATAAAATCGGTTTATTAAGAATGGACTGAGTAAGGAATCTTTAGATAACATCTTATTGACTCTTGAGACGCATTCTAGTGGACATGTGCATATTGAACTTCTCCGTTTATGGAAACAATTCCAAGATGAGCGTCATAGTCTTGGGAATCTGACTAAAAAAGACCATGTTTACAAATTTATAAGAAAATTGGATGGGAAGCATATCCTCGACTCATAAAAGGCGTTGAAGCCGTTTCTGGACGTAAAACCAGAGGAAAATTGTGAGCTACAATCACACTACTGTTTATATGCATGTGTGTCATTATTGTTTTTACTATTTATTCTGTTTACAGCTGTGACCCATAGTTTTGTTATGATAACATATTACCCCTATAAAATCTCTCATCTTTCTCTCTATTTTCGCAGACCAAAAAAGAAAGTAAAAACATGGCTGGCTCCTCTACACAAAAATTGAAAAATATTTGTGTATTTTGTGGGTCGAGTCCTGGAAAAAATGAAGTGTTTGTAGAAGCAGCGAATAATCTTGGAAAGATATTGGCTGAGAGAAAAATTCATTTGGTATATGGGGGAGGTAATATTGAGTTAATGGAATCTGTTTCAACATCTGCTCATCTTGGAGGTAGTCAGGTTTTGGGTATTATTCCTACAGCTTTAGCTGAAGGAAATATTACAGGTGTTACGATTGGGGAGGAATTAAAAGTTTCTTCTATGTATGAAAGAATCACTCAAATGATTGAAAATTCTGATGCTTTTATCGCACTACCAGGTGGTTTTGGTACATTAGAAGAAATTTTTCACACAGTTTCTTGGGCACAACTTAATATCCATAATAAACCTGTGGGCTTGTTGAATATCAATAATTATTATGACAGTTTGTTGACATTTCTTGATAAAGCTGTGGAACAGAATTTCATTTCAGAAAATTCACGACGGAAGCTCATCTGTGCTTCGACTGCCGACCAATTAATTAATGATTTGGAACCTTTTGTTCATAAGCCTGATTCGATAATAACAAAGATCAATTGGTTGCAATCAAGCAGTAAGAAAATAAAGTTGGATCATTGATTCAAAAGTCGTGCATTGGTTTGCGTTTGTTTCAGTTTGTTATCTTCAATAAAATTCCAGGTGATATCTCTTTCATTATGTAATTTTTATTAATAGTTATTTTGACATTAGGGACAATGTCATATTCTGATTGGGGGGAGAACAAAATTATAAAAAAAAATTAAAAAAAATTAAAAATAAAAATATAAAAATATATATATTATTTTATAATAAATTCATGTTTATTGCTTGTATCTTTGTAATTTTTGCAAAAATATCATACATTACATATTTGAAAGGTTTAAATTAGAAAATGTATTAATCTATCCAAGGATGTTTAATTTTTATTTGAAAAAAAAAGTCAATTTTAATAATCTGGGCAATATAAAAATATGATTTATGAAATCTTTTTGAGTGATTAACCATTGTGATAAAATCAGGTATTAAAGTATATGGCCCAAGATATACCTCATAAGAGTGCTTAAAATTTTAAACTCACACATATTTTGTGAGTGAGTGGAGAGGACTGAGAAAACAGCTTTCGAACCTTTATTGATCATGAGAGAGACTATCTATTGTTTAGATCTTGAGTTCTTATTTGGAAAAAAAAATGATATTTCCTGGAAAAAAAAAAAGAGGAAAAAATACAAAAAGAAAGATATTGAAGATCTATGTAATTTTTAAGTTATATGCTACGACCCATATATCTCTCATAAAAAAAAAAAAAGAAAGATAGAAATTTATTGTACAAATTAAATAAATATGTGGTCAAGAAGCATAAACTTAGTCTGATTCCATGATGTTATGAAAAAAAAGAAAAAAATATATTAGGAAAAAAATATATAATAAGAACAACTAGATTTTGCATCAATGGATTTTCTATCTTTTAATTAGTTTGGCTCGTCTATCTGTCTGCATTCTGTAAACCATTTTTCTGAGCATTTATCTGTATTCCAACTCCATGAGAGAAATCGTTGCCATAAATTGAAACATTTATTAACCTGTGAGGATATGGAGTTGAGACTCTTAATAGGAATTTCTGAAGACCGTGTACATTTAACTACCTGAAATAAGCTTTGAATCGATCATCTCAAATTATTTCATAAATTATAATTATGATGATCTTGATATAACTTTGACAGTTTTCAAATTTAATTTAAACACTTAGATAGTTCTGATTACATTTCTATTTAAATTAAGCAATATGTTTTGTATTGCTATTAACGCTTAAATTGCTAGGGACTAGCAATAAGCTGGTTGGGAGGTGTGATAAACATAAAAATTGTACATTAATTAAATTAATTATAATATAAATAAATAGTTTTTGTTTTATTAAATGTTTAAATATTATATGTTTCATAATAAATTGTATAAAATATAATTTGTTGTGTAATTACAAGTTTTTACTATTTTTTACATGTTCGATAAAACAAGAATAAACTTGGCGTTGCAAATGGGATTAAGATGATTCTTGGACCTGTAGAAAGTTGATGTTAATATCTACAATATTGGTGGCAGGCATAAGATAAAAATCTTCTCACAAGTGGGATCAAATTAAGAAACAAATAAAGTTACCAAATGAGTGACAGTTTATCATGCTCTAGTATTTTGACCATATCTCTCAAATTACTTGGTCAAATGGTTTGAAAAAAATACCACAACTAGACAACTCAATTATCCACATGTTTCTTTTTATGTGAAGAAGCAAATTCGGAGAAGAAGATTTTCAAAAGTGATGTGTAATATAATATAATATCTTGGAACACCAATGAAGACTTTTGTGTAAAAAAATAATATTTTATTTGTGGTTGTCTCCCCAAATTTGGCTATAAATAGAGGTGCATTGTAATGTATTGAGATATCCCTCAGTCTATGAACAAACCTTTGAGTTCATAATATTTCTCTTTATATTTTTCCTTTATTTCTTCATTTAAATATAATTAGCATGATAATTTCATATTCAAAGTTTTACACTTTGAATAATGAATAGCTAACTTCCTAAAGTTGAGATGAAAAGGTGAAACTCTTGGCATGATAATAAGGTTACTAAAAGGTAAGAATCTATGTTTTATATTATTTAATCATTATTTATTGTTTATGTTATATTTATTTCTTTAAGTATTTTTATACCCTACTTATAAGTGGGAGTTTTGATTTATTGTTGTTATATGTTACACTAAATTCTCGGAACCATTTAAATGTTAGTTTGGTATTACCAACCATTTAACTTGGATTCCTTGATTTACTATATATAAATATATCATAATATTAATTTCTCGGTACCATTTAAATGTTAGTTTGGTTTTACCAACCATTTAAAGTGGGAACCTTGATTTAGTGTTTACAAATATATATATAGCACAATAAATACTTGACCACATTTATAAGTTTTAGTATATATTATATACTTATAAGATAATAATATATAACATAATATAAATATGATTATTTAATATATTGGAACCATTTTGTTAAGTGGATTTTAATATTGTTCAATGTTAACTTTATTAAAATACCAAGAGTGGATCCTTTAATCTCAACTACTTAAATAAAAATTTGAACAATTAAAATTTACCCATTAAAGATTCAAACAATTAAAATTAAAAAGAAACAAAAACAAAAACAAAACAAAAAGACATTGTAGTGGACTTGTAATTACCTTAGCTTCCCTGTGGATACGATATTCGGACTCACCGAATTATACTACTTGTGGACAACCTGCTCTTAGGAGTGCCACAATCAAAGTCGCAATAGTAGTCAATGAATACTATGACGAATTGATCGAGGAACGACTGAAATACTCGGTGCATGAGATCCATGAAAATTTCTGGAGCATTTGTCAATCCAAATGGCATTACCAAGAACTCGTAATTCCCATATCTAGTCCTGAAAGCTGTCTTGTGGACATCAGCATCCTACACTTTCAGCTGATGATACCCTGATCGAAGATCTATCTTGGAGAACACGGTAGCTCCCTACAACTGATCAAACAAGTCTTCGATTCTAGGAAACGGGTACTTATTCTTGATCGTTACCTTGTTCAGCTCACGGTAATCGATGCACAGTCTCATGCTTTCGTCTTTCTTTTTCACAAAGAGCACTGGTGCGCCCCACGATTAGAAACTCGGGCGGATAAACTCCTTGTCTAAGAGCTCCTGAATCTGCTGCTTAAGTTCTAACATCTCTGCTGGAGCTAATCTGTACGGTGCCTTAGAGATTGGCACCGTGCCTGGCATGAGATCGATTGCAAACTCCACCTCTCTATCTGGTGGAAGGCCTGCGACGTCGTCTGGAAAGACGTCTGGGAAATCTCTGACTACTGGCACCCTTGATACAGAAGGAATGGGCACGTCCGGTGCTGAGATAATGCTGGTCAAGAAGGCCTGACACCCCTTCGAAATGAGTCTACATGCCTGCATGCAAGAGATGACGCGCGGGGAACTCCTCCATCTGGCTGGCTCAAAAATAAACTGCTCCATGCTCAATGGTCTGACTAACACCAATCTCTTCTGAAAGTCGATAAGAACTCTGTTCTTAGTCAGCCAGTCCATTCCCAATATGATGTCGAATTCTGGCATCGGCAATAGAATTAAATCTTCATATACTAGGTGGCCATGCAGTTCTAGATCGATATCTCTGACCACACTAGTAGCTAACAGCTCTTCTCCTGATGGGACTCTCACTGAAAAGTTCATGTCTAGGCCAATGGACTTGAGGTCCAAATGATTAGCAAAAGTCCCCGATATGAAGGAGTGAGTGGCTCCTGAGTCTATCAGTGCAGTTGTGGATAATCTCTTAATAAAAATGTTTCATGAGGTGCGTTAGCACAACACAAAACTTATATCCCCAACATACAAACAGTAACATAAAGCATAATAGAACTCAATATCCCAAGTCACACAAAATATTACTAGCACACTAATAATCCCAAGCAAAATTTCCACATGCATGGCAAAATAATACTGAGTTTAGGTGGAAAAGTTTACCAGTTAGTAAAGTGGTGTCTGGATCCGCCTCCTGTGCGTGCAAGGCGAATACCCTGCCCTAGGTTGGCTGTTTCCACTGCGGGCACTCCTTCACAATGTGGTCATTGGATCCGCATTTGAAGCATTTGCCTGATCCATACAAACACTGGCCCCTATGCTGACGATTGCACTTTGGGCACACGGGGTATTCTGGCTTTTGAGGAACTCCCTGCTACTGGATTGGACCCTTGCCCTGCGGCGGTCCATGATACTGCTTCTTCCCTGGTGGCCCGTGGGGAGGCCTCCCATGCTGGGGTCGCTGATGTTGCTGCTGCTGGTATAGCGGAGCCTGATAGGGCCTCTTGCCCTGCCTGTCAGCCTCAATATCTCGCTGGTCTTGCTCTGCCGCCAGCGCTCTAGATACGACGACTGCATAAGTAGTAGTGTAACGATCATGGGCCATTAGGCTGAACCAACGAAGGCCTCGGCCCATACCCACGCACCACTACTGGTCATGGGTCGTTAGGATGGTCCAGCATAGGCCTCGGCCCATGCCCATGCAACCCATGACCAGTAGTGGTGTGTGGGTATGGGCCGAGGCCTTTGTTGGTTCAGCCTAATGGCCCATGACCGAACGACCTCGATTTTTTTTTAATAATCTTAAATCATAAATTCTAAATTACTGAATAAAATAATTTAACATAATCATGAATCATAATAATTTATCAATTTAAATCTCAAGAGCATGAATTAAAATCCTAAATCATCGGCTAACCAAAAATTCCTAAATCGACCTTGGAAAAGATCGCTTAACAATAAAATAAAGCATAAAAAATCTCTAATAAAATAATTAGCAAAATCTTTAAATCATAAATCTATCTAGCTAGTGCGGAAACATAAAGGCCCTCGGGTGTGTACTGCTGCACTCGATCGACTCAATCGTCACCGCCTTCAAAAATCATCAAATCATGCATCATACAAACCTAGTGAGTCTAAAGACTCAACACGTTCTAAACATGGATAACAAATAATACATATACATCCACATGTATTTAAAAATCATATTTTTATTTAAAATAATCTTTTAAACATAAATAAACCATTAAAAATCATTGGAGCATAATTAAATCATAAATAGTAAAATCATTTAAAAATAAATTTTAAACATAAATAAATCCTTTAAAAATAGCTTTAATCATCATCATAAATCATATATCATAAAAATCATTTTTCATCATAAGCTTTCAATCATATATCATTTTGGGTGAAGTTTGGTCCTTGAAAGTGTCTAGCTTTTATCCTTTGGTTGACTTCAGTCTTAGCTCCACATGGCCCACGAGGGTGTGCACTAGGCTCCACCATGGAAATACGATCGTCGTCCTCAACATAAACGGATCTCCCACAAATCATATATCATATCTTTTGTCACAGTCAATTCACATCCCTCAAAATATTTTTCATTTTCTTTAAAAATCATAAAATAAGACCGCTTTCCAAAAGTAACATTTAGACAGTATAAATTGCACAACTTGACCATAAATCACAAAAATACATATTATCATCAAAATCATCATAATAAATCATAAAATATCATTTTACAAGCATTATGATCCTTCGGGACGCTGCGAAGCGTTTATTAATTTTCTTAAGTGCAAAAAGACCGTTTTGCCCCTCGACGTAAAAATTCTCGAATTTATCTTTTTTTCACTTTTTAATGAGATGGAATTATCCTAAATAATTATTTAAGCTTACATGAATTTTATCATATTTTTATTTGGCTTAAATCGATGACTTTGAATTTAATCTTTAAATAAGACTTATTAACGCGTTTTAATCCCGAATTAAACCAAACCTTAATATAAAATTCCCAAATTGAAAACTTAGGCTTTTAATAATTATTTAAGCTTAAACCTAATTTTTCATAATTTTATAAAGCTTAAAACTAGGTGTTTCGATTAACTCGTTAATTAGCGTTTCGTGAGACGATTAAATCCCGATTAATTCCAAAACTCGTTATTTTGATCCCAAATTTTTAACATAACATTTTTAAGATTTATTCTACCCTTAGGAGCCATGAACCGCACCCGTGGACCCATGGTTCTATTTTGTTTTGTTCTAAATTCGAAATATTGACCCATTATCGAATCACCCGAGCCATCTCCCAATTTACTCGAGCCACGCCCGAGCCACCTCGAGCCAAACCCTAGCCAACCCACCTAGGCACCCTCGTGACCAAGCCCAAGCCCCTGAACCTATCCATGGATCGCTCAAACTCACCTGGAAGCTAACCACTGAACCTGCGCTCAAGGAGTTATTCGTGCCTATAGCTTCCTCGTGCCACTAGGACTCCTCCAGCCCCTTGACCAGCGACCACCTCAAACCCTCACTGACCCTGGACCATGCCCAGACTAAGACCAGACCAACCCGATCCCTGCACCTAAGAGGCGAAGCACCTGAACCCAGAACAAGCTGCGCGCACACACACTAAGCTTTCTCCCTAGTCTCGGCACTTAATCCCTCAAGCCACCATGAACCCTGGCTGCACCAGACCATGATCCAAACCCTAACACTCTACCATAGACCCTGATTGACCGGCTTGGATCGCCCTTAGCCCCGCTGCCCTCCTTCCCGTAGCACACCAGCGCGTGCAAGGCTTGGGGGAGAGTCCTAGTTCACTAGGACTCTTCCCTAGCCACTACCTCGAACCCTAGCCGCCCTAGGACTCTTCCTAGGACCTAACCACGACCCTTATGACCCATCCTACAGACCTGGTCGAGCCCCACCAAGCCATGCAAAGGAACAAGTCCTATGAACCACCTCCTGCATACACCCACTTTTATTGTACCTGAAAACTCTCGGCCCTTTCTTCCAAATATTGCCCACGGTTCCAGCTTCTACTTCTCAATTATTTATCATGTTTTGATCATATTCCAATCATATATCATCCTACCTTGGCAGCGTATCGTTGGATTAAAAATCGTTTTTCATAAAAACGTGAAAACGTCGTATAAAAGTTCTACCGTAAAAATTATCGAATACCTATTTTTTTCATGCATCAACAATTAAATCATGCATAATATGATTTGTATGATGTTAAAGGAGTTTAGGAAACGTGCCTTTGCGTTTATAACGCTCGATTATTCGATCTTCGGCGAGGGTGCGACGTTGGACGACCGGACGACGAAGAACACAAGCTTTTCTTTCTTCCTAAATTTCAAAATCTGAATTGTGTGTGTGGTGTGTGTTTCACGGCTGGTGTAGGTGAAAAATTAGGTTTCAAGGACCTAGGTAGCATATTTATAATTAATTAACAAGTTAAATGGGCTTTGGTTTTGGGCTTGCATGATTAAGGGTAATTGGGCCTACTTAAATTAATCAAATTGGGCCCAATAACACTTATTTAAATAAAACATAAAATTTTATAAAATAAGTTTCCCGAAAATAATATTTTTGATTTTTTAAAATTCTTTGTTTGCCCAAAACCGACTTCTCGGGAAAAATCGAGCTCGACTCGTAAAATAATTCGAACTCCAATATTAAATCATTTTTTTAATCATATTAGGAAGCCTTGCCACTGTTTAAATAAAAATACATATTCTTGTCTTGGTCGTCCCCGGTCTCCTTTTCCCTGCCTATTATCGAATATTCGGAAAATTCCTTAATTTAATGCAATCATGTCATATTATCATTTAATCATGCAATTATGCATTTAATCATATAGTAAACATCATGCTAGCATTTAAAAGTAATTAAATAAAACAATTAAACAATTAAAATATTTTTGCATGCATGTGGTTTACGTGGACTGATTTTTCGAACGTTACAATTCTCCCCCTCTTAAATTGAATTTCGTCCTCGAAATTTTCCTTAACTTGATGATTGCGAAGCGTAGATTCCCTTACCCATCTCAAACTTAACCTCTAACTTAAATTTTAATCGTCGATTCGATCCTCAAAATCTTGAAAATTGGAATTCTAACCCAAAAATTCTCAAATTCGACTCCTAAATCCAGCTCAAATAGTGCATGCACCCTATTTTTTCCTAACTTGTCCATTAATTCCACTACCCAACATGCATTTTAAAATTTTTTTTAAGTAGCATGCAACTAACATTTATATCATGTATCATATAAACATTTAAAAGAATTTTAAGCATATAAAATATAAAGCAATAAAAACTCACATATTTGAGGCGTGACTTCTTGAGCTTCTCAAAGTGACAGTACACAACCCTTTGGGGAAAACCTCGGCTCTGATACCAACTGAAACGACCTCGATTTTTTTTAATAATCTTAAATCATAAATTCTAAATTACTGAATAAAATAATTTAACATAATCATGAATCATAATAATTAATCAATTTAAATCTCAAGAGCATGAATTAAAATCCTAAATCATCGGCTAACCAAAAATTCCTAAATCGACCTTGGAAAAGATCGCTTAACAATAAAATAAAGCATAAAAAAATCTCTAATAAAATAATTAGCAAAATCTTTAAATCATAAATCTATCTAGCTAGTGCGGAAACATAAAGGCCCTCGGGTGTGTACTGTTGCACTCGATCGACTCAATCGTCACCGTCTTCAAAAAATCATCAAATCCTGCATCATACAAACCTAGTGAGTCTAAAGACTCAACACGTTCTAAACATGGATAACAAATAATACATATACATCCACATGTATTTAAAAATCATATTTTTATTTAAAATAATCTTTTGAACATAAATAAACCATTAAAAATCATTGGAGCATAATTAAATCATAAATAGTAAAATCATTTGAAAATAAACTTTAAGCATAAATAAATCCTTTAAAAATAGCTTTAATCATCATCATAAACCATATATCATAAAAATCATTTTTCATCATAAGCTTTCCATCATATATCATTTTGGGTGAAGTTTGATCCTTGAAAGTGACTAGCTTTTATCCTTTGGTCGACTGCAGTCTTAGCTCCACATGGCCCACGGGGGTGTGCACTAGGCTCCACCATGGAAATACGATCGTCAGGGCTCCCTCAGGGGCCTTTTCCCATAGACGGGCTCCCTCTGGGGCCTTTCCCATAAATGGGCTCCCTCTGGGGCCTTTTCTTCTCACGACATTCCCTCAAAATTGTAAGTTCACCGTCCTCAACATAAACGGATCTCCCACAAATCATATATCATATATCATATCTTTTGTCACAGTCAATTCACATCCCTCAAAATATTTTTCATTTTCTTTAAAAATCATAAAATAAGACAGCTTTCCAAAAATAACATTTAGACAGTATAAATTGCACAGCTTGACCATAAATCACAAAAATACATATTATCATCAAAATCATCATAATAAATCATAAAATATCATTTTACAAGCATTATGATCCTTCGGGACGCTGCCAAGCGTTTATTAATTTTCTTAAGTGCAAAAAGACTGTTTTGCCCATCGACGTAAAAATTCTCGAATTTATCTTTTTTTCACTTTTTAATGACATGGAATTATCCTAAATGATTATTTAAGCTTACATGAATTTTATCATATTTTTATTTGGCTTAAATCGATGAATTTTAATTTAATCTTTAAATAAGACTTATTAACGTGTTTTAATCCCGAATTAAACCAAACCTTAATATAAAATTCCCAAATTAAAAAATTAGGCTTTTAATAATTATTTAAGCTTAAACATAATTTTTCATAATTTTATAAAGCATAAAACTAGGTGTTTCAATTAACTCGTTAATTAGCGTTTCGTGAGGCGATTAAATCCCGATTAATTCCAAAACTCGTTATTTTGATCCCAAATTTTTAACATAACATTTTAAAGATTTATTATACCCTTAGGAGCCATGAACCGCACTCGTGGACCCATGGTTCTATTTTTTTTGTTCTAAATTCAAAATATTGACCCATTATCGAATCACCCGAGCCATCTCCCAATTTACTCGAGCCACGCCCGAGCCACCTCGAGCCAAACCCTAGCCAACCCACCTAGGCACCCTCGTGACCAAGCCCAAGCCCCTGAACCTATCCATGGATCGCTCAAACTCACCTGGAACCTAACCACTGAACCTGCGCTCAAGGAGTTATTCGCGCCTATAGCTTCCTCGTGCCACTAGGACTCCTCCAGCCCATTGACCAGCGACCACCTCAAACCCTCACTGACCCTGGACCACGCCCAGACTAAGCCCAGACCAACCCAATCCCTGCACCTAAGAGGCGAAGCACCTGAACCCAGAACAAGCTGCGCGCACACACACTAAGCTTTCTCCCTAGTCTCGGCACTTAATCCCTCAAGCCACCATGAACCCTGGCTGCACCAGACCATGATCCAAACCCTAACCCTCTACCATAGACCTTGCTTGACCGTCTTGGATCACCCTTAGCCCCGCTGCCCTCCTTCCCGTAGCACACCAGCGCGTGCAAGGCTTGGGGAGAGTCCTAGTTCACTAGGACTCTTCCCTAGCCACTACCTCGAACCCTAGCCGCCCTAGGACTCTTCCTAGGACCTAACCACGACCCTTATGACCCATCCTACAGACCTGGTCGAGCCCCACCAAGCCATGCAAAGGAACAAGTCCTATGAACCACCTCCTGCATACACTCACTTTTATTGTACCTTAAAACTCTCGGCCCTTTCTTCCAAATTATTGCCCACGGTTCCAGCTTCTACTTCTCAATTATTTATCATGTTTTGATCATATTAAATCATATATCATCCTACCTTGGCAGCGTATTGTTGGATTAAAAATCGTTTTTCATAAAAACGTAAAAACGTCGTATAAACGTTCTACCGTAAAAATTATCGAATACCTATTTTTTTCATGCATCAACAATTAAATCATGCATATATGATTTGTATGATGTTAAAGGAGTTTAGGAAACGTGCCTTTGCGTTTATAACGCTCGATTATTCGATCTTCGGCGAGGGTACGACGTTGGACGACCGGACGACGAAGAACACAAGCTTTTCTTTCTTCCTAAATTTCAAAAATCTGAATTGTGTGTGTGGTGTGTGTTTCACGGCTGGTGTAGGTGAAAAATTAGGTTTCAAGGACCTAGGTAGCATATTTATAATTAATTAACAAGTTAAATGGGCTTTGGTTTTGGGCTTGCATGATTAAGGGTAATTGGGCCTACTTAAATTAATCAAATTGGGCCCAATAACACTTATTTAAATAAAACATATAAGTTTATAAAATAAGTTTCCCGAAAATAATATTTTTGATCTTTTAAAATTCTTTGTTTGCCCAAAACCGACTTCTCGGAAAAAATCGAGCTCGACTCTTAAAATAATTCGAACTCCAACATTAAATCATTTTTTTTATCATATTAGGAAGCCTTGCCACTGTTTAAATAAAAATACATATTCTTGTCTTGGTCGTCCCCGGTCTTCTTTTCCCTGCCTATTATCGAATATTCGGAAAATTCCTTAATTTAATGCAATCATGTCATATTATCATTTAATCATGCAATTATGCATTTAATCATATAGTAAACATCATGCTAGCATTTAAAAGTAATTAAATAAAACAATTAAACAATTAAAATATTTTTGCATGCATGTGGTTTACGTGGACTGATTTTTCGGACGTTACAAGTAGGGCCAGCTACCCTCACATCACGGCGCAAGATTGGCTGTCGTCCATCCATGAAATGCCTCAGCTTTGCTTGGGCATCATTCGCTATGAGGGGTACGAAGTAACACCCCCTCTCAAACTTTCTGACAAAATCTGCCGCACTACTGTCTCCCTGCCTCTGCGTCATAATTTCTTGGTCAGACGAGAGCGTACCTCTTCAGTGAAATACTTGGCGTAGAACACCACTTTTAATCCGTTCCACGACAGAGTCTGCAAGTTTACTGCCACTGATGCACTCTCCCACCATAATCTAGCATCCCCTGACAGCAAGAATATAGCACATCTGACCCTGTCAGCATTAGTCAGCTCCATAAAGTCAAATATTACCTCGATGAACTTGATCCATCCCTCAGCTACCATCGGGTCAGTAGTACCCGAAAACTCCTTCGAACTCATCCTCTTGAACCTCTCATATACTGCCTCTGGTCTAGGCCTCTCCTCGGGGCCTATAGCAGTCTGGTTCCTCGCAAATTGTGCGAAGAATTGCGTCATACCAGCAAGCATCTGCGCCTTCATATTTGGAGGTGGTGGTGGAGGATTGGCTCTTCCCTCATCTCGAGGCTCTCTGTCCTCCTCCCTAGCTTCCCGGTCAATCATACGTCTAGGAGGCATACTGTCCCAATGAATTACCCAACACGTAAACCCAACATGCATGAATATGATATAAATGACATACGATGCACGAAATTTGAACTTAAACATGAACATGCTGAAATCATGGCTTAATGCATACTACATAGCATAAATTTTTGAAACTTTAAAACTTACAGACTTGAGGTGTGACTATGTGAACTTCTTGTGGCTGGCGGTAGGCGTAACCCTTTACAAGAACACCGCTCTGATACCAACTGTAGCGTACCGTACTTTTACCGTTCAAAATTTGCGGAAAAATTTAAAATTTTCTTAAACATAACATAACCTTCAAAGTTTGCAACAAAATATCTCAACCAAGTCCCCCATAAGACATGGTTGCTCAAAATAACTTCAATAAAATTTGCTCACAAAAGGTTTGCTCAAAGTGTTTCCCTAAAAACATGAAATCAGAGTAAATTAACATTTGCATAAAAACATAAACATTGCGGTCCTCGGGTTAGCCTCCCGCTCAGTCCAAGCCTGCCCCTTGGTCGCCACCTCATGTCTCCTCATCAACATACTCACCTGCATCGATCAAGTCTAGTGAGTCTAAAGACTCAACACGTATAAACTGGGAAATAGCGAGTACTACATAATAAATCCGCATGCAACTTTAAAAATAGAACATACATACTTGAACTTGAATTTAACATGCTTGAAACTTGAACATCGTGAGCTTAACTTAGACGTGCCATCAACATGAGCTTTTCTTAAACATTCTAGTAACATAAACTTGAGCGTATAAAGCATAATTTTGCGTAGAGACATGTTTCAAAGTAAGTGACCCATAACATAATAAGGCCTGATCAGACACACCATAGTACTGGGCTGACAGGGATGTATCCACTGCCGCATACATAAGATCCCCGTTCATAAGTTTAACGGGTGGATTGGTCCCTGTTCATAAGTTTAACGCTTTCCGATCCCGATCTGAACCCGTTCATAAGTTTAACGGGGCGGAGAGGTCCTCGGCCACGTTCACCGACTTCCAAACCCATTCATACATTTGGTCACAAAGCAATTAGCATACTTCAAAACTTTAAAATGTTTTCTTTTGCACGTCATCATACTTACTTGGCGTTGAGGGATTCGTTGGATCTCGTTTGGGGCCGTTGCTGCAACATGCTAACATGAGCTCAAAAGTTTAACTTGCGTGACTTAGACGTAATCATCATTCTATACCTAAGCTCAATCGCTTACTTAGGACATGCTAAAATTCCCATGTCTCGACCATGTAAATCAGTGCACTAAACCAATACATCAAACCTCAAAGCATACATCAATATTTTTCCCAAAATAAGCAGTACACGGACCCCGCATGTGGGATCCTTTCGGGGCCTTCTCTCATAGACAAGCTCTCTCTAGGGCCTTCTTCCTCACGATATTCCCAATATTATAATATAATGTTTGTCACAATCAATTCACATCATTCAATATATTTTCTTTCTTTTTTATTCATAAAATATCGTGTCCTTCCCAATTTCGAAAAATAACATTTTAACAGGAAAAATTGTACAACTTTAACATAAATCATAAAATTCCATATTTTAATTGTAAACGTCTTAAAATATCATTTAGTTGTAAACGTCTTAAAATATCATTTAGCATGCATTATGATTCCTAGGGACACTGCCAAACTTTTTTGCACTACACTGGTGTAAAATGATCGTTTTACCCCTGAACCTAAAAATCCTCGGTTTTGAGTATTTATAAATTTTATTGATCGAGACTATCCCAAATAATTATTTAAGCTTAAATTTGACTTTTAATATTTTTATTTGACGTAAACTCGGATTTTGATTTGATTCCTCAATTACTAAATCGTGAAGTGTTTAAATCACGAATTAATTCAAACCTTAATATTTTCTTTTCAAACTTTAAACATAGACTTTTCATACCTAAACTACTTCGTGAACCACGAATGACCCCCGTGGACCATGGTTCAAACAACTTCTTTCCTCTAGACATGTTCGAACCCTAGCCTATATTTATTAAGCCACTCACAAATTTCATCGAGCCATGGCCGAGCCACCTCCTAAACCCTTGTTGAACCCTCCTGGACCAGCACACCAGCCCCAGCCCACGCATGAATCCCATTCGCATGACTCGAGCCACGAAACCTCCTATTTCTTGGCTAGGATCCTAATCGCACTAGGACCACTCTCCTACCTGGCGTAGACCAGCCCCAACCAAGCCGCGAGCCGCCCTAGCAGAAACAGTCCATATGCGCGAATGTGGAAGATTCCTACCACTTCTGGACTTTTCCCTAGCTATTGTCCATGGCTAAGACTCTTCCTATACCCAGACCACGTCCAGCACAGCCCCTGCCCCAGCCTTAGCCCTGGCCGAGCCGTACGCAGCCATGCTAGCTAGCCGTCCGTCCTGTAAAGTTTGCAGTACGGTCCTCAGATATTGACTGTGCTCATGTATGCTCTTCGAATAGATCAGGATGCCGTCTCTGAAGACTATGACGAACTAATACAAATAGGACTGGAACATGCAATTCATGAGATTCATTTTGATCGCTGGCGCGTTCGCCAAACCGAAGGGCGCATCACCATAAACCCATAGTGCCCATACGCGTCTTGAATTTCGTATTTTGAACGTCGGACTCTCTCACCTTCAGCTGGTGGTATCCTGATCGGAG
Source organism: Primulina eburnea (assembly GCF_022965805.1). NCBI lineage: Eukaryota > Viridiplantae > Streptophyta > Magnoliopsida > Lamiales > Gesneriaceae > Primulina > Primulina eburnea. The sequence continues at coordinate 13,367,027 of NC_133117.1, forward strand.
ATCTATCTTCGAGAATACTTATGCACCTGAAGCTGATCAAGTAGATCCTCGATTCTAGGCAGTGGATACTTTTTATTGACCGTGAACCTGTTCAGTTCTCTGTAATCAATGCAGAGCAGGATACTGTCATCTTTCTTCTTAACAAATAGTACCAGTGCACCTCATGGAGAAAATCTAGGTTGAATGAAACCCTTATGTAGCAAGTATTGTATTTTATTCTTCAGTTCCTTCATCTCTGCAGGTACTAGATGAGAGGGTGCCTCAGAAATCGGCATTGTACATGGTATGAGCTCGATAGAAAAGTCTATCTCTTTGTCCGGTAGAATGCCTGAAACATCGCTAGGGAAAACACCGGGGAAACCTCTGACCACTTCGACCTCCTCTAGCCTCTGACTGAATGGGTCGGTCACTGTGACGATACTGGCCAAAAATGCCTGGCAGCCCCTCTTCATGAGCTTCCTCGCACAAATGCAAGAAATGATGTGTGGCATCTACTGGTGTCTGGCTGCCTCAAATACAAATGGCTTATCGCTGAGCGGTCGGATAGACACTAACCTCCATCGAAAATATATGACAGATTCATTCGAATAGAATCAGTCCATACCCAAAATGATGTTGAACTCCAGCAATGGTAGCACGATCAAATGTGCCTGCATTGCATTCTTCTGTAACTGAAGTTCCAATCTTTTCGCTATTTGTGAGGTAAACATTTGATCCTCGGATGGGATCGATACTCTGAAACCCAAGTCCATAGCCTCTGATTTGATTTGTTGTCACTTGAAAAAAGATTCAGGTAACGAATGAGTGGCTCCGGAATCTAGCAATGCATACGTGGCTACACCTGATATATATATCCTTCCTGCGACAAAACATACCATCAAATCATATCGCATTGAAACTTAAGAAATTTTATACCAGCAATTATCCCAAAATCCTCTATACTACTAATTTAATTCTAGTACCCAATCAAAAATCTAGATTTTACCTCGAACATTACGGAAATTGCAATTTGGCCCTTAAAGTTTCAAAAATTGCATTTTTGTCCCCATAAATTTTCGAATTAGCCCAATTAAATCTTAAAACTCTCGAAATTTACGAATTTACTCCCAAAATTTTGGAAAAATTCAAAAACAACCATAAAAATTTTGATTTTTTTTCTCAATTAGGTCTTTAAAATTCCGAACTCCTTTGGTTCAATCCTTAAATTCACTAGGTAGAACATGCAACATAATTTATTCTATGTTCTCAATCCCATAAATTAATTCTCACAAAAATCATATAACCCATGCAATCACGACAATAAATTTAAATTCTCAAACATAAAGGTTACTTGTGATCAGCGTAGAGTTTGGCTCCGCCTCTGCCTCCTGTACGTGCATCATCACATACGCCCTGCCAGTAGTGGGGCCCTTGATCTTAGGGCAATATTCCGCCTTGTGGCCCTTATCCTCGCATATGAAACATTTGAAGGTTCAACACATACATTTTCCAAAGTGGAACAGGTTGCATTGCTTGCATGGCTGCCTTTCTGCCAGCTTAGGAGCCCTTGGAGCATGTGGTGGCCTCTACTTTCCGAGCTTCTTGAACTGTCCCTGGGGCTTCTAATGCCCCTGATGCCTTGGTGGCCCTGTGAACTGCTTCTTCTGTGGCTGCGAGCTAGAATGGGCCCGATGTCTCTTCCGATGTATCTCCACCTCAATGTCTCTCAGCCTGATCCGCCTAAAAAGCACAAGCGGTGGCCTCATCATAGCTCGTCGGCCTCATCAGCATAACTTCTCGGCGCAAAGTGGGTCTCAGACCATCCATGAAATGCCTCATCTTTTGAGTGGCATCTCTCGCCAATAAGGGGCACAAAGTGTCAGCCCCTGTCGAACTTCTTGATAAATTCTGCCATGGACGAGTCCCCCTGTCGGAGACTCATGAATTCCCTCGTCAGGCGACCCCTGACATCCGCTGGAAAATATTTATTGTAGAAGATCTCCCTGAACCGGCACCAAGTGAGGGTAGCCAAATCCATCCCATGAGCGGCTCCCTCACACCAAAGCGACGCGTCATTTCTCAGCATGTAAGTGGCACACCTGACCCGGTCGCCATCCCTCATCTGCAAATACTGAAAATGTAACTCCAAGAATCGAATCCAACCCTCCGCCACAAAAAGGTCAGTGGTGCTCCCGAACTCCTTCGGGTTGAGCCGTCTGAACTGCTCATATATGTCTATTTGTGGTCTCGATGCCTACTGCGTCTGCTCCATAAGTCTAGCAATACCCTCTAGTACACCGATAGCTACGTCTCCTGGCAGCGGTGGTGGAGGTGGGAGGCCTCTATCGCCTCCAGTAGTATCATCCTGGAGTTTAGTGCTAGGGGCGCATTTGGGAGGCATGATATCTGAATACAATCCAAATTCTAAACGTAACTCATCATGCAATTTAACCTCGTTTTTCAAAACATTTAATCCTTAAATCATGAAAGCAGATAAACATGTACTGTAAATCGCTGTAAAACATGTATCATGTAATCATGCAGGTGATAGCATTAAAACAATTAAAACACTTAAAACACTTGAAACATGCAAACTTATAGGCTTGAAGATTGAATTGCAGATGCTAGAGGTGTCACAACCCTATACAGGACCCTTGCTCTGATACCAACTGAAATGGCTACTAAACGTCTACTAGATTTTTTATTTTTTGTTGGAAATATAATACTCAAAAATTATATTTAAATGCATGCATGAAATACTTACGAAAATTCACATTTTTAAAATACTAGTGAACAACTAACAGGTATAAATAGTGCAGTTAAAATTCATGACAAATCATCATCCCCCAAGCTTACGTTTTAAAATTAAATCAAATATGAATCATGTTAAAACCCTGATAACCAAAAACATAGCAAAAGGGCATAGTATGTAAATATCCAAAATCACTCCTAACTCAAATCATGATGTGCGGAAAATACAGTCCTCGGGTTCACATTCGTACATCCAACTCTGCCTACTCAGTTTTCGACACTCCAATCTCATTATCAATATACTCACCTGCATCATTCACATCTAGTGATTCTAAAAACTCAACACACCTGTAACGTTATAGCATACGTGTAAAGCATAGAGTAAACAAAATAAAGCATATGTGTAAAGCATGTCTCAACATATCCTCATATACATGCTCTTCTCTTTTAATTGAATTCCATTCATTGATTGTAACTTGCTTATCAGCTATATTAGATTGATCCATCTACGTATAACAGTGGTACCCGACAGCGGAGACATCAGCGACAATATTACCCATCCACTGAGCCTTGGCCTTACAGCTCATCGTATACATACACATATTAGTAACAACCAACTCCCTTCCTTCAAAACTTGTCATCATTTTTATCACTTATAAAAATCATACATATACGTACTTTTCTTTACAATCAAGCATACGACATATTATTCATAATTTCAAAAAAATTCATATACATGATAACATAAACTTTTAAAACGTGTCAAAATCGTGTTTAGGGTGCTACCAAGACTAAATACTCGACCCGGGTGCAAAATAACCATTTTTCCCCTGGACCTCAAAATTTCGACCTGAATCCAACCAAAGTCAATAAAAAAATAATAAAAAATCTTAGACATAAAATCGAGCTCGTTACAAAACATACAGGATTCCTTTTAAAACTCGAACCCGGGTTCCGGTTTTAACCCGAGTCAACCCGAATCATAACCAAATATTTCCCAACCATGCCCTACCAGCCCCTAAACCAACTAGACCAGACAATCTAAGACCCTTGACCAGCCGTGGAAAGTTGTTGGAATTTTACTGCACGTGCTCCCTTTCACCCTGCTCGGAACTTTAGCGCTAACCCTTAGACTCATTCCCCAAACCACCAGACCAGACCCCAGCTAGACACCCTAGGGCCATGACCGACCACATAGAACCCTCAGAGGACTAAGCCTAAGCACGCCGACACACCATGCATGCCCAAGGCTCGGATGTGTCAAGAAAACCCTAGCCGCCTCACTCCAACCCCTCGGCCTTCAGCCCACACAACCAAGTCTCGACTCCAGCATATTGACCTCTTTTTCCTCGACATGAACAACCCCTAAGACCCTCACATAGCAGCCCCTTGCACATGGAAAAAAAACTGTGAGATATATGCAAAGTAATATGTAAAACATGATCAATTGAAGCCAAAAATGATTTAACATGCAAGGGCTGTGCAATTTTCATAAACGACACACATATCAGTATATATACAGCATGAATAATGAGAAAAAGAAGATACATGGCGTGCTTTTACATTTAGGTGCTCAAAAACACGAAGGTAAGCACGTAGGACTTGTAACGGAGAAGCGGGGAAGAAGCTTTCTTGAAAACTATGGAGGATTTAGAAACTTGCTGCTGAAAATCTTCGAAAAGAGGCTGCTGATGGAGGGGAGGGGCGGCCGAATGGGTGCGCTAGGGTTAGGGTTTTCTAATGGTGTGTTTAAATAAAAGGTTTAATCATAGATGGGCCTCTAATTAAAATTAAATGAATTTAAAAGAGTTTTGGGCCTAATAAGCACTAAAATAAACCCATAATGCCCAAACACATTCTCAAAAAATATTTCATTTTGGTACGTTTTTGAAAATATTTCTCGAACCCTCGAAAAGTCTTGTGAATCGTTAAAATTTACGTACCAGCTAAAAATATAAGCCGACGAGTAATAATGCACAATCAAGGCTCATTTTCGAAAATCATACTTAAATACACCATATATTAAATAATTAAAACTAATTATTCAATGAAAATATTTTTCATGATTATCCCCGGTCTCCGTTACTCGTTCGAGCGTGAAATGTAACTTAAAACCCTAATGCATGAAACTTTAACAACCAATGAAATACACACTTAACCATGCAATACACATGAAATAAAATGCATAAAAATCATAAATAACGTATTTTAAATAAATACCCTAGATTACATGCATTTGAGTTACATAGTTTGAATTTCATAGACCTTACACAGGGCTTCCATGATCGACTTCCAGGGCAGCTGGGAGCCAAAGGTACCGCTCGTGGAGTTCACATACAACAACAATTATCAAGCATCTATCTATATGGCTCCATACGAGGTGATTTAAGTGAGAAAGTGTAGGTCAACGATCTATTGGGATGAGGTAGGGAAAAGAGCAAAGATGGTTCACTGATCAGTCTTAGGTCACCATTGCGCATGGGGACGGGCATTAGGCACTGACGTAAAATTGAAATATGATCGTTGGGCTCCTTTTGGGGCCTTTTACCGTGAAGGGGCTCCCTCTCTGGATTTATCCCTCACGATATTCTCAAAAATCATATATCATATACTCTTTGTCACACTCAATTCATATCTTCAAAAAAAAAATTTCTTTTTAATAATAAAATATCGTGTCCTTTTCAATTTAGTAAAATAGCATTTTAACAGTAAAAATTATATAAAATTATCATAAATTGCAAAATCTCATATTTACATCATAAACATTAAAAAATATCATTTAACATGCGTTATGATCCCTCGGGAAACTGCAACTTTTTTCATACTACACAGGTGCAAAATGACTGCTTTGCACGTTGATTTAAGATTTCACGATTTTGACATTTTCTCACTTTTATTGACTCGAGACTATCCCAAATAATTACTTAAGCTTAAATTTGACTTCTAATATTTTTATTTGATGTAAACTCGAAGATATAAATTTAATTATTAATTCGTGAAGCGTTTAATTCCCGAATTAATTCAAATTTAAATATTTTCTATCCAAACTTTAAACATAAATTTTTCATACCTAAACAAACCTCACGAACCATGAACTGCCCTCCCATGGACCATGGTTCGAACCTTTTCCCATTAAACTAAAAAATTTGAACCCTAGCTTGCCCCCATCGAGCCATGGCCCAAATCCATCTAGCCACCATCGGGCCACCTTAGACCATACTTGGACTAGTCCTCCTGTACCATTGTCGAACCCTCTAGGACCAGCTCACCAGCCCTCAGCTTACAAGACCAGCAGCGCACGGTTCCTATTCTTTCTTAGGGTCGCGGCCTTCTCCTATTACTCCAACACGAGCCACGCCGCACCAGCCCCAACCTTGACTCTGAACCACCATCCCTAGACTCTACTGGACCAGCCTAGACCAGCCCCAACCTAGCTGTGAGCCACCACAGTTGTAGCTCACCAATTGTGTGTGGGGAAGAGTCCTAGTTCATGAGGACTCTTCCCTAGTTGCTATACTCGAGTCCTAGCATCTGCCCATCCCTTACATCAGCCCAGCCCCTAGCCCTGCCCTGGCCCAGCCACGTGTAGCCAAGCACCTAGCCGTGCCATCTTCCAAACGTGTAGCTTACAAAATCCTAGGACTCCTCTTCCTAGCCAAGATCGACTCCAGACCTCGTTTCCACCTTAAATAATCCATGTTCCACTCAAATCATCAAAACGTTGAAAATATTAATCCTATCGTTAAACGAATCATGCTTCAATATTTTTCATGCAAAAAAAATTAAAACAAGCATAATATGGATTGAATGATGTGTCAAAGGAATTTATAAACATGCTTTTTTGTTTTAGAACTTTCGAATATACGATCGTTGGCGGGGGCGCGAAGCATTCCCATCGGTATTTCATGCTCTGCCCTCACTTGTTGACATGTTAAGCATTCGGATACAAAGCACATAATGTCTCTTTTCATTTCCGGCCACCAATATAAAAGTTGCAGTCCTTGTAAATCTTGGTACTTCCGGGATAAACATAATATAGGGTATTGTGAGCTTCTGTCATAATTTCAACTCTAAGTGAATCACCACTAGTAACCCATAGTCGACCTCGATACTTAAAAATGCGATCCTCGAGTGAATATAACATGATACCCTTTGATTCATCTCGTTGTCTCCATTTCTGCAATTGCTCATCATTCAACTGTCGGCCTCGAATTCTATCTCGTAAAGTGGAATGCACTGTCAATGTAGCGAGATTAGGGACCTCTGTCCTAGCATAAACTTCAAGATCAAAGCGCTGAATTTTCACTTGTAGAAGTCTCTGTACTGATAAATGTGCCAAGACTGTCCCTTTTCTACTCAGAGCATCCACAACTACATTAGCCTTGCTAGGATGGTAGTTAATGTTACATTCATAGTCCTTAAAAAGATCTAGCCATCGTCTTTGTCTCATATTCAAGTCCTTTTGGATGAAGAAATATTTAATACTTTTATGATCTGTAAAGATCTTGCATTTCTCATCATACAAGTAGTGCCTCCAAATTTTCAACGCAAATATAACTGCTGCAAGCTCAAGATCATGCATCGGATAATTCTTTTCATGTACTTCAAGTTTTCTAGATGCATACGCTATGACTCGACCATTTTTCATGAGAATGGCGTCCAATCCAAGTTTTGAAGCATTGGTAAATACCACATATTCCCCTTGCTCTGTCAGTATAGCTCAACTGATCGAAGCTATTTTGACACTCCTGTCCCCATACAAATTTCAAATTCTTCTTCGTCAATGATGTCAAGGGTACTGTAATGAATGAAAAACCCTTGATGAACTTATGATAGTAGCCAACTAAATGGAAGAAAATGCGTATTTGCGTCACAGTTTTAGGCATAGGCAACTGCTTAACTGACTCGACCTTAGATGTGTCGAGCTTACTCCTTCTTTTGACACAATGTGGCCTAAGAATTCTACCCTCTTCAACCAAAACTCACACTTTCTGACTTTTTCATATAATTTCCTCTCTCGTAATACTTGCAAGTCCTCAAATGCTGATCATGCTCCTCATGGATCTTGGAATAGATCATGTTATCATTGATGAAAACAATTATGAAATGATCGAGATACATCTGAAATACGCTGTTCATGAGATCCATGAAGATTGCTGGGGCGTTGGTAAGCCCAAACGGCATCACTAAAAACTCATAATGTCCATAACGTGTCCTGAACGCCATTTTATGTACATCCTACTCCTTAAAATTTCAACTGGTGATATACAGACCTAAGATTTATCTTTGAAAATACTGAAACTCTTGAAATTGATCAAATTAATCCTCGATTCGAGGAAATGGATACTTATTCTTCACTGTCACTATATTTAGCTCCTTATAGTCGATGAACAACCTCATAGTCCCATCCTTCTTTTTCACAAATAACATTGTCACGCCCAATGGAGAGAAACAGGGCGAATAAATCCTTTGTTTAACAGTTCTTGAATTTGGTCATTCAATTCCTTCATTTCAGTGGGTGCTAATCGATATGGTATGTTAGAGATCGACACTATAACGGGCATCAAATCAATAGCGAATTCCACTTCTCTTTTGGGTGGGATGCCAGAAACATCGTCGGGAAATACATCCAGAATAATCCTTAACTACCTCCACATCCTCAATAGATAGATTTCAGTTTCGGGTTCAGATATAATACTAGCGAGAAAACATGGGCAATCCTTTTGAATAAGCTTCTTCGCACGCATGCATGAAAAAATATGTGGTATTTGATTGTTTTGCGCCGCCTCAAAGTTAAATGCTTTCCCATTTGGTGGTCTAATAGATATTGACCTCTGTCGAAAATCAATAGTAGCCCCATTCAGTGTGACCCATCGATCCCCAAAATAATGTCGAACTCGGGCATGAGTAGTACTCTAAGGTCCGCCTGTATAATATTCTTTTGCAATTTAAGTTCCACATCCTTAACCATGCTACTAGAGACCATTAGTTGACTAGAGAGAACTGTAACTCTGAATGGGCGATTCGAAAACCACTGGTAAGATTCCCAATTGTTTCACAGAGGATTCAAATATGAAAGAATGCGTAGCTCAAGAATCTATCATAGCGTAAGTAGCTACGCCCGCTAACAAAATTCGTCTTGATAACACTTGCATTATACTAAATTAAGGCCATAAAATTTAGGAATTCCCTATCATCTAGGCCCTGCTAGTTTCCCATATGAGAATTTCAACCCCTTAAAAGTTTCGAATTTTGCAAGTAAGTCCTAGGAAATTTCGAATTTTTCTAAATTTTTCCTCGACATTTTTCAAAAATTGCCATCTAGTCCCTTGATTTTTCAAATTGCACTAGGTTCTCATTATTTATTTTTCGTAAATTTTAATTTAGCCCCTAAAAATTTCAATCTTTTACAATTTGATCCAATAACTAGTGTTTGCAAGAATTCAATTACTTAAATCCTAGAGTTTGTAGCATGCATTGTAATTCGTCGAGTTCAATTCATCTTGATTTAATTATAGAATCCATGATTTTATCTTAAGCAATAAAGCAATATAAAATGCCTAAATAGTTGGAATACCTGCAATAAGCTTAGTATCTGGCTCCGCTTGCTCAGCATGCATCACGTATGCCCTTCCAGACGTGGGTTGCTTGAGCTTTGGGCAATCACCAGCCTTATGCCCCATTCCTCTGCACTTGAAGCACTTGTAGGTTGCCCACATACACTTGTCATAGTGATGGCGATCACACTCTTTGCAACGTGGCTTCTCAGCAGTTTTTAGAAAGTTTTCTTTAGGTGGTTTTCCTTGTGGTTTCATTTGTCCCGGTCGCTTAGGTGGTCCCGTAAATGGTTTTTTATTATGCTAACTAGCTTGCTGGGCTCGATTCCTCTTACGCTGAATCTCTTAATTAATATCCTTAAGTGATTGTTCGGCTCGAAAAGCTTTAGCAATGGCACTAGTATAGTCAATAGGATCAGTGAGCATCACATCGTGTCGGAACGTCGGCCTCAATCCATCCAATAACTGCCATAACTTCTCCGCAACATCATCAACAATCAAGGGCACAAAATGACAGCCCATATCAAACTTCTACACAAACTCAGCAACACACAAGTTCCCCTGGTGGAGACTCATAAACTCTCTCTTCAACCTCGAACAAACGTCGGTAGTGAAATATTTATCATAGACGCCCTCTTGAAATCCTCCCATGACAGTGTCACTAAATTCACTCCTCGCTCCGCTCCGCTCCGCTCCCAACATAAGGAAGCGTCGCCCTTCAACGGATAGATTGTACAACAAACTCGGTCAGCGTCCGTCAGATCCATATATCATAAGATCACCTCTAAAGATCTAATCCATCCCTCAGCCACGAATGGATCAGTAGTGCTAGAAAAATCCTCATGGTTCATCCTCCAAAATCGCTCATAGTTAGCTTTCGGTCTGGCCCTCACACCATTTCCCACGTACTTCCCTAATAAAAGAGCCATACCGGCTAGCACACGGGCACTAGCATCTTGATTAGGTGGAGGCTGTGGGATCTCCTCCTCATGTCTATCCTCATTATCCATACGAAAAACTCGCCTATGAGGCATATCTGTACAAGTTGCCCATAAATGAAATATCATTTAACATTCGTTATCATCCCTCGGGACACTGCCAACCCAACCCATGGGTAAAATGACTATTTCGTCCGTAGACTTAAGATTTCTCGATTTTGACCTTCTCTCACTTTTATTGACTCAAGACTATACAAAATAATTTTTTAAGCTTAAATTTGACTTCTAATAATTTTATTTAACGTAAAATCGAGGATTTAGATTTAATTATTTAATTACTAATTCGTGAAGCATTTAATTCCCGAATTAATTTAAATTTAAATATTTCTTTTCCAATCATTAAAATAAACTTTTCATACCTAAACGACCCTCGTGAACCATGAACCCCCCCCCCCCCCCTCCCATGGACCGTGGTTTGAACCATTTCCCATTTAAATCGAAAATTCGAACCCTAGCTCGCCCCCATTGAATCACGACTGTGGGGACCCAGACGCTAATCATGTTCTTATTCATCATTGGGACAATTTAATCAATTATAATAAACTGGGTCTAATATTTTTTTTAAATACAGTATTAAATGCGGAACGTAATGGAATACATTCTAATATATATGTCAGTATTAAAGTACAAGTCTTGTACTACAAACGTCAAATTTAAAATAAGGTTCAACAACTAAATGCCAAGTGCTGAATCCTATCTACAGCAATGTCAAAGTCCGTAGTCTCCACTCTAATAACGATCTCTCATCATCTCCTCGACCCTGATCCTGTCCCACTTGTTGCCATGCACACATACAAACACGAAAACATCCGGATATCTCCGGTGAGAAATACATCCCAGTATAAATCAATGAACATGCAATCATATAATCAATATAAAGCATGAAACAGATATCAGTAATATGTATCAAAATCTGAAAACATAATCAATATAAAACTGTCAATCAGACTCGTGACTCCACGTCTCAGACTAGACTCAATCCTAGTCTAGGGATCCCGGTTTCAAGACGTTGGCATTCCATATCGAATATCAGTAATAGAAGAAACTCCAATTCTATTCATCATCGATATAACCAAACATCCGGTGTCTTGACCTATCCGTCACAGACTTTGACACTTTCGCCAATTCACTATCTTGTGACAATGTGCAATGTGGCAGTGACGATTTCATCACTATCGACACTTATGTCACAAGATCACTCGTCTAATACTCGTCTAATACATGCTTTCTAAAATCAATAGAACAAGCATATCAATTCAAATCAATGCACATAATAACAATAAGTATATGATTTAGGGAAACTCAAGTATATCATACTCGAGTCATTCTCCCGGTACCACATTGATTTATACCTTTCTTTTATTGCAATTCTGACGTCGTTCCCGTCTGGAATTCAAAGTCTCTCAGCACTCAATCTGGCAATGACAATATCAATAGTACCATATCAATGTACTGCTCAAATCAATACTAATCTGATCAATCTGGATGTAACTCAAAACCAACGACATAACGGAACAATCCCGATGTCCCTGTCAATACAACATCATCAGATAATAATTACAATTTATAACCAATATTCAATACAATCTGCAATTAATCAATAATCCAAATTTGTCCGATATCAATCGATATACTCTGAAGAATCATAACAATTTCATAATCAATCTGTTTCTCAATCTGACTTCGATTATACGATGTCTAACATGTCAAGAACATCATATATGAATCATATCTGATTCTGGCAATACCATAATTTCAAAACACAACAAAACATAGTAAAACGTACGTCCAGTTGAAGCCTATGTCGATAGGAACACAGTACTGAAGTCGGATTGAAATTCTGACGGACGGATCTTGCACAATCACAAATCTAAAATATGAAAAGGCGTAACGATTTTTCATGTAATTTATTTGAAGCTATCCTCGGTTTTTGCTACTGAATCTCGAAGGAAAAAGAATAGCTTAACATATAAATTTCATGGGAAAGAACAAGTGGCTCGTTCTATGTGATGCACATCTCGCGCATATGCGTGACCTCAACCGGCGCATGTGCGCGAGACCTACTGGTCTCCGCAATAAACTTCTCGGTAGCTCGCGCATATGCGCGCCCCATCACCGCCCATATGCGCGAGGTTCTCTGGACTCGAAATTTTCCTTGAACACACTCGAACATATGCGCGCACTCACTTCGCGCATATGCGCGAGGCCCTCTGCCCATTTTGCGCATATGCGTGCCTCCTGGTCGCTCATATGCGCGAGTTGTACTGTCTTCACACATACATCTTCTCATGCCGAATCAAATCGTGTCCCGATTAATCATCTCCTAATCATATCAATTCATAATAAATCATTTCGCAGATTAACAGATAAAAATCTCGGGCATTACAACAACCCAAATCCATTGTGCCACCACTGAGCCACCCTTGACCATACCTGGCCCTAGCCCTCCTGGACCTTCGTCTCACTCTCCTGGACCAGGACACCAGCCATCACCTTACAAGACCAGTCGTGTACGACTCCTATTATTTCTTAGGGTCACGACCTTCTCTTATTATGCCACCACGAGCCACGACCGCACCAGCCCCAACCTTGACTTTGAACCACCATCCCTAGACCCTATTTTACCAGCCTAACCAGCCCCATCCCAGCCGTGAACCACCCTAGTTGTAGCTCACCAATCGTGCGTGGGGAAGAGTCCTAGTTCATAAGGACTCCTCCCTAGCTGTTGTACTCGAGTCCTAGCCATGACTCTTTCCAACCCTTGAACACGTCAAACCCAGCCCCTAGCCCTACCCTGGCCGAGCCACGCGTATCCAAGCCCTCTTGTCGTTCCATCTTACAAATTTGTAGATTAGAAAAACCTAGGACTCATCCTCCTAACCAAGCTCGAATCCATCCCTCGTTTTAACCTTAAATTGTCCATGTTCCACTCATTAAACATCATAATTTGGCAGCCAATCCCTTGGAAATCATAACGTTTTTCAAACAGTGTAAAATCGTCAAAACATTGAAATATTTTTCCTATCGTTAATGGAATCATGCCTCAATATTTTCTTGCAAAAGTAATTAAAACAAGCATAATATAGATTGAATGATGAGTCAAAGGAATTTAGAAATCTGTATTTGTGTTTTAGAATGCTCGAATATATGATTGTTAGCATGAGGCGCGAAGAACAACGAATGGGCGATGAAGACTCTTTGTTTTCTTCGTGGAGATTTTCAAAAATATTGGTGTGTGGTAGTTTTCAGCTAATATGCTCCTTAGAAGCCCTAGGTTTCTATTTTATAAATTTTAATTTGCATCTTAATGGGCTTGGGTTTTGGGCTTTTGAGTTTAGGAGCAATTGAGCCTATTAATCTTAGGTAAATTAGGCACAGTAACACCTATTTATTTGAAAAATTAAATTTTATAAAAATTTGTTTTCAAAAATTATAATTTTGATCTTTTAAAAGTCCTTCGTTTGCCCAAAGTTGGTTTCTCGGATAAAATCGAGCTCGTCTCGTAAAATAATTTAAACTCTACCATTTTTAGAAAAATATAATCATATTAATAAGCCTTGAAAATATTTATTTTATGTTGGTCGTCCCGGTCTCCTTTTCTCATCCTATTATCGAATATTCGAAAAATATCTTCAATTATCATGAAATCATGCATCTAATCATTTAATCATGTAATCAGTCTAATCATTTAATCATGCAATCAGACCTTTACTCATATAATATGCATCATGTAAGCATTTAAAATCAATTAGACAAAGCAAGTAAGCAATTTAAATTGTTTGCATGCACGTGGTTTACTTAGGTTGGCTTTTGGACGTTACATATGTATATGTACTTGTTATTACGGTTCAGGTGTGTTGAGTCTTTAGACTCACTATGTTTGATTGATGCAGGTGATCATGAGGATGTGGAGATTGGAGGCGCTGAAAACTGAGTAGGCGGAGCTAGGGGTGCACATGATAACCCGAGGACCTTATATTCTTCCGCATATTATGTTTAGGAGTTAGTGATTTTAAACAGTAGTTTCGCATGTTTATGATTTTCGTTTATGCTCTGGTGATTGTAAGAATTTTTCATATTCGTTGGTGTTCTTTCTTTTGAACAGTAACTCCTCGATGATGTCACATTTTAAGATTTTGTGTAACTGCAGTTATTTTTAGTTAGTGATTGGATGAATTTTAAAACACGTGATTAACTTATTTAAATTTTTATGTGTGTGTGTGCTTTTGGTCATAGATTTTATAAAAAAATATCTCAATAGAATTTTAAGTAGTAGACGTTTCATCTTGACTTAAAATAAAATTATAACTTAAATTTTAACATCTTAATTGTCTCTGGTCTCCTTTCCCGATTCGACATCGAATATTCGTCTGAAAGATAAACCTCATTAAAAATATCTTAAATGAATAAAATTTCATAATAAAATAAATATATATACTTTTAAAAAAATTTAACACATAGCATGTATTTCTTAAATTATTAACTAAATAAATTAATAATTCAATCATTCATGGGGTTTACGTTAATAGTTTTCGGGCACCACATACAAAAGAGATACCTGACAAATGTATGACTCGATGATATAATACATATATATACATACATATGTATTTGGGAACTCTCAATAATAGCCCAACTACTGGGCAGCGCTATCTAACGCTCTTCCAAACGCGTCAAATCCTCATGTATAACCTGCTATGGTCTCCAAAACAACCAACAAAAAAAGCAAAACAAGGGTCAGGCCCCAGTACGACAAACAAGTAAAATTACGACAAATACAACTGACATTAAATAAAATCAAAGTAAAATGCAATTAAATGAAATGCAATACGTGTAGGTAACAAAGAAATAACTTATACCAAAACAGAGTCCAAACCAATCGCATCAGTAGTATTAAAAGTGGCCACGCGTACTAGGAATGCAGCAACGCAACATCAAGTCGCCGCTCATCCATGTACGTATCATTGAGGGTCCGGTAGCGACCCGGTCAATACTCATGCAATCATCAGGAGTGTGCTAATCATGTCACTCGCTCCATCGATGAGAAGTCAGGAGTGATCTACTCATAGCACTCGCTCTATCGATGACTCAACAACACAACAAATCAATAATGACAGCAATCAAAGGAGACAAGACTCGAAATGCTATGCTTTAAAAGTTAATATGACTAGTCGAGAAATATCTCAAATATTCTTTTCAAAATAAAAATATTTTTAATTTATTATTTTCAGAGGATTAAAAAGAGATTATTTATCAACCTAGCAAAACAACTCAAAATAAATGTGTGAATACAATCACATTGTTCACATAAATATGTAAAGCACGCCATAACTCATTACAAAATACTTAACATCATCTCACTTCATTATAGACGTCATAATGAAACAATTAATGTATACCTCGACTAATATTTAATTAACCACTGAAATATCCAAAAGAATTTCTGATCGAGCAAAACTTGCACAGTAAAATCCCCGATAAAAATATGATTTTGTATGCTCAAAATTAATCGCAAGTGCACGATGTCAAGTAATAGTATAGTGTACGTGAGTACGAGTATCGTTCCACTGAAGACTGTGTTTAACAATTATTATTCCAGTTATTAAAACTTTAGCAACGAAATTTGAGTGAGTGTTTTATAACTAATAACATTTAATAAAACTAAATAAAAAAGTTCAAGAATTTAATGATGAGATATGAATGCTAGATCAATTGATTAAATTTCAATGAGAAATGAATTTTTTGGGAATTCTGGTTCACCTACCCCTTATTAATTTGTTAATTCGTTCAATCGTGTTTATATGCTTCCGACAGGATCTCCTATTCAATTGAACACACTCTCTCGAGCTATGCCAAACTAATTCTACCCTATGAAGTAATTAAATGTCTTTAATTATTTATCAAGGGTGAATCGCATTTCGATTTATGAAATCCCCTAATTTTCGACCCTTAGGACTATGATTGTCGGCACGTATCCAATTTCATATATCTATGTAAATTGTAGATCTGCGGATTATACTACTCGATCCTATCACTAGTTATTCTCTCGAACTCACTCGTGATATTGAAAACGTCATTAAAGTTAGCTACGCTCTAACAACACAATAAAACAATAGTATAACCAAGAACAAATCACAAATTGAAATATAAATTAACTAAATTAAAGTTTGGGGTAGGATCCCCTTAAATCCCAAAAAATATAAAAGTTTAGCTACTACAGTACATGATTGAAAATCAACAAAACAAAGTTCAAATGATAAAAACTAAATAATAAATACTAGAAGTGACGAAAAATGCGAAGAACGATGCCCGGAAAACTTCAAATCTTCAATCCAAGCGCAAAGTGCTCTCCAAGACTCGTGGTGGCTGAATAATCCAGTCTGAATATGTCTGAATCCCCTCCAAAACGTCCACCAATCCTTTCCATATCAGCCACCCTCCAAAAATAAGGTAATGAATCGCGCATAATATTTTTCCAAAAGTAGGTGGCGCTCGGGCGGTAGAAAAGTACTGCTCGAGCGCCACACCTTCTGTAAACTTGCTTGGGATGTGCAGCATTCGTGCTCGGGCGGTAGAAAACTACCGCTCGAGCGCCGACTCTTCTGTAACTTGGCCTTTTGAAGACATCTCTCGCGCCCGGGCGGTAGAAAATTACCGCCCGAGCGCCGACCTTTCTGTCAAGTAATGCAGTTGTTCATCTTTCGTGCCCGGGCGGTAGAAAATTACCACTCGGGCGCCGCTCATTATGTCCACTGCCTTCTATCATTTACACTTTGCTCCATTTTTGGTTTTCCGACCATTTTTCCTGCAAATGATTACTCTAAAACGAACAAGATGTAAATGAAATACATGCATGCACAATGCAAACACAACTAAAACTAATGCAATAAAGCGCGTAAAAACCACACCTATCAACCCCCTCATGCTAACCTTTTGCTTGCCCTCAAGCAAAATAGGTTACAGACCACAACCAAAATACGAAAACAAAACACAAAATGAAAGAATTAAAATAACGAAACTGATGGTGAAGTAGCAAACTGACATCTCCTGCCTCAGCGGGTTTGTGAACCACATCCAATTAGTCAAATCCCAACATTCATCAATAACCCTTTTAAAGCACCTTATAGCCTTTTGATTTGACCAGAAAGTGTGGTCGCGTGTGTGCTGTGGGTCTCACTAGCTCGTGCTTCAGACAGCTTTATTCACAAATCATGCGAATCACCAAATCAACAGTTCAATGCAAGTTTCCCTATCCTGAGTTCTGTTTCTAGTTGTGACCAACAAGTGAACACAAAGCGTTAAAATTTCAAGGTTGTACAACAGGAATTAGGGAGGCAATATCATGAGGTTTCAAACGGCTCAAAAAGATGGGACGTACACTGATCATTTTCATTATGCACTTGTCAGAATTTTTATCTGACATTCCTCAACGCCTTACATCTCCATCTATTTAGCCTTGGGATAGGATTTCATCCCTTTTTGGCTCCCCACACACCTTACATCCCCCTTTCTTTCTTTCTTCTTTTTTTTTTCTTTTTTTCTTCATTCACAACACTATTTTTTTAGTGCATAATTTTCTCAAGTGTACTCCCTAGGTTTTGAGTATAAGGAAAGTTTGTTTATTTGGCTTAGGGATAAATCTTGAGGTGTTATGCACAATTGGGACGAAAGTTATTCCGGTGGACTCAAGTGATCTACTCTATTTCATGTCACAGGTTGGTCACGACTGTCAACAAAAATTCACTCAAGTTCGACTTGCATCTCATGTTTTTCCAGTTTCTCCCACAGATTCCTAAACTCGACTGTCGGTTTACACTACCAATAACACCCACTATGTGCGCATATGGAAATTTTAAATTCACTGGGGTATTCATAACGAGTGATAAGACTAAGTAGAATGCAGTTCATTCATCCCACAATCATCATCGGCTACCAATTTACTAGTTTCACCATCACTGACACTCATGCAGGACAATTACGAACGTAAACAAATAAGAAGACGTGCAACGACCCCCTCATACTAGAAGTGTGCAATGTCCCCATTGCACAAAAAGGAAAAAAAAGAGAAATTTATGACACATAAATGCAAACACAAATGCAGACTCATAAATATGAAAGCTGAAAATATGCCAGACGTAAACAACGGAAAGAAAGACAAACAGAAAGCAGTAAACATTAAAAGTGCAGCAAAGGGGAAACAGTGAACTCCCCTGATCAAAGCTCCTCCTCGTCGTGTTCCGGCGGTGGTACTCCGGTCGCATCCCCCGGCTGACGATAGTCGTACTGAAACTGATAGGGGGGATGCTCGGAATGGGTGGCGGTATGGTGTTGGGGTCCACTCCCCCGTGGAGAAGCATCATGCGCATCATAGATTCGAGTTGGTCCAGGCGTGCCGTGACGTTCATGTTGATCTGCTCCTGGTGGGCCATGAAGGCCAAACTTTCATCCATTTTTTCATTTTGAGTACGCCTGCGGGGTTGTGGGCGACGAGGGACGGCAGAGCTTGATCCACCGACTTCTTCCTGAGTTGGAAAGTCCATCTGTCGTTTTGCCCTCTTTCTCCGCTCATCCTCCCCACAAATTGGCTTCATCGGTTGAAGCCACTCCTCGTCGTCGCGGAAAATAACCCCCGCCCGTGCACACAGTTTGGATATGATGGTTGGGAAGAAAAGACCGATATGGCTGTTGTGGGCACTCGACATGATCTGAGCAGCTATAAGTTTGCCCACATTGATGTCGTAGTCTTGGGTTAAAGCCAACAGTAGCACAGCTCTTTCCTTTTGAACCTCGCTCTTATGCGAGACTGCATGTAGTGCCCAAATTTAATACACGTATAACCCATGCATTCATTTAATTATTAAATCATCTAAATTAATTTAAAATGAGTTTTGGCGATGCATGATTTATTTAAATGCATTATTTTAAATTATTTATGTTTATGTGATGCACGTTAAAATGTCTTTCGAGCTTAATGTTTCAGGCGATTATTCGAGGCGAGATCGAGGAAGAGACCGGTGACGATTGTGACCATTTAAAATATGGTATTTTATTTTAAGTTGAGTTTGGGGGCATTTTAATTAATTTAGTGAGTTTTAGCATTTTTGAATCCTAAATTAATTATTTTGTGAGTTTATGATTTTAGAACTTTTAAAGTCTAGTATGGTGTGTGTTATATTTTAAATAAAGAGTTTTATTTATAGAGGAGTAAGGATAGTATTTTAATTAAATTGTTATTTGAGTCAACCTTTTTAATTAGCATCTTGATTAGCATTGTTAATTATTAATTAGCAAATTTTACCCCTCCTAATTATCTAACACACGCACACACACATTCTGCACACACTAAACTCACGCACGCACACACTTTTACACACACCGATGCACGCTCAAACACACACACTTCATCCATTCTAGTTTTATTATTTTGAAAGAGAAAAGGTTAGGGTTCTTGTGCACATAGCAGCCGTCCCCCTTCCCTCTCAAATTCCAGCAATTTTCGTAATTTATTTCAAGGAAAAATCGGTGCCACGTTCGTCCCGGATCAAACCTCGCTCCATCTCCGCTTCGGTGTCGTCGTACGGTATTTTAAATATCAAAAAGGCACGTATAATCTGTTCTTGCTGTGTCGATCAAGTCATATATTGTATTGCATTGTTTTTATGCGTAAAAGTTATGTATGATGATAGTAGTTTGAGCGGATCGTGAATCGGATCAATTTCGAAGGAAAATTTTTAGATCTAAAACTCGTTTTTACTGTTCATGTCAAAACTGCGATTTTTCTGTTCATATTTTGGGAAAACGTTCAACGGAAAAGTCGTAGAGCGTTTCGATACCTTCGATTTGATATATGATTCGAAATTTTTGGACAAAATTTGAGTGAGTTATGGCGTTTTTCGTGGGACAGCTCAAACTGCGACTTTTACGTAAATTATGTTCTTGAAGTTTTATGTTGCAGGCCTCGTTGGGGATCGACGGGTGATCGTTGCTGCGTATAGGTATATTATTTATGATGTTGGGATGTATAATGAAGCGTCGTTTCTTGTCATTAGGCGCTTGGGAGATTGAATGTCGTATAGAACCGTTTGTTGTCAAAAAGTCTCGTTCACGGGTTTGTTGGGTTGATTGTGATTTTGGGTTGTTTTGGGACAATTGTTAGGCTTGGGTCATTGAATTAGTAGCCTAAGATGAGCTCGTGGTGTCGATTCGTAGTCCGTGCAATCGAGTCTAGAAAGTTAAGCGAAACATGTACAAAATTTTCGTTGGTTCGCGTTCACCGTAGGTACACGGACCCACACCCGGACCTCTACACGGGGTCCGTGCCTTTTGTTCTTCCGTAGTGTCTTTTTACAGTGTCTACACGGACCCCCACACGGACCTATGCACGGGGTCCGTGCCCCTCCCTCCTTTGCGTTGTCTTTTACAGTGTCTACACGGACCTCTACCCGGACCTCAGCACGGGGTCCGTGTCTCCTCATTTCTGCGCACACAACTTCCAGTACCTACACGGACCCATGCACGGATGTAGGTACGGGGTCCGTATCCTTCATATTTTGGGAAAAATATTATAACACGTTTGAGGTTTGATGTTATGGTTTAGTGCAAGGATTATCCAGGGTCGTGCTATGGGAAACGTTAGAACGTCCTAAGTATCGATTGAACTTGAGAGTAAGAATGATATTTATGTCTAAGTTATGCAAGTTACGTATGTGAATTCACGTTAGTATGTGCAGCAACGACCCACGATCGAAGTCCAATGAGTCCCTCAACGCCAAGTAAGTATGTTGACGTGCAAGAAAATATTTTAAGTTTTGAGGTATGCTAAATGTCTTGTGACCAAATTATGTTAGGATTGGAAAGCGTTAAATTATGAACGGGGACCAATCCGCCCGTTAAATTATGAACGGGTTAGATCGTGGTTGTGAAGCGTTAAATTATGACCGTTGATCAACTGGCCTGTTAAATTATGAACAGGGATCTTATGTATGCGGCAGTGGATACGTCCCTGTCAGCCCAGTACTGTGGCATAGTCTGATCAGGCTCTTTTACGTTATGGGTCACTTGCTTTGAAACATGTCTCTACGTAAAATGATCATGTTATGAATGTTTACGTATGCAGTATGTTATGAAAGTTTATGTTGATGGCACGTCTAGTTACGCATGTACGTATGTTCAAGTTTCAAGTTATGTATGCCTTATTTTAAAGTTGCATGCGATTTTATTATGTGGGGACCCGGGCTCTAATTCTTATTCTTGGGATTAAATGGATCATTACTATAAAAGTGGGTCAAATTTTTGCTTTTAACTTTAATTCTAATGTTATATAACTAAAATTCTATTACAATAGCATATGACATCCGTTTTTCAATCCGGTTTCGATTCTACAATCCTCAACTTAACAAGAACACATAATCTAGTGTAATTCATAATTTCCCCAATCCATATATTTCAAAACATGCTGGAATCAAGGAAAACTTACGTCACCTTGCAGCTAATACGGAGAGGAGTTCAAAACCGAAGTCGGATCAAAGTTTGGATAGTTAAATCTTGTACAATCGCAATGTAAAGGTGTTTAAGAAAGAAAGCTTTCCTCCTCAGCAACCTGCCGATTCTTCTGTTGAATGAGGAGAATTCGTGCCACCTTATATATATATCTTGCATGCCTAACACACATGGCTCATCCTTTGCATTACACGTCTCGCGCATATGCGCGGCATTATTCGCGCATATGCGCCGAACCTACTGTCTCGGCAGATTTAGCACTCGCGCATATGCGCCACTAAACTCGCGCATATGCGCCAATGGTTCTGGACGCTCCGCGCATATGCGCCACTACTCTCGTGCATATGCGCCAAGGCTGCTGTACATGTCGCGCATATGCGCCACTCTTTCCGCGCATATGCGCCAATGCTACTGGAATTCTCATGCATATGCGCGCATTCCTTCGCGCATATGCGCCATAGCTTCGGCCTTACTCATTCTTTTGACTATCTTTCACATCTTTATTATACATTTCCCTTTCTTTTCTAGTCCAATGAAATACATCTACAATCATCTTAATTATCAACAAATCCATCTGATTATGATAACTAAATCTTCGAGCCTTACATTTCTCCCCCTCTAAGAAATGATTTCGTCCTCGAAATTGTAGATAATCACTTAAAGTACAACAAGATGCAATACAAGCAAAAGTAAACAATTACATACATCATGTAAATAACTCGGGATGTTTCTGCCTCATGTCTGCCTCTGTTTCCCAAGTCGCTTCCTCAATGCCATGACGACTCCACTGAACTTTCACGAGTGGAATATTCTTCGTTCTGAGCTTCTTTTCTTTCCGATCAAGAATCTGTATCGGTTGTTCCACATAGCTCAATGTCTGATCAAGTTCAGCTTCGTCAGGTTGAATGACATGAGAAATATCTGGCATATATCTTCGTAACATCGATACATGAAACACATCATGTATCCCAGATAGAGAAGGAGGAAGTGCAAGTCGATAAGCTCGATCGCCAATCTTCTCCAGAATCTCGTAAGGACCAATGTATCGAGGAGATAGTTTCCCGCGTTTGCCAAATCTAACAACACCTCTGAATGGAGAAATCTTTAAGAATACTCTATCTCCCGCCTCAAATACTAACGGTCTACGTCTGATATTGGCGTATTTTGCTTGTCGATCTTGTGCTGTCTTCATCCTCTTCTGAATGAGTTTCACCTTCTCTGTCATGTCACGAATCATATCTGGCCCAAGTTCTGGTACTTCGGATATATCATCCCAGTATAGCGGAGATCTGCACTTTTTGCCATATAACGCTTCAAACGGTGCCATTTCAATGCTCGTCTGATAGCTGTTATTGTAGGAAAATTCGCAAAGAGGTAGGGAATCTTGCCAACTAATGCCAAAATCTAGCACTACGGCTCTCAACATATCCTCTAGAGTCTGGATAGTCCGTTCTGACTGTCCGTCTGTCTGAGGATGGTAAGCAGTACTCAGGTGTAATGTCGTACCTAAGGCCTGCTGTAAACTATGCCAGAAGTGTGAAGTGAATCGTGGATCACGATCTGATACGATAGACTTCGGCACACCATGCAATCGAACTACCTCTCGAACATATATCTCCGCCATCTGATCGTGCCTGTACGTCATTCTGTACGGAATGAAACAAGCTGATTTGGTTAGTCTGTCGATAACGACCCAAATCGCATCGCAGCCTCTGGATGATCGAGGTAAATTCGTCACGAAATCCATGGAAATGTGATCCCATTTCCATTCCGGAATAAACAAACTCTGAAGTAACCCTCCGGGCTTCTTCCTCTCTGCCTTCACCTGTTGGCAGGGCAAGCATTTAGACACATACTCTGCGATGTCTGACTTCATTTGCTTCCACCAGAACTGTGTCTTCAAGTCATTGTACATCTTCCTGCCACCCGGATGAATGCTGAACCGACTACAATGTGCCTCTGTCAGAATCTGCTGTCTCAAATCTGCAACATCTGGCACAACTAGACGGTTATTCACGTACAACACATGATCTCGTACCTGATATTCTGATACATGCCCTGATCTGACCATTTGAATCGATCTCTGCACATTCTGATCTGTCCTTTGTGCCTCTTTGATCCTCCTGATCAAGTCCGGCTCAACTTGAATCGTAAAAAGTCGTAGTGGCTTACTATCTGTATCAAATTCTAATCCAGATGTACAGCAATTTTCAACTAACTTGTTAACACCTATCGTCGATAAGGACAAGGCACATACCTTTCGACTCAAGGCATCTGCTGCTGCGTTTGACTTTCCTGGATAATATTTGATTTCACAGTCAAAGTCTTTCAGAAGATCTAGCCATCTACGCTGTCTCATATTCAGTTCTGATTGAGAGAATAGGTACTTTAGGCTCTTGTGATCGGAAAATATCTCAAATTTTCCGCCGTAGAGATAATGACGCCAAATCTTTAATGCAAATACGATAGCCGCCAATTCCAGATCATGAATGGGGTATCGAACTTCATGTGGCTTCAATTGTCTCGAGGCGTATGCGATCACATGGCCTCGCTGCATAAGAACACATCCCAAACCTCTATGAGAAGCATCACAATATACAACGAAATCATCCGTACCTGAAGGTATCGTCAGTACTGGAGCACTGGTCAGCCTTTTCTTCAACTCTAGAAAGCTAGACTCGCACTCCTCTGACCAAACAAACGGTGCATTCTTTTGCGTCAATTGAGTTATTGGCTTTACAATACTGGAGAAATCTTTGATAAATCTTCTGTAGTATCCGGCTAAGCCCATGAAACTGCGTATTTCTGGTACAGAAGTCGGTCTCGACCAACTGATCACCGCTTCCACTTTACTCGGATCAACAGAAATACCATCTCCAGATATGATATGCCCCAAGAATACAACTCGATTCAACCAAAACTCACACTTGGACAATTTAGCATACAGTCGCTCGTTTCTCAACGTCTGTAAAACAATTCTGAGATGCTCTGCATGCTCATTTCTGTTCTTCGAATACACCAAAATATCATCGATGAAGACAATAACAAATTCATCTAAATACCTCTGAAACACTTGGTTCATCAAGCCCATAAATACCGCAGGAGCATTTGTTAAACCAAAAGGCATGACAATGAATTCGTAATGTCCATACCTGGTTCGAAATGCTGTCTTCGGTATGTCTATATCTAGAACTCTGAGCTAATGATACCCAGAACGCAAATCAGTCTTCGAATACACGGAGGATCCCTGCAACTGATCAAATAAATCATCAATCCTAGGCAAAGGATATTTATTCTTGATCGTTGCCTTGTTCAATTGCCGGTAGTCTATACACAATCGCATCGAACCATCTTTCTTTCGCACGAACAGCACCGGAGCGCCCCAAGGAGATACACTAGGTCTGATATATCCCTTGGCCAGAAGATCTTCTAACTGTGCTTTCAGTTCTTTTAGTTCGATGGGTGCCATCCTATACGGAGCTCTCGAAATAGGGACGGTACCTGGTGTAAGATCAATACTGAAGTCTACCTCACGAACCGGAGGTAATCCTGGGATCTCATCTGGAAAAATATCTGGAAATTTCCGCACTACTGGTATATCTGCCAACGCCGAGCTCGACTTCTGCATATCTACAGCATAAATAAAGAAACCATCTGCTCCTTTTTGTAACAATCTGTTCATAGTAAGAGCCGAAATCAAGTGAATCCGAGATCTGGAACCCTTCCCGTAGAATTTCCACTCGTCTGTCATCTCGGGTCTGAATCTGACAATCTTGTGGAAACAATCCACGGTAGCTCTGTACTTCGTTAGCATGTCAATACCGACTATACAGTCAAAATCAGCTAGACCCAACACTATACAATCTAGGTCAATCTCATGCCCTTCAAACTGTAGAATGCAATGTCTAACCGTAGTTACAGATATCAATCCACTTCCCAACAGGGAATTAATAGACACAACATCTAGCAAAGACTCAACAGGCAAAGAATGCAACAATGCAAATCGCTCTGAAATGAATGTATGCGATGCACATGTATCTATCAAGATATAAGCAGGATAACCATAAAGAGAGCAGTTACCTGCTATAACATCATCTGGTGCATCTTGTGCTTGCTCTTCGGTCAATGCAAACACTTGGGCCTGTTGCCTCGGGGGTTGAGTCACCGTCTGACTACCTCGGCCTCTGGGTGAAGTCTGTACTGGTGGAGGCTGAAAAGAGTGAACTGATGATGCCTGCCGCTCAAGCTGAGGTACGGAACCGGAGGCTCTTCCACTCTAGAATTGCTGAACACTTCTCTGTGGACAGACTTTGGCAAAATGCCCCGGTTGCCTACAAATGTTGCATCGGCCTGTAACTCCTTGGCACTGTTCAGTCGCATGCCTACCTCCACAAGAATTACAGTAAACACCTGAAGTCCTGGAACTTTGATCAAAACCCGTCTGCCTTGATCCGCTGGAGCTGGACGAACTGCTCCCAGGTCGCTTAAATTGTTTCCCCTTCGCCTTCAGCTGTTCTTTGCGTCCACTACTACTACCACCGCTTTCGAATCGAGGAGGAGGAACTTGGGATGGAGGTGGTGGCGGTCTCGGACTCGGTGCAACATACGGAGCACTCCGTTGCCTAAGCAATCCTGCTTCAGCTCCTTTGGCACGATTCAATGCATCCGAGAAATTATCGGGTCTCCCAGTATTGACCAACGTAAAGATATCTGGATTCAGGCCATTTATAAACTGATCTGCCATGGCCTCATCATTTCCTGAAACATGGGGTGCAAAACGAAGCAGAGAGGAAAATTTGGCAACGTACTCCTCAATGTTTAATTGCCCTTGCCTCAGATTGGCAAATTCAGCACCTTTGTCTTTACGATAGGATATGGGAAAGAAACGCTGATAGAACTCCGTCTTGAATACTTTCCAAGTAATCTCGGTACCCCGCTGTTCTAAAGCTCTCCTAATGTTCAACCACCAATTCTTGGCTATATCTTGCAATTGATGGCCAATGAGTTTCACTCGTTTCTCGTCACTATATTCCAGAGACTCGAATAACATCTCATTGTCCTCAAGCAAACTTTCACACTCGATGGCATTCTCGGTACCTTTTAATGTGGGAGGTCGAAAGGATTGGAATCGCTTTAGCAACGTCTCCATAGGGGTCGCCGTAACATCCATAGGATCTCCGGATGTGCTCCCCTGTTCTAGCGCTGCTGGTCGTAGAGGTACGGCTGCTCTTCTAGGAGGCATATCTAATAATCCAACTGATTATTATACAAGATATACAACTGTCTCAGCCCTCCTCTAGTCAGTTACCTCTGATCTAGAATCGGTTCTGATTCAGTCTTAACCAATACATGCTGTAATCAATCAAATAACAAACAACATGTAACAAGTAAAGCAATAAACATGCTAGCACATCATAGAGCAAGGAAGAAGACTCGATCTACCCCGCTCATTCTATTCTATCTCAATCTATAGAACCTTTGGCTCTGATACCACCTGTTGTGGGGACCCGGGCTCTAATTCTTATTCTTGGGATTAAATGGATCATTACTATAAAAGTGGGTCAAATTTTTGCTTTTAACATTAATTCTAATGTTATATAACTAAAATTCTATTACAATAGCATATGACATCCGTTTTTCAATCCGGTTTCGATTCTACAATCCTCAACTTAACAAGAACACATAATCTAGTGTAATTCATAATTTCCCCAATCCATATATTTCAAAACATGCTGGAATCAAGGAAAACTTACGTCACCTTGCAGCTAATACGGAGAGGAGTTCAAAACCGAAGTCGGATCAAAGTTTGGATAGTTAAATCTTGTACAATCGCAATGTAAAGGTGTTTAAGAAAGAAAGCTTTCCTCCTCAGCAACCTGCCGATTCTTCTGTTGAATGAGGAGAATTCGTGCCACCTTATATATATCTTGCATGCCTAACACACATGGCTCATCCTTTGCATTACATGTCTCGCGCATATGCGCGGGATTATTCGCGCATATGTGCCGAACCTACTGTCTCGGCAGATTTAGCACTCGCGCATATGCGCCACTAAACTCGCGCATATGCGCCAATGGTTCTGGACGCTCCGCGCATATGCGCCACTACTCTCGCGCATATGCGCCAAGGCTGCTGTACATGTCGCGCATATGCGCCACTCTTTCCGCGCATATGCGCCAATGCTACTGGAATTCTCATGCATATGCGCGCATTCCTTCGCGCATATGCGCCATAGCTTCGGCCTTATTCATTCTTTTGACTATCTTTCACATCTTTATTATACATTTCCCTTTCTTTTCTAGTCCAATGAAATACATCTACAATCATCTTAATTATCAACAAATCCATCTGATTATGATAACTAAATCTTCGAGCCTTACATATTACTTAGTACTAGTTATCCCAGTTTATACGTGTTGAGTCTTTAGACTCACTAGACTTGATCGATACAGGTGAGTATGATGAGCAGGAGACAGGAGGTGGCGACCAAGGGGCAGGCTTGGGCTGAGCGGCAGGCCAAACCCGAGGACCGCAAGTTTATGTTTATGCAAACTTTTAAAATACTCTGATGTTTTGATTTGAATGTGAGACGTTTCGAGACAGCGTTCTTTTAGCAAACTTTTATTTGGTGATTGATTATTTTAAAGATATTCTATGTATATTGGGTGACGACCGTACGGATGTTGTATTTGATTAAAATTTTAAATTTTTCCGCAAATTTTAAGTAGTAAAAGTACGGTACGTTACACTGCATCATCCTTCGGGCCACAAACAAATACCAGATTGCAGCAGTGGTGCGCAAATACTTCTCGTCGAAACAACTTGGGGGTCCCCCTAGTGGTTTCCATGTAGCCCCCGGGAGACACAAAGTCTCGATAATCAAAGTGTAGTTGGGCTCAACCATCAACGCCTGGTAGTTGGAGTCGTCAACCTCCGCTGTTTCTAATAGGGCGTTAATCGTAGCCGAATCAAACGGCACAAGCTTGCCTCTAACAAACGTCCTCCCATCATTTCGCTCACAAGCATTTGCATAGAATTCCCTAACAACCGATACCACTGCCGCTTGAGGTTGCTCGCTAAATTTTTCCCATCCTCTTCTCTCCAAGCTCACAAGTGGTCCTAAGTATCTATCCTCAAACTGGCGACGAAATCCCCTCTCAGGAATGGGGTTTCTATGAATCTTTGCATGCTCGTATCTAGCTCTAGTCTCCGTACTAACAAAACGATGTCTATAAAAGGCGGAAGATGAACTAGAGGAGCCGGGGTTACCTTTTTGCTTCTTGGGAGCCATTGTGTTTGAAGAATTGAAGATGGAGATGGTGGGTGACCGGAGAGAGGAATGTTCTTGTTTGCCTAAGCCGATTGTTCCACTTTGCCGAGACTTCGAATCCGGATTGAAGTTCCTGCACCACAAAATCGAAAAAGGTGATGAGAAGAGTTAGGGATTTGGGGAAATTTCGTGCAGAATGAAGAAATGGGAAAGGGATTTCGTGTTTTAAAAGACGTCGCGCTCGAGCGGTAGAAAACTACCGCTCGAGCGCGAACCTCTCTGGAATTTTTGTCCAGAGGTAATCGTTCGCGCTCGGGCGGTATAAAATTACCGCTCGAGCGCCAACCTCTCGGGAATCATTATCTCGAGGTAAGCGTTCGCGCTCGGGCGGTATAAAATTACCGCTCGAGCGCGAACCTCTCTGCCCAAAATCGCTTTAATTCAAATTATTATTTTATTTTTTTGAAAAAAAATGAAAACAAAACAAAAGCAAGAGAAAATAAATAAATTGACACGAAAGAAAAATTAAGTCAAAGGCAAGAGGAGGGAAAGAAAAGTAAGTTCTCCATTTATAGTCGAGAGCTTGACTGTCGTTCCGTCTCAGTTCGGTATGTCTTGGAATCGGGTGATTCCAAGTTGTGGCTCAACTGTGCCACCCATGTAGTGCTTCAGGCGCTGGACATTGACCGTAAATGTCCCATCCTTCCCATCTTTCAATTCTACAGCTCCCGATGGATAAACTTTCGAGATCACGAATGGACCGGACCATCGCGACTTCAATTTTCCGGGAAACAGTCGCAACCGGAAGTTGTAGAGCAGAACATTTTGTCCTTCTTTGAATTCTCTCTCATTGATCCGCTTATCATGAGCTTTCTTCGTCTTTTCTTTGTATGACATGGCTAGATCATAGGCCAGATTTCGGAACTCTTCTAACTGATCCAATTGAAGCAAACGCTGTTCACCTGCATCAGTAAAATTAAAGTTCAGTGCTTTTGTGGCCCAGTATGCGCGATGCTCTAACTCTACAGGTAGATGACATGCTTTACCAAACAAAAGCCTATACGGTGTAGTGCCTATAGGTGTTTTAAAAGCAGTCCTATATGCCCAAAGAGCATCATCTAACCTCACCGACCAATCTTTCCTACTGACACCTACAACTTTCTCCAAAATTCGCTTTATCTCTCGGTTCGACACTTCGACTTGACCACTTGTCTGGGGGTGATAGGGGGTAGAGATCTTATGTGTGACTCCATATTTGCTCAAAAGTTTTTCAAATAGTTTGTTGCAAAAACGCGTGCCACCATCACTAATGATTGCTCGTGGTGTTCCAAATCGGTTAAAAATGTTTTTCTTTAAAAATTTTAGGACCACTTGAGCATCATTAGTGGCATACGCTTCCGCCTCTGCCCACTTAGACACATAATCCACCGCAACCAAGATGTATTTTTTCATTAAAGAACTGGGAAACGGTCCCATGAAAACTATCCCCCACACATCAAAAACCTCACACTCAATGATATTATTTATAGGCATTTCATGACGGTTAGAGATGTTACCTGACCGCTGGCATTTATCACAATATAGCACATAAGAACGAGCATCTTTAAATAGGGTTGGCCAATAAAAGCCACATTCAAGTACATTGGATGTCGTCCTTGTTGGTCCGAAATGACCACCTACCTCACGGCCATGGCAATGGTTGAGAATTTGATCGAACTCTTCCTCTGCAACACACCTTCTTATCATGGCATCTGCACAAATTTTGAACAAAAACGGTTCCTCCCAAAAATAGTATTTCACGTCAGAAAAGAATTTCTTTCGATGGTGAAACGATAGGTTTGGTGGGGGTGTGCCTGTGACAAGAAAGTTAGCGAAATTTGTATACCAAGGACAATTTTTCACCTCAAATAGTTGCTCATAAGGGTACCAATCATTGTTAGCATGATCGACAGAATCATCACAAATAAATTCTAATCTAGACAAGTGATCTGCTACCACATTCTCAACACCTTTCTTGTCCTTGATTTCTAAGTCAAACTCTTGCAATAATAAAATCCACCGAAGTAAGCGTGGCTTTGCATCTTTTTTAGCAAGTAAGTATTTAAGGGCAAAATGATCAGTGAATACAATTACTTTGGACAAAACAAGGTATGAATGAAATTTGTCAAGTGCAAATACTACTGCAAGTAATTCCTTTTCAGTTGTTGCATAATTCAATTGATCCTCATCTAAGGTCTTACTTTCATAGTAAATTGTATGAAATACCTTGTTTTGCCGCTGGCCAAGTACGGCCCCTACTGCAGTGTCACTGGCGTCACACAGGATCTCGAAAGGTAGATCCCAATCCGGTGCTACCAAGACAGTATCCGTCACCAAGCGCTCCTTCAAATTCTCATATGCCTGTACACAGTCAGAATCGAAATCAAATGGCACATCTTTCATAAGTAAGGAAGACAGAGGTTTTGCAATTTTTGAAAAATCTTTTATAAAACGCCGATAAAAACCGGCGTGGCCTAGAAAACTTCTAACTCCCTTTATGGACGCCGGAGGTGGTAAGTTCTTGATAACTTCAACTTTCGCCTTATCCACCTCTATTCCTTGCTCCGAAATCTTGTGCCCTAGGAAAATTCCCTCTTGTACCATGAAATGGCACTTTTCCCAATTTAGCACCAAATTCGTCTCCTCACATCTCAACAACACCACCTTCAAGTTCTGCAAACAGTCATCAAAAGAAGGGCCGAAAATAGAGAAGTCATCCATAAAAATTTCAAGAAAAGTTTCTATCATATCATGGAATATAAAGGTCATGCAACGTTGAAATGTGGCAGGGGCATTACAAAGACCAAACGGCATGCGGCGAAAAGCGAAAGTTCCATAAGGACAAGTGAAAGTGGTTTTCTCTTGGTCCTCGGGTGCAATGGTGATTTGATTATACCCCGAATACCCATCTAGAAAACAATAAAACTCATGACCCGCTAACCTCTCAAGCATTTGATCAATAAAGGGAAGGGGAAAGTGGTCTTTTCGGGTGGCATCATTCAATTTCCTATAATCAATGCACACACGCCATCCCGTAACAGTCCTAGTGGGTATTAGTTCATTATTATCATTTGTAATCATAGTAATCCCACCCTTTTTTGGCACACACTGAACCGGACTTACCCATGCACTATCAGATATAGGATAGATAATACCTGCATCGAGAAGCTTAATCGTTTCTGCCTTTACTACCTCTTGCATCTTTGGATTCAATCTTCTCTGAGGTTGCACAAGAGGTGAGTACTTGTCTTCCATCAAGATCTTGTGCATGCACACTGATGGATTGATCCCTATGATATCCGCCACCTTCCTCGCAAATTCACCCTTGTGCGCTTTCAGAACCTCCAACAATTTGTCTTCCATCACATCTGTCAAAGCAGCAGAAATAATGACAGGTAAAGTGTTATTCTCACCTAAGTAAACGTACTTGAGGTGTGGAGGCAACGGCTTTAGCTCAAGTGTTGGTGGCTCCTCGATGCTTGACCTTTGAGGGGTCAAATCTCTTCGTTCTCCTAGATCCTCCAGTCGCATCCGTATTGGCTTTCTCCATGGATGGTTGGCATTAAAGTGTGCCACTATTTCAGCTTTTCCTTCATCCAATTCCTCTTCTCCCAATTCAGTAGTGATAGTGGCCTCTAAAGGGTCCCTAAACGCATCCTGCACATAGTGAGACACAAGAGAGTCAAAAGCATCAATTCTAAAGCAACTATCAGAGTGCAGTGTGTGCTTAAGTGCATTAAAAACATCAAAAGTAATCTCTTCCTCGCCCACTCTCAATCTCAACTTCCCTTCTTGCACATCAATCAGTGCCTTGCCAGTTGCAAGGAACGGTCTACCCAAAATTAGAGGCATCTCTGTATCCTCCTCCATGTCGAGAACCACGAAATCCGCAGGAAAAATTAATTTGTCCACTTTCACTAGCACATCCTCAATCACTCCGCGGGGGTACTTGACAAATCTGTCAGCCAGTTGCAAGGACACCCTCGTCGGCTTAGGCTCTCCCAACCCGAGTTTCCAAAACACAGACAATGGCATAAGATTAATACTTGCACCAAGATCACATAACTCTTTATGAAAAACAACATCACCAATCATTCAAGGAATAGAGAAACTCCCTGGGTCTTTTAGTTTCGGTGGGATTTTGTTTTGCACCAAAGCGGAGCAATTTTCAGTTAAGTTCACTGTCATGTGATCCTCCAACTTCCTCTTATTAGCCAAAATGTCCTTCAAAAATTTAGCATAACTAGGCATTTGCATTAAAGCATCGGCGAAGGGAATATTGATATGCAATTTTTTAAATACCTCAAGAAACTTACCGAATTGTGCATCTAGTTTTGCTTTTTAAAAGGAGGAGGTATAAAAATTTTAGGTTGTGCAGTGAGTGCTGGTGTAGAGTTAGAAGACTTACCTTTGGATGCCTCAGTCAGTTCATCCGGTATTTTAATTTTTTTTTTTCACTTTGACTCCAAAATTTTCCCACTCTTAAACTCAATGGCCTTCACTTGCTCTTTTGGATTAGTCTCGGTATTACTTGGCAAATTGCCCGGCTCTCTACTTGCTATCATCTTTGCGAACTTTCCAATTTGATTCTCGAGCCCTTTTATCGATGCATCTTGGTTTTGAAGTCTAGTTTCAGTTGATGAAATAAACTTAGACATCATTTTCTCCAAGTTGGACTTTTCTTCTCTAGGAGGATCGGATCTGTACATCGGTTGTTTCCCATATTGTTGTCCTCCTTGCGGTCTATTCTGACTGTTTTGACCGCCCCATGAGAATTTGGGATGTTGCCTCCACCCCGGATTGTATGTGTTCGAATAAGGGTCATTCCTTGGGCGGTTTTGTACTCCCACTTGATTCACCGGTGCCTCATTTTGCTTATAGAAAGGATTTCCATCTTGACAGTCTTTCACATAGTGTTCCCCTCCACATTTCTCACAGAATATCTCTTGAAGACGCATAGCTGTGCCACCCATGTT
Organism: Primulina eburnea; assembly: GCF_022965805.1. Classification (NCBI taxonomy): domain Eukaryota; kingdom Viridiplantae; phylum Streptophyta; class Magnoliopsida; order Lamiales; family Gesneriaceae; genus Primulina; species Primulina eburnea. The sequence goes on from NC_133117.1 coordinate 13,401,096, forward strand.
CAAGCCATCCAGCTTCCTATTCAATGCATCAAGTTGTCCAGTAATAGAAGAAAAACCAGTTACCTGGTGAACTCCTGCATTTCTCCGCTGGTTGTTCCTGTCAGATTGAGGGTGATAACTGCTAGCAGCCATCTCCTCTAAAAATTCATATCCTTCCTCCGCGGTTTTCCTCAACAGGTTTCCACAAGCAGCAACATCTATCATAGTACGGTTAGGAGTAAGCAAACCATAATAAAATGTTTGAACGACTAACCTAAGTGGTAACTCGTGATGTGGGCATCTTCGTAGTAGATCCTTGAAGCGTTCCCATGCCTCATATAGAGATTCCTGATCGAATTGAGCAAATGTTGTAATGTCCGCCCGCAGTTTCATGGTCTTGGAGGGGGGGAAATATTTGATGAGAAATGCTTTCGCCATGTCCTCCCATGTAGCGATCGAACCTACAGGCAAACAATTTAACCACGCTTTAGCTTTATCACGTAAGGAAAAAAGAAACAAACGCAACCTAACAGCATCATCAGAAACTCCATTGAATTTAAAAGTATCGCAAATTTCAAGAAAATCCGCGATGTGCGTGTTGGGGTCATCTACTGCAGTTTCTCCAAATTGGACTGTGTTCTGAATCATCTGGATTATAGCTGGCTTGATTTCAAAGTGATTTGCCCGCACGATAGGCCTCACAATGCTAGGGCGTGCACCCTCCAAAGAAGGTTGGTCATACTCCAGCATTGGTATGCGGCGCGGTATCTCCACATGTCTATCTTCACGACGTTCCTCCTCTTGATCATTCAACTGCCTCTCCATCAATTCTTTTAGCCTCTGCTGCTGTCTTCTCCTGCAGAAAGTTCTTTCGATTTCAGGATCAAACTCAAGCTCCACGTCAAGTGACTTTGGCATGCACTAGACAAGATATCTGGAAAAAAATATGGAGTGTTAGCTCAAGACAAATAAAATAACGCTAAATAAAATAACTAAAAATAAAATTGTAGATTAACAGTCCCCGACAACGGCGCCAAAAACTTGATCGAGAAAAACTTGCACAGTAAAATCCCCGATAAAAATATGATTTTGTATGATCAAAATTAATCGCAAGTACACAATGTCAAGTAATAGTTTAGTGTACGTGAGTACGAGTATCGTTCCACTGAAGACTGTGTTTAACAAATATTATTCCAGTTATTAAAACTTTAGCAACGAAATTTGAGTGAGTGTTTTATAACTAATAACATTTAATAAAACTAAATAAACAAGTTCAAGAATTTAATGATGAGATATGAATGCTAGATCAATTGATTAAATTTCAATGAGAAATGAATTTGTTGGGAATTCTGGTTCACCTACCCCTTATTAATTTGTTAATTCATTCAATCGTGTTTATATGCTTCCGACAGGATCTCCTATTCAATTGAGCACACTCTCTCGAGCTATGCCAAACCAATTCTACCATATGAAGTAATTAAATGTCTTTAATTATTTATCAAGGGTGAATCGCATTTCGATTTATGAAATCCCCTAATTTTCGACCCTTAGGACTATGATTGTCGGCACGTATCCAATTTCATATATCTATGTAAATTGTAGATCCGCGGATTATACTACTCGATCCTATCACTAGTTATTCTCTAGAACTCACTCGTGATATTGAAAACTTCGTTAAAGTTAGCTACGCTCTAACAACACAATAAAACAATAGTATAACCAAGAACAAATCACAAATTGAAATATAAATTAACTAAATCAAAGTTTGGGGTAGGATCCCCTTAAATCCCAACAAATATAAAAGTTTAGCTACTAAAGTACATGATTGAAAATCAACAAAACAAAGTTCAAATGATAGAAACTAAATAAGAAATACTAGAAATGACAAAAAACGCGAAGAACGATGCCCGGAAAACTTCAAGTCTTCAATCCAAGCGCAAAGTGCTCTCCAAGACTCGTGGTGGCTGAATAATCTAGTCTTAATATGTCTGAATCCCCTCCAAAACGTCCACCAATCCTTTCCATATCAGCCACCCTCCAAAAATAAGGTAAGGAATCGCGCATAATATTTTTCCAAAAATAGGTGGCGCTCGGGCGGTAGAAAAGTACCGCTCGAGCGCCACACCTTCTGTAAACTTGCTTGGGATGTGCGGCATTCGCGCTCGGGCGGTAGTTTGCCGCCCGAGCGCTGACTCTTCTGTAACTTGGCCTTCCGAAGACATCTCTCGCGCCCGGGCGGTAGAAAATTACCGCCCGAGCGCTGATCTTTCTGTCAAGTAATGCAGTTGTTCATCTTTCGCGCCCGGGCGGTAGAAAATTACCACTCGGGTGCCGCTCATTCTGTTCACTGCCTTCTATCTTTTACACTTTGCTCCATTTTTGGTTTTCCGACCATTTTTCCTGCAAATTAATCACCCATCAGTGAGACATGATAATATGCAAATGATTACTCTAAAACGAACAAGATGTAAATGAAATGCATGCATGCACAATGCAAACACAACTAAAACAAATGCAATAAAGCACGTAAAAACCACACCTATCAATTTCCCAAAAAAATCGATCCTGTAGCAAATAATTTATTTCACCTCAGCTTCCATTTATTTTCCTAAAATTTTCCAATCTAGTCTAAAATTCCAAAAATCCATAATTTAGGCTATAAATTTTTTAAAATCAATATACGAGAATTTTATAACAGCTAAAAATCTCATTATTAAACCCTAAAATTCGAAAACACAATTAAATAAATCTTACTTTTTGAAATTACGCTCAATCGAATTCTGAAATTTTATTAATATCTCACATCAACTCAGATATAGCACATACATATAAGAGTGGGTCTCATGTGAGACCGTCTCACAGATCATAATCTGTGAAACTGGTCAACTCTACCTATATTCACAATAAAAAGTAATACTCTTAGCATAAAAAGTAATACTCTTTTATGGGTGACCCAAATAAGAGATCCGTCTCACAAATATGACCTGTGAGACCGTCTCATACAAGTTTTTGACTACATATAAAATATAATACATATCAACTAGAAAAATTCGGATGAACAGAAATACCCAATTTTCAAAACCGTGGAGGCAAAAATTGCCTTCTGCAATTCAAAATCTAACTCAAGTCTAATAGACCGAATTCTATGAAGCCTAAAAGAAGAGTTGTCCCACGAATTCCGGCGAAAGCGAGCGGCGTTCTCGGACGGATTCGAACAAGTTTGTGAGAAAACCTTGAAAAATGGCCATCATTGGATAGCTCTTATCGAGAGCTTCCCATAGCTATTTTTACTTTAAAAAACAATTGATCGATGGCGGAGATACGACCGCTCAAACATGACAAGAATGGATGAGATATGTTTATGGGAAGAGATAGATGAATAAAGATGATAATTTTTACTATTATTATTCTTTTTATTTAATTTAAATAATAAATTGGGTCGAACTTTAGGGAAAGATAGGCTGGGCTTTCACACCTTATGCTTAATGATGAGCTTTCCGCATATCATATTTTTAATGTAATCTAACGTCATTTCTGAATCAAATTTTAGGGCAACCCAAAATGCATTTTCTCTTTAAGAATGAGCACTGTGCTTATATGTACAAAAATTAACAAAGATTCCAACTATGTATAATTATGTAATAATATTAGAAATTAAAATCAATAGTATCTTTTTATGAAATAAAAACTTCTTTGTACAGATCCCAATAAAATGCACCTAAAGCACTACCTTTGTTGCTTAAGTTTAATTGTCTTCATACGAGATCTTGACTTAATTTGATGTTATCCGGGTGAATTGGGTAAGCGAAGTTGGGACAATCCACATAATCGGATGAAAATTTTTGTTTCGGAAGATGAGGAAGGGAAATGGCTTCAAGCGTAACCTGCAAAAAAGGAAATGAACTCGTGAATGGACGCCGGAGCAGTGTCAGACGTGGCCACTTCGATGCTTAACTCAGCAGGCTGAAGATGAAAGAAAATGGCAATATATGTGAGGATATGTGTGAGTTCCAAGAGCTTGGAAACAATAATATGCGGATCTTTCAAATTTAATATATACCAGCTATTTATAGGAAAGAATATACATAATGAGTATCTTGTTTTCAGTGTCTACTTGCCACTTGTAATATTAGATGTTGACTTCATGTCACGCCGTTCTACTTTTCCATCGTGTCACATCAGTAGTATTTTGTCAAGAACGATTATCGAGACAATATCTTCAAACACTCGAGTCCGACACTGTTGTCGAGATAGCCTGGTAGAAATCATCCGGGAGTTTTAGACTAGAACATGAGGTTTGGATAACCCGGGGAGAAGAAGTCTCGGGCAATAATCTGCCTGGATCCTGATTAACTCTTCCTACATATATAACCTGATTTGGTCTATCCATAAAATATTCCGGGCCATCCACGACCCGGGCCCCAATTGGCATATCAGCACCCATCCCTTATATAGTCGGGCTAGAGTCATACTCACTGTCCCGATTATTCATGCTTGGATTCTATGAGAAAGATAATCAATATTATTTATGAAAGAATATGGGGCTTCATGTCTCCCAGAGATGGGATGAGGTACCGGGCATTATGTCTCCCGGGCTAAAAATAATATGTCGGGGACTCATATCTCCCGAGCTAAAAATAATATATCGGGGCCTCATATCTCCTGGGCTTTAGATAGTATGATGGGGCCTCATGTCTCCTGGACTTAAAATAATATGCTGGGGAGATTACTCCCCTCCACTTATATATAACAACAGGGTCTCCATTTGTCAATTTCTGAAATTTCAAAATCTTCAAGATTCTCCCAAATCCTTCAACGTGCGGTGCTCTTCCACTCCGGCGATCTCCACCCATAGCTTCTTCACAAATCCCTCTCATTCCATCACCATCGTAAGTATATTCTCCTTCACTTCTTTACAAATGTTGAACTCTGATTCTTCCACATCTTGAACGAAAGCGCAAGCCTTGGGCTGAGGAATAGATCCTGGGACTTGGGAGTGGTGGAGGTGCGGAGCCCTGGGCTTATTAAATAACCAGGGTGCAGAGCCCCGGGCCGGGGAATAGATCCTGGGACTTGGGAGTAGTCGAGATGCGGAGCCCAGAGCCAAAGTACGGAGTCCTGCGCCGAGGAATAGATCCCAGTACTTGGGAATGGTCGAGGTGCGGAGCCCCGAGCCATGGTACGGAGCCGTGGGCTTATTAAATAACCAGGTTACGGAGCTCTGGGCCGGGGAATAAATCCCAGGACTTGGGAGTTTAACGGGGGATTTGTCCCTCCCGGGTTTAGATATAATACTAATTCAATTTCTGGGAAGAAAAAAACTTCATTATATGTTCAAACAATAATTACATCTTTTAAGCATAATACCTTTTCAAATAAAATACATTCCATGGCCTTTTGAGAAAGCGTCCATGAATATCTTCGAGATAAAAAGCTTCCGAGCTAACTCTCTTGATTATCTTAAAAGGTCATTCCCACCGAGCTTCCAATTTACCAACATCTCTAGCTGGATTGACTTTTTTCATCACCAAATTGCCTATTTGGAAGTCACGGATCCGGACTCGCTTGTTGGTTTTCAGAATACGGCCTCTGTAAGCCTCCATTCGAATCATAGCCTGCTCCCTCTTCTCCTCCACCTTATCCAACTCCATTGTTCGGCTCTGATCATTGTCATCCGGGTAAGATTCTACCCGGACAGAATATTGTTCAATCTCAACAGGAATAACCACTTTAGAACCATACACCAGATGGAAGGGAGTTTCTTGAATAGGTGCTCGGGGAGTAGTCATGTGTGCCCATAGAACACTAGGCAGCTCCTCCAGCCACTCTTTTCCTTTGCCCTGCACCCTAGTTTTCAAGGCTTGCACAATAATCATGTTCACAACCTCTGTCTGACCATTTGATTGAGGATAAGCAACAGAAGTGAAATACTGAGTGATCTTCGTTTCTTGGCACTAAAATGTGATCTCTTTTCTCTAAAACTGCCTTCCATTATCTGAAATTAGTCTCCTAGGTACTCCAAACTGGCATACAATGTTCTTCCATAGAAACTTCAAAACCTCCTTCTCAGTAATCCTAGCTAGGGGCTCAGCTTCTACCCACTTGGAAAAATATTCAACTGCCACCAAAAGGAATTTTTTTTGAGCTCGGGCAACTAGAAAGGGACCAACAATATCCATCCCCACTGATCAAAAGGGCAAGATGCTCAGATGGGCTTCATAAGAGTAGCCGGGCTGTGTTGAAAATTAGAATGATGTTGACATCCGTCACACGCCTGGACCACCCGAGCAGAACTCTGCCACCAAAATCCATCAAGCATTGCCTTTGGGGCCAACATTGTTCCTCCGAGATGCTCCACAACATCCATCATGAATTTTTTGGAAGACATAATCCGCCTCTCCCATAGATAAGCACTTTAACAGAGGTCCCTGAAATGATCTTCTGTATAAGATGCTATTTAATAGAACAAACCTGGGAGCTTGTCTTTTGATCTTTTGGTCTTGAGTTCAATCTTCTGGTAATTCTTTGTGAACAATGAACTTGATCAGACGTGCCATCCAGGAATCCTCTGACACTGGAAATATCTCCTCATCCATGGAAAAAATTAGCCGGGTAACATGCAATACTTCCTGGGTATTGACTTCCTGTAAGGAGGCGGCTATTTTGGCCAAAGCATCTGCTTCCCCATTCTCATCCCGGGGGATTTGCTCAATACTCCAATCCACAAAAGATTCTGCCTGTGCTTTTATGAGCTTTAGATATTTTAGCATTCGATCATCCTTAGCTTCATAAACTCCCTTTATATGCTCTGTAACTGATTGTGAATCGAAGTATAAAATGATCCGGGAGGCTCCAATCTCCCGCGCAGCTTGAATACCAATGAGAACAGCCTCATACTTTACTTCATTATTGGTCACCCGGGAGTCGATTCTTAGAGCCAATTTACTATTCTCTCCCGGTGGAGCTATTATCACCACTCCCACCCCACACCCAGAGAGGCAAGATGGCCCATCCACGAATACTCTCCAGACCTCCTCCTCGTATGGCTGAATCATTTCTAACAAGAAATCTGACAGGGCCTGTACTTTGATAGCAGCCCGAGGCTTGTAATCAATGTCATACTCTCCTAGCACAAATGTCCATTTGAACATTCTCCCAGAAACTTCTGAACGAGTCATAATTCTTCGAGAGGACTATCGGTAAGCACAATAATTGGATGCGACAGAAAATAAGGCCACAACTTCCAAACAATCATAACCAAAGCCAAAGCTATTTTCTCCACTTCACTGTATCGGAACTCATGGCCTCCGAGAGCTTGACTGACATAATAACCAAGCTTCTGATCAGAGCCTTCTTCATTTACAAGTACTGAACTGACAACATACTCCGTAGTGGATAAATATACAAAAAAATTTTACTCGGGCTCTAGCTTTACCAAGATAGGAAGCTCTGCCAAGTGACTCTTAAGATCTTGGAAAGTCTATTCACATTTCTCATTCCACCTAAATTGATGTGCCTTCCGAAGGACCTGGAAATAATGGATAACTCGGATTTGCGGATCGGGATATGAACCGAGAAAGTGAAGCAATTCTGCCGGTCAACCTTTGCACTTCTCGGACAGATCGAGGGGATGATATGTCTAATACTGATTTGAATTTCTCAAGATTTACCTCGATCCCTCGTTCAGTAACTATAAAGCCCAGACATTTACCACTCTTTACCCCAAAGATGCATTTGGCTGGATTGAGTTTAATATCATAATTTCTGAGAGTAGAAAATGTTTCTTCCAGATCAACAATAAAATAAGAAATCTCCCGCGATTACCAAGTATCTCATCCACATAAACTTCAATGTTTCTCCCTGGATGCTTCTCAAATACTCCGTTCATCAGACGTTGATATGTAGCCCCATCATTCTTAAACCCGAAAGGCATGACAACATAGAAAAATGTGCCTCTCGAGGTAATGATGCTGGCTTTGTCCTAATCATTCTTGCCCAGGGGAATTTGATGATATCCCTGGTAAGCATCAATAAAACTAAGTAATTCATAACCAGAGGTAAAATCCACCAACTGATCAATCCGGGGCAATGGATAATGGCCTTTTGGGTAGGCTTTGTTAAGATCTCAGAAATCCACGCACATCCTCCATTTTCCTACACCTTTAGGAACTAATATTGTATTCGAGAACCAGGTAGGAAATTGTACTTTTCGATTATGGCCAGCCTTAAATAGCTCCCCGATTTGCATATCAATTACTTTGTCCTTTTCAAAACCAAAGTGTCTTTTCTTCTACCTTATAGGTTAATATCCCGGGATGATGTTCAAATGATGCTCAACTATAAAGGGTGAGATCCCGATCAATTCCTGCTAGGACCAGCAAAAATATCGATATTAGTTTTCAAAAAATTCCATAAATTGACCCGAGTGGTCGAGTCAAGATCTTGGACCACTCGGATCTCATTCCCTGGCTCAATCTCTACCATCTCTTGCTCCTCCTCCGCCACAAACTGAACCTTCCCTTTTTCTACTACCCTCTCCAACTTCTCACCGCCACTTGATATTTTCTCCTCCCTCCTTCTCACCAACCGAACCGCTTCTACATAACATTTTCGAGAAGAAGGTTGATATCTCCGAACTTCACCCACTCGGCTTCCCACTCGAAACTTAATCTTCTGGTGGTATTTGGACGCTACACCCCTTAGCTCATTCATGTTTGACCGTCCCAAAATAATATTATAAGATGATGGGGTATCCACAACAGTGAAAGTGGTCATAACAGTCTTCTTCAGCTCCCTGGTGCCCAGAGTTAAGGGCAAGATAATCTCTCTCTCTTGGTAGACAGAATGGCCATCAAAGCCAAAAAGTGCAGTTTCCACTGTCTCCAGCTGGTATCCCTGCAAATCTATTTGTACAAGGGCTTCTTTGAAAATAACATTTACAAAGCTGATAGAATCAATAAAGAACCTCATGATGTCATAATTTCCTACTCGGGCTTGGATTACCAGAGCATCATTATGGGGCATATTGACGCCTTTAAGATCCTCCGGACCAAAACTGATAACTGGTTCACTCCTCCTTACTCACTCCACCTCCATACAATCTATCCTGCTCCTCGACTTACGAGCCCGATTGGAGTCACCATCTGTGAAACTTCCGGAGATCATTTTAATTACCCCCAAGTCAGGGGGATGAGGCTTTCTTCCTCTCAGGATCTTGATTTCTCCCCCCACTAGGAACACTCTTCGAGTTTTCCCGAGCACTAGGTCCGCGCTGTTGATTTGTACAAGGTGGCAATCTAGGCATCTTGCTTGATGAATCATATCCCTGAATAGCAGGCTGGACATAATCTCTCTTCAGTGTACGACAGTCTTCTGTGTTATGGTAACATACTTTGTGAAGGGTACATAATCCCTTCTTCTTAGGCCTAGAAAATAGTTGAGGAGGGGGCATGTCCCTGCTACATTCTTGGATATCTTGATCCCGGGCAATTTTCAGGCGCACATGATGAGAAAAATGCCCGGGGTTACCCATTCTCTGTCCTCTCTCCTTGGGTTTAGACACCCGGTCACCTCTCTCTCTCTCTCTATCTCTCTCTTCAAAGCTTCCCTCTTCTACTTCTGAGGCTTCTCCATATTAATATATTTCTCCGCCCGAGCCAAAAGATCTTCAAAATCACTGGGCGTCTTCTTGGTAAATGATCGAAAAATTCCCCCTCCCTTAGCCCCTGAGTGAATGCAGTAGTCTTGGTTTCAAGGACGCAGGAGGGGACAACCAAAGCAACTCTATTGAATCTCTGGACGTAACCCATCAAAATCTCTTCTGGGCTCTGCTTTACTTCAAAAATACTAAAAGTAATCATTTTGTACTTTTTGCTGCTGCTGAAATTATGTAGAAATACATTTTAAAAATCCTCAAAAGACATGATACTTTGGGGAGATAACCCTTCGAACCACATTTGTGCCGAGTCAACCAAAGTGGTCAAAAGCTCTTTACAATTAATTCTATCCCCATAACAATGTAGCATGACCATGTTTTCCAAATGGGCCAAATGCTCCTCTAGGTTAGCACTGCCGTCATAATCCTTGATTTTGGCATATTTGAAATTCTCGGGCAGAGGTTCCTAGATAATAGTCTCAACAAAAGGACATCCTCTAGTGACTGCCTGAGCATGAACTCGACACTCCATTTGTCACTCAATCATCTTCATCTTCTGCCTTAATCTTTCCAACTCCTCGGTCACAGTAGGAGAATTAGAACCGACACTGGATTCCCTCTCCTCCATCCTCACTTCCTCCTCTCTCATCTCCTTGTCTCGCTCCTGCTCCCCTTCGGATAGTGTAGCATGATGAGAAGAGGCCCTCCTTGCTACTTCTTTCTCCACTGCATCGGATATAATCCGAGCAAAATCCTCCAGGGATAAAGTAATAATAGGTGGGGGCCCTGTAGGAGGAAGACCACCTTGAGTAGAGATGAGTGGATCATCTCCAGGAACCTGAGAAGTATCTTGATGCATCCTTCTTGTAGGAGCCATGTTTTCGTCTTATACTCAATTTCGCATAGACGACACCAATGATGTAATCCGGGTGAATTGGGTAAGCAGAGTCGGAGCAATACACCAAATCAGATGAAAGCTTTGTTTGGGAAGATGAGCAAGGGAAATGGTTTCAAGCGTAACCTGCAAACAAAGAAATGAACTCGTGAATAAGCGCCAGAGGGTGTCCGACGTCGCCACTCCGATTCTTAACTCAGTAGGTTGAAAATTAAGGAAAATGGCAATATATGTGAGAATATATGTGAGCGCAAAGAGCTTGGAAACAATAATATGCGGATCTTTCAAATGAAATATATACCTGTTATTTATAGGAAAGAAGGTAATGAGTACCTTGTTTTCAGTGCCTACTTGCCACTTTAATCTCACATATTGACTTCCTATCACGCCTTCCTACTTTTCTATCGTGTCACATCAGTAGGATTTTGTCAGGAAAGATTATCGAGAAAATATCTTCAAACACTCGAGTGCGGCACTATTATCGAGATACACCGGATAAAAATCATCCGGGAGTTTTATACTAGAGCCCGGGCTTTTGATAACCCGGGGAGAAGATGTCCCAGGCACTCATATACCCGGATCCTGATGAACTCTTCCTACATATATACCCTGATTTGGGCTATCCATACAATATCCCGAGTCATCCACGACCCAAGTCCCAATGGGGGTACCACCATATATAATTATTTCTTATTATCTTCAAAAGTCAGATATATGATTCTTTTCCTAATAGGTTGATGACTTTTCGTCTTCCTAAATTATATTTGATAACTTGCCAAGATCCAATGATTCAGTGGCAAGAATGAGACTTCAAAACCAAAAAAGTTTTGTGCAAAATCCGACTTGTGTCTGGTTTGTTTTAGCTAGACAAATATCCCCATATGACACATATTTCATCAAGAGTAGTCTCTTATGAGACGATTTAATCATAATGATAGGTCGACAGAAACTGGAATCTCTATGGTTTGAATCATTTTATAATTTATTGCAAACACTTTATGAAACTTGCATTTTTCATAAAATATTCTTTATAAATAAATTTATTTAAGTTCTTTTTCATAAAAAAATTGATGCACAAATTATTTACATGTGTGTGAGCGCACGCTCTCAATCACATTTCCAATACACTCATAATTGATAAAACAAAACAAAACAAAACAAACTTAGAAACCATAACCAATCGCCAAGCTAAGGATCTTTAGCCCCAATGGCAGTGATGAGACTCAAGATCCATGAAATCCCTTCGTATTTAAAAAAATTAAAAACAATTACCAACCATCCTTAGGAAAGAATCGCACGAACAATCCGAATACGACAATGTCTCATCGTACATTTTCCGATCCCAATGGAGTCAAAATCTGAAGCTAGAACAGACTACACAGTCGATTACTTTGGTGTGGAAGGTTTGAAATCTGAGCCATAATCGCCCACAATTTCCAACCACTGCACCACCTTCTTGTGAAAGCTTCTGTGACAGCTACACGCCGCACAAAGCAGAGACGCTACGCTGCCTTCATCCCCAGCTGGCATGAACTCGCAGCACCCGTCCACCGCGTACTTCCCGATGCTCGCAGCGTGGTTCTTCCGGCACTCCAAGTAGTAACCCACTTCTAGTACCTCACTCGAGATCTTCTTCCACTCCTGATCTTTCGACAGATCCATGGACTCTGTCGAGTAGAGTTTGATAAATGAATTATTAATGGAAGAAGGAAGAATGATTATATTCTTGAACTTGTTTTGGTAATATCGCCAGCGGGATCGTGCGGCTCTGTATTGGGAGAGATATTTAATAAATCTGGCTGATCTGGCGGCAGCGTGCATGGGAAGTATTAGTGGTGCGAGTAGGCTGCGCAGTAGGTGGCGCAGCCGATTTTGATTGATTTATTTCCCACATTGTTGTTTGATGAATTATACTGCATTATTAATGGCTTCGTGAAGAAAAGTTAGGTTTTTGTTCTAATAATTTTATCCAAACCTCACCTTCGTACGACTTCCCAGCTGGAACATTTTGGATATTGTTTAATTTAAACAATATCACGATATTTCTTTAAGATGTATATATGCTAACTTTGGATATTGTTTGATTTGTAAGTTGATCTAATTTTATTTTTGATTCTTTAACTAATCAACGGTCAGTGTCAGTGCAACTAACTTAATTGGTTTCAATGTTTTTTTTTTTTTTTTGCCGCCTGTGTTGTGGCTCTGGATTTTGCTGATATAGCACCAATTCATTGATAAATAGGTGCAAGATATTATTGATGTGTTTAGTTTCGATAAATAATTCTCATGTGAAAAAATGACAAATTAAAGATGATCAAAAAAATCCAACGTTTGGTACGAGGTATTAGGTTCGAGACCTAATTATAAAAAAATTCATCTTCCAACTAAAAGAATAGAAAATTTAGATTTTATTCATGTAAATTGGTTTGTTTTGGATTTTAATTATATAACATGTTAAAATTTAACATGCCAAAACTTGATTTATTCGATAACTTGAATTTTTTTGGATATTTTTTTGCTTGAAATCACAAAATCCAATGAATATTACTTATTTTACATTGATGCTTTCATACATGACTCACGTGGTAAAAATAAAACATATATAATATATATTAAAATGTACTTAAAAAATTGAAAAGTTTTTTCTCTCATTTTAAAATATTGAATCTCGTTCTGGTTTATTTTTTCTCTTTTTTTTCTTTAAAATCTCGTTCTGGTTTATTTTTTCTCTTTTTTTTCTTAGATATATTTTAATGTGTAACATGATATTTATTTGCATAATATGAGCCACACAAGAGATAATCAATGACAAATAACCGATATTCATTGGATTTAGTGATTTAGGAAAAAAAAAGAAAAAAAATTACATGACTAAAAAGCAAAACAAGTCCACTTTGTAGGTTCAAAATCTTAATTTAAATTAACTTGTAATGTCCAAAACTAACTCCCGTAAACCACATGCATGAAAATTATTTATATTACATATTTAATTTAATTAGTTGATTTTAAATGCTTGCATGATGTATACGACATGATTAAGAGAATAATTGCATGTTGTTGTGATCAAATATTCGATAATAGGCTGGGAAAAGAGAACGGGGATGACCAAGAAAAATTAAATAATTTTCGATAAATATTTTTAAGGCATTTTAATATGATTATTTTTTTCTAAAAATGATAGAGTACGAATTATTATGCAAGACGAGCTCGATTTATTCGGAAAGCCGATTTTGGGAAAACAATAGATTTTTAAAAGATCAAAATTATTATTTTTTAGAACAAAATTTTATAAACTTTTATTTTTCAATTAAATAGGTGTTATTGAGCCTAATTCAACTAGGATAAGTAGGCTCAATTGCACCGAAACTCAAAGGCCCAAAACATAAGCCCATTAACATGCAAATTAAAAATTTTAAAAAATATTCCTAGGTATTTTGAGGCTCATATCAGCCGAACACACACACATCACAGAAAAAAAAATTCAAAAAATTGGAGAGGAAGAAAACAAGGAGTCTTCGTCCCCCATTCGATCTTCTTCGCACCCACGCCAACGATCGCATATTTGCGTGTTCTAAAATGCAAAGGAACATTTCTAAACTTCTTTGACGCATCATTCAACTCATATTATGCATGCTTTGTTTATTTTTGCATGAAAAATATTGGTGTTCAAACCACTTGTCGTTTTGATGTTTACCTAAAGTATTGAAGATTTTTACGTGCATATGAATGTGATATGACTTCCAACGAATGCAATGCCAACATAGGATGTTTAAGGGTTAGGAAAAGAATCGTTAAGTGGCAATACGAAAGCTAGAATCGAGTAGGCTAGGGATGGAAGAGTCCTAAGGTTCCTAGGGTTTTCTCTAGGGCAAAGGCTACGGTTAGAGGTGCAACTCACGTGCGGTTGGGATGGAGCTTGGTCAGGGCCTGTTATGGACATGGTTCAGAGTTGGGAAGAGTCCTAGCCGAGCAAGGACATGAGGGCTGCCGAAGGGAAGAGTGCACAACCGCATGGACTCTTCCCATGCACGCATAGGTGCAATCTCGGTTGTGATGGTTAGTGGCTTTGTTAGGGTGGTCTAAGATGGTCCAGTAGGGTCTAGGGAGGATGGCCTGGGTTCAAGGCTCGAGCTGGTGCAGCATGGTCCAAGGTGGCTCGATGAAAGAAAGTCGCGACGTAGAAAGCTTGCGCATGGATGGTTTGCGTGGGCTAGGGGACTAGTGTGTTGGTCCAGAAGGTTCAGTAGGGTCCAAGGGGTCTAGTCAGGGATTGGATTAAGGTGGCTCGGTGATGGTTTGATGAACTTGGACCTGTATCTTGATAAAATGGCTAGGGTTCGGATTTTAGGGTTTAATTTGAAAAGGGCTCGGTCCATGGTCCACGGGGGTCGGTTCATTGTTCATGTAAGGCCTGGGGCCGAAGAGGGCGGGGCGTGATCGCTGGTGCCATGAGGTTGCACGGACAATGAGCGGCTCCTGGCAGGCTTCTAGGTGGAGGGAATATGAATGAACCGGTACCACATCGGAATGAGAGGGATTCCGAGACTGTTCAAAGTAATAGACTGTACAGTTGGAGAGGGCTTAAAAGATTTGATATATGCTACTCATATCCAGAAGGTGTATCTTTTTTTTGGTAGCTTATCACATAAAAACTCCAAAGTTAAGCTTGCTTGACTTAGGGTAATTTTGGGATGGGTGACCCTCCTGGAAAGTTTCCCAAGGTGCGTGTGAGTGAGGATATAAGCACGCTAGAAAGACCCGTCTTGATACAGTGAGCTCAGTCATCGAATATGGGGCGTTACAGTTCACAAGGGTATATTAGGTATAAAAAGATTATGTTTAAAATTTGGGAAGATAATATTTTAGTTTGAATTAACTCGGGAATTAAACGTTTTACGAATTATTAATTAAAGAATTATATCAAAAAACCCTAATTTACGTCAAATAAAAATTTTAAAATTTAAATTTAAGCTTAAATAATTATTTGGGATGGTCTGGAGTCAAGAAAAGTATGAAAAAATCAAAAACGAGAAATTTTAAGTCTAGGGGAAAAACGGTCATTTTACACCTGGTAGTACAGAAAAGGTTGGCAGTGTCCCGAGGAATCATAATGCATGTTAAATGTTGTTTTTGAACGTTTATGATGAAAATATGAGATTTTATGATTGACGGTAAAGATGTGAAATTTTCACTGTTAAAAATGCTTATTTTCAAATGTAGAAAGGACACGATATTTTATGATTAAAAAGAAAAAAGAAAAATATTTGAAGAATGTGAATTTTGAATCTAACAAAAGGATATGATATATGATTTCTTAAAATATAGTAAGGGAAAAGTCCTCAGAGGGAGCCCGTTTACGGGAAAATATCCTAGAAGGAGCCCAACGATCATGTAAGGCCCGAGATAATAAAGATGATATTATTTTAATCCGAGAGTATGTAATTGGAAACTTTTGGAGTGTTGAATTATATTCCCAGATGTTTGCAATTATTTAGGATTGAAATTGAATTAAAAAGAGTTTTGAGGACCAAATTGCAAATAGGAAGAGTTTAGGGGCTAAAGTGTAATTATGACTTGAGTGACACTTGTCACACATGCAATTGAAGTATATATATTGGTTCTTCAATTCCCACAAGAAAAGAACCGAGCAACTTTGCTCTGGAAATCCCTTTTGCTTCTTCGTATGTTTAAGCGGTGATTTTGACAATTCCATCTATCCGATTTTGAATCTGAACACGGTGTTGTATTCCTCTCGACACGAGCTACAGCTGGACGTAAGTTTCATTGAGTTTTATTATCATTTGAAAAGATGATGTTGTAGGAATTTGATATAATTCATATATGATGTTCTTGACATGTTAGACATCGTAGAACCGAAGTCAGATCAGGAAACAGATTGATTCTGGAATTGTTATGATTTTTCAGATTATATTAATTGAAATTGAATAGATTTGGATTATAGACTGATTACAAATCGTATCGAATATGGGTTATGATTTGTAATTAATATCTGGTGATATGGTATTGACGGGAATACTGAGAATGTGCTGTTATGCCGCTGATTTGAGTTAATTCAGATTAATCAGATTCAGAGTTGAATTGAGAATGGAATATTGATATTATGATTCTCGATATATCGTTTCAGATTTAAAGAGACAGTCTTGAGTTCAGAACTGATATTGATATTGTGCCTGTTTTATATTGTCATTTCCAGATTGAGAATGGACCGAGATAGAGTCGGGACTTCTTCTTCTTTTGAGCGAGAAGATAAAGGTATAAATTAATGTTGAGTTGAGATTGCACAACTCGAGGGAGGTTTGACTCGAGTTTCCCTAAATCACATACTGTACCTTATTGCATTGATATTTGCATTGAGTTGATTGATATACTTGTTCTCTTGATATTAGATAACAGGTATTAGACGAGTTATCTTGTGACAGAAGTGCCGGATAGTGGTGGTATCGCCACGGCACATTGCACGATGTCTCAAGATAGGATATTAGCGATAGAGCTACAGTCCTTGACGGTTAGGTCAGGAAACTGGATGTTTGGTTATATCGAGTAATGGAATCTATTACGGAATTCGATATAGGAACACCATATTTGGTTATATCGAGTAAAGGGTATTGGAATTCTTCTATTACGGAATTCGATATAGGAATACCAGGGCACTGGTTATATCGAGTAATAGAGATTATGGTTCCATCCTTTACGGAATTCGATATAGGAATACCACATCTGGAAACCGGGATCCCTAGACTAGGATTGAGTCTAGTCTAAAACGTGGAGTCACGAGCTTGAGTGACAGTTATATTGATTGATATTGATTGATGTTGATTATGTTCCTGAATATGGTTCATGTCCTTTTATGTTCCGGATATTGGTACATATTTAGAATAGAAATTATTCTTGATATTGAATTATGTTCCTGATATTGGTACATGTTTAGAATAGGAGTTATTCTTGATATTGATTATGTTCCTGATATTGGTACATGTCTAGAATAGGAATTATTCTTGATATTGAATTATGTTCCTGATATTGGTACATGTTTAGAATAGGAATTATTCTTGATATTGATTTATGTTCCTGATATTGGTACATGCTTAGAATAGGATTTATTCTAGAGATTGAATTATGTTCCTGATTAGGGTACATGTTTAGAATATGATTTATGCTTGTTATTGATTTATATCATGAGGTTGATATAGGATATGATTTTTGTTATATGCTCTTATATGATTTATATGATTGCATGTATACATGATTTATACTGAGAATGTAATTCTCACCGGAGTTATCCGGCTGTTGTCTTGTCTGTATGTGTGCATGGCAACAGGTGGGATAGGAGCGGGGTCAAGACGAGAACGAGGCTGGATTAGATAGCGTGGAGATCCGGGCTTCAGAAGCAACTTAGGATTCAGCACCGACATGTAGTTGAACCTAGTTGGATTATTGTAGATGACATCAGATTTGTATGTTCATGTTTAACATGTAATTTGATTTTAATTACATTACGTTTCCGCTTTACATTTTAAAAGAAAAATTTTTAGACCCTGTTTATTATGAATGATTAAATATTCCTAAAGACGATTAAGGAATGGATTAGCGTCCGGGTCCCCACAACAGGTGGTATCAGAGCTGTAGGTCCTTGAACTGTAGGTTCCTTAGCACTGAGATAGAAAAGAGTGAGCGGGGTAGAATGTGTTTTCTTTCCTGCTTTTGATTGCTAGCATGTGATATAGTATTATGTTGATTTACATTGAGTATGCTAGCATGCCAGCATGTTTTATTGCGTTTAAATGTACGTTACCTGAATATCTGAATTGATTTGGTAATATATCTGATTTGAAAATAAATCAGAACCAATTTTGTAGTGCCCAAATTTAATACACGTATAACCCATGCATTCATTTAATTATTAAATCATTTAAATTAATTTTAAATGAGTTTTGGCGATGCATGATTTATTTAAATGCATTGTTTTAAATTATTTATGTTTATGTGATGCACGTTAAAATGTCTTTCGAGTCTCATGTTTCAGGCGATCATTCGAGGCGGGATTGAGGAAAATACCCGGTGACGATTTTTGGCAATTTTAGATATGGTATTTTATTTTAAGTTGAGTTTGGGGGCATTTTAAATAATTTAGTGAGTGTTAGCATTTTTGAATCCTAAATTTAATTATTTTGTGAGTTTTGATTTTAGAACTTTTAAAGTCTAATATGGTGTGTTATATTTTAATTATAGAGTTTTATTTAAAAAGTTGAGTGTGAGTTAGTGTTTTAATTAGTAGACAATTATTTTAGTAAACCAAAAGTTAGTCTTTTAATTAATTAAAACACACGCCTCACACACACAAACACACTTTTACACACAGTAATACACGCCTAAACACACACACAACAATTCATTCAAGTTTTATTATTTTTTTTGAGAGAAAGATTAGGGTTCTTATTCCCCTAGAGTAGCCGCCCCCTTCCCTTCAAATTCCAGCAAGATTTCGGTCAGTTTTATTCAAGAGTAACGGTGCCACGTTCGCCCCGGATCAACCTCGCTCCTATCTCCGCTTCGGTGTCGCCTTTCGGTAACGTTATCATCAAAAAGGCACGTATACTCTGTTCTTGCTGTGTCGATCAAGTCATATTATGCGTTGTGTCGATTTTTATGCGTAAAAGTTATGTATGATGATAGTAGTTTGAGCGGATCATGAATCGGATCAATTTCGAAGGAAAATTTTTAGATCAAAAACTCGTTTTTTACTGTTCATGTCAAAACTGCGATTTTTCTGTTCATATTTTGGGAAAACTTTCAACGGCAAAAACGTGTAATTTTCGATACCTTCGATTTGATATATGATTCGAAATTTTTGGACAAATATTGAGTGAGTTATGGCATTTTTCGTGGGACTGCTCAAACTGCGTTTCAGAAAAGTTATGATTTTGATAATTCTTGAAGTTTCAGTGTTGCAGGCTTCGTTGGAAACTGACGGGCGATCGTTGCTGCGTATAAGCATGCTAGTTTTGAGGTTTGGTGTATTTTTAAGATTTTGATGCAAGTTGTTAGGCGTTTGAATGAGTTTAAAGTTGTAGGAAAGGGATTGAGGTTAATTGCATAATTGGTGTTGCGTTGTGTAGTATAGTGGACGTCGTATTGTGAGGTGTTTGTATAAGTTTTGATGCAATGTTATGGTGTTCTAAGAAGAGTCCTAAGATGGTAAATTTCGTTCCATTGATGTGCAATTAGGAGATTAGGCAGGTGCATAAGTTTTCTCGCAGGTTTCGAAGCAACGAGCGAACACGGACCCAAACACGGACCCGGGCACGGGGTCCGTGCCTTTGTTATTCCTTCAGTGTCAATTTTGCGAGACAGCACGGACCCTTGCACGGATGAGGGCACGGGGTCCGTGCCTTTGGGTTTCACTTAGTGTCTTTTTCCAGTATCTACACGGACCCTTACCCGGACCCTGACACGGGGTCCGTGCCTTTGCTTCCTTTCAATGTCTTCTTCCAGAGTCTACACGGACCCCCATCCGGACCCGAGCACGGGGTCCGTGCCCCTTCCGTTTCCCGACACACTCTAGGCAGTATGTACACGGACCCTCTCCCGGACCCAAGCACGGGGTCCGTGTACCCTTGTTTTTGGGAAATATTTGTAAGTTCATTTTAAGTTAGATGTTATGGGTTAGTGCAAAGATTATTAAGGGCGTGTCGTGGGAAATTGTAGAAGGTCCTAAGGTCTGATTGAGCTTAAGAGTAAGCATGAGTTTTCTACGTCTAAGTAATGCAAGTTAAGTATGAAATTCACGTTAGTTAGTAGCAGCAACGGCCCCAGTCGAAGTCCAACGAATCCCTCAACGCCAAGTAAGTATGTTGACGTGCAAGAAAACATTTTTTTTTAGTTTTTGAGGTATGCTAAATGTCTTGTGACCAAATTATGTTTGGATTGGAAAGCGTTAAATTATGAACGGGGACCAATCCGCCCGTTAAATTATGAACGGGTTAGATCGTGGTTGTGAAGCGTTAAATTATGAACGTGGATCAACTGGCCTGTTAAATTATGAACAGGGATCTTATGTATGCGGCAGCGGATACGTCCCTGTCAGCCCAGTACTGTGGTATAGTCTGATCAGGCTCATTTATGTTACGGGTCACTCGCTTTGAAACATCCTCTACGCAAAATGATGAAGTTATGTATGTTAAAGTATGTTCAAGTATGCAACATGTTTATGAAAAGTTTAAGTTATGGCACGTCGAAGTATGTATGTACGTATGTTCAAGTTTATTATGCAAGTTCAAGTTCCAAGTATGTATGTCATATTTTCAAGTTGCATGTGGTTTTATTACGTATTACTCGTTATTTCCAGTTTATACGTGTTGAGTCTTTAGACTCACTAGACTTGATCGATGCAGGTGACTATGTTGAGGAGACAGGAGGTGATGACCAAGGGGCAGGCTTGGGCTGAGTGGCAGGCTAAACCCGAGGACCGCAAGTTTATGTTTATGCAAATTTTTAAAATACTCTGATGTTTTGATTTGAACGTGAGACGTTTTGAGACAGTTTACTTTAGCAAAATTTTATTGGTGACGGATGATGGTGAGATTTATGTTTATGAATGTTGAGTGACGACCGTATGAATGTTTTTATTTAAGAAAATTTTTAATTCTTCCGCAAATTTTAAGTAGTGTAGAATACGGTTCGTTACAGTTGGTATCAGAGCAGTGTTCTTGTAAAGGGTTACGCCTACTGCCAGTCGCAAGAAGCTCTCGAAGTCACACCTCAAGTCTGTAAGTTTTAAAGTTTTGAGTTACGCTATGTACTATGCATTAGATCATGATTTCAGCATGTTTATGTTTTAAAGTTCAAATTTTGTGCATCTTATGATATTGGTATTATATTCATGCATGTTGGGTTTACGTGTTGGGTAATTGTTGGAACAGTATGCCTCCTAGACGTATGGTTAACCAGGAAGATAGGACTGAGGACAGGGAGCACCGAGAGGAGGAAAGAGCCAATCCTCCACCTCCACCACCACCTCCAGATATGCAGGCGCAGATGCTTGCAGGCATGACGCAGTTCTTCGCGCAGTTTGCGAGGAACCAGACTGCTGTAGGCCCCGAGGAGAGGCCTAGACCTGAGGCGGTATATGAGAGGTTCCGGAGGATGAGTCCGAAGGAGTTTGCGGGTACCACTGACCCGATGATAGCTGAAGGGTGGATCAAGTCCATCGAAGTGATTTTCGACTTTATGGAGCTGGCAGATGCTGATAGGGTACGTTGTGCCATTTTCTTATTAACTGGAGACGCCAGACTATGGTGGGAGAGTGCGTCAGTGGCAGTCAATTTACAGGTGCTGCCTTGGAATGGTTTTAAAGAGGTTTTCTACTCCAAGTACTTCACTGAGGAAGTACGAACCCGACTCACCAACGAGTTCATGACGCTGCGGCAAGGAGATAGTAGCGTAGCAGAGTTTGTGAGAAGGTTTGAGAGGGGGTGTCACTTCGTGCCCCTCATTGCGAACGATGCCCAAGCAAAGTTGCGGCATTTTCTGAATGGACTGCGGCCGATCCTGCGCCGCGATGTGAGAGTAGCTGGTCCCACTTCTTATGCAGTCGCCGTATCTAGAGCATTGGCGGCAGAGCAGGACCAGCGAGATATTGAGGCAGATAGGCAGGGCAAGAGGCCCTACCAGGCTCCACCGCAGCAGCAGAATCAGAGGCCTCAGTTTAAGAGGCCGTTTCAGGGACCGCCAGCGAAGAAGCCATATCATGGACCGCCTAAGGGCAAGGGTCCAGTTCAGCAGCAAGGGGCGCCTCAGAAGCCCGTTGCCTTCCCCGTGTGTCCTAAATGCAATCGTCAGCACCCGGGACAGTGCTTGTATGGATCAGGCAGGTGCTTCAAGTGTGGAGCTACAGATCATATGCTGAAGGAGTGCCCACAGTGGAAGCAACCAACCCAGGGCAGAGTATTTGCCATGCATGCACAGGAGGCGGACCCAGACACCACCCTACTGACTGGTAAACTTTTCTACCTAAGCTCGGTATTATATTGTCTTGCATGTGGAATTTTTCTTCTTGGGATTATTAGCGTGCTATTAATACTTTGGGTACCTAAGGTTATTGAGTTCTATTGTGCTTAAGGTTTATGGTATAAATTTTGAGATATAAGTTAGTTTGTGTTGTGCTAACGCGTCTCAGGAAACATTTTCATTAAGAGACTATCCACAACCGCGTTGATAGACTCAGGAGCCACTCACTCCTTCATATCAGAGACGTTTGCCAATCATTTAGACCTCAAGTCCATCGGCCTAGACGTGAATTTTTCGGTAGTAGTCCCATCAGGGGAAGAGCTGTTAGCTACCAGTGTGGTCAGAGATATCGACCTAGAACTGCATGGCCACCTAGTGTATGCAGATTTAATCATATTGCCGATGCCAGAATTCGACATTATCTTGGGCATGGACTGGCTGACTAAGAATAGAGTTCTGATAGATTTTCAGAAGAGGTCAGTTTTAGTTAGACCGCCGGGCATGGAGCAATTTCTTTTTGAGCCAGCCAGATGGAGAAGCTTTCCTCGCATGATTTCATGCATGCAGGCGAGGAGTTTGATCTCCAAGGGATGCCAGGCCTTTTTGGCTAGTATTATTTCAGCACCTGACGTGTCCACTCCATCCTTATCAGAGGTGCCAGTAGTCAAAGAATTTCCAGACGTCTTTCCTGATGACGTCACCGGTCTTCCACCAGAGAGAGAGGTGGAGTTTGCAATCGATCTCGTGCCAGGCACAGCGCCAATCTCCAAGGCGCCATACAGATTAGCTCCAGCTGAGATGTTAGAGCTCAAACAGCAGATTCAGGAGCTCCTCGACAAAGGGTTTATCCGCCCTAGTTTCTCACCGTGGGGCGCACCAGTGCTTTTTGTGAAGAAGAAGGATGGGAGCATGAGACTGTGCATCGATTACCGTGAGCTGAACAAGGTAACAATCAAGAACAAATACCCTTTGCCTAGAATCGAAGACTTGTTCGATCAATTGCAGGGAGCCACCGTGTTCTCTAAGATAGATCTTCGATCAGGGTACCATCAGCTGAAAGTGAAGGATGCAGATGTCCACAAGACAGCTTTCAGGACCAGATATGGGCATTACGAGTTCTTGGTGATGCCATTTGGATTGACAAATGCTCCAGCGATTTTCATGGACCTCATGAACCGAGTATTTCAGCCGTTCCTCGATCAATTCGTCATAGTATTCATTGACGACATTCTTATTTACTCGAAGAGCCATGAGGAGCACAACCAGCATTTGAGGACAGTTTTGCAGACCTTGCAGAGTCGCAAGTTATTTGCGAAATTCAGTAAGTATGAATTTTGGCTGCAGAAAGTTGCATTTTTGGGGCATATAGTATCCAGCAGTGGTATTGAGGCGGACCCATCGAAAGTAGCAGCCGTTAAGGAATGGGTTGAGCCAAAGAACGCATCAGAAATCCGCAGCTTTTTGGGTTTAGCAGGCTACTACCGTAAGTTTATCAAGGGATTTTCGTCCATAGCAGTGCCGCTCACCTCACTAACCAAGAAAAATGCAAAGTTTGTGTGGAGCGAGGAATGCCAGAAGAGCTTCGACACCTTGAAGCAAGCTCTTATTTCGGCGCCAGTGCTAGCCATGCCAACAGGGCAAGGTGAGTTTGTGCTTTATACCGATGCATCTAAGCTCGGATTAGGCGCAGTGTTGATGCAACAGGGTCGAGTTATAGCTTATGCTTCCAGACAGTTAAAGGTACATGAGAAGAATTACCCGACTCACGATCTTGAGTTAGCCGCCGTTGTCTTCGCACTGAAAATTTGGAGACACTATCTATACGGCGAGAAATGTCAGATTTTCACCGATCACAAGAGTCTCAAATACTTCTTCACGCAGAGAGAGCTGAATATGAGGCAGAGACGGTGGTTGGAACTTGTGAAAGATTATGATTGCGAGATTAGCTATCATCCGGGAAAAGCTAACGTCGTGGCAGACGCGTTGAGCAGAAAAGTGGCAGTAATAGCTCAGTTGACAGCTCAGAGACCACTACAGTCGGAGATTCAGAAGTTTGGGCTAGAGATTTATCGTGATGGCAAGGCTCCTAGGCTGTCTAATCTGACAGTCAAATCTGGTTTGCTAGACCGAATCCGAGCAGGTCAGTCTTCAGATGAGCAGTTACAGAAATGGAGACTGAAAGACGAAGCCAAGGGCAGTGTGCTGTACATAGTTTCAGACGGCATTGTGAGATACAGAGGTAGAATGTGGGTGCCTAGTGTTGGTTCGATCAGACATGATATTTTGACAGAGGCACACGCATCTCCGTATTCCAGAATGTCTCACATGTCAGCAAGTAAAAGCTGAACATCAGAGACCAGCAGGGTTGGTAAAGTCACTCCCCATCCCCGAGTGGAAGTGGGAGAACATTACTATGGATTTTGTTGTTGGGTTGCCGAGATCAGTCAGAGGATCGAATTCCATTTGGGTTATAGTGGACCGACTCACTAAGTCAGCGCATTTTCTGCCAGTGAAGACGACTTTCTCTATGACGCAGTATGCGGAGCTTTATCTCAGAGAGATAGTTCGTTTGCATGGATTTCCAGTCTCTATTGTGTCCGACAGGGACCCGAGGTTTACATCGTCCTTCTGGAAGAGCTTACATGCAGCCATGGGGACGAAGTTGCTTTTCAGTACAGCTTTTCACCCGCAGACAGATGGCCAGTCTGAGCGAGTGATTCAGGTTTTAGAGGACTTGCTAAGGGCGTGCATAATTGATTTTCAAGGAACTTGGGAATCTAGACTACCTCTAGTGGAGTTCACATACAACAACAGCTTCCAAGCATCTATTGGTATGGCTCCCTATGAGGCGTTGTACGGGAGGAAGTGCAGATCACCAGTTCATTGGGATGAAGTTGGTGAGAGGACAGAACTTGGTCCAGAAATAGTTCAGCAGACTGCAGACGTTGTGGTCAAGATTCGTGACAGAATGAAGACCGCCCAGAGCCGTCAGAAGAGCTATGCAGATAAAAGGAGGAGAGATCTCGAGTTTGCCGTAGGAGATCACGTTTTTATCAAGATAGCACCTATGAAGGGTGTTATGAGATTTGGAAAGAGAGGTAAGTTGAGTCCGAGGTTTATTGGACCGTTTGAGATCTTGGACAGAGTTGGGACGCTAGCGTATCGTGTAGCCCTTCCGCCGAATCTGGCCGGGGTGCACAATGTGTTCCATGTCTCGATGTTGAGAAAATATTTGGCTAATCCCTCTCATGTGCTGAGTTATGAGCCGTTACAGTTGACTCCAGACCTGTCTTATGAGGAGAAACCAGTCCAAATCCTAGACAGACAGGAGCGCAGGCTTCGGAACAAAGTGACTAAGCTAGTCAAAGTTCGGTGGTTAAACCAATCAGTGGAAGAGGCCACTTGGGAGTCAGAGATAGATATGAGACTTCGCTACCCGGAATTGTTCGGTAAGACTTAATTTCGAGGACGAAATTTTTATAAGTGGGGGAGGAACTGTAGTGCCCAAATTTAATACACGTATAACCCATGCATTCATTTAATTATTAAATCATTTAAATTAATTTTAAATGAGTTTTGGCGATGCATGATTTATTTAAATGCATTGTTTTAAATTATTTATGTTTATGTGATGCACGTTAAAATGTCTTTCGAGTCTCATGTTTCAGGCGATCATTCGAGGCAGGATTGAGGAAAAGACCCGGTGACGATTTTTGGCAATTTTAGATATGGTATTTTATTTTAAGTTGAGTTTGGGGGCATTTTAAATAATTTAGTGAGTGTTAGCATTTTTGAATCCTAAATTTAATTATTTTGTGAGTTTTGATTTTAGAACTTTTAAAGTCTAATATGGTGTGTTATATTTTAATTATAGAGTTTTATTTAAAAAGTTGAGTGTGAGTTAGTGTTTTAATTAGTAGACAATTATTTTAGTAAACCAAAAGTTAGTCTTTTAATTAATTAAAACACACGCCTCACACACACAAACACACTTTTACACACAGTAATACACGCCTAAACACACACACAACAATTCATTCAAGTTTTATTATTTTTTTTGAGAGAAAGATTAGGGTTCTTATTCCCCTAGAGTAGCCGCCCCCTTCCCTTCAAATTCCAGCAAGATTTCGGTCAGTTTTATTCAAGAGTAACGGTGCCACGTTCGCCCCGGATCAACCTCGCTCCTATCTCCGCTTCGGTGTCGCCTTTCGGTAACGTTATCATCAAAAAGGCACGTATACTCTGTTCTTGCTGTGTCGATCAAGTCATATTATGCGTTGTGTCGATTTTTATGCGTAAAAGTTATGTATGATGATAGTAGTTTGAGCGGATCATGAATCGGATCAATTTCGAAGGAAAATTTTTAGATCAAAAACTCGTTTTTTACTGTTCATGTCAAAACTGCGATTTTTCTGTTCATATTTTGGGAAAACTTTCAACGGCAAAAACGTGTAACTTTTCGATACCTTCGATTTGATATATGATTCGAAATTTTTGGACAAATATTGAGTGAGTTATGGCATTTTTCGTGGGACTGCTCAAACTGCGTTTCAGAAAAGTTATGATTTTGATAATTCTTGAAGTTTCAGTGTTGCAGGCTTCGTTGGAAACTGACGGGCGATCGTTGCTGCGTATAAGCATGCTAGTTTTGAGGTTTGGTGTATTTTTAAGATTTTGATGCAAGTTGTTAGGCGTTTGAATGAGTTTAAAGTTGTAGGAAAGGGATTGAGGTTAATTGCATAATTGGTGTTGCGTTGTGTAGTATAGTGGACGTCGTATTGTGAGGTGTTTGTATAAGTTTTGATTCAATGTTATGGTGTTCTAAGAAGAGTCCTAAGATGGTAAATTTCGTTCCATTGATGTGCAATTAGGAGATTAGGCAGGTGCATAAGTTTTCTCGCAGGTTTCGAAGCAACGAGCGAACACGGACCCAAACACGGACCCGGGCACGGGGTCCGTGCCTTTGTTATTCCTTCAGTGTCAATTTTGCGAGACAGCACGGACCCTTGCACGGATGAGGGCACGGGGTCCGTGCCTTTGGGTTTCACTTAGTGTCTTTTTCCAGTATCTACACGGACCCTTACCCGGACCCTGACACGGGGTCCGTGCCTTTGCTTCCTTTCAATGTCTTCTTCCAGAGTCTACACGGACCCCCATCCGGACCCGAGCACGGGGTCCGTGCCCCTTCCGTTTCCCGACACACTCTAGGCAGTATGTACACGGACCCTCTCCCGGACCCAAGCACGGGGTCCGTGTACCCTTGTTTTTGGGAAATATTTGTAAGTTCATTTTAAGTTAGATGTTATGGGTTAGTGCAAAGATTATTAAGGGCGTGTCGTGGGAAATTGTAGAAGGTCCTAAGGTCTGATTGAGCTTGAGAGTAAGCATGAGTTTTCTACGTCTAAGTAATGCAAGTTAAGTATGAAATTCACGTTAGTAAGTAGCAGCAACGGCCCCAGTCGAAGTCCAACGAATCCCTCAACGCCAAGTAAGTATGTTGACGTGCAAGAAAACATTTTTTTTAGTTTTTGAGGTATGCTAAATGTCTTGTGACCAAATTATGTTAGGATTGGAAAGCGTTAAATTATGAACGGGGACCAATCCGCCCGTTAAATTATGAACGGGTTAGATCGTGGTTGTGAAGCGTTAAATTATGAACGTGGATCAACTGGCCTGTTAAATTATGAACAGGGATCTTATGTATGCGGCAGCGGATACGTCCCTGTCAGCCCAGTACTGTGGTATAGTCTGATCAGGCTCATTTATGTTACGGGTCACTCGCTTTGAAACATCCTCTACGCAAAATGATGAAGTTATGTATGTTAAAGTATGTTCAAGTATGCAGCATGTTTATGAAAAGTTTAAGTTATGGCACGTCGAAGTATGTATGTACGTATGTTCAAGTTTATTATGCAAGTTCAAGTTCCAAGTATGTATGTCATATTTTCAAGTTGCATGTGATTTTATTACGTATTACTCGTTATTTCCAGTTTATACGTGTTGAGTCTTTAGACTCACTAGACTTGATCGATGCAGGTGACTATGTTGAGGAGACAGGAGGTGATGACCAAGGGGCAGGCTTGGGCTGAGTGGCAGGCTAAACCCGAGGACCGCAAGTTTATGTTTATGCAAATTTTTAAAATACTCTGATGTTTTGATTTGAACGTGAGACGTTTTGAGACAGTTTACTTTAGCAAAATTTTATTGGTGACGGATGATGGTGAGATTTATTTTTATGAATGTTGAGTGACGACCGTATGAATGTTTTTATTTAAGAAAATTTTTAATTCTTCCGCAAATTTTAAGTAGTGTAGAATACGGTTCGTTACAAATTTTGATCAGAAGGTAAGCTGATCAGAAAGGGATTGAGATTGATTATCTCCTGTGAATACTGACTCCTGTGATCATCAGATATACCTCGTAGAAGAATTTCAGAAAGGGGTAGTACTTCGTCTGATCAGATAGATGTATCAGAAATTCAGATGAAAACTAAATTGAAAGAGTTTCAGTTATTTCAGCCGCCGATTCTGAGTGGTATCGGGACGTCTGAAGAGTATGAGAACTGGTTGGATGACATAGAAATACTGTTCGAATTACTTAATTGTACAGATGAACAGAGAATTAAACTGGTATTCCCTCAGTTACGAGAAGCTGCCAGAAGTTGGTGGATTACACCCAAAGGAGTACTAGAACTGAGAGGTTCCCGAGGATTTCAGGGAGCTGGATCATCTGGATATGGTGATCAAGGAACAGACCCAGGACACACTTGATGATATAGTGGCAGGTATTGTTCCTTTATGATTATGGTGCATATGTATTGATATATACTAATGCAATCGGTGTGATTATCCTTGATTGGGTGGCACTGATATATGCTTTACCTGTTGGTTCTGTATCTACTGTGGTATTGGTTCTTTACCTTTTTGGGAAAAGAATTGATATGAGTGATATTCTGTGATATATCATATACTGCAGAAAGTTGAGAATGAGATTGAATTAGACTAGCTTGTACTTGTAGTGTCTGATGATGACTGCATGATTGATATTGATATATCGAACAAGTACAGATTTATTATAAAGTCTTGCCAGGAGATGGTAAGATTCGGACCTGAAATGGCCAATGAATGAATGATATACAATAAGGGATTTAGATTTTGAATTCCTTGACATCTGTATTGTTTATGATTCGATGATTATCGAAAGGAATGGAATAATCCCTTATGTATTCAGTTGATGACTGAAGTGGAGCTTATCAGGGATTGATTTACTAATAGCAGGAAGTTTGCTACAGTCTTTCAGATGAGATTTCAGGTTGTCCTGTATCCGGAAGAGTGATTTCAGCCCTGATTTGATTCCAGGTATTGGTTTCATTTTAGAATTTCTTATAGACTGATACTGATTGAACTGAAAGAATTGAGATATCAGTTGAAAGAATTATTGTCTAAGAGTTAGAGTTACATTTGAATATATGTTTCTCTGGAAAGTTGTAGTAGCCCGAATTCCAAATTGGGTAATTAACGGATTAATGGTGATTAAGAAGGTTTAATGTGTAATTTTGACCGTGGTCATAATCGGACGGACCGAAGATGGTTCGGTAGCACCGAAGGGTTCGGACGATCCGAAGTGGGTTCGGTGGATCCGATCATTAGGTGTCAAGAGTTGATCGACACGTGGGAGTTCGGACGTTCCGAAGTGTAGGTTCGGTGGATCCGATCATGAGGTGTCAAGAGCCGATGGACACGTGGGAGTTCGGACGTTCCGAAGTGTAGGTTTGGTGGATCCGATCGTGAGGTGTCAAGAGCTGATGGACACGTAGGAGTTCGGACGTTCCGAAGTGGGTTCGGTGGATCCGAACATAGCCTATAAATAGTGCTCGGATTTCCTCATTTTGTATTGACAATCCTTGAGTTGTGTCTCATATTTGAGAGATTTGGAAGGTTTCTAGGGTTAGTTGCCGGTCGAGCGATAACCAAGAGCTGCCAGGATTGGTAGTTTAGCGACGCCTGAGTTACGAGGCAATCGACATCAAAGGGCTGTCGACGGACGAAGGTAAACCCTAAACCTTTGGTAGTACTAGGGAGTACTGGTTTTGCTAGTTGAGCATGGTAGTATTGTTCATTGGGTGCTTTTGATGCGTAGGCTTGTTCTAGACCTGATTAGCGGTGCTGCGTAAGGCTAGGCTTGCTGTGATAGAGGTACGAAAGTACTATCCGAGATATCCTGGTTGAGTATACATTCTTATATGTGTTGCATGATTATGTGGTGCATTGATATATGTCATATGATGCATGCTATTATGTCACGTTTATTACTGCACGTTGCATTTCATGTTGAGCCGTATCTCCTTCGAGATAGCCTTTACTGTTGAGCTGTATCTCTTTCGAGATAAGCTATATATCTTGTGGGGCCGCTCAGCCCTGTCTTGTCTTGTGGACGCATGGACACCGAGAGTACACAGTGGCCGACGGGTCGGGAGGGCTTCGGTGATCCGGGACATTTTAGGTCCACGTCTGTTCTTGCAGTGGATGCAGTGACCCAGAGGTTGGACCGCGCGGCACTATCCACTTGGCGCCTCTAGACTGAGCATTTTGAGATCTTTTGTGACTCCTGTTTCTTGACTACCCTGGTATCATATCATAG
The DNA here is from genome assembly GCF_022965805.1 of Primulina eburnea. NCBI lineage: Eukaryota > Viridiplantae > Streptophyta > Magnoliopsida > Lamiales > Gesneriaceae > Primulina > Primulina eburnea. The sequence goes on from NC_133117.1 coordinate 13,432,292, forward strand.
CATGTGCATTTCATATAGGTTTGTATACTCATGCTTTTGTACTGGGCGTTCTTATCGCTCACGTCCTTGGTTTTTGTTTATCTTGGACACCCCATTCCCACGGGGCAGGCCTCAGGTTGGACAGCTCAGGAGGAGGAGGAGGAGGACGTTGAGTAGCTGGTTGGTTTAGTTCTTCAGTACTTTTTGTTTCGATATGGTTGTACCGTATATTTCAGTTTAGTTGAGTTGTTCTGGATTTTCGATTGGGTTGTATATCTATCATTTGTTGGTATTTCCGCTGTTATCTCTGATTATTATTAATTAAGTTAGTTGCATGCTTAGTTCTCAACTAGTAGGTGATTCTGGAACGGGTCACTACAAAAGTACTTCAGTTCCAATGATGGATTGATAAATCCTGTGTTCAGCAATATTCTGAAGACATTATGCTCGTTTTATCTATGACATTTTGATATATTCGCAGCGTATGATTGAATTGAATATTTTGGGACTGAGATTGTTGTATACAGAATTGTTCGGATATGAATCTCGATTGTAACAGACTGTATTCAAAGTCGGTGATATCTGAAGATGGTATACTGACTGATTATAGTACTGCTGAGATAGTGATCAGTGACTGAGAACGACATTGAATATGGCAGCATTTCAGAGATGTCAGAAATGTCAGAGATTGTGTCTTATGCAGTCATTAGATCAGCATTGCGTACTGATATTCTGAATCTGATCCGATATTATTATCACTCTGAGTATGTGTTTGATATCGATTGTTATGAACCATTGAGATTATATACAGTGCAGTCGAGTCAGAACTGATTTTGAGGATTTAAAGCAGTTCAGAAGTTGAATCAGACTGTTCAGAACTTGATTTTGATAGTCAGAACAGTGTGTCAGAGCCGAATACCAGGTAGGTAATATTTTATTTTATATGATTAGCTGATTTGTTTGTGTCAGATATTCGGATTTGAATGACAGGTATTGTCAGATACACACAGTAGTAGATTCAGTACTATTCTGGTAACAGGAAATGTGTGATAATTCGAATAGACAGTTGTGATATAAACAGATAAAATCAGTTATGTCAGACATTGTATGGAAATGTCTAAATCGCTGACTGATGAAGACAGAAAGATAGAAACCAAGAGATTGATTATCTTGATTACTGATTTCTAAATAGAAATGGGAGTACATTTCTATGGATCTGGTGATGGGATCACCGAAATTTTGCCAAGATTGTACCAGTAGGTAATTATGATTGAATGATTGTTCAAATCTCCCTATGTTATATTGTACAGGATGACGTACAAATATGACCAGACGATTGAGAGGTATGTCGGAAACGGGGGTCAGATTGTATTGAATGCCAAAGTTGATTTTATCAGACTGTGATATTCGTTTGATTTTGTACTTTTGGCTGAGTGTACAGCATGATTGTTCATCTATGATTTATAGATTGAAGGATAGTCAGAGTAAACTATCCTGATACTGGAGGATATCCAGGAAATGTAGTGCTTGATTTTAGCACTAGTTGACATGATTCATTGTCACTTTTGATATATTGTACAATAATAGCTATTAGAGGAGTATCGAAATAGCTCTAGTCCAGATATTGTACAGTGAGAACTGGTATTTTCCTTTGAATGGAAATGATATGGCAGTATTACCTGAGATCGGATTTGATAAATCAGAAGAAATGAGGATAGCTCAGAATGCATAGACATAAATTAATATGCCAACGTCGGACGATGACTGTTGGTATTTGAAACCGAAGATTGAATATATCTTTGACTGGGATTAACAGATTTGGTAACAGATGATGATATTAAATTATTATGGAACTGTTGCACTGGTGATTGGTATATACAGATGTTGTATAGCCATTGTTCTGAGGTTGATTCTATCACGAGTGATTTCGTGGATATGAGTTTATTGCAGTTTTGTATATCTCCTTCTTATATCTGATTTGAGATATGACATGATTATCTATATTCCATGAATTGATTGATTGTGATTTCGAGGACGAAATCATATCTTAGAGGGGGAGAAATGTAAGGCCCGAGATAATAAAGATGATATTATTTTAATCCGAGAGTATGTAATTGGAAACTTTTGGAGTGTTGAATTATATTCCCAGATGTTTGCAATTATTTAGGATTGAAATTGAATTAAAAAGAGTTTTGAGGACCAAATTGCAAATAGGAAGAGTTCAGGGGCTAAAGTGTAATTATGACTTGAGTGACACTTGTCACACATGCAATTGAAGTATATATATTGGTTCTTCAATTCCCACAAGAAAAGAACCGAGCAACTTTGCTCTGGAAATCCCTTTTGCTTCTTCGTATGTTTAAGCGGTGATTTTGACAATTCCATCTATCCGATTTTGAATCTGAACACGGTGTTGTATTCCTCTCGACACGAGCTACAACTGGACGTAAGTTTCATTGAGTTTTATTATCATTTGAAAAGATGATGTTGTAGGAATTTGATATAATTCATATATGATGTTCTTGACATGTTAGACATCGTAGAACCGAAGTCAGATCAGGAAACAGATTGATTCTGGAATTGTTATGATTTTTCAGATTATATTAATTGAAATTGAATAGATTTGGATTATAGACTGATTACAAATCGTATCGAATATGGGTTATGATTTGTAATTAATATCTGGTGATATGGTATTGACGGGAATACTGAGATTGTGCTGTTATGCCGCTGATTTGAGTTAATTCAGATTAATCAGATTCAGAGTTGAATTGAGAATGGAATATTGATATTATGATTCTCGATATATCGTTTCAAATTTAAAGAGACAGTCTTGAGTTCAGAACTGATATTGATATTGTGCCTGTTTTATATTGTCATTTCCAGATTGAGAATGGACCGAGATAGAGTCGGGACTTCTTCTTCTTTTGAGCGAGAAGATAAAGGTATAAATTAATGTTGAGTTGGGATTGCACAACTCGAGGGAGGTTTGACTCGAGTTTCCCTAAATCACATACTGTACCTTATTGCATTGATATTTGCATTGAGTTGATAGATATACTTGTTCTCTTGATATTAGATAACAGGTATTAGACGAGTTATCTTGTGACAGAAGTGCCGGATAGTGGTGGTATCGCCACGGCACATTGCACGATGTCTCAAGATAGGATATTAGCGATAGAGCTACAGTCCTTGACGGTTAGGTCAGGACACTGGATGTTTGGTTATATCGAGTAATGGAATCTATTACGGAATTCGATATAGGAACACCATATTTTGTTATATCGAGTAAAGGGTATTGGAATTCTTCTATTACGGAATTCGATATAGGAATACCAGGGCACTGGTTATATCGAGTAATAGAGATTATGGTTCCATCCTTTACGAAATTCGATATAGGAATACCACATCTGGAAACCGGGATCCCTAGACTAGGATTGAGTCTAGTCTAAAACGTGGAGTCACGAGCTTGAGTGACAGTTATATTGATTGATATTGATTGATGTTGATTATGTTCCTGAATATGGTTCATGTCCTTTTATGTTCCGGATATTGGTACATATTTAGAATAGAAATTATTCTTGATATTGAATTATGTTCCTGATATTGGTACATGTTTAGAATAGGAGTTATTCTTGATATTGATTATGTTCCTGATATTGGTACATGTCTAGAATAGGAATTATTCTTGATATTGAATTATGTTCCTGATATTGGTACATGTTTAGAATAGGAATTATTCTTGATATTGATTTATGTTCCTGATATTGGTACATGCTTAGAATAGGATTTATTCTAGAGATTGAATTATGTTCCTGATTAGGGTACATGTTTAGAATATGATTTATGCTTGTTATTGATTTATATCATGAGGTTGATATAGGATATGATATTTGTTATATGCTCTTATATGATTTATATGATTGCATGTATACATGATTTATACTGAGAATGTAATTCTCACCGGAGTTATCCGGCTGTTGTCTTGTCTGTATGTGTGCATGGCAACAGGTGGGATAGGAGCGGGGTCAAGACGAGAACGAGGCTGGATTAGATAGCGTGGAGATCCGGGCTTCAGAAGCAACTTAGGATTCAGCACCGACATGTAGTTGAACCTAGTTGGATTATTGTAGATGACATCAGATTTGTATGTTCATGTTTAACATGTAATTTGATTTTAATTACATTACGTTTCCGCTTTGCATTTTAAAAGAAAAATTTTTAGACCCTGTTTATTATGAATGATTAAATATTCCTAAAGACGATTAAGGAATGGATTAGCGTCCGGGTCCCCACAGATCATATTCCCATTTTACATCGGTGCTTAGTGCCCGTTCCCATGCGCAATGGTGTGCTAAGACTAATCAGTCGACCTGAGGATAAAGGCTAGTCATTTTCAAATATCAAACTTCACCTAAAATGATAAATAGTTGAAAGCTTTACGATTTGAAGATTTATATGATTAAATTATGCTTACAAATTTATTTTGAATCAAAGTATGATTTGTAATGCATGTGCTTGTATATGTATTATTTGCTACTCATGCTTAGAATGTGTTGAGTCATTATACTCATTAGGGTTGAATGCTGCAGGTGATGATTTTATTGAGGGAGGCACTGACGCTTGAGTGGATTGAGGAAGACAGTGCACTCCCGAGGGACTTTATTTTCCGCGTTAGCTTGATATTTAAAAGTTTAAAGATTTTGTTAATGATTTTATTAGAGATTTTTATGCTTTATTTTTTGAGTTAAGATGATCATGTTAAAGGTTAGATTTGAATTTTGAGAATTGACGATTTATGGATTTTTATGTACTTGAGATTTAAATGTTAAATTATTTTGATATATAGAAATGTTAAGTTATTTTAAATGGTGAATATCGAAAGTATGTAGGAAAAAAAAAGTAGTGGGAGACGATTCAGTTGGTATCAGAGCGAATGGTCCCCAAAAGTTTGTGTTAATGCCACTCTGAGAAGCTCAAGAAGTCACGCCTCAAGTCTGTGAGTTTTTACTTATTTAAATTTTATATTCTGAACTTTCAATGTTTTTATGATACATGATATATAGGTTAGATGCACGTTTCATTTCAAATGTTAAATTCATGTTGGTTACGTGGTATGTGCGATTTGTACAGAGATGCCTCCTAGACGGATTCTACGTAGTAATACTGAGAATAGGCATTAGGAGGAGATTCTACAGCATCCATCTAATCAGGATGCTAGTGCCCGTGTACTAGCCGGTATGACTCGTTTATTTGAGCAGCATGTGGGAAATGGAGCGAGAGTCCGACCGGACGCTGTTTATGAGCGATTTAGGATGATAGATCCCGCGTATTTTTCTGGCACTACGGATCCATCGTGGCTGAGAGATGGATCAAATCTTTAGAGTTGATATTTCGATATATTGATATGACGGACGCTGACATCAGCACTTTAGAGTTGATCTTTTGGTATATAGATCTTTAGAGTTGATCTTGCCACATCAGCACTCTTCCATGTTCTACCAACAATGAAATAGATTGTTGAAGTGATATGAACTCCAATGCCCCTCACATGCCAATCATGTTCTTCATTCTCAAGTTCTTTTTTAAGTATATCCTCTTTTTTCCCTTCAATATTCAGCTTACCCTCCAACTTTTGTTATATATAATCATCATGTCACGCATAATAAAAATAATTATTAGTAAAAAAAAGTTTCATAGCAATTTGATATTCTGGTTTTCATGTCTTGTTAATTTTCTTACAATCTCTGGTACTTTTTTCGTCAAAACCTAGCTTCAAAATGTCTTTCTTAGTTTACTCATCCTTTCTTCAAAATAATAACTATGTTAATCTAGTCAACATCACATATGCAAATATGCTCAAAAAATACTTACTGTTTCTTCACCATAGCTTTCATATCCTTCACGTGCAAGTCGATGAGGGTATAATGTTCGGTTTACTTCTCTCTTTTTGTTGATCAGTTAGTTTTTAGTTATTTCAAACATTCAACGTACATGTCAAATTTCAATATAAATAAAGAATTATAGTCCAATAAATTTAAAATAATAAATTAAGATTCTTCAAATGAAGTCATCCGACATGCAACTAATGACAAAGGAACTCCAACCATTTATTCTAATACCACAACCAATATGTGACTCATTTAACTCCTCGGGTTTATCAAGCTTGTTAAAATTGAATGTCTGAGTGAGATGTGTATTGTATTGAAGCCACTTACTATTTGCTAATTTTGAAAAAGCTTTCTTCAACCTTGTGTCAACATTGTATGTCAACTATAAATAACAAAAGTGGGAATTCGTTGAGAAGATTAACATTTAACATTAAATATATCATGAAAATATGAATATTATAGTTTTCAAAACATTCTGACTTACATAAATTAACTGATTATCATATCAGTTCTTTAACATCACTTGGAACCTTTTTCAAGTATTGTAACTAATCTTAACATTTTCTTGAGCCATCACACAAATATAATTTTGCATTTCAACATCAGCTTTTCCTATTGGTTGTCCAAGTTTATTGAATGTGAGATCTTTTCTAATTCCTTGAACCTTTTTCCTAGAAAGCTTATCCATTTTCGTACGAACTCTAGAAATTTTTGTGGTTTCGGTTTATGTATTTCAAACACTATGTTACCCTCCCAACTCTCTCTAGTGCCAGAAAATGCAATTTTTTCTTTACCCTTCCCAATTTTTGCATGATTTTTTAATCTCTTACTGTTTCCAACCGTGTCATCACCATCGAAACCTATTTTAAGCTTTGTAGAGGATTCCATAGAGTCTAAAAATTCTGTTGATCAACAAAAGTTGTAGTTAGCAGCTTCTAGACAACAAAAACAAAGAAAAATTAAATAAAAAATTCATAATGCCACAATATGAAAAAAAAAGCAAGATAATATTGTCCAAAAAATCATCTTCATCTTCAAAAGAGAATTGATCGATTAAATATTGTCCAACCAAGTCCTATCAAAGTCTTCACGAATTCATAGTGGTTCATTATCATCTGTTCCGTCAACATCCATGGATGACACCCTTTTACTAAAACATTAATAGTGCATTATAGTGTCTTCCAACTCTTCCCAATTTATGTATTAAAAGTACTCCCTAATTGGAGTTGCAAGTACAAAACTCCATAAATGATCTTCAAGATCCTCACTATGAAATACTTACTTCGCTTGACTTGTCAAGATAAAATAGTCTAATTTGAATCATTTTCTATTGAGGTTTACCAACATGAAACCAAGATCATCTACTTTAATACCATTATTATTCTCCAATCAATTACCTTTAAACATTGAAATTTGAAATTATTGGTAATCAACTACCCATATGTCTTCTATTACTCCATAAAAACCCATAACTTACAAAATAAGATTTTTATCTTTTGCAATATCTACAAAATATGATTTTTATTCTTTGAACTAGCAACTTGCATTGTCTTTGTGACTAAGCTTCTCCAGAGTCTAGAACAACTCGTATATAATCATGCTCTTTTGTACAATAAGTAACCACATACAATCAAATAATTATATTTCTGATACTTGAAGGGTCGAATGGTAACTACACGTGCAACCTATATTTTTATATGATATTTTTTTATCATGGGCAAATATGGTAATGAATGTATGCCAATACATAAAACTAAAGAAACATACAAGATCACAAAACCAAGTAATAAACATTTGCTCATGCTCATCTTGTAACCACTTCTTGTACTTTTCCCTGTGAGGAAATCTTTCATCCAAATACCACATGTATTCCCTAATGAAATTATTAAGAATAAATAAACAATAGAATGTAAGCAAAATGCATTAAAGTATTAATAAGTTAGATAAATTACTCGATATATAGATAAATCTCAACATTATTTTTCAATATGTAACGAGGTGCTTGCTTCAACTCATCGTGACCAGTGGAGTGCACTAGTGCACCTTATTAAGGATTAGTAAGTTATATTTGTCTATGAATTGATGGTATCCAAATTATGTGCACACTAGATAGTTAGTCTGAGCAAAATTCAACACCTCTTCAACAATAAAACATTCAACTATGCACCTATAAAGGCCCGAAAATTCGTGTTTGAAAATTTGCGGAAAAATTAAAATTTTCTTTTTAAAATAATTAAAATGCCTCATCCACAAAATAAACTGATAAATCAAGTTTAATGTTTAAAATAGCAGCGGAAGAAATTATTGCTCACAAAATAACAAATAAAGTAATCCAACAACTGATAAAAATATTTGAGCATAAAAATGGCAAGTGCTGTAAATGAGGTCCTCGGGTTCCACTACTGCCGACCCAAGCTAGCTCACTGGTCCCCGTCCTCGGCCCCAACATCATCAGTACCTACAACAATCAAGTCTAGTGAGCCTAAAGACTCAGCATACATATATCGTAAATAACGAGTAAATAATATAGTAAAATTGCATGGGAGTAAAAATATCATGTCATGAGGCATAACGTGAAAATAACTTGTCATGAGCAATTATAATACGTGCATAACTGACTGAAAATCATAAGTGACAATGTTTGCTCCTTGGAGCCCTGTAATAAAATATCATGTCATAAATTTTCTGTTGAGATTTTGGTCTACGCAAGTGGCCCCTGCACTGAACTGAACTGAACTGACCGGTAACTGCCGATCGGACCGGTAACTGTCGACCGAGTGAAGTAATGAACGTCTGATCAGACTAATGCCACAGTATACTGGGTGGTACATAACTGAACCAACCGATAACTGGCGACCGGATAATACAATGCTCCCATGATAATGAAATGGCCACAAGTAATATTTCATAAATCTCAAAAATGAATATTTTCTATTTTTATGCACGTAATATAATTAACTGGCATAATGAAATATCCTGTATTATTTTATCACATGGATTGGATCTTTCTCAGGCTCGCTGCAACCTAAATTTATCAGGAACAATATACAAATGATTTTCTTGACCAAACTTTGTAATTGAATCCAAAAACGAGACAATTACGCCCAACGACTTCGTATTTAATCATGACTCTGTGCCAACCCAAACCAACACCGAACCATCATTTAGTCATGACTTAAAAACACTTAAAATGATGAAATAATGCTCCTAAAATGATGCAAGTAGAAATTTTGGTGAATGGAGGCCAAAACATGAAACGCTCTATCCAGAGTCAATTTGGCACATCGCACCGTAATTTCTCGTACGACTTCAAAAATGATCCGAATCACGAACGGCCAAAAACATGACCTTCCCAATTCAATGAGGCACTGTCCAGTCCAAGTCCATAGGCTAAAGCCAACCAAGAAATCGAACGAGCCAATGAACCCAAGCAGCAAGTTGTTGTCCACAAAATACAGCAGCTGTGCTTTGGTTTCCTTGCGTCGTTTGCGAGGCTAATGGCCATTGGGGCTTGAACCACCGACCAGAACCTCTTACCAACATCCTAAGTAATGATTTGTACCATGGCTAAGGGCCCTAGGCCAGCCACAATTCGCACCACACCCGAAACCAACCGAAAGTTCCACCCGAGAGCACCCTTGCATGCCCGTGGTGTTTTGCTTCGTTTGCTGTCTCGTGTCGTTCCAGTGGCCATTTGATTGACCATGGCACGATCTAGACATCCAGAGGTATGGTATGAACCGTGGGTAAGGGCCATAGGCCAACCAAGATCGACACCATTCCTCAAAACCGAAGGTTACACTTGTTGTAAAATGAGAAGGCCGAAGGGGGAAGGGGCTGTTTTTATGTTTTGATTTATAAACCGATGCAACCATGGACCAAGCCTCAAAAGGGCAACTTGGTCACGTCTTAGACATGCTAGGGAGGTGTTCAAACCAGGGTTACAGGCCCAAGAGCCAACCAAGGTTCGATCCATCCATGGACAAGCAAAACAAAATTTTCGAAACCCATTTCTGCACTTATGGGGAGGTTGCTGTCATTTCGATTTCCAGCCAGCATGGGGGTTGAACTAATGGGCCAACATGGTCGTAAACCATTCTAGTACATGTCTAGGAGCCTAATTGCGAGCCTAGGGTCGAACCAATACCTGAAACCATCAAAAACGTGCAAACCGTGAAGCATGAAATGGAATGAAACCGTGCAGAATTTTGTTTACCAACAAGCTGCTGTCATATTTCGGTTTTGATTGAAAGATCATGATCATGTAGTGCTTAAAATTCATAATACAACTTGATTGAAGAGAAAAGAAGAACATATGCATGCCTGGTTTTGTTTTGAAAATAAAACAAACGAAACACAACGATGCGGCGCGGAGGAGATGGAGCGATCTTCTTGATCTTGCTTCTACTCAATTATTTCTTGCTATTATTCTCTCGGTAATCGATGCACAGCCTCATACTCCCATCCTTCTTCTTCACAGAAAAACTACTCCAAAGAAGAGCCTTATACTTGCTACAACTGTGGCAAAACTGGTCACTACATTGCTGACTGTCCCAAACCAAAAAATGACAGTCGAGGATCTGCTGAAAGAGGGAAGGAGCCCTATGAGTGTAAAAAAAGAACCAAAGATGACAAGAATTCATTCAAAAAGAAACATGAGGTGCTTCTAGCTGAGGAGAGCAAATCTAAAATGGGCGGATAAACTCCTTGTCGAGAAGCTCCTGAATCTGCTGCTTGAGTTATAACATTTCAGCTGGAGCTAATCGATACGGTGCCTTAGAGATTGGCACAGTGCCTGGCATAAGATCGATTGCAAACTCCACATCTCTCTCTGGTGTAAGGCTGTGATGTCATCAGGAAAGACGTTTGGGAATTCTCTGACTACTGACACCTCTGATAAAGACGGAGTGGGTATGTCAGGTGCAGACGAAGAACAGAGTTCTGATTGATTTTCAGAAGAGGTCGGTATTGGTTAGACCGCCGGGCATGGAGCAATTTCTTTTTGAACCAGGCAGATGGAGAAGTTTCTCTCGTATGATCTCTTGCATGCGGGCTAGGAGACTTATTTCTAAGGGGTGTCAGGCCTTCTTGGCCAGCATTATTTCTGCACCTGACATACCCACTCCGTCTTAATCAGAGGTTTCAGTAGTCAGAGAATTCCCAAACGTCTTTCCTGATGACATCACAGCCTTACACCAGAGAGAGATGTGGAGTTTGCAATCGATCTTATGCCAGGCACTGTGCCAATCTCTAAGGCACCGTATCGATTAGCTCCAGCTGAAATGTTATAACTCAAGCAGCAGATTCAGGAGCTTCTCGACAAGGGGTTTATCCGCTGCTTGAGTTATAGCATTTCAGCTGGAGCTAATCGATACGGTGCCTTAGAGATTGGCACAGTGCCTGGCATAAGATCGATTGCAAACTCCACATCTCTCTCTAATGTAAGGCTGTGATGTCATCAGGAAAGACGTTTGGGAATTCTCTGACTACTAACACCTCTGATAAAGACGGAGTGGGTATGTCAGGTGCAGAAATAATGCTGGCCAAGAAGGCCTGACACCCCTTAGAAATAAGTCTCCTAGCCCGCATGCAAGAGATCATACGAGAGAATGTGGGGCCAGTGACCACATGCTGAAGGAGTGCCAACAATGGAAGCAGCCTACTCAGGGCATGTAAGGCCTGGGGCCGAAGAGGGCGGGGGGTGATCGCCGGTGCCATCAGTTGCACGGACAATGAGCGGCTCCTGGCAGGCTTCTAGGTGGAGGGAACATGAATGAATCGACCCACACGGTAATGAGAGGGATTCCGAGACTGTTCAATGTAATGGACTGTACAGTTGAAGATGAATTAAAAGATTTGATTGGTACTACTCATATCATGAAGGTGCATCTTTTTTTCGGTAGCTCATCACATAAGAACTCCAAAGTTAAGCGTGCTTGACATGGGGCAATTTTGGGATGGGTGACCTCCTGGGAAGTTTCCTAGGGTGTGTGTGAGTGGGGACATAAGCACGCTAGAAAGACTCGTCTTGGTACAGTGAGGACAGTCGTCAAATCTGGGGCGTTACAGCACCCTTTAGTATGATTTTGATTTTGCACATAACCTTTCAAAATCTTCATGTATATTTCAAATGGGTATATGTACGTATACTAAACCGATCCACACAATTTGACCTCATGCACAACGTGAAAATTTAAATGAATAATTATATCAAAATATGAATTGGGAAATCCTTTTCAGTTAAACAAAATATCATGACAATCTCTATTTCATATCATCCAACATTAAAACATCTATCATTTTATTACATGACACATTGAAGAATAAACACAAGCGAGTGATAGTGTCTTTGACTCTTTTGGGAGAGACAACATGGATTGCCACTTGAGGCAATTGTTGCATTAAATTGTGGTAGTCATGTGACTTAAGGGCAACAAGTTTCAAGTCCTTCATCGATAGAAGGTTTTTAACACTGGATGAGTAACATGAAGTGAGTTGTATTCCAACAAAATAATTCAAATTATTTATTTTTTTTGGAAACTAAATTTCTGCTGTTTGACAAACGGAGTGCCTAATCGAATGAACAAACTGGTAAAGGAACTGAACAAATATACTCAAACTGAAAGTTGCCATAAATGAATTTTAACACGCAAGCTAACGAAGGCAACTGAACCAACTCAACTGAATCTACATAGACAACTGACTGATCAGTTGCTACTTTCAGCCGTAAGCTTATCGACTATTACCTATCAGCTGCTCTTTCAGCTGTACACATCAACAAAAAGGACGTTCAACGGACTATAGTACAAAAGTGGACTGCAAAAGATAGTGGGAACGCCTCAATACAGCTACAGTGTAAGAATATCAAAAGAATGTTGACATGGAAAACCAACGGATAAAAGGATTCAAATTTCATTTAATATTACCATTGAAGGGAAGCCTATAAATAGCAGAGGGGAAGCAGTGGAAAAATAATCGACCCACTATTTCATTAAGCTTGATGTTACCCTGCTGAAATTACTGCTTACATTCGAAAGTCAAAAGCTCAAACTTATCGCACATATTCGTAGCAATCAAGGCTATTCTTTCGAGCTTTAAATTACAACGTTATCATTGTAAAACTCGATCTTGTAAAAGATCAATCGTGCTAAATTCAGTTGTATACACTGTGAAGCATTTTGTAAACTAAGAGTTTCAGTCTTGGCAGTGTTAAGTCCACACTGAAATGGGTCTATACAAACTTTTGTATCGATCAAATTCTTTTAGTGAATATCCTATCGTTGTGATAGAAGGGGTGACGTAGGAGTGTTTGAAATCTCAGAACATCCGTAAATCTTGTGTTCTTAATTCAGTTTTTTCTCTATCTATCAGTCAGTTTTATTATGTACTTTATTGTTAACTGAGTGATATTGACTGACAGGATTCCAAGTATCAGTTTATCACTAAACTGAACTCAACTTACAAAAAGTTTCGAAAAGTTGAGAGTGTATATTCAAACCCCCATTTCTAAATACTCTTTTAACCAAATATCCGATCCTAATAAGTGGTATCATAGTAGTTGAATCTTGTCCCAGAATATTCTTATTCACAAAACTGATAACCATGTCTTCTTTCAATAAAATCCCAATGTTTTCTAGAAAATATTTTGACGACTGGAAAACCAGAATGCAGGCCCATCTAGCTGCACAGGACGATGATATGTGGTACATCATTACTGATGGACCCATGAAGATTTTGAAAGCCAACACAGCTGTAACCATGTCTAATGGGGAACCACAACGTATAGAAAAGCCCAGAAAAGAATGGACAGCTGAAGACAAGAAGAAAGAAAATTTAGACAATGTGGCGAAGGATATCTTATATAAACGCTGGATAAATTCACTTTAAGCAAAATCAAAATGTGCAAAACCGCCAAAGAAATAAGGGAGAAACTAATCCAGCTTTGTGAAGGAAACGAGCAAACTAAGGAGAACAAGCTATCAGTTGCTGTTCAGAAATTTGACAATATCAAGATGAAGTCTTGAGAATGAAAGAGTCGGTAGTATTATCAATGAGCTAAATGCACCTGGAAAAGTGTGTTCAAATAAATAGATAGCACTGAATGTTGTCAGGGGTCTTCCCAAAGAATGGGATGTCAAGACCATGGTAATGAGGAAGTCAAAGGACATGAACAAGGTCGAACTTCGTGACTTATTTGCTGATCTAAAGGGCTACGAGTTTGAACTACAAACCAGAGAAGGGGAACCTTCTTCACCGGCTGCCACAACTGATTTAATTGCTGTCAGACTGGAACCAACTGGTTTAGGTGACAAGTATGCTGATTAGCTAAGCAATGACGCAATGTCATTGTTTGTCAGAAAGTTTGGTAAAATTGTGAGAAGAAATCAAGGAAACTTCCAGAAACAATATCAGAAAAACTACTCCAAAGAAGAGCCTTATACTTGCTACAACTGTGGCAAAACTGGTCACTACATTACTGACTGTCCCAAACCAAAAAATGACAGTCGAGGATCTGCTGAAAGAGGGAAGGAGCCCTATGAGTGTAAAAAAAGAACCAAAGATGACAAGAATTCATTCAAAAAGAAACATGAGGTGCTTCTAGCTGAGGAGAGCAAATCTAAAATGGGCGGAAACTGACAGTGAGGAGTCAGAACCTGAAAGCCCAAGCAGTTTGTGAGACGCATTTACTCTAACGACAATTAATGATCAAACAATAATGGTTTGATTTAAAACTGCAGCGGAAAAAAATTTAAAATACTTTAAAACGGACCTCAGGGCCTAGAAAAATTTCGGCATGACCTCCCCGTAAATAGGACATCCCGAAAAACTCAATCATCAATTTATATCAAAATATACTCCCACTAGAGTCATTAAAACAACACCGAAGTTAAACAACCTATAGCCGCACTGGCCGGGACTAAACAGAAATTAAAACTTACCAAATACTCACTAGGTCATAAACATCACAAAACAACCAAATACTACTACAGATACACGGGGCATCTCCTCGGCAAATAAACTACAATACAAGACTGATACAAACCCATGACATACATATAGACTAATTGGGAGACTCCACTAAACAGAACCAAGCAATCCAACCTCAATACCGAGCTCCACTGGCGGAACCTCGGCCTGATGCTGCAAAATGACTCGGGAGATCTACCATGGTGCCCAATAGCAACCACAGTAGCCCCACAGTAAACAACTGAGATTAGTATTCTGGTATCAAACAGTCCAACAATAACAACAATGTGGGGACCCGGACGCTAATCATGTTCTTAATCGTCATTGGGACTAATTAATCAATTATAAAACAGGGTCTAAATTTTTCTTTTAATATACAAAGTGGAAACGTAATGTAATTCAATTCAAATTACATATTAAACATAAACATACACATCCTGTATGATCTACAAGTATTCAACTAGGTTCAACTACTACAATCAAGTAATAAAACCTATCTATGTCCAAGTCCGGAATCACCACGCTAATCTCGATCTTTCACCCTGAACCTGCCCCACCTGTTGTCATGCACACATACAAAACAAGACAACAGCCGGATAACTCCGGTGAGATTAACTCCCAGTATAAACAATGTAAACATGCAATCATATAAAAACATATATAAAAGCATATAATTAACATTCATAACATGTATCAAATCAGAAACATAAATCAATAACAAGTAATGAATCACACTCAGACTCAAACAACGCGTCGTCTCAGACTCGACTCAACTCTAACCTAGGGATCCCGATGTCTGGGCGAAACAGCCACAGAATTGACAACTCAGTCAAGATTTAAGCGAATCAGCCAATAGCTAGGCGAAACAACCAGTAGCTAGACGAATCAGTCAATAGATAGACGAATCAGTCAATATATAGACGAATCAGTCAATAAATAAGCGAATCAGCCAATAGCTAGGCGAAACAGCCGATAGCTAGACGAATCAGTCGGTGACTAGGCGACTCAGCCAATGACTAAACAATTCAGCAGTCCATACATGCAGTTGCTATAAATCAATAGACTACAAACATCAATCCCAACAATTACAAATATCAATGTAATAACTAAGTATGTGATTTAGGGAGACTCGAGTCAAACCTTACTCGAGTTGTGCAATCCCAACTCAACATTAATTTATACCTTTCTTTCTGATATTCTGACTTTGTCGAAGTCTTGAACTCAAAGCCTGTTAATACTCAATCTGACAAGAACAATATCGAGGAGGATAATATCAATACACCACTCGAATCAAATCTGTTCTACTCAATGCTCAACCTAATTCAATATCGATGGCATAACGGTATAATATCAATATACCCAACAATACCACATCAATCTGATATTAATTCTAACATCTCATACTAAATAACAACTCAATTTTGATATCAACTCGACTCCAAAACTACTCCGAAAATCATAACAATTCCATAATCAGTCCAATTCTTAATCTGACTTCGATTCTATAATGTCTAATATGTCAAGAACAACATATATGAGTTCCATTCAATTCTGAAAATATCATAATTTCGAAACATATCAAAACGTAGCAAAACTTACGTCCAGTTGTAGCCTACGTCGATAGAGATACAGTACTGAAGTCGGATTTAAATTCAAACAAACGGTTTGCTCATGCATCAATTTCGAACTCAAGACCTGAGCCTTTTCTCTGAATCTTTCTTCGGTTAACTGAATGAATTTTCGTTCATTTACATATATATATATGTTGCATGTAACTCGTACGTGTCTTCTCCAAAATTTGCCAAAACACCACTCGCGCATATGCGCGCTTCATCTCGCGCATATGCACCAAAGATTCTGGAGCTGTCGCGCATATGCGCGAGGGCTTCTGGACCCCTCGTGCATATGCGCGTGTTTCTTCGCGCATTTGCGCCGGTCATTTCTTTTGAGATGTTCGGCCGAACATCTCGAGATGTTCGGTGGAACATCTTGGCTTATATTATAACGATGCCCGACTTCTTCATTCAAGTTCGTATAACCTCAATCATGAAATTAATCAACGTATGATTACAGTAATTAAGTCTCGGGCATTACATTTCTCCCCCTCTTAGATCTGAGTTCGTCCTCGAACTCACAAGTAATCGATTCAGAAGAAATGTATATATAGAGTTTAAACCAAAACTCAAATATCTGATTCCGGTCTGGAATAAGAATTCACTAAGTATAATGTCATAATACTTCTCCAATCCTTCTGACGGAATCAATCTCGCATTACTGGCTATACAATGTCCGTATAAACCGATCTACAGTTCATCACATATCTGTACCATCTGCTGTTATCAAAGACATCTACAGTCTTCAGCTTCAAATACCACTCGTCATCATCTGACGTTGGTTTCTTAAATCGGTCCATTCTGAACTATCTTCATCTTCCTTCGAATTTTCTTCAAAAGAAATCTGTAGTATTCACCGTATACTGTCTTGTCTATAACTATCTCATTACCCATCTGATAAGCTGATAGTTATTGTCACACAGTGATAATAAGTCATATCAATTGGTGCTAACATCCAGCACTAAAGCTGTACAAAAATCTTCCAATCTTTGGCTAATACATTCTGACGGTCTGTCAATCTGTAAATTCATCTAAAAGAGAGTTCATGATATATTCTATCACCAGTACACAATCACTCAAAATTACAATCTGATATAATCTACTGTGGCATTCTGATCTTTCTGACCACTTTCCTGACATCAATCTGTGTCATTGGGTCATGTTTGTACGTAATCTGGTACAAACTGATAGCTATAGATTGAACAATCTGTCAATCTGAATCATATCATATTACACAATCTGTAAAAATGACGGTAATTTCATTACACAGGCTATAGAAATGTACTCCCATTTCTATTTAGAATTTTACAATTCTGTAATAAATCTTCTGATTTCTATCTTTCTATCTTTTCTGTTAGCGATTTAGACATATTAGTACAATTTCTGCCAACATTTCAATACATTTCTGTTATAACTGATCTCAATCACAACTATCTGTTCGAATACAATACAGTTTCAATCATCAGACTGAACACTGAATCCATGACTGTAGGCTTCTAACAATATCTGTTCTTTCTGATTCGAACTATTTGATATACACAAATCAGTTAATAACATAAATTAAAGAAGAAATACCTATCTGGTATTCGGCTCTGACTATCAATATCAAGCTGTACTGTACAATTCTGACACATCTGATATCACAGAATAATCAATCTCATACAACCTACACAATCACATATCTGTTACTCTGATCGACACTCTGTTCTGATTATCGATATTGAGTTCTAAACATTCTAATCAGCTTTTTGAACTGCTATCATTTCAAAATCAGCTCTGATTTGGACGATACAACATAATCTCTGTTGTCTACAATCAGTCTCAAATACGTATTCAGAATATCATTAATATTCAATCAAATTCAAAACATGCTAAACTCATAAACCGCAACTGTTTGACACTGATGCCAATCTCAGCTGACTAATCACGGTTTAACTCTGTGAAAATCAACGAATATATCATCTTCAGTTATAACACATCCTGAATGCAATCTGTCTCAATCAGGATTCAAATTTCAGCAATTTCTAATATCAGTTCAAGGCTAAAATCAATCTCTCTGCCTGAAATTAGATCTGAAATCTGATCGGGGAAAACATCAATAACTTTCATATCATTGGTAAATCAGCCAATGATAGACTCAATTTCAGTAAATCAACTGAATACATAAGGAGTCACTCTGCTCCTTTCTGTAATAATCGAGTCATAGTTAGTACGAATATCAAAGAAATTCCCAGTCTAGAATTCTTATCGTACAATATTCATCTCTTGGTCATCTCAGGTCTGATTCTCACCATTTTCTGGAATTAATCTATGGTAGCTCTGTACTTGATCAGCATATCAATTATCAGTAATGCAGTTCCCAAAATCAGAGAACACTAGTACAATACCATCTACCACACAATCTAACTCGATCTTATTCTCATCCTACTGTAGTATACAAGATCTAACAGAAATCGCTGATACAAGATCTTTTCCCAAAAGGGAAAGAAACAAATACTACAGTAAATAGGAACTCAACAGATAATGCATGCATCAATGCAAATCTTTCAGAATAAAAGTATGTGAAGCACCGGTATCCCTCAATACCTATGCAGGATAATCAAACAAATCAGTTACCTGCAACATCATCATCTGGTGCTTCCTGAGCCTGTTCCTCGGTCAAAGCAAATACTCTGGCCTGCTGTCTAGGAGGCTGGCCAACTGTCTGGCTTCCTCCTGGCCTCAGCTGTGACTGAGATGGTGCTGGCTGAAATAAAGGAACGGCAGCTGATCGTCTACTCCACTGTGCCTCTGATCCAGATGGTTCGGCTCCCTGGGATCCTTGGGAACCCCTCTGTGGACATACTCTGGCAAAATGTCCCTGTTGTTTGCAGAAGTGGCAACTACCAAGTACCCCTTGGCATTGCTCAGTGGAATGTCTCCCTCCACAATTTCCGCAGTACACGCCAGTATAACTCTGCTGGGAACCACTAGAGCTAGAAGAACTGCCGCCAGACTTCTTAAACTGCTTTCCTCTAGCCTTCAGAAAATCTTTCTTCCCACCACTGCTACTGCCACTCTCGAATCGGAAAGGTGGTTGCTATGGTCTCAACACTGGAGGAACAAATTCAGCTCCTCTCTGCCTTATCAGGCCCGCTTCAGCGCCCTTTGCTCTATTCATGGCATCAGCAAAGTTATTCGGTCGCCCTATGTTCACCAATGTAAAAATATCGGGATTCAAGCCATTGATGAACTGATCGGAAACGGCTTCGTCCTTTCCAGCCACATGTGGAGCAAACTTCAACAAGGTAGAGAACTTGGTCACATATTCTTCAATGTTCAGCTGACCCTGTCTCAAATTGTCAAACTCCGCCCCCTTTTCTTTTCTGTACGATATTGGGAAAAATCTCTGATAAAACTCAGTTTTAAATACATCCCAAGTAATAATCGTACCTCGCTGCTCCAAGGCCCTCTTCATTGTAACCCACCAGCTTTGTGCAACATCAAGCAACTGGCGCCCAATCAATTTAATCCGGCGCTCATCACTGTACTCCAGTGAATTAAACAGCATCTCAATGCTACCTAACCAACTCTCACACTCGACTGATGTCTCAGTACCTTTCAGAGTGGGTGGTTTGAATGATTGAAACCTCTTCAGCAAGGTTTCCATTGGAGTCGGTGTTACATCCATTGGAGGATTCGATGTACTACCCTGTTCTGGAATTCGTCTAGGAGGCATATCTGAAAATCAAAAGGATTAGTGACCCAATCCAACACATCTGTTTCAATTCAATCTCCCTCCCGATCATCTTACTGCTGATCGAGAATCAGTTCAGATTCATTCCCAATAATACATATTACAAAATCAAATCAGATAAGTCAAGTAACATGTATTATATAAAGCAGTACAACATGCTAGCAATCACAAGCAAGGAAAGAAAACTCAATCTACCCCGCTCACTAGCCTCTTCTATCTCAATCTCAAGAATCTACAGTTCTAGTACCTACGGCTCTGATACCACCTGTTGTGGGGACCCGGACGCTAATCATGTTCTTAATCGTCATTGGGACTAATTAATCAATTATAAAACAGGGTCTAAATTTTTCTTTTAATATACAAAGCGGAAACGTAATGTAATTCAATTCAAATTACATATTAAACATAAACATACACATCATGTATGATCTACAAGTATTCAACTAGGTTCAACTACTACAATCAAGTAATAAAACCTATCTATGTCCAAGTCCGGAATCACCACGCTAATCTCGATCTTTCTTCACATCTGTGACCCTGAACCTGCCCCACCTGTTGTCATGCACACATACAAAACAAGACAACAGCCGGATAACTCCGGTGAGATTAACTCCCAGTATAAACAATGTAAACATGCAATCATATAAAAACATATATAAAATAATATAATTAACATTCATAACATGTATCAAATCAGAAACATAAATCAATAACAAGTAATGAATCACACTCAGACTCAAACAACGCGTCGTCTCAGACTCGACTCAACTCTAACCTAGGGATCCCGATGTCTGGGCGAAACAGCCACAGAATTGACAACTCAGTCAAGATTTAAGCGAATCAGCCAATAGCTAGGCGAAACAGCCGGTAGCTAGACGAATCAGTCAATAGATAGACGAATCAGTCAATAAATAAGCGAAACAGCCAATAGCTAGGCGAAACAGCCGATAGCTAGACGAATCAGTCGGTGACTAGGCGAGCCAATGACTAAACAATTCAGCAGTCCATACATGCAGTTGCTATAAATCAATAGACTACAAACATCAATCCCAACAATTACAAATATCAATGTAATAACTAAGTATGTGATTTAGGGAGACTCGAGTCAAACCTTACTCGAGTTGTGCAATCCCAACTCAACATTAATTTATACCTTTCTTTCTGATATTCTGACTTTGTCGAAGTTTTGAACTCAAAGCCTGTTAATACTCAATCTGACAAGAACAATATCGAGGAGGATAATATCAATACACCACTCGAATCAAATCTGTTCTACTCAATACTCAACCTAATTCAATATCGATGGCATAACGGTATAATATCAATATACCCAACAATACCACATCAATCTGATATTAATTCTAACATCTCATACTAAATAACAACTCAATTCTGATATCAACTCGACTCCAAAACTACTCCGAAAATCATAACAATTCCATAATCAGTCCAATTCTTAATCTGACTTCGATTCTATAATGTCTAATATGTCAAGAACAACATATATGAGTTCCATTCAATTCTGACAATATCATAATTTCGAAACATATCAAAACGTAGCAAAACTTACGTCCAGTTGTAGCCTACGTCGATAGGAATACAGTACTGAAGTCGGATTTAAATTCAAACAAACGGTTTGCTCATGCATCAATTTCGAACTCAAGACCTGAGCCTTTTCTCTGAATCTTTCTTCGGTTAACTGAATGAATTTTCGTTCATTTACATATATATATATGTTGCATGTAACTCGTACGTGTCTTCTCCAAAATTTGCCAAAACACCACTCGCGCATATGCGCGCTTCATCTCGCGCATATGCGCCAAAGATTCTGGAGCTGTCGCGCATATGCGCGCATTTTCTCGCGCATATGCGCGAGGGCTTCTGGACCCCTCGCGCATATGCGCGTGTTTCTTCGCACATGTGCGCCGGTCATTTCTTTTGAGATGTTCGGCCGAACATCTCGAGATGTTCGGTTGAACATCTTGGCTTATATTATAACGATGCCCGACTTCTTCATTCAAGTTCGTATAACCTCAATCATGAAATTAATCAACGTATGATTACAGTAATTAAGTCTCGGGCATTACAAACAATAACATTAATCATGCATAATCATATAATGAAATGTGATATGCCATGCATGAATGGCTCAACAAATAACCGGGATAATAGGAGCCAACAAACGGTACGATAACAACTGTAATAATACTCGAGCAACAACACAGGGGAGCTACATCGTCATGCAGCTAAACCGCACTGCCAAGTATGCGAGGTATGCCAAGATGTGCTGAATAACACCCCTGACTCGGCCTCCATACAGCTGATACGCTATAACAGGATGGCATAACAGAACGAACTAGATGACACAATCCCAGTGCTCACCTCCAAAGGCTGCACTAACCACGGGATTGTTCAATCACATCTACGGTATCATGTATATAGGCCTATCAGCCACTCAATGATCCCGAGGTAAACAACAGTGCCAGATAACAACGGATGTCACAATGGCTAACAAAACGATAGGGCTCAACATGAATGTCATAACTGTATGCCCGATGCTAAATGCCAATAATATGTCATAATAATAACATAGATCACAACGAAGACATTTAACAATTTACAACAGTCAACAAATCATAAACACGATCCATGTAACACAGAATAACAATTAAACATAATTTATGTTTTACCGTCGTATGTTACCGAGCTGTAACATACCTATACCAACTTGAAACTCCAATATCAACTTTTCTTCAAGATTCTCGGCCTAAACAAAACCACAATAAGCCGATCATGAAAGTCACATTCCATACCAAATCAACTTCTCTTCAAGATTCTCGGCCTAAACAAAACCACAATAAGCCGATCATGAAAGTTACATTCCATACCAATGTCCGATTTGGCACAAAAGAGCATAAAATTTGTATCTCGCTCAATATTAACTCAAATCAATATCCGCCAATTGAAAATGAAAGATAACTCAATTATCTAAGTTTCTCCAGCTGAAACCATCTTCAGAATCTCAGTAGATTATTCTCAGAATTTTCAAGAACTCACTGCTACTTTCGAAGTCGCGGACAGAATCTCATACACCGAGCAGTTCCAGAAAAACAAACATAACTTGCTCAATTATTAATGGAATTTAACGAATCTTATATCATTACGAAGACAACACATAGCTCTACAACTCTTATTTGAATCACAATTCCAGATTCCGAGCGCATAATTGACAAAAACTCGAATTACAGTAGGTGTTCTACACAACACAGTTGCAGAATTCGATGCATCGGTATAGTTGGCCCTTCTTCAACGCATCGGTATAAACAACAAAGTCCTCTGAACCAGTGGGCAAAGCAAGTACAGGAGCTGTCGTCAACTTATCTTTCAACTCTTGTAATCCACTCTGGCAATCATTGAACCACTCAAACTTTACAGTCTTCCTCGTCAGATTGGTTAACGGCAGGGCAATCTTGGAAATTCTGCAATAAAACGACGATAATAACCCGCCAAACCAAGAAATCTGCGTACCTCTGATACAGTGGTAGGAATAGGCCACTTCTGAATCGCCTCTATTTTCACTGGATCAACAGCTACACCATCTTTCGAGACAACATGGCCTAAGAAAGAAATCTGATCCAACCAGAAATCACATTTCTTCAACTTAGCATACAACCTCTTCTCTCTCAGCAACTGAAGAACAACTCTGAGGTGCTCTGCATGAAGCTCTCTGGTCTTGGAATAAATCAATATGTCATCGATGAAACAATGACAAAGCTATCCAAATACGGCTTGAACACTCGGTTCATAAGATCCATGAAGACTGAAGGAGCATTAGTCAGACCGAAAGACATCACAAGAAATTCATAATGACCGTACCTGGTCCGGAATGCCGTCTTAGGGATATCAGACTCCCTGACCTTCAACTGAAAATAGCCAGATCGCAGATCAATCTTCGAAAACACTGTAGCCCCCTGCAGTTGATCAAAAAGATCGTCTATTCGCGGCAACGGATATTTATTCTTGATAGTCACTTTGTTGATTTCTCTATAATAAATGCAAAGCCGCAAAGACCCATATTTATTTTTGACAAAAAGAACCAGAGCTCCCGAAGGCGAAGAACTCGGCCGAATAAAACCTTTATCCAATAGATCATGCAACTGCGTCTTCAACTCTTTCATCTCTGTAGGGGCCATTCTATACGGAGACTTAGAAATAGGAACCGTACCCAGAACTAGATCAATCACAAACTCTACATCTCTGTCTGGCGGTAAACCCGGAACATCATCCTCAAATACATTAGGGAACTCTCTCACCACATCCATATCATCAATATTCAACTTAACCATTCTATCCATATCAACAATCGAAGCCAAAAACCCATCACAACCTCTAAACAACAACTTCTTAGCCTCAAGACATGAAATAAAAGGAAGGACCAGCGAAGTACCTGTACTGGCGAGCATACCTTCCCTACTGCCATCATCTGCAAATTTCTCCGTCTTAGCAACGCAATCAATCACTGCACGATAAGTTGATAGCCAATCCATGCCAAGTATAATATCAAACGCAACCATCGGAATAACAATCAAATCGGCATAAACCACTCGCTCATCAATTTGAACAAAGCACGCATACACAATAGATGTCGGGCACAACACATCCCCAGAAGGCAATACAACATTAAACTGGAGGGGAAGAATAGAAGGAACTAAACCCGAAGATCTCAAAAATAGTTCAGACATAAAAGAATGAGTAGCACCTGTATCAATCAATGTCGTAGCTACTCTGCCTGAAATTAAAATAGTGCTAGAGATCACAGAACAATCATGGTTTATACCTTCCTTCGTCATGGTGAAGATGCGACCCTGTACCTTCTCTTTACTCGATCCTCTTGGACAGTCCTTGGCAATATGGCCTGCAGTGCCACATTGGTAACAAGTATGAGTACTAAATCTGCACTCTCCCCTATATGCCTACTGCACTTGGGACACAAAGGCTTCTCTGGATAAAATGGAACTGCCGGTGCTTTAGAACTCGGTTTCATCTTGCCTTTCCCATTAAAAGTGCCCTTTCCTCTTTGGCTCGAACCCTGACACCTTTGAGCAATATCCTGCTGCCTCGTCTGTCTCTCTCTTGCAATATCTTTCTCATCTAGCTCGGCTAACAAGGCTTTAGCCACAATCTCTTTAAACGTCACCGCTTTAGACATATTGATGTCCCTCCTGATCTCTGCTCGAAGACCTCTAATGAAATGAGCACCCTTGTCTTTGTCATTGGAGGCAATATACGGGGCAAACAGACATCCCTCCTCGAACTTCAGAATGTAATCATCGACATTCATACCTCCTTGACGAAGATCTAAAAATTCAGTCACCTTCCGAGCTCTAAGTGCATCTGGGAAGTACTTGTCATAGAAAAGATCAGTAAAATCTTGCCACTTCAATGCCGGTACATCAACACCTACCTTGGTAGCATTCCACCAAATGCGTGCAGCTTTGACTAACATGAACACTGCACAACCAATTATGTCCTTGTATTCATAGTTGAGATGATCAAATATCGCCTCAAGAGCTTTGATCCACTCTACAGCCACCAATGGATCAGTGCTTCCTGCAAATTCCGACGGATCCATCCTCTTAAAAGCAGTAAAGTTTCCATCGGTTCCAACTGCTTGTGCCACTTGGCCTCTCCCTTGGCTTCTACCTTGACCTGTACCTTGCAAACAGATCAACTATTGAATATGCTCACTATGGACCTTGGCTTGCTCTTTCAGTAACTTGCCGAACTCGTCGACAACTCTCGATGAGGAGCTATCCTCACCCTCTGAAGCCTTTCTCTTAGGAGGCATTACTCCTACAATATGCTCACATAATACATATCAACCAATAACAATGAATAGATGTAGAAGAAGACATACCCGGTCTGTTGAAAGTAGACGAATTCATATGCATTGGTCTGAAGAACGTTGCTCTGTATCACTAAATGTAACACCTCGACCAGTTTTAATAAAATAGCAGCGGAATTTAAAATTTTCTTTAAAAGAAAGAAGGATTTAGAATACATTTCAATATATAATCAAAATTATATACATGATCAATAAAATGATGCAACAAAATACAAAATATCATTTTTGTGATCATGTCCAAAATGCTAGCAAAATAGTCTTCTTCCTTCCTTCTCTTATTCATATGACTTCGGCTCCAATCAACGTCCAGGCTAGTCGCTCTTATCTGCATCACATGAAATAACTGAAATGAGTATAAAACTCAGCAAGTGGAACTCTTACATAGCAATGGATACATGTCATACTCTGTAAAACATGACTTTGAAAACATTAAATACCATCAACTCTGAAACATAAATATCATAGCATGAATAACAATAACGATGATATTTCTCTTTTCTCTGATGGATTGATATCTAAATAGTATCTCTATCTCTGTTCCTATATCCCATCGATATGAATCGATACTCTGTTGGGATATAAGACTATGGTCATTGATCAACTAATTGCATGCAATCTCGGACTATGTATCTATCAATCCAATAAATCATTTGAACTCTCTTTTAGGCATTAAACCAAACACTTTGCATACTCTTTTCTTTTGTATTCCCTTTGACATAATTTAGACATAAATGTCTCTATTACACAACAAAATGTATTAATACATAGCATGAATGAAATTGAAGGGAATAACATGTTAAAACCATTGAAACACAATACATATATTATCATGTGAGCACAAGGAAATGAATTCCACTTACTACACTTGGATCACTTGATTCTATTCTTTTGGTACACTTATTACAACAACAAACCATATATTGCACCATTAATAACCCAATAATCAAACAACCATACTAATAAATCCATAAAACCAACACCATCAACAAACCCATGATTTCTCCCAACACCGAAAACCAAGAATAAACTATACCACAAGCTTACCTTAGCTCCTTGAACCAACAATGACCTTGTTCTCACTACAATAATCCAACAATAAGCTTGAATCAAAGAAAGGAAGGAAAGAAATGTAGGAACCCTAGTCTCCCTTGAGCTGCAAACCGAGAAGAGTGGAGAGAAATGAGGGAAAAGTGAACCAACTCATGTATTTAATCACTTAAAACCGAAAACACGCTTTTACTATTCACGCACCGCGGGTGAACTCCAAAATTCACTGCGGGTGCGCTCCAAAATACACCGCGGGTGCGCTAGGCATTCTATAACACTTCCGAAAATCCAAAGTGACGACCGCGGGTGCGCTACATTCTTACCGCGGGTGCGCTCTGCCTACTGGAATTCAACCAAAAATCTGAAACAAGCGACCGCGGGTGCGGTACCTTTCTGACCACGGGTGTGGTGCCGCCTCTGCCCAATCACTGTGGGTGGGGTGGCTAACTGACCGCGGGTGCGGTCACCTCTGTAGAGAACAACAAACTTTTGCAATTAAAATCTAATCGCAACGCTGCTTCTCCTCATAATTCTGCAACACTCTCAACAATAAAGTTGCACCTCTATAACTTATCTAACCACCCCAATTGGCCTCATACCAATTGGCTCAACATACTAGTTACCATGAATTAAATCGCAACAACGCTACAATACAACTACACATCATCTAATATCAACAATACTATAAACCATAAATCGCAATTCTTAACATCAAACTATACTTAATCTTAACCAAAGAGTCAATAATCATATGAAATCTCAAACCGTACCGTTCACCAGGCTTGGCTATTGCATATATTACTAGTTGAGAATCTGAAGTTAACTTGATTAGTATTGGTTAGTTGTGCGACAATGGATTCTCAGTTCAATTTGATAAACATTCTTGTTCAATCAAGAACTCAACTGATGAGGTCATCCTAACTGGTAATCGTTGTAGAAACACTTATAAAGTCCGTTGGAATGATCAACCTTGTGCACCAGTTTGTTTCATTGCTTCCAAATCTTCCAAAAACTGGTTGTGGCATGAGAGGTTGAACACTCTAAACTTTCAATCTATTGCTTATCTGAGTAATCATGATCTTGTAACTGGTTTGTCCAAAATAAATTTTTCAAAAGACATTTTTTTCAGAATGTCAGTTTGGTAAGCAAGTAAGATCTTCATTCAAAAACAAGGGTTTTAAATCATCCTCCCGATGCTTATAACTTTAAATATGGATCTTTTTGGTCCAATACCAGTCATAAGTTTAGGGGGAATGAAATATACCTTAGTAGTTGTGTATGATTTTTCAAGATTTACTTGGATCATATTTATCAAATCCAAATACCAAACTGCTGCACAACTGATTAAACTCTTTAAAAGATTATTAAATGAAAAATCAATTGGGATTGACCGAAAAGGTCTGATAGAGGGACTGAATTCATCAATCAAACTCTTGCAACGTTTTTAGAGAATACTGGGATCAAGCATGAGCTCTCAGCAGCTAGAACTCTTCAACAAAAGGTTGTGGCTGAGAGAAGAGATTAGACTCTTAAAGAAGCTTCTAGAACAATGCTCGCTGATTCTGGTATTTCTCAAAGATTTTGGGCAGAAGCAGTAAATACTGCATGTTACACTCAAAACAGATCAATGATTAAAAAGAATCATGTGAAAACACCATATGAGATTTGGCATGGACGAAAAAGTAAGGTTTCATATTTCAAAATATTCGGCTGCAGATGTTTTATTCTTGATAATGGCAAAAATCAGTTAAAAGCTTTTGATATCAGAGGGAATATTTCTTAGATATTCATCTGTTAGTGATGTTTATAGAGTCTTCAACAAGAACACTTTAAATGTTGAAGAGTCAATTCATCTTGTGTTCGATGAATCTATGCTAACCAATAAGCCAACTGATCCAGATGAGCTAGTTGATCAATTTATAGATATCAATTTGGAGGATGATAATTAAGAAAAGAATTATATCAATCAAAACATCCTTCAAACACCTGAACCAGAAGTAATAGATCAATCAGTTGAACATGAAGCTATTCCTGATAATCAGTTGCTGGAGCCTATTGGTAATATTCAGTTACCAACTGATACAGCTCCAACTGAAACCGAAACTGAAAACATTCAATTACCGACTAAAGTTGGTGCTGATATGGACACAACAAATACTGAGCTTAGATTGAAGAAATCACATCCTCCAGAATTGGTAATTGGTAACCCGTCTGATCCAGTAAGAACTAGAAATCAAATTTTTAATTTATTTATTCATTCTGCTTTTGTTTCACAACTGGAACAAAGAAAACTGATGAAGCTCTTGCTGATCCTAACTTGATAAATGCAATGCAAGAGGAGTTAAATCAGTTTACCCATAACAATGTCTGGAACTTAGTTCCAAGACTTGTTTGTAATACTATTACAGGTACAACATGGGTATTCAGAAACAAACTGAATGAGGATGGTACAGTTGCTCACAAGAAAGTAAGATTGGTAGCACAAGGATATAGTAAGAGGAAGGAATTGACTACGATGTAATGTATTCACCAGTTGCAATACCATGTTCAAATTTTCCAAAAATGATCATATTTTACTGGTACAAATTTATGTTGATGATATTATATTTGGATCAACTAACCTCAAATTATGTGAAAAGTTTGTAAGTTAATGCAGAACAAATTTAAGATGAGTATGATGGGTGAAATGACATTATTTCTCGGTCTGCAAGTGAAGCAACTGAAGACTGGTATTTTTATCAATCAGACTAAATATACGAAGGAGTTGCTGAAGAAATTTGGCATGGAAAAATGTTCCGCTGCAAGTACACTCACGAGTTCATCAGTCAAACTAGACAATGATCAAGGGGAATATCAGTTGAGACGACACTTTACAGAGGTTTAATAGGTTCATTGTTGTACCTAACTGCTAGTCGTCCTGATATTATATTTGCTATCTGCATGTGTGCTAGATTTCAAGGAAATCCTAAACAGTCACATTTTTCTGCTGCCAAACGAATTTTAAAATACCTTAAAGGTACGCAAAATGTTGGTTTATAGTATGCTAAAGACTCTTCCTTCAATTTAGTTGGATATTCAGATGCATATTATACAGGATGTAAGCTAGATCGTAAAAGGTACTAGTATATCATGTTAGTTCCTAGGAGACAGACTGATCTCATGGTTTAGTAAGAAGCAAACATCCATAGCTACTTCCACAACCTAAGCAGAATACCTTGCCGCTGGAAGCTGCTGTGCCCAACTGCTCTGGATTCAGCAACAACTGAAGGATTATGGGGTTGATGCTAAAGAATCGCCAATATTTTGCGACAACACGAGCACAATTGAGATCACTTACAATCCAGTTCTTCACTCAAGGACCAAGCACATTTTTTTCAAGCATCATTTCATCGGACATCATGCTCTAAAGAAAGCTATCAGACTGGAATATGTTCCAACTGAACAACAAGCTGCAGACATCTTCACCAAACCACTACCAGAGACTAAGTTTTCTCACTTTCAAAAATACTTGGCTTAATTGAGTTAACTTAATCATATCATTGTTATTATCATTTTGTTTATTTCCAGTTATAACTGATCAGTTAATCTTCTATCGAGTGGTAACTGCTCAGTTAGTTAAATGTGAATGAATAACATTTCAATTTGTCATTATTAGTCAGTGTTACTCGTTTGCCATCAGTTTGATTGTAGAAATATAAAAAGACAACGATAATCTAAATAAACCTTTATTTAAAAAAGAGGAGCATACATTGATAATTTCTTTTTTCACCGCAGACCTCCACGAGGATAACCAAGTGGTTAATCCCCCAGCAGAAGTCTTTAGGAAGCCCTATGAAATAGAAATCTTTTTCAGAGTCCTCCTTTCCTTGATAAGCATCAAAAGGTAGACACTTTCATCAGTGAAGATGTCCACCTCATCAGCAATGCGATGGTGCCGCTGATACTTTCTCATCGTTGCTACCCTTTTGGGGGTAGCAACTAATCCTCCCTGCTGGAAGGATTGATATTCTTGAAGCTTCATCCAGAAATGAAAAATCTTTTCAAAAACATCATTTTCCATTACTGGCTTCCTTGATTCCACAGCTGATTGCATAAATTTTTCTTCCATGTCTGGACATTTTGAACTACTTTCTCCAGTCATTTTCTTTTACCGATATCTACTTGCAAATAAGTAGTGATTAACCATGTTATTCCTATTTATAGCCAAGGCTCAAGGCAACTGAAGAGACGCAATCATTATACTGGACGATTCATCTTCTACGCATAAGATTTTTTTCTTTGATTACACGTCATTTTAACCGTCATTTAAATTTTCAGAATATAAACTATGCATTTATTAAGGATGAATATCTGAATTAATCTGTTAACTGAGAAGAAAAACAATCAGATGGTCTTCAGCTGAGGTTACTTAGCCCACAACTGATCACTCAGTTGTTGCCCCAACTGATCTTCTCCAGTACGTTAACTGATTAATCAGAAATGATTCCATATTAATTGATGTGACTGATTATTTACGCATTAATTATTGTTTTTCAATGAATAGTGTTTTAAAACGTGGCCTTACGTAAACCATTTAAATTTTCACACACGTTTCAACACACGAACACACGTTTTGGTCAAAATTTCCTGGACTGACACGTGTCCAAATAATTCAAATAGTCACGTACATATGTACTATACCCGCTCTGTTTCAGTTTCCCTTTACGCTAACTTCGAATTACAGAACAAATTCAAAACTCTAAGCATTCCTTCTCGTATAAATCAGATTATCAATGGCAAATCAAGGACCTGCTCATATCCTGAATGCTATGGCCATCAACATTACCTCAATCATGACTGTTCCAGATGAAACCGTGACGAACATATTAAACAAACTGGAAGCAGTTGGTTTGAAATCATTTTTAAGATTATCTTCCCAAGAGATATATCCCAAGGATATCCAAGATCTTTACTCTAATGGTTATATCACTACCACCGGAGACATCGCTACTACTGTCAATGGTCAGCTACTGATCATTGATGAGAACTATTTCGGCAACCTATTTCAGCTGCCTTCCGAAGTGCTAGCACATATCTCGGAAGTAAAAACATCGGATGTTGTTGAAATGCAAACCCTACTCTCTGCTGATGGACGGACAATCAAAGTTTCCGATCTAAATAAGGAGCTCAAGCCAGAAGTTCAGTTACTAGCTGATATTGTAGCCAAGGGACTGTTAGCAAAGGCAGGATCCTTTGCTGATGACTGCCATAGTGGCAGAAAGACGACTGAACTAGAAAAATATCATATTCAACATTCTGAGAAATATGTTTCAGTCGTCAAAACAATCAAAATGCTATGCAGTGAAGCTCGGCTAGTTGCTGAAAGTCAAAGGGTTGGTGAATGATGATTCTGAAAGATCATCCAAGATCAAGATCTTCAATACCAAAACTGTCCAGCCACCAAAGCCCAAATTTGACATGTCTCCTGAGAAATTTTTGAAAGTAAAGAAGGAAATTGGGACGCAAGAGGCTTCCAAATCAATCTAGAAAACCTTGAAAACAATCAGGAAGAAGATAATCAATAGAAAACTGATTGCCAGTGTAATGTCCGAGATTTTTTCTTGTTAATCCGATATTATTGATTTATAAATTGATGTGATTATGAAAGGAATAGACCGAGAAAGAAAAGAGGATGAATGTTATATGTGAGAGGACAGAAGGCCTTTCGCATATGCGTGGAGAGGCGCGCATATGCGCGAGCAAGGCAGTAAACCTCGCGCATATGCGCGAGACAAGGCGCGCATATGCGCGAGCATGTCAAATTCTCATGTGTCGAGATAGTAGGTCTCACGCATATACGCAGGGACAGGGCGTACATATGCGCGAGCAGATGAATTCTGTTGCACCTAGACAGTAGGTCTCGCGCATATGCGCCGATGATAGTCGTGCATATGCGCGAGACGTGCAGTATGAATATCAAGCCACATATCTTCTCATGCATATTTATATGTAAAATTCTTCATTTCCCCTTCAGTATGAACAATAAGAAATCGAGAATTCATGGGAAATCCTCAAGGCTTCTTCAGGGATTAAGATTTTGACTTTATAAGATCCAGCCGTCTGATTTTCGATCTTTGAATAGTTTCATGCTTCTCCTCTCAAGAGCTTCATAAGGACGTAAGTTTTATTACTTTTCAGCATGGTTTGAAAATTTATTGTTGAAGGAATCATGATTTGAGTTATATTATGTGTTCCTGAGATTGTGATAATCGTATAATCATAACCGGATCAAAGAAGGGATACCGCATGAAATTGTTATCATTTTCATATTGATTTGATTGAGATTATACTGATTTTGAGAATATCAAATTGTGTTTGTTATCGATTATGAGATATGATTTGTATCTGTCGATGTTGAGTTGCCGGGATATATCGAGATTGAGATGTTATGCCGTCGAAACAGAATAGATTGAGTTCTGATCATATCCAGTATTGATTTGAGTTGTATATTGATGTTGTACTTCTCGAATGTTATTCCAGATTGGTGTTGAAGGCTTCAAAGACAGAACAAGGCCGAACCCCGACGAAAAGAAAGATATAAATCAATGTTAACCGATAGATACAACTCGAGTAAGAAATAACTTGAGTTTCCCAAAACCACATACTTATTTGTTATTATTTTAATACATTTGTATCCTTTGAATGTATATGCTTATTCTAATGATTTATAGAAAAGCGGAGAAAAGAAGATAGATATTGAGAAAGAGTCTTGGGCAGATGTGCCTAGTCTTTGGCAGAGGTGCCAAGTCACTGGACATTTGGTTTATATCGATGTGCTTAGGAGTAGATCGACTCCTATTGTAGAGATTCGATATATTGTACCAAATTTTGGGAATAAGAACGTACCACCATCTAGATGGGTGATTTGATGGGAGACTGTTGCATTCTTGTTCAAACCGGGATCCTTAGACTAGATGAGAGTCGAGTCAGAGATTAAGAGTTAAAGAGTCTGATTTACAGTTTTAGATCGACTCATGTTTTCAGATTATGATACATGCTATTGATAATTGTTCTATTTTTTTGTATATGCTTTTATATGAAATGCATGTATACGTTTTTTATAGTGGGAATTATATTCTCACCGGAGTTAACCAGTTGTTGTTGTGTTTGTATGTGTGCATGACAACAGGTATGATAAGATCAGGGTCGAGAAGAGGATGAGAGATCAAGATTAGAGTGGAGATCCGGACCTAGAAGTAGAATTGGCTTTCAACACTTGATGTATAGTTGTTGAACCCTAGTTTGATATGAATGTATTTTGTACGAGAATTGTACTTTTGATCTTGATGTTTATATAAGATGATGCATAATTTGTTATAGTAATTTTTACACTTGATTATAAGTGTTCAATTCCTTTTAAAAAAATTTTTTAGACCCAGTACAATTAATTGTTCCACTTAATCCCAAAGAGGATTTAAGAAGAAGAATTAGGTTCGGGTCCCCACACCAAGTGGTATCAGAGCAGTAGGTTCCTTAGACTGAGATAGATGAGAGTGAGTGGGGTAGATTGAGTTTTATTTCCTTGCTTTTGTGGTGCTAGCATGTTTTACTGCTTTTTAAATTACATGTTACCTTATTATCAGATTTGATTGGAAACATGTATGACTTGAGAATGAATCAGAACTGATTAGTGATCAGCAGTAAGATGATCAGAGGAGGACTGAAACAGATTTGTTAGACTGGATTGCTAATCATTTTGATAATCAGATATGCCTCCTCGAAGAATCCCAGAACAGGGTAGTACCTACAATAATCCGATGGATGTTACAGCGTCACCTATGGAAACACTGTGGAAGATATTTCAGTCGTTTAAACCGCCGACTCTAAAAGGCACTGAAAATTCTGTTGACTGTGAGAGTGGCAGTAGTAGCAGTGGGAAGAAAGATCATTTGAAAGCCAGATGAAAACAGTTTAAAAAGTCTGGTAGTAGTTCATCTAGCTCCAGTGGTTCACGCCATAGCCAGAGTTATACAGGGATCTATTGCAGAACATGTGGCGGAAGACAAGGAGTGTTTGGTAGTTGCAACATTTGCAGACATCAGGGATACTTTGCCAGAGTTTGTCCACAGCGAGGTTCTCAATGATCCCAGGAACGGAATCATCTGGATCAGTGGCTCAGACTCATAGACGATCATCTGTTGTTCACTCTTTCCAGCCAGCACCTACCCAGTCACAGCCGAGGCCAGGAGGAAGCCAGACTGTTAGCCAGCCTCCGAGATAGCAGGCTAGAGTATTTGCACTGACTGAGGAACAGGCACAGGAAGCACCAGATGATGTTGTTGCAGGTCACTGTTCTTTTTTTGGTTACCCTAATTATGTTTTGATTGATACGGGTGTATCTCATACTTTTATTTCTGAGCGATTTTCAATGATACATGCTTTGCCTGTTGAGTCATTATCTGCTGTAGTATCTGTCTCTTCACCTTTGGGGAGAGGTCTGATATCTGTGAATTCTGTTAAACATTGTATGCTGCAGCATGATGGTAATAAGATTGAGTTAGATTGTATTGTACTCGATTTGTCTGATTTTTACTACATTATCGGTATCGATATGCTGAACAAGTACAGAGCTGCCGTAGATTGTTTCCAAAAAATTGTAAGATTCAGACCTGATATGGCTGATGAATGGATATTTTATTGTAAGGGCTCCAGATCGCGAATTCCTTTGATATCTGCTTTGTCAATGACTCGATTATTACAGAAAGGAGCAGAGGATTCCTTGTGTATTTAGTAGACGTACTGAAATCGATCCCTTCATTGGCAGATTTTTCAGTGGTATGTGAGTTTGCTGATGTCTTTCAAGATGAGATTCCAGGTTTACCTCCAGTTCGAGAGATAGAGTTCAGAATTGAATTGATACCAGGTATTGTACCTATTTCAAAAACTCGATACAAAATGGCACCGATTGAATTAAAAGAATTGAAAGATCAGTTAGAGGATTTACTGGCCAAGGGTTGGGTGCTCCAGTATTGTTTGTCAAAAAGAAAGATGGTTCAATGAGAGACTCTGATTATCGGCAATTGAAAAAAGCTACGGTAAAGAATAAATACCATTTGCCGCATATCGTTGATTTATTTGATCAGTTGCAGGGTTCTTTTGTTTATTCTAAGATTGATTTGAGAGCTGGATATCATCAGCTGAGAGTCAGAAATTCTGATATATCGAAGATAGCTTTCAGAACCAGGTATTGCCACTACGAGCTGTATTTATGGGTTTGATGAACCGTATATTTCAGAAATATCTTGATGACTTTGTGATTATCTTTATCGATGATATTCTGATTTATTCAAATAATATGACTGATCATGCTGAGAATTTGAGAACTGTATTGAAAACACTGAGACTGAAAAACTGTATGCAAAGCTGTCGAAATGTGAGTTTTGTCTGAGACATGTTATGTTGTTGGGACACATTATATCTGGAGATGGTATTTCCGTCGATCCTAGCAAAGCTGAGGCTATGATCAATTTGTCTAGACTGACATCAGTGTCAGAGATACGCAGTTTTATTGATTTAGCAGGCTATTATCGTCGATTCATCAAAGATTTTTCGAGTATTGCTAAACCGATTACTCAGTTGACTCAGAAGAATACTCCTTTTGTTTGGTCAGAGGCATGTGAATCCAGTTTTCTTGAGATCGTCGATTCATCAAAGATTTTTCGATTATTGCTAAATCGATTACTCAGTTGACTC
The DNA here is from genome assembly GCF_022965805.1 of Primulina eburnea. Lineage (NCBI taxonomy): Eukaryota > Viridiplantae > Streptophyta > Magnoliopsida > Lamiales > Gesneriaceae > Primulina > Primulina eburnea. Next base: position 13,469,162 of record NC_133117.1, read on the forward strand.
AGAATAATATTCCTTTTGTTTGGTCAGAGGCATGTGAATCCAGTTTTCTTGAGCTGAAGAAATGATTAACCAGTGCTCCAGTGTTGACTATCCCGTCAGGTACTGGTGATTTTATTGTTTATTTTGATGCTTCTCACAGAGGATTAGGTTGTGTTCTGTGTAGCGAGGACATGTGATTTCTTATGCCTCGAGACAATTAAAGCCGCATGAAACTCATTACTCGATTCATGATCTTGAATTGACTGCTATCGTGTTTGCATTAAAGATTTTGCGACACTATCTGTACGATGAGAAGTTTGAGATTTATTCTGATCACAAGAGTCTGAAATACCTATTTTCATAGTCAGAATTGAATATGAGGCAACGAAGATGGCTTGATTTATTGAAAGATTTTGATTGTGAAATCAAATACTACTCGAGAAAGTCAAATGCAGCAGCTGATGCACTGAGTCGACAGGAATGTTCTTTATCCTTATCGGCAATTGGTGTTTCAAATTTGATTGAAGATTGCTGTTTGTCTGGATTAGTATTTGAAACAGAGTGTAAACCATTGAGACTCTATGTTGTTCAAGTTGAACCATAGCTACTTTTGAGAATTAAAGAAGCTCAAAATTTGATCAGAATATTCAGAACTCGATTTTGATGGACAGAGTAGGACATCGATCAGAGTATCAGGTTTGTGAGAATGTATTATATGTGAATAATCGTTTAATTGTACCGGATGTTTCAGACTCGAAACAACAGATTTGTCAGAAGCACACAGTAGTCAATTTAGCATTTATCCTGGTGGCAGAAAGATGTATAATGATTTGAAGAAACAGTTTTGGTGGAAACAGATGAAAGCAAATATTGCAGATTTTGAATCCAAATGTCTGAATTGCCAACAGGTGAAAGCCGAAAGAAAGAAACCAGGAGGTCTGTTGCATAGCTTATCTATTCCTGAATGGAAATGGGATCACATTTCCATGGATTTTGTGACGAAACTACCACGATCCTCCCGAGGTTGCGATGCGATTTGAGTCGTGATTGACAGATTGAACAAATCATGATGTTTTATTCCGTACAAGATGACGTACAGACATGACAAATGGCAGAGATTTATGTCAGAGAAGTGGTCAGATTGCATGAGTGCCGAAGTCGATTGTATCCGATCGCGATCCTCGGTTTACTTCGCACTTTTGGCACAGTTTGCAACAAGCTCTAGGTACAAAATTACATCTTAATACCGCATATCATCCTCAGACTGAAGGACTGTCAGAGTGGACTATCCAGACATTGGAGGATATGCTTAGAGCTATAGTGCTAGATTTTGGCACTAGTTGGCAAGATTCTTTGTCACTTTGTGAATTTTCGTATAACCATAGCTATCAGACGAGTATAGATATGGCTCTGTTTGAAGAATTGTACGGTAAGAAGTGCAGATCTCCTCTTTACTGGGATGATATCTCTGAGGTACCTGAACTTGGGCCTGATATGATTCGAGATATGACTGAGAAAGTGAAACTGATTCAGCAAAGAATGAAGACAGCTCAGGATAGACAGGCCAAATATGCCAATATTCGACGACGACCGTCGGTATTTGAGGCAGGAGACAGAGTATTTCTGAAGATTTCTCCTTTCAGAGGTGTTGTCAGATTTGGCAAGAAAATAAAATTGTCTCCACGATATATCGGTCCGTATGAGATTCTCGAGAAGATAGTTGATCGTGCCTATCAAGTTGTATTTTCCTGATGCATCTCATACTCTTCAGCCAGACGAGGCCGAATTTGATGAGACTTTGAGTTATTTTGAAAAACCGATTCAAATTCTTGATCGTAAGGAAAAACAGCTCAGAACAAGGACTATTCCGCTTGTGATAGTTCAGTGGAGTCGTCATGGCATTGAAGAAGCTACTTGAGAAACTGAATCAGACATGAGACAGAAATTCTCAAAATTATTTCACTGATGTGAGTTTTATATTTAGCGTCTGTTATACATTTATATATGTGATTTGATTTCCTGCGATTTCGAGGACGAAACAGATCTTAGAGGGGGGAATTGTAATGCCCGAGATTTTATCTTGTTAATCCGAGATTATTGACTTATAAATTGATGTGATTATGAAAGGAATAGACCGAGAAAGATAAGAGGATGCATGTTATATGTGCGAGGACATAAGGCCTGGCGCATATGTGCAGAGATGAGACGTGCATATGCGCGAGCAAGCCACAAGACCATGTGCATATGCGCGAGACAAGGCGCGCATATTCGCGAGCATGTCAAATTCTCAAGTGTCAAGACAATAGGTCTCGCGCATATGCGCAGGGACAGGGCGCGCATATGTGCGAGCAGAGGAATTATGTTGCGCCGAGACAGTACGTCTCGCGCATATGCGCCGATGATAGTCACGCATATGCGCGAGACGTGCAGTATGAATATCAATCAACATGTCTTCTCATGCATATTTATATGTAAAATTCTTCATTTCCCCTTCAGAATGAACAATAAGAAATTGAGAATTCATGGGAAATCCTCAAAGCTTCTTCAGAGATTAAGATTTTGATTTTACAAGATCCAGCCGTCTGATTTTCTATCCGAGAATAGTTTCGTGCTTATCCTGTCAAGGGCTTCATAAGGACGTAATTTTTTTTATTTTTCAACATGGTTTGAAAATTTATTGTTGAAGGAATCATGATTTGAGTTATATTATGTGTTCCTGAGATTGTGAATCATATAATCATAACTGGATCAAAGAAGGGATACCATATGAAATTGTTACCATTTTCATATTGATTTGATTGAGATTATACTGATTTTGAGAATATCAGATTGTTTTTGTGAGAACCCGAAAATTTCGACCGAAGCAAATCAAGTAAGTAATATAAAAATTAATTAAAATAATTCAGTAATTTTCGTTTCAATTAAACTACTTGAATAATAACTTAAATCTCATCAAATTTAACTCGAGAAAGTAGATTCTAAGCTCGGGGATTAGCTCAACAGGAGGCCAAGCTACAAGTAAGTGTATCCATTGAAGTGTTGCCAAGGGAGGAGTAAAACCCCAGCTCAGGAACGCGAACTTTCAGCTCGAAGAAGCTCAACCAAGCTTGTCCTAACAAGACCACAAATGGAGCTAAAAGGTGAGCTAAAAGCTTTGGACAAATTAAAGATGCAAGAGATGGCTTTTGAGTAAACGAAAAAGGGAGCTAAGGGCTTGAGCTTTAGGTTAGGACAACATTATTATGCAAGAAGGTGACCTTTGGTGCTTTGCATGCCTTGACCACATTCATGGCTTGTCTTGGAGAGCAAGGTTTCGACCAAGGCTAGATGAGGGGTCATTCCTTGGCCTATAAATAGGAGATATCATGCAATGTAAAGCCTTACAAAAATTCAAGCAAATGTTTCGGCCCTCCTCTTCCCTCACCCTTCAAAATTTTCGGTTTTCCTCATTCCACACAAGTCACGGCCGAAAAATCAAGAAGGAAGAAGGAAGTCTTGTTCTAGCAGTTCGGAGTTGCTTTTCCGTGTCAAAGTGCTGCCCGATCAACGACAACAGTTGTTAAAATCACGACGAAGTGCTGCCGAATTTTTGAGGAGAAAGCTTCATTCAAAAATCTACAAGGGTAAGTGGGCTTTTGATATATATTCGTTTGTATTTTTAAACTTGAATATGTATATCATGACATGCATGTATGTGTGTCTTCATTTTCGAAAATTGCTAAGCCATTCTGTTTAAAATTTCGATCGATTATGTGTTCTCTTCTATGCTTCGAAATTCGTTGATTCCGCTGTGTCCGTATGAAAACTCTGAAATCTGAAAATCTGAAAAGTTCTGTCTGTTACTTCTGAATTCTGTTTGCACTGTTACGATTCGAATTTGAAATGGGACGAGAATTGTGATTCTGTCTGGCCCCCATTGGTGGGTATAAAACCATGTTCTGTCTGGCCCCCATTGGTGGGTATAAAACCATGTTCTGGCCTCACCCCTTAGAGGACTAACATATTGGGGACAATTTGACCATGGAAATGAGATGAGTAACAGTGTTCTGTCTGTTCTGATATGTTCTGTTCCGAATATCTGTATTGCTTATGTTTTGTTCTGAATCATTTGATAAGTTCTATCCTTTGAATCGTAAACGTCTAATTAAGTTAAAGATATTGATTTTGAAAGTTTGTTAAAGAAGAGTTCTAAGAAACTAAGTTCTATATGTATTTTTGGAATCGATCGACCCCCACTTGCTGAGTGTTTCCCAAAACACTCACCCCTTACAAATTTCAGGAAAAGTGAGGGACAACTGGATGAGGAAGAGCAAAACGCTTTCTGGGGATGGTGAATCGGAGATCAAGATCGGAACTCAACATTCTACTTTTCTTTCGTTTCCGCTAATTGAAACTCTGATGTATTTTATTCCTTTGTCATTGTAAGACAATATTTCATTTATGAAAAAGACTGGTTTGATTTGATACGAGGCTTTATTGTTTTCAATTTAATTGTTAAACAATGCCGGATGTCACCGACGCTTCGGACTCGGGGCGTGACATTTAAGTGGTATCAGAGCTACCAGGTTCATAATCCCGCTGGGATTTTGACAGACAAAATTTGACAAAACTTTGGCAAAAGCCTAGTGCATCCCAATCTGAACCCAACCTTCATCTGTTCTCTAAAAATTCGAACAGCTCCAAAAATCTATCCTTTCGGTCAGTCATTCCGAAAATCCTTATTATTGAAAATTCCACGACAACTTTGTTGCTACTATTTGTGCTTCGTGCCTTTCTACGATTCTGATGATTTATTTTTATCCTAGGAAATGGCTGCCCCTCGTACTCGCGCACAGGCTGCTCTGTGCATGCGTCAGCTTACCATCGATAACCACGCTAGGAAAATAGCGACTTGAAAGGCGCGACTAGCCAAAGGGAAATTGGAAAGGCAAGAGCTGAATGAGATTAGGCACCTGCTGGAGTCGGACGTACAGCGACTCACTCATCATTTGGATGTAGCTGAAAGTCAAATGCTACAGATACCGACGAATTCGATTCGCTTCGCGCGCTTGGTTTCAATCAACAAGGATTTACTTGAGAGAATTGAGATAGAAAAGGATCGCGCTGCTCAGGCCCGTCAGCGCCAGGAGGAGTACATCGCCAAGCAGGATCGGTATATTTCGAAGCTCCACGACACTATGGATCGGCTCCAAGACCAGAATAACTACCTACATTCAGTGATAGAAAACATGGAGGAAGCAGAAGTAGCACCCATGGAGGTAGATGGAGTCGAGAGCGATAGTGATAGCGACGGAGGAGATGTGTTCGATTAAATTAGCAAATTTTTAACAGAATATCTGGATTGTAATAAAGTTGTGACCGAGAAAAATATTATTTCGAAACTTTCTATTATTGCATATTCAAAATTTGACAAATATCTTATGAAAATGTTCTTTTCTTATTAGGAACACTACATGGATCCCCAAAACATCATAAATGAACTCCAAAGTCAACTTCAAGAGCAAGAGATGGAAATTAAAATACTGAAAGAAAGAAATGAGAAACTAGAAAGAGATAACTACCAATTGGATGGAAACAATATATGTATAGGGGAAGACCTTCGGGAAGCCAGAGTTGAGGAAAAGAAATTGCGCGATGACGTCAGACGATACGCTGCGTATCATCTAGAGTCGGAACGACAGCATGAGATCACCAAACAAGAGCTGAAGAAAGCGCAAGATAGGATTCTTACGCTCCAAATCCGAAGTGATGGCCTTCTCAGTATTCAACATCGTCTTGAGGAAAAGATTGGAGAACAAGAAATCGATGAGAAAGTAAGCCAATCGACAATACAAGAACTGCAGGACCAAGTGAACAACCTTGATCACCACAACACGCAACTGCAGAATTACATCGAGCATCTACAAAATGAGATGGTCAACATGGAAGAACTCATAGAGCAATTGGAAGAAAATCCAATAGAAGAAGAAGAAATTAACGAGGCTGTAGGAGACGGCGAAGTGTTAGATGAATAGGGAGAAAAGGACCCTAGATTATCTTTTGATTGTATCTAGGATTACTTGATTTAATCTTTGGTTGTATGCAAATCCTTTTCAATATTAATAAAATTATTCCTTTGATTAAATTTTGTGGCAAACAAATTAATAGAGAAAATACGTGTTTATAGGAGATGGCAGGCAGACCACCCCGAAACAACCGTAACGCTCGGGACGCCAACCAAAACGATAATCCACCACCACCGCCACCACCCAGAGTAAACCTCAGTCAAGAGGATATGATGGCAATAGCAACTATCGTCGCTGCAACATTACAAGGATTTGTGAATCCACTGGCCAACGCCATCCAACCACCCCAAGAACCTCAGCCACGTGGGATTAAGTATCACTATGAATCTCTCAGAAGGAATCGAGTTCCAACTTTCGATGGGAACCCAGATCCGGAAGTCAGTCACAACTGGCTCAAGAACGTTGAAACACAACTACATCTACTGGAGGTACCGGAAGAATTGAGAGTGGAAGTCGTGACCCCGTTTTTGGAGGATCGGGCTAGGAAATGGTGGGAAACTGTGTCGCTACCTTTAGCTGAAGTAGAAGATATCACGTGGCAAATTTTCAAAAGAGAATACTTGAAACAATACTATCCGGCCGAGTTTCGTCTACAAAAGCTGAATGAGTTTGAGAATTTCAGACAGTCACCAGATATGACGGTAATGGAGTACACGTCAAAATTCAACGATTTAGGAACTTACGTTCCGACAATCATGTAAGATGAGACGTTAAAAATGCACCGCTACAAGAAGGGACTAAACAGCCGAATTCAGTCGGCACTGGCAGTGTACAAACCAAGCAGCTTTTCGGACTTGATGGGCGCTGCAATGAGTGCAGAAACCGATATCAAGCGACGAGAAGAAGAAAACAAGAACAAGAGACCATTGAACAATCAATCCACGCAGAATAATCTCAAGTTCAAGAAACCAAATTATTCAGGAGGGTCCTTCAAAGGAAGTTCTGGCAGTAATGGTAGCACCGAAGGAAAATGGTGTGACACATGTCGACAAAAACATATTGGGGAATGTTATCGGCAGACAGGCGCTTGTTTCAAGTGCGGGAAAGTGGGCCATAGAATTAAAGACTGTCCAGACAACAAGGACAAAGGGTCGGGACCCAACAAACAACATGAAAACAAGACAAATGCTCGGGTTTATGCCATAACCCAGGAAGAAGCCGATAATAGCAACGAAGTTGTGGCAGGTACCATCTTACTCAATAAAACGCCTGCGTATGCTTTGTTTAATTGTGGTGCCACCCATTCGTTTGTGTCTAGAAGATATGCAAAGAAGCTTAAACTTGAACATGATATTCTTAGCGAACCGTTAAGAGTAGCAACACCGGCTAGTAAAATAGTCGAAACCCGCAAAGTATATCGAAACTGTAAAATTTGTATCGACAAACAAATTTTCGAAGTAGAATTAATCCAACTCAATATGGTGGAGTTTGACATCATTCTTGGAATGGATTGGTTAGCTAAAAACCATGCCATAGTAGACTGTCAGAAGAAAGAAATTAGACTTCAAACTCCAACAAAGAGGGAAGTAATATATCAAGGGAAATCCAAAGAAAGAAAATCTCTGCTATCTGCCTCGCAAGCCTGGAAAGCCATAAAGGGAGGAGAAGAGATTTATCTGGCAGTAATTAATGAAGCTAAAGAGGAAGAAGTCCCAAAGTTGGAAGATATTCCAATTGTTCAAGAATTTCCAGACGTTTTTCCCGAAGACTTTCCAGGAGAGATACCCGATAGAGAAGTAGAATTTGAAATCAACTTGGTCCCTGGTACGGCACCAATCTCTAAGGCACCATACCGAATGGCTCCAGCTGAATTAAAAGAGCTAAAGGACCAACTGCAAGAACTACTGGACAAAAAGCAGGTTCGTCCCAGTACATCACCGTGGGGAGCCCCAGTGCTTTTCGTAAAGAAAAAAGACGGGATCATGAGACTATGTATTGACTACAGGGAGTTGAACAAGATCACTATCAAGAATAAGTACCCACTCCCGAGAATAGATGACCTTTTCGACCAGCTGAAAGGAGCTAAAGTTTTCTCAAAACTTGATCTCAGATCAGGTTACCATCAGTTAAAAGTCAAAGCGGAAGATAGCCCTAAGACCGCTTTTAGGACAAGGTATGGGCACTACGAATTCACGGTAATGCCGTTTGGTCTGACCAATGCTCCCGCAGCATTCATGGATCTTATGAGCCGGGTATTCAAACCGTACCTCGACAAGTTCGTGGTAGTGTTCATAGATGACATCTTGGTGTACTCACCAAGTGAGGAAGAACATAGTGAACATCTGCATCTCACCTTGCAAACATTACGAGAGAAAGAACTCTATGCCAAATTCAAAAAGTGTGAATTCTGGCTAAAGAGTGTGGCGTTCCTAGGTCATATAATCTCAGAGCAAGGGGTGTCAGTAGACCGGGTTGGCCACAACCAAAGACAGTGTAAGGCCCAAGAATCTAATTACCGTAATCTGAAATGATTTGGGTATAATTACCGTAATTTAAGATTAATCTGGAATGATTTATTGATCAATTGACATGATTGAGGTTATACAAACTTGAATGAAGAAGACGGGCATCGTTACATTATGAGCGAAGATGTTCAACCGAACATCTCAAGATGTTCGGCCGAACATCTCGGCGCATATGCGCGAGATAAGTCGCGCATATGCGCGACCTGTCCAGAAGGATCGGCGCATATGCGCGACGTAGAGGGCGCATATGCGCGGGAGGGACAGTAGGTTCAGCGCATATGCGCGAGAAGAGTGGCGCATATGCGCGCGGCATGCAGCCTGAAATTGAGCCACTTGGCTTCGTGCATGTACGTGTATGTATTTATATATATATACATGAGTCTTCAGAAGGTAAGAAACAAAGGAAGTCGAGGAAAGAGGGAAAGAAAAGGGTTCGAAGCATAGACTTGCGATTTTTTATGAAATCCGTCCGTCTGATTTTGAATCTGACTGCGGTACTGAGTTCCTATCGACGTAGGCTACAACTGGACGTAAGTTTTGCTACGTTTTGATATGATTTGAAATTATGGTATTGTCAGAATCTGATATGATTCATATATGATGTTTTTGGCATGTTAGACATCGTATAATCGAAACCGGACTGAGGAACAGATACCATATGAAATTGTTATGATTTTTAGAGTTGAGTTGATTGAGAATTGATATCAGAATTGAGTTGTTATCGAGTATGAGATATTAGAATTAATATCTGATTGATATGGTATTGTTGGGTATATTGATATTATACCGTTATGCCATCGATATTGAAGTAGGTTAAGTATTGAGCAGAACAGATTTGATTCGAGTGGTGTATTGATATTATACTCCTCGATATTGTTCTTGTCAGATTGAGTATTGACAGATTTGAGTTCGAGACTTCGACAGAATCAGAGTATCAGAAAGAAAGGTATAAATTAATGTTGAGTTGGGATTGCACAACTCGAGTAAGGTTTGACTCGAGTCTCCCTAAATCACATATTTAGATTATTACATTGAGATTTGTAATTGATAAGATTGACGTTGTTGTCTATTGATTTATAGTCATTGCATGTATTGATTACTGAGTTGTTGAGTCATTGGCTGATTCGCCTAGTCACCGGCTGAGTCGTCTGGTTATTGACTGATTCGTCTAGCTATCGGCTGTTTCGCCTAGCTATTGGCTGATTCGCTTATTTATTGACTGATTCGTCTATATATTGACTGATTCGTCTATCTATTGACTGATTCGTCTAGCTATCGGCTGTTTCGCCTAGCTATTGGCTGATTCGCTTAAATCTTGACTGAGTTATCAATTCTGTGGCTGTTTCGCCCAGACATCGGGATCCCTAGGTTAGAGTTGAGTCGAGTCTGAGACGACGCGTTATTTGAGTCGAGTTTGAGTCTGAGTATGATTCATTGTTTGATATTGATTTATGTTCTGATTTGATACATGTTATGAATATTTGTTATTATGCTTTTATATATGTTTTTATATGACTGCATGTTTACATTGTTTATACTGGGATATTCATATCTCACCGGAGTTATCCGGCTGTTGTCTTGTTTTGTATGTGTGCATGACAACAGGTGGGGCTGGATCAGGGTCAAGAAGAGGATGGGGGAAGATAGATAGCGTGGAGATCCGGGCTTGGCAGCAACTTAGGATTCAGCTTTGATTTATAGTTGAACCTAGTTTAATTGTGTAGATAACACAAGAATTGTATGTTTATGTTTAATATGTAATTTGAGTAAATTACATTACGTTTCCGCTTTGTATTTTAAAAAAAAATTTAGACCCTGTTTTATAATTTATTAATTAGTCCCAATGATGATTAAGATCATGATTAGCGTCCGGGTCCCCACAACAGGTGGTATCAGAGCGATAGATCCTTTAGATTGAGATAGAAGAGGCTAGTGAGCGGAGTATATTGAATTTTCTTCCTTGCTTTTGAATGCTAGCATGTCTTACTGCTTTATATAATACTTGTTACTTGATTTATCTGATTTGATTTTGTAATATGTATAATTGGGAACGAATCTGAATTGATTCTCGATCAGCAGTAAGATGATCGGGAGGGAGATTGAATTGAAACAGATGTGTTGGATTGGGTCACTAATCCTTTTGAGTTTCAGATATGCCTCCTAGACGAATTCCAAAACAGGGTAGTACATCGAATCCTCCAATGGATGTAACACCGACTCCAATGGAAACCTTTCTGAAGAGGTTTCAGTCATTTAAACCACCCACTCTGAAAGGTACTGAGACATCAGTCGAGTGTGAGAGTTGCTTAGGTAGCATTGAGTTGCTGTTTGATTCACTGGAGTACAGTGATGAGCGCCGGATTAAATTGATTGGGCACCAGTTGCTTGATGTTGCACAAAGCTGGTGGGTTACAATGAAGAGGGCCTTGGAGCAACGAGGTACGATTATTACTTGGGATGTGTTTAAAACTGAGTTTTATCAGAGATTTTTCCCATTATCGCACAGAAAAGACAAGGGGGCGGAGTTTGCCAATTTGAGACAGGGTCAGCTGAACATTGAAGAATATGTGACCAAGTTCTCTACCTTGTTGAAGTTTGCTCCACATGTGTCTGAAAATGACGAAGCCGTTGCTGATCAATTCATCAATGGCTTGAATCCCGATATTTTTACATTGGTGAACACAGGGCGACCGAATAATTTTGTTGATGCCATGAATAGAGCAAAGGGCGCTGAGGCGGGCCTGATAAGGCAGAGAGGAGCTGAATTTGTTCCTCCAGTGTTGAGACCACCGCAACCACCTCCCCGATTCGAGAGCGGCAGTAGTAGTGGTGGAAGGAAAGATTTTCTGAAGGCTAGAGGAAAGCAGTTTAAGAAGTCTGGCGGCAGTTCTTCTAGCTCTAGTGGTTCTCAGCAGAGTTATACGGGCGTGTACTGCAGAAATTGTGGAGGGAGACATTCCACTGAGCAATGCCAAGGGGTACTTGGTAGCTGCCACTTCTGCAAACAACTGGGACATTTTTCCAGAGTATGTCCACAGAGGGGTTCCCAAAGATCCCAGGGAGCCGAACCATCTGGACCCGCGACACAGTGGAGTAAACGATCAGCTGCTGTTCCTTCATTTCAGCCAGCACCATCTCAGTCACAGCAGAGGCCAGGAGGTAGCCAGACAGTCGGCCAGCCTCCTAGACAGCAGGCCAGAGTATTTGCTTTGACCGAGGAACAGGCTCAGGAAGCACCAGATGATGATGTTGCAGGTAACTGATTTGTTTAATTATCCTGCATATGTATTGAGTGATGCCGGTGCTTCACATAATTTTATTCTGAAAGATTTGCATTGATGCATGCATTATCTGTTGAGTTCCTATTTACTGTAGTATTTGTTTCTTTCCCTTTTGGGAAAAGATCTTGTATCAGTGATTTCTGTTAGATCTTGTATACTACAGTAGGATGAGAATGAGATCGAGTTAGATCGTGTGGTAGCTTGTATTGCATGGGTGTTCTATGATTTTGGAACTGCAATTACTGATATGAATATGCTGACCAAGTACAGAGCTACCATAGATTAGTTCCAGAAGATGGTAAGAATCAGACCTGAGATGATCAAGAGATGAATATTGTACGATAAGAATTCTAGACTGAGAATTCCTTTGATATTTCGTACTAGCTATGACTCGATTATTACAGAAAGGAGCAGAGTGACTCCTTATGTATTCAGTTGATTTACTGAAATTGAGTCTATCATTGGCTGATTTACCAATGATATGAAAGTTATTAATGTTTTCTCTGATAAGACTTCAGATCTGATTCCAATCAGAGAGATTGATTTTAGCCTTGAATCGGATTGAATATTGATGCTTATTCTGAATAAGTGTTTAAGACAGATTGTAGACAATGGAGATTACATTGTACCGTCCGAACCAGAGCTGATGTTGAAACGTTAGCAGTTCAGAAAGCTGATTAGAATGGTTAGAACTCAATATCGATAGTCAGAACAGAGTGTCGATCAGAGCAACAGATATGTGATTGTGTAGGTTGTATGAGATTGATTATTCTGTGATATCAGATGTGTCAGAATTGTACAGAAAAGCTTGATATTGATAGTCAGAGCCGAATATCAGGTAGGTATTTCCTCTTTAATTTATGTTATTAACTGATTTGTGTATATCAAATAGTTCGAATCAGAAATGACAGATATTGTCAGAAACTTACAGTCGTGGATTTAGTGTTCAGTCTGATGATTGCGACTGTATTGTATTCGAACAGATAGTGGTGATATAGACAGATGAGATCAGTTATAACAGAAATGTATTGAAATGTTGGCAGAAATTGTACTGATATGTCTAAATCGCTAACAGAAAAGATAGAAAGATAGAAATCAGAAGATTTATTACAGAATTGTAAAATTCTAAATAGAAATGGGAGTACATTTCTATAGCCTGTGTAATGAAATTACCGTCATTTTTACAGATTGTGTAATATGATATGATTCAGATTGACAGATTTTTCAATCTATAGCTATCAGTTTGTACCAGATTACGTACAAACATGACCCAATGACACAGATTGATGTCAGAAAAGTGGTCAGAAAGATCAGAATGCCACAGTAGATTATATCAGATTGTAATTTTGATTGATTGTGTACTGGTGATAGAATATATCATGAACTCTCTTTTAGATGAATTTACAGATTGACAGACCGTCAGAATGTATTAGCCAGAGATTGGAAGATTTTTGTACAGCTTTAGTGTTGGATGTTAGCACTACTCGATATGACTTATTATCACTGTGTGACAATAGCTATCAGCTTATCAGATGGGTAATGAGATAGTTATAGACAAGACAGTATACGGTGAATACTACAGATTTCTTTTGAAGAAAATTCGAAGGAAGATGAAGATAGTTCAGAATGGACCGATTTAAGAAACCAACGTCAGATGATGACGAGTGGTATTTGAAGCTGAAGACTGTAGATGTCTTTGATAACAGCAGATGATACGGATATGTGAGGAGCTGTAGATTGGTTTATACGGATGTTGTATAGCCAGTAATGCGATATTGATTCCGTCAGAAGGATTGGAGAAGTATTATGATATGATACTTAGTGAATTCTCATTCCAGATTGGAATCAGAAATCTGAGTTTGAATTAAACTCTGTTATACATTTCTTCTGATATATCTGAATTGATTGTTTGCGAGTTCGAGGACAAACTCAGATCTAAGAGGGGGAGAAATGTAAGGCCCAAGAATATAATTACCGTAATCTGAAATGATTTGGGTATAATTACCGTAATTTAAGATTAATCTGGAATGATTTATTGATCAATTGACATGATTGAGGTTATACAAACTTGAATGAAGAAGACGGGCATCGTTACATTATGAGCGAAGATGTTCAACCGAACATCTCAAGATGTTCGGCCGAACATCTCGGCGCATATGCGCGACCTGTCCAGAAGGATCGGCGCATATGCGCGACGTAGAGGGCGCATATGCGCGGGAGGGACAGTAGGTTCAGCGCATATGCGAGAGAAGAGTGGCGCATATGCGCGCGGCATGCAGCCTGAAATTGAGCCACTTGGCTTCGTGCATGTACGTGTATGTATTTATATATATATACATGAGTCTTCAGAAGGTAAGAAACAAAGGAAGTCGAGGAAAGAGGGAAAGAAAAGGGTTCGAAACATAGACTTGCGATTTTTTATGAAATCCGTCCGTCTGATTTTGAATCTGACTGTGGTACTGAGTTCCTATCGACGTAGGCTACAACTGGACGTAAGTTTTGCTACGTTTTGATATGATTTGAAATTATGGTATTGTCAGAATCTGATATGATTCATATATGATGTTCTTGGCATGTTAGACATCGTATAATCGAAACCGGACTGAGGAACAGATACCATATGAAATTGTTATGATTTTTAGAGTTGAGTTGATTGAGAATTGATATCAGAATTGAGTTGTTATCAAGTATGAGATATTAGAATTAATATCTGATTGATATGGTATTGTTGGGTATATTGATATTATACCGTTATGCCATCGATATTGAAGTAGGTTAAGTATTGAGCGGAACAGATTTGATTCGAGTGGTGTATTGATATTATACTCCTCGATATTGTTCTTGTCAGATTGAGTATTGACAGATTTGAGTTCGAGACTTCGACAGAGTCAGAGTATCAGAAAGAAAGGTATAAATTAATGTTGAGTTGGGATTGCACAACTCGAGTAAGGTTTGACTCGAGTCTCCATAAATCACATACTTAGATTATTACATTGAGATTTGTAATTGATAAGATTGACGTTGTTGTCTATTGATTTATAGTCATTGCATGTATTGATTACTGAGTTGTTGAGTCATTGGCTGATTCTCCTAGTCACCGGCTGAGTCGTCTGGTTATTGACTGATTCGTCTACCTATCGGCTGTTTCGCCTAGCTATTGGCTTATTCGCTTATTTATTGACTGATTCGTCTATATTTTGACTGATTCGTCTATCTATTGACTGATTCGTCTAGCTATCGGTTGTTTCGCCTAGCTATTGGCTGATTCGCTTAAATCTTGACTGAGTTGTCAATTTTGTGGCTGTTTCGCCCAGACATCGGGATCCCTAGGTTAGAGTTGAGTCGAGTCTGAGACGACGCGTTATTTGAGTCGAGTTTGAGTCTGAGTATGATTCATTGTTTGATATTGATTTATGTTCTGATTTGATACATGTTATGAATATTTGTTATTATGCTTTTATATATGTTTTTATATGACTGCATGTTTACATTGTTTATACTGGGATATTCATATCTCACCGGAGTTATCCGGCTGTTGTCTTGTTTTGTATGTGTGCATGACAACAGGTGGGGCTGGATCAGGGTCAAGAAGAGGATGGGGGAAGATAGATAGCATGGAGATCCGGGCTTGGCAGCAACTTAGGATTCAACTTTGATTTATAGTTGAACCTAGTTTAATTGTGTAGATAACACAAGAATTGTATGTTTATGTTTAATATGTAATTTGAGTAAATTACATTACGTTTCCGCTTTGTATTTTAAAAAAAAATTTAGACCCTGTTTTATAATTGATTAATTAGTCCCAATGATGATTAAGATCATGATTAGCGTCCGGGTCCCCACAACAGTGACTGAAGTAAGGAGTTTTCTGGGTTTAGCAGGCTACTATAGAAAATTTGTGGAAGGATTTTCTTCGATAGCCATTCCACTCACTAAACTTACTCAGAAGAATTCGAAATTTAATTGGAATGAAGCTTGTGAAAAGAGTTTTGAAACCCTGAAGACAAAACTCTCATCCACACCAGTACTGATTCTTCCCGAGGATGGTAAGAATTTTACCATTTACAGTGATGCTTCAAAGGGAGGGTTAGGGTGTGTGCTTATGCAAGAGGGTCAGGTAATTCCGTATGCCTCACGACAATTGAAACCCTACGAGCAGAATTACCCCACTCATGATTTGGAGCTAGCCGCAGTAGTATTCGCGCTTAAAATCTGGAGGCACTATCTCTATGGAGTAAAATGCGAAGTTTTTACTGATCACCAGAGCCTTAAGTACATTTTCACTCAGAAGGAATTAAACATGAGGCAAAGAAGGTGGATGGAACTTCTCAAGGATTACGATTTGGTAATCAGCTATCATCCGGGAAAAGCAAATAAAGTGGCAGATGCATTGAGTCGGAGGAACCCCGGAAAAGTGTGCTTATCGTCATTATCAGTGCAACCAGGTCTCCAAGAGACCATCAAACTAAAACAAAGTCAAGACACCAATATCTCCAAGATAAAGGAACAAATTCAGGAAGGAAAGATTCCAGAATTTCAAATTGATAAAGGTGGTATCCTTTGGATGAAAGGGCGATTATACGTGCCAAACATCGATGGAATTCGAGAAGAGGTGATGGCCGAGGCACATAAATCGAGATTTTCAGTACACCCGGGAAGCACCAAGATGTACAGGGATTTGAAAAATAACTACTGGTGGAATGGAATGAAGAAAGACGTAGCGGTCTTTGTTGCAAAGTGTTTAGTCTGTCAACAAGTCAAGGCGGAACATCAGCGACCTGGAGGGCTTCTGCAGCCATTAGAAATACCCGAGTGGAAGTGGGATAATATATATATGGACTTTGTAGTCGGGTTACCAAAATCGAGGCAGGGTCATGACGGAATCTGGGTAATCATTGACAGATTAACCAAGTCTGCCCATTTCTTGCCAGTGCGGATGAATTATAACTTGGATAAGTTAGCTACCCTGTATATGGATAATATAGTGAAACTACATGGAGTACCGGCAAGTATATTGTCTGATAGAGATCCAAGATTCGTTTCAAGATTTTGGAAAAGTTTTCAAAAGGCCATGGGAACCAAAGTTACGCTCAGCACGGCCTATCATCCTCAGACCGACGGTCAAACTGAGAGGACAATTCAGACCCTTGAAGACATGTTGAGGGCATGTGCATTGGATTTTCATGGAAATTGGAGTGAGCAGTTACCGTTGATAGAGTTTTCCTACAATAATAGTTACCACAGTAGCATCGAAATGGCTCCGTACGAGGCTCTGTATTGTCGAAAATGTAGATCGCCCTTATACTAGGATGAAATCGGAGAAAAAGCTATCACCGGGCCAGAGCTCATTCAAATAACTGTTGATAAAGTAACCATAATCAAAGAAAGACTCAAGGCAGCTCAGGACAGGCACAAGAGTTGGGCTGATTTGAAAAGAAGGTCTTTGGAACTAGAGATCGGAGAAAAAGCTTACGTCAAAGTCTCTCCCATGAAAGGAGTAGTTCGGTTCAGCAAATCCGGCAAGTTGAACCCAAGATATGTGGGACCGTTCGAAATACTGGACAAGGTGGGAACTTTAGCTTATCGACTGGCCTTACCACCGGAGATGTCCAGAATACATAATGTTTTCCACATCTCACAACTACGAAAATATGTCCCGGACCTGAACCATGTACTTAAAGTTACACCTCTAATGATCGAAGGTAATCTGAACGAGGAACTCAAATATGAAGAAATCCCTATCCGAATAGTGGACACTAAAGACCAAGTGTTGAGACACCGGACCATCCCATATGTCAAAGTACAGTGGTCAAACCATACTGAAAGAGAGGCAACTTGGGAACTCGAAGAAAAGATGCGGTCGCAATACCCTCACCTATTTGAATAACCAAGTTAATGCAAGTTTCGAGGACGAAACTTTCAATAAGGAGGGAGGGATGTGAGAACCCGAAAATTTCGACCGAAGCAAATCAAGTAAGTAATATAAAAATTAATTAAAATAATTCAGTAATTTTCGTTTCAATTAAACTACTTGAATAATAACTTAAATCTCATCAAATTTAACTCGAGAAAGTAGATTCTAAGCTCGGGGATTAGCTCAACAGGAGGCCAAGCAACAAGTAACTGTATCCATTGAAGTGTTGCCAAGGGAGGAGTAAAACCCCAGCTCAGGAACGCGAACTTTCAGCTCGAAGAAGCTCAACCAAGCTTGTCCTAACAAGACCACAAATGGAGCTAAAAGGTGAGCTAAAAGCTTTGGACAAATTAAAGATGCAAGAGATGGCTTTTGAGTAAACCAAAAAGGGAGCTAAGGGCTTGAGCTTTAGGTTAGGACAACATTATTATGCAAGAAGGTGACCTTTGGTGCTTTGCATGCCTTGACCACATTCATGGCTTGTCTTGGAGAGCAAGGTTTCGACCAAGGCTAGATGAGGGGTCATTCCTTGGCCTATAAATAGGAGATATCATGCAATGTAAAGCCTTACAAAAATTCAAGCAAATGTTTCGGCCCTCCTCTTCCCTCACCCTTCAAAATTTTCGGTTTTTCCTCATTCCACACAAGTCACGGCCGAAAAATCAAGAAGGAAGAAGGAAGTCTTGTTCTAGCAGTTCGGAGTTGCTTTTCCGTGTCAAAGTGCTGCCCGATCAACGACAACAGTTGTTAAAATCACGACGAAGTGCTGCCGAATTTTTGAGGAGAAAGCTTCATTCAAAAATCTACAAGGGTAAGTGGGCTTTTGATATATATTCGTTTGTATTTTTAAACTTGAATATGTATATCATGACATGCATGTATGTGTGTCTTCATTTTCGAAAATTGCTAAGCCATTCTGTTTAAAATTTCGATCGATTATGTGTTCTCTTCTATGCTTCGAAATTCGTTGATTCCGCTGTGTCCATATGAAAACTCTGAAATCTGAAAATCTGAAAAGTTTTGTCTGTTACTTCTGAATTCTGTTTGCACTGTTACGATTCGAATTTGAAATGGGACGAGAATTGTGATTCTGTCTGGCCCCCATTGGTGGGTATAAAACCATGTTCTGTCTGGCCCCCATTGGTGGGTATAAAACCATGTTCTGGCCTCACCCCTTAGAGGACTAACATATTGGGGACAATTTGACCATGGAAATGAGATGAGTAACAGTGTTCTGTCTGTTCTGATATGTTCTGTTCCGAATATCTGTATTGCTTATGTTTTGTTCTGAATAATTTGATAAGTTCTATCCTTTGAATCGTTTCTGTCTAATTAAGTTAAAGATATTGATTTTGAAAGTTTGTTAAAGAAGAGTTCTAAGAAACTAAGTTCTATATGTATTTTTGGAATCGATCGACCCCCACTTGCTGAGTGTTTCCCAAAACACTCACCCCTTACAAATTTCAGATAAAAGTGAGGGACAACTGGATGAGGAAGAGCAAAACGCTTTCTGGGGATGGTGAATCGGAGATCAAGATCGGAACTCAACATTATACTTTTCTTTCGTTTCCGCTAATTGAAACTCTGATGTATTTTATTCCTTTGTCATTGTAAGACAATATTTCATTTATGAAAAAGACTGGTTTGATTTGATACGAGGCTTTATTGTTTTCAATTTAATTGTTAAACAATGTCGGATGTCACCGACGCTTCGGATTCGGGGCGTGACAGTTTTTGTTACTGATTATGAGATATGATTTGTATCTGTTGATGTTGAGTTGTCGGGATATATCGAAATTGTGATGTTATGCCGTCGAAACATAATTAGATTGAGTTCTGATCATATCCGGTATTGATTTGAGTTGTATATTGATGTTGTACTTCTCGAATGTCATTCCAGATTGGTATTGAAGGCTTCGAAGACAGAACAAAGCCGAACCCCGATGAAAAGAAAGGTATAAATCAATGTTAACCGGGAGATACAACTCGAGTAAGAGATAACTTGAGTTTGCAAAACAACATACATATTTTTTATTCTTTTAATACCTTTGTATTCTTTAAATGTATATGCTTATTCTATTGATTTATAGAAAAGCGGAGAAAAGAAGATAGATATTGAGAAAGAGTCTTGGGCAGATGTGCCTAGTCTTTGACAGAGGTGCCAAGTCACTGGACATTTGGTTTATATCGATGTGCTTAGGAGTAGATCGACTCCTATTGTAGAGATTCGATATATTGTACCAAAGTCTGGGAATAAGAATGTACAACCATCTAGATGGGGAGATTAGATGGGAGACTGTTGCGTTCTCATTCAAACCGGGATCCCTAGACTAGATGAGATTTGAGTCAAAGATTAAGAGTTAACGAGTTTGATTTACAGTTTTAGATTGATTCATGTTTTCAGATTATGATACATTCTATTGATAACTGTTCTATGTTTTTGTATATGCTTTTATATGAAATGCATGTATACTTTGTTTATACTGGGAATTATATTCTCACCGGAGTTATCCGGCTGTTGTTGTGTTTGTATGTATTCATGGCAACAGGTGGGACAGAATCAGGGTCGAGAAGAGGATGAGAGATCAAGATTAGAGTGGAGATCCGGACCTAGAAGTAGAATTGGCTTTCAACACTTGATGTATAGTTGTTGAACCCTAGTTTGATATGAATGTATTTGTACGAGACTTGTACTTTTGATCTTGATGTTTATATAAGATAATGCATAATTTGATATAGTAATTTGTACACTTGATTATAAGTGTTCAATTCTTTTCAAAAAAAATTTAGACCCAGTACATTAATTGATCCACTTAATCCCAAAGATGATTTAAGAAGACGAGCGAGTCTGATTCTGAGAAGACTCCTTCACCAAAACTCACAAAGTAACCGAGGACTCTAAAGACAAAACCTGTTGTTGTAGTTGGGACAATCCCAACTGAAAGGTTGATTCAATCAGGAGCTCAACAGCTTATTCAGGCTACTCCTCTGCAAGCTGTACCACCTGAACCACCAACTTAGGTTCAGTTACCTCACTCTGCTGCTCTATCAAAGAAGAAGAAGATCACCGAATCTGGTGATAAGAAGAAATCAACTGGAGTCAAGGCTCCTTTAATCTCCATTACTGGCTTCACCGCTCTACCAATTGCCAGACCCAAAGGAATGGTGTTTACAGAAAGAATCGATGCAACTTCCTCCAGGCTGACTATTCCTCATATCATAACTAATTCAAAAGGGAAGGGGAAGATGCAAGAAGAGGCCCGACCAACCAATACAGTTCAAACCCATATTGATCTTATCTGGAAAGAGGTAAATAATTTTTCTTCATCTAAACTAAAAGCTTAAGACGAATGGGTCAGATTTAGAACTAAAGTTTTTGCTAAGCAAGTTCATAAGAAATCAGTTCTGAAGAAATTTGTTAAACTGGAAAAGATAATTCTGAGAGTGGTCAAAGCTTCTTCCTTTGCACTCGCCTTACAGAGGAAAAATTATTTCTTTGATATAATACGAGAGAAGAAGTTGTCACAAATGGTTGCACAGTTGCGGATGAACTATGATCCTACCAGTCCGACTGCATTCAATGACAAAGATGTCTATACCCAACTGGAAATGGATCTTAACGGGATACAGACGGAGATTAAATTATGGGAAATGGATCAGGAACTGACTCTTCAAGCAGGTTCCTCAGATCTTTCCTTGTCAGAAGAAACAACTGATGAAACATCTCCACAAATGCCAACCAATGATACAATTGGTGAAACTTCTCACCCAAGAAACTGCTCCTTCTACAACTGATGCACAACCTTCTTCTTCTACTCCTCCATCCTCAATTGCAAAACTTATGCTTTATGGTGATGCTGAGTTATCACTGGCAAACCTTGATGAGGTTATCAAATCGGTATCCACTGATATCTAGCTAGATACTATAAAAGCAATTGAAGAAATTTTTGAAGAACCAGCCGATCGAGCTAATTTTGAAGAAACTGAAGAGCCAATTCAGTTAGTTACTTAAAAGGCAGTTGTTATAGAAACCGAGGAAGCTCAACTGCACTCAGTTCAAAATGAAGAAGTGCCAGTTGGAGAGCTAGTTGAAGCTTCATTCGCTCAACCAACTGAAGCACCAGTTTGTGAATCAGTTGCGCCAAACTTAACAACCATCAATTGTTTCAGATGATCACCAAACTGAAGAGCCATCAAGCACCTTTGTTGATCAGAATTATTCTCCTCCTCCACTAATTCAACAAGAAATATCACATGAAGATGTTTCAGAAATGGTAATACTTGAAACGGACATAAATGAAAGATTTCTCGTCTTATATCAACAAGTAACAGGGAAGAGATACCGGAATTTTCTAGAGCCATGTCTCTCGGTATATCAAATACTAAAGCCCTGTTGGATGAAATCTAGAATGTTCAGCACAATCTAGTCAGTATGATGAATGTCATTTCTGACGTCCAGTCTACCCAACTAGTTCACACCTTAAAGCTCAACTCGTCAAATGAATTTAATACGTGAAAAGCAAATTCAAAAGGATGTGAGTTCACTGTTTCCAAATAGAAGAACTTCGAAAAGACAGAGTGTTTACTGAAGCTCACTTTCAAACACAAGCCTTAGTCGAAGACGCTTTGATTTTTTGCAAACGACTGTTAAAAAAATGATATATTTGTAGCAAAAGACTGTGATGAATGATGTGTCAACCATCACCTTAGAAGTTTGTACTTTAACCAAGAAGGTTGATGAGTTTGACAAAAAAGAGAAAAAGATTGATCAGAAGAAGTAATCAACTGAAGTTATGGCATATAGAAGAAGTAATCAACTGACTTCAGTTAAAAGTTGAAGATGATTTGTTAAAAGTTGAAGATATCGCAGATTTTTCTTCAAGATTATTTATTCCATTCTTTGCACGAATCTGTACATAGAACAAAAATTATTTTATCTACTAAGGAATTCAACAATTATTTTTGAGTTCAGTTGATCAATTCTTATATTACAAGTTTTGTCAAACACCGAAAAAGAGGAAATTGTTGGAAACTAAATTTCTGCTGTTTGAAAAATGGAGTGCTTAATCGAATGAACAAACTGATCAAGGAACTGAACAAATATACTCAAACTGACAGTTGCCAATACTGAAGTTTAATATGCAAGTTAACTAAGGAAACTAAACCAACTCAACTGAATCTACGCAGACAACTGACTGAACAGTTGGAACTTTCAGTCATAAGCTTATCGTCTATTACATATTAGCTGATCCTTTAGCTGTGCACATCAACGAAAAGAAGGTTCAACCGACAATAGTACAAAAACGGACTGAAACAGATAGTTGGAACGCCGCAATACAGCTACAGTGTACGAATGTCAGAAGAATGTTGACATGGCAAACCAACGGATAAAAAATTCAAATTTCATTTAATATTACCATTGAAGGGAAGCCTATAAATATCAGAGGGGAAGCAGTTGAAAAAGAATCGACCCACTATTTCATTAAGCTTGTTGTTACCCTGCTGAAATTATTGCTTACATTCAAAAATCAAAAGCTCATGCTTATCGCACATATTCGTAGCAATGAAGGCTACTCTTTCGAGCTTTAAAGCACAACGTTATCATTGTAAAACTCGATCTTGTAAAAGATCAGTGGAGATAAATTCAATTGTACACTGTGAAGCATTTTGTAAACTATCAGTTTCAGTCTTTGCAGTGTTAAGTCCAAACTGAAATGGGTCTGTACAAACTTTTGTATCGATCAAAGTCTTTTAGTGAATATCCTATCTTTGTGATAGAAGGGGTGACGTAGGAGTATTTGAAATCTCCGAACATCCGTAAAATCTTGTGTTCTTATTTCAGGTTTTATTCTATCTATCAGTCAGTTTTATTACGCACTTTATTGTTAATTGAGTGATACTGACTGACAGGATTCCAAGTATCAGTTTATCACTAAACTGACTCAACCTACAAAAAGATTCGAAAAGTTGAGAGTGTTTATTCAAACTCCCCTTTCTAAACACTCTTTTAACCAAATATCCGATCCTTTGAAGTGGTATCAGAGCACTTCCAACGGTCAAATTCGCCTTGCAGGACATTTACTCGACTGGTCAACTCAATTAGTCGTTCAGTTCAACTGGTCAGCAGCTGGCTAAGTTCAGTTCAGTTTCAGCTGGTGTACTGAAATCAGCCTAGCTGATTTCAGTTTGTGCAGAACTAGTAGCTTTATCGTCATTTTCAGCATCTTAAGCTTCGATTCAGACTTTGACTTCTGAAGAAGATTTGTACATCATCATCTTATCTTTCCAACTCATACTAAATTGAATTCTTTCAATAACCGAGCTGAGAGATATGAGGGAAATACCGCAACTGCTCATAAACAACTGATTGTTGTTTTCATGCAATCAGTTCGGTAATTCAGCATCAGTTAGGCCTTGATAACATCCGAATTTACCCAACTGATGTGCAATATGACTTGTTCCAAATTGAGTTTTCTAATCAGTCCAATTGGCAGATTGTCATTTGGAGCTTCCAGTTGAGATATATCATCAAAATACTGAAGCTTGCTAGAAATTCAGTTTGTGCAGAATTCGGTTTCAGTTTGCTTTTTTGTGTTTGCAACTTCACACATGAGTAAATATGTTAGAATTACAATAGCAAGTTTGTTAACATCAAAATCAAGATTGCGAACATGAAATATTCCAAAAATCTCCCCCTTTTTGATTATCACAAAACTTGGATAAACAATCAATTCGACTAATTTGCAGATTGTCATTTGGATCTTCCAGTTAAGAGATATCATCAAAATACCATAACTTGCCAGAAATTCAGTTTCTGCAGAATTCGGTTTCAGTTTGCGTCTTTTGTTTGAAACTTCACACATGAGTAAATATTTTAGAATACAATAACAAGTTTTGTTAACATCAAAATCAAGATTGCGAACATGAAATGTTCCAACAATTTTCTCATCTTTGATAAGTGTGTAACAGGCCGATGGTGAAAAGGTTTTAACGTCCCAAAAATTTGATGTCCATGTGAACCACATTTATGCAATTTATTAAATTTATTAGGTATTTTATTAAACAATTTTAAAGCATTAAATGCATATTTATTTCATTAATTTTTGTTTTAAGTCATGGTTTATTTAAAGTTCATGTATTAAGAATTTAAATTGCATTTCGCGCTCGAACGAGGAACGAAGATAATTTAATTACATGTTTAATTTATATTTATTAATATTAGGTGTTTTAAGTGTATTTTTTAATAATTGGGTTTTGTTGGGTATTTTTATCCGCCAGAGCATATTTTTAATCGGTACGTAAATTTTATCGAATCGAGGGACTTTTGGATGGATCAGACAATATTTCAAAATGGTACCTAAACGTAACATTTTTCAGGGGTGCTTGTGGGCTTGATCGGTTTATTTTAATGTTTAATGGGCTCAAAACCCTTTTAATCCATTTAAACGTTTAATTAGGACCCATTAGTAACTTAATTATTATTTAAACTAAAACCTAAACCTATTTACCCCTCATTCAGCCGCCCACCACACTCTACAACAGCCTTCACGTGATTTTTGCAGCAGATTTTATGAGCTTTCAGTGGCCAAGTCTCGGTCGTACTTATAGATTTAATATTAATTCATTCCCCGCTCCTACGGTGCTTCCCCGACGCTCGTTTCTTCGACTTCCTTGTGTAAAATACATCAATCCATGCTTGTATCTTCAACTTTCTCTTCATTCACGCCAATAATATGCTGGAATTTATGTGTGTGCTTGAAAATTAAAGGATCTTTCTTGTGGTGTGTTTTTGTTACAAACTTGTCATGAAACTTGCATTGTTTTGATTTAAGCTCACATTTTCGTATTTATGTCCAAGGGGCTGTTAATTTTATGATGCAAGTGAAATAGACACATCGGGACTTAGTATGTAGGAGGGTCGAGTGCAAGTTGAACCATGGCTAAGGGATGAATCGATCGAGTCTTGCTTGTTGAAGGGAGATAGGGAGAGACACCCATTCAAGGGGCTGGTCGGGGCTGTGATACAGACGTTGGAAGGTCCAAATCATGGCCCATAGTGGCTGGAATGAGGCTGTCTAAGTCTAGGGTAGGATCTAAGGCTTGAGAGCTTATGTGCACGCGGGTGTGCTTCAGTTGGAGCTAGCGTTCGGGAACGTTGATTGGGTTGCATGGGGCTGTAGCTTGGTTCAAATAGGTCCAGTGGGGTTTGTTCAAGGGCTAGGAGTGGCTGGTTCAGGGCTGCTCCTCGATGGGTTGGTCTAGGATGGATATAGTGAGTTTGGTACATTAGGGTCTTCGAGCTTGGCAATTGCTGAAAATTTCAACAGCTTGTGGCCTTATTCCTGTGTGTTTTAGTGGGCTGGAAAATGTAGTTTTGAGGCTGGTAGGATGTATTTTATGCATGGTTTAAGTTTTGATTAATTTGGTTAAAGTTCGGGTCGATTCGGGTTAAAATCGTGACCCCGGTCCAAGTTATAAAACGAATCACTTAATTTTTTAAACGGGCTTGAGTGTACGTGTAAGAAATAATTTTAAATAATTTTTGAGATGTTTTAAGGAGTTTGATAAGCTTCGGGTCAAAATTTTAGAGTTCCAGGGGTAAAACGGTCATTTTGGGTTTCCAGGGTGCAAAATGACCACGGTTTCCGGGGGCAAAATGGTCATTTTGTACCCGGGGTGAGATTTTGGTCCTGGCAGCGCTCTGAGCATATTTTATTATTTTTTAAATGTTTACGCATCACGTTTATGATTTTTTATGAAAATATGATAAATACGTTGCATGTTTGGTTTTAAGGAAAAAGTTACGTATGCATGTTTTTATTAAGTGGTGAATATGATGATGTTTTTGAAGGATGATAATTTGTTGTGACTGATGATATATATGTATACGATGAGATGAGATATGATGATCTGAGGTCAAGGCTCAGTGGATGGGTAATGCAATCACTGATGTCCCCGCTGCCCGGTAGCACAGATATATTAGATGGATCCATCGAATAGAGCTGATACGAAAGTCATAACTAATGAACTGAATTCAATTAAAGAAAATGTATACCTATATGATGATATGATGACACACGTTTTGACAGGTTATGCTATTATGTGACATGTTTACGTTTATGCTTTTAAGATCATGAAATGTATGTTGAATTACAGTATTTTCACTGTTGCATGTTATGTATATGTACATGCTATTAACATTACATGTGTGTTGAATCTTTAGACTCACTGGGTGTGAATGATGCAGGTGAGCATTTTGATCAGGAGACTGGAGGTGATGATGACTGAACGGACGGAGTTGGTGGCGCGCGTTAAACCGAGGACCTTGTATTCTTCCGCAATAATATGATTTTATAGGAACAGTTTAAACAGTTTTTAGTTGATTGATGAATTTTTTTTGTAGAGGGTTTTTGACAGATTTTTATATGCTGGACGTTTTGTATTTTTAAACGCTAAATTGTTAAGGTTGGTTACTTTTTTCTTAAATTTTAACTACAATTATTTAATTCAGCAGTGGGATGATTTTACAAAATGTATGTTTTCGAATTTTATAGTTTTATATGGGCATGGTTTTGGCCATAGCAACAAAAAAAAATATGTTCAGTAAAATTTTAAAATGAGCAAGACGTTTCAAAGGTTATCTCTCCCTCAACCTTGGTGCAAATTATTTCCTCACATTCATTTCTACAAGTTCTAATCTTGTTGCTACTCCATCCTTTTTTCCTGGAATGACATGTAACGCACAAATGAGACTTTCAAAGACATTTTTTAATGTGCATCACATCAAGAACTTGTCGAATATCTATATATTTCTAGTACTGAAGTTCAAAGAATATTTATTTCTTTTTCCAGCGTGATTTTGCATCATCTTTCTTTGATTGAAGTTTCCCAAACATTTTTACCAAATGACAATTAATTCTTTCAACTCTCTCCAAAACTCCATTTCCACTCATTAGTTTTGGTATGGGGTTAAACTCTTGGTTCCCATGAAATGCCTTCCTTTTCCTTCAATAAGAATTAGTTGCGTATAGAAAACTTCTATGGCTTGTATATGACATTTACCTACAATGCTTCAACCTTTTTTAATATGGTTCTTCACCACAAGTAGGACATGCATGATATACTTTCACAATACATCTTAACATGTTCCCATATAGAAGAAAATAATTGATCATCCATATTAAGAAACTCCAAGCGAGAAAGTTTCTTGTATATCCCATACGTTATATAACATAAGTATTTTAAGTCATAAGTCAGAGGTGTTAAGTAAACATCAATATCATTTCCATATTGTTTGGGACCAAAAATCAACAATGTGGTCATCTTAAACTGTTATGGTCGATTAACTCGGGTAAAGTGTTTAAAAAAAGGGACTGAATAAAAAATTAGACTTTTTGAGTTCATTTTTTAATGTGGTCAGTTTTTTGAGGAACTGAATCTCGAAATCTAGTATGTCAATATCAATTAGTTAAGTAAAAAAAATGCGAAATAAATTAAGAAATATATTTGAATATTTTGACTGGGATACTGTAAAATTGAAGGTTTGAAAGATAGTCACGAAATTTAAAATAAGAAAATTGATCACAAGGATTTTTCTGGATGTTCGGAGACTTCAAATACTCCTACGTCACCCCTTCTATCTCGAGAATAGATTTTATGAAAAGACTTTCATTAATACAGCAAGATTAATAACTCACTTCAATTTGGACTTAAACATTTTCAAATTGAAACTCTCAACTTCTCTTATACTTATCAGTTAATAACCGATTAAGTATGTTTAATACATGAACAAAACAGATATCAAAAGATTGAATACAATAGTGTAGTGTACTAACTCAATTTCTCAAATAGTAGCCTGATTGCTACGAATAAATTAATGAAGTGTGAGCTTGAATTTGCGATTTTCAAACTGGATGTAAGATTTAAAAAGAATCGCATCTGACTTGGTAACTGAGTGTTCTTGAGTAGTCGTTTAACCGATATTCTCGTAAAAATCGTCACTCTTTGACAACTGAACTCTTTAGCTAAATATAGGCTTCGATTCCAACGATAACATTGAATACATTTAAGAATACTATTTGTTGAATCATCCTTTTGTACACGTAGGCATTTCTATGATAGTAGTGCGAGATATCAGATTGCTGTGCGCCAACTGATTTGCTCAGGTACAAAATGTCGGTTTGTCTGCTGGAATTCAAACTACAACAAAAGATGTGGCCAACTAATCAGGATTCAATCTTGTCAACTGATCAGCTAAGATAGTCCATGAAACGACCCTTACTTTTTACTTTGAAATTCTACTATTTTTTTTGTACCCATTAATTTGAAAACCACAACTAAATTAACTTTACCTTTTAATAAATAAAAATCATTTAACAATTTAAACCTCAAGTGCATAAAATCTCTAAAATCGTAAATTACCAAAATTCGACTTCTACCTTTAACATGATCAAAATTAAATTCAAATAAAGCATAAAATCTCTAATAAAATCCTTAGCAAATTCTTTTAAACTTTGCCTATCAATCTTATGCGGAAATAAATGACCATCGGGAGTATACTGTCGTATTCGATCTACTCAAACGTCAGCGCCTCCCTTAATATCATCATCACTTGCAGTATTCAAACCTAGCGAGTCTAATGACTCAGCACGTTCTAAACATAAATGGCAAATAATACATATACAAACACATGCAATAAAATCGGACTCTTATTTAAAATAACTTTTAAGCATAAATAAATCATATATTGTAAAAATCATAAAATAGTAAAATTTTGCATCATTTATCATTTTGGATGAAGTTTGATCCTTAAAAGTGACTAGCCTTTTATCTTCTGGTCGACTGATCAGTCTTAGCTCTCATTACGCAAGGGGACGGACACTAGGCACTGTAGTTAAAATACGATCATTGGGCTCCCTCTGGGCCTTGTCCCGTAAACCTGCTCCCTCCGAGGCCTTTTCCCTCACGACATTTCTATAAAATTATAAGTTCACGGTTTCTTCTAAAAACGGATCCCCCACATATCCTCTATCATTTTGTCACAGTCAATTCACATCCCTCAAAACATTTTTCATTTTTAAAGCATAAAATATCATGACTTTCCAAGATTAACATTTTAACAGTAAAAATTAAACAATTTTACCATAAATAATAAAATATCATATTTTCATTAAAATCATAATTTTATATCGTTTTTCACGCGTTATGATCCTTCGGGACGCTGCCCACCCTTTTCGTACTACCCATTTGTAAAATGAGCGTTTTTAGTATGGACTCTTAAATTCTCGATTTTGACTTTTTTTACTTTCATTTATTCAAGATCTTCCCAAATAATTATTTAAGCTTAAATTTAGTTTTTGATATTTTTATTAGCTTGAATTCGAGCTTTTTGATTAATTCGTTTATTAAGAATTTGTAAAGCGTTTTAATTCTGAATAAATTTAAACTTTAATATTTTCTTCCCAAATTTTCAACATAGACTTTATTATCTAAACTACCCTTGTGAACCATGAACCGACTCCCATGGACCATGGCTCGACCCTTTTTCTTATTCCTAGCCATAATTCAAACATAAGCTATTCCCTTCGAGCCATCATGTATTTTTCTAGGACCATGGCCGAGCCACCTCGAGCCATCCCTCGACCAGACCTCCTAGGGACCCCATTGACCACGCCTAGCCCATCTAACCATCCCCTAGCCCACGCCACAACCTCCTGCACATGAGAATAAGAGACGTGGCGGTGCTTAGAGTTTGGAAAGACAAGGACTCTTCGACTTAAGCCACCACCAAGCCCAGACACTCCTGACCCTCATTGACCTAGCCTAACTCAGCATACCAGCCCCTAACCACAAGGCCAGCCGCGAGCGCATCCTAGCCCATTATTTCTCCAAAGTTGCGGGTTCCCTCTTACTCGAGCCACCATGGCCCATGGTTGCACCAAGTCCTAAGCCGACCCATAGAAATCCTCCCTAGACCCTGCTGGACAAACCCTGAACCACCCTGCCATAGCCACCAGCCCCCTTGGCCGCAGCCACCTTACGCGTGCATTGGGGAGGAGTCCCAATTCGCGTGGACTTCTCCCCAGCCCACGAACTAGAGTCCTATCCGTGCTAGGACTCTTCCCAACCCTTGACCACTTCCAGCATGACCACCTAGCCCAGCCCCTGCCAAGCCACGCGTCGTACCAGCCCAAGTCGAACCATCATACTCATGGTGTTCAAGAAAAAACCCTAGGCATTTCTTCCCTTGCCAAGTCTCGTTTCCAGCCTTGGTTTCCATTAATCCGTCAAGGAAGTGTCGTAATCTCTCAGCCGCATCATTCACAAACAAGGTCACAAAATGATGTCTTGGGCCACTGTATTTGCTTTGAATGCAGTGATAACTGCTGATTCCAGTGCAATAAACTTCTGAAACACTGCTTTGTTCTTTAGCTTTTAGGCAAGGATGACAGTGCTAAAATGCACCCATTCATCATTATGTTCCATTTTCATTTCAGCAAACTCATTGATTTCATCTCAACGATTTCTCTCATTGAGCTAGTTGTATCCACGATTTATCTCATAAGAACTCCTTTCAGTCGTGCTTGTGGAAGTATGGTTGGACGAACAACTGTGGTGAGAGGAGCTGGTACTCTAGTCAACTTGAGAATCTCACTGGTTTTAATTACTATCTTCTGAGGATAGTATTCTCTTTTCTTTGACTTGAACTCTTCAACTTGTTGGACTGAGGATATGGAAACCGTTGAAATAGGTGCTTCAACTCCATTTTGTAAGAGTCGAAGCTCATGTAGTGCTCCTAGAGCTGTAATTGGCTTGTTCTTATGAAAACTAGGTTTCTTGATCATTTGAGGAGAATACATCTTCTCCGAATCACTAGCTTGGACTACCGGTTTCATTTTGGCCTTTGGTTTCTGAGGAGCAGCAGCCTTTGA
The DNA here is from genome assembly GCF_022965805.1 of Primulina eburnea. Lineage (NCBI taxonomy): Eukaryota > Viridiplantae > Streptophyta > Magnoliopsida > Lamiales > Gesneriaceae > Primulina > Primulina eburnea. Next base: position 13,500,797 of record NC_133117.1, read on the forward strand.
TTTAGAAATTTTCTCCGAGTTGGAAGCTGCCTCCTCCTCTCCAATCTCATAATTAACCACAACAAATTTGGTCGGAGATATATTCAATCTTGTCCTATTATACTAAACATTTTGGGCAATCTAGATCTTGAATTTTGACACTGATGAGACAGAGTCCAAAGGTATTTCTCAGTCTCGGGTCTTCAATAAATGAGCTCAGTTGCAGTACAAACTCATTAGATTGTTTGGTCGATTTAACCATATTCTTCAGAGTGGTGAAATTAAATGGACGACCAGTTCATCTTGATTTCGTTGAGGATGGTTGTTATCACTTGAAATGTTCTAAGGTCAAGGCGGCAAATGATCCACCCTTGGCCAAAATACCCTTGGCAGCAATATCTGTCACTATTTGAAATTCAGGCTTAATTTATCGCTTGACCTCAGAAACCTTGATCATTTTTCCACTGGTTGAGAGCATAGTATGCATTTCCTCGATGTTTGAAGTGGCTATCTCCGAGAAGTTGGAAAGCCCTTCAGTTGGTAGCTGAAACAGATTACCGAAGAATTCTTCATCAACAATAATTGAGTGGTTGTTAACCTTCTTGTGAATCTTTCCATCATCATTCACCTAACTGGACTCAGAGATAGAAAGAAACTCTTGAGAGTAGATTTCTTGAATGGCCATCCCAAAGAATTTATGAAGCTCGGAAGATTCAATTTTTCAAAAACTCTTCGACCTACTTCATCTTTGATAGTGAGTATCGAGTCAAAATCAACAACGATTGAGTTCAATAGAAATACTGGGGTTTCGGTCGCCATTTGTATTGAATTTTTGTAAATAATAAACGTGCAAGTGATTTTCTCCGAAAATTTTAGGGTGGGTAAATGGAAAAATGAGTAGGGCGGCACTCATATATGTTCGTGACTTTCCAAAATATAGGAGACGTATCAGTCTTATTAGTTAACCAACTAAAATTTATTGTTCTCCAGAATTAAGAATTAAGACAAATCAATAAGTCCTAAAATATTTCTAAAGTAAGAAAACTTAGTCTTTGGTAAAGACTTAATGAAGATATCATCTGCTTATTTTTTCTTTGAGATGTATTCCAGTCTGATGTTCTTCTTTAGAGCATGATCTCTGATGAAGTGATGTCTGACATCAATATGCTTTGTTCTAGAGGAGAGAATTGGATTAAATGTGATCGCAATTGGACTAGTGTTATAACAAAAGATCAACGATTCTTCTACAATAACTCCATAATCTTTTCAATTTTTGTTGAATCCAGAAAATTTTGGCATAACAACTTCCGGCAGCTAAGTATTCAGCTTCACTTGTGGAAGTCACAACGTTTATTTCTTGCTAAACCATGATATCAGTCTTGAAACGTCTGCTATTCGTTTTCTTAAAACGTGCTAGAATTTTTTTTTTAAACCTCACTTAGCATCGGCCGAACCATAAAATATTTTTGACACCATTTAAAAATAAATATCCAACTGTCATTTAAAAATCCTAAGGAAAATATTTTAAAGCATAAAATCGTCAAACATTTTACCAACCTGAAAACATTATTTGAAAAGTATAGCACATACTATAACCTCTCAAAAATTTCTCTTAACATAAATAAAAGATGTAAAAATATCTTTAACATTACTTAAAATCATAAATAATAACTAGTGCGGAAAACTAGTGTCGGTCCTCAGGTTATGCGAACCTTCAGTCCAGTCAAGTCAACCATCAAGACCTCCATTATCATATTCATAATCAATATAACCTGCATCAATGACACCTAGTGAGTCTAAAGACTCAACACGTCAAATTCTTGATAACGAGTAATACGTAATACAATTAACATATAACAGTGAAAAATATCTATACTTAAAATATCGTTTTCAGTAAAATGCATAAACATAAACATTTTCGTAAACATTTTCATAATCTTATTGTGGGGACCCGGACACTAATCATCTTCTTAATCGTGATTGGGACTAATTTAATCAATTAGAATAAACAGGGTCTAAAATTTTTTTTTAAAATGCGGAAGGTAATGGAATCAAGCTCCTATACATATCAGTATAAAAGTATAAATCTGATAAAATATACAATCATACACATCTCAGGTTCAACAACTAACTATCAAGTGTTTAAAACTTATCTCTAGTCCAAGTCCGTAGTCTCCACTCTAACTCGATCTTTCTTCACCTCTGTGACCCTGAACCCGTCCCACCTGTTGCCATGCACACATACAGACAAGACAACAGCCGGATAACTCCGGTGAGATATAAATATCCCAGTATAAACAATGTATCAATGCAATCATATAAAACATATATAAAATCATAAACAATCATTAAAACATGTATCCAATCTGACTACATGAACAAATACGAATCTGTATTTAAGTCAATGACTTCTTATCTTATCTCTAACCTAGGGATCCCAATCTAATTTAAACTTTGGTATGCTGTATCGAATGTCTACAATAGACGTCGATCTACATCTAAGCTCATCGATACACCGTAAGTCTAGAGTCTTCGCGGTTCTGACAAAGACTCGGCGGTTCTGTCCTAGCTAGGCTGATCTGCCCTAGACTCAAACTCTGACTCTACTCTAAGTCAATAGATTAACATATCAATCTGATAATCTGTAAATATCAATTCAATAAAATAAAGTATGTGATTTTGGGAAACTCAAGTCAAACCTAACTCGAGTTGTGCAATCCCGAATCAACATTTATTTATACCTTTCTTGTTGTCGTTCTGATACAATCAAAGTCTTGATTCAAAGTCTGTCACTGTTCAATCTGGCAATGACAATATCAATATTCTGTATCAATATTCTAATCAAATCACGATATCTCTGCTTAATCAAATTCTGACGGTACAACAGCACGATCTTGCGATACCGGTGATACAAAACCAATATCTACTAATTCCAATAATTTACAATCAACCACCGTACAAATCTGATATCAATCTCAGTCAATTCAACTCTGAAATTCATAACAATTCTATATGATATCCGTTTCTTAATCTGACTTCGATTCTACGCTGTATAACATGTCAAGAACATTATATATGACGTGTATTCAATTCTAACAACATCGTATTTTCAAAACATGTCAAAATGTAATAAAACTTACGTCCTGTTGTAGCCTGCGTTGATATGAACACAGTACCGAAGTCGGATTTAAATTTGGATGGACGGATTGATCGTAAATCAAATTCTGAATCAAAATTCAATTTCTTCCTCGGAGCCTTTTTCTTCCTTTCATTTTGCTGAAGAATTTCGTTTGTACATATATATATATATATATATATATATATATATATATATATATATATATATATATATAAGCCGCGCGCTGAGGCAGAATGTCTCTCGCATATGCGCGGAAAGTGGTCGCGCATATGCGCGCCCTAATCGACGCATATGCGCGAGGCTTCTGCTCAAAAATGCTCCCTCTCGGGTTGTCTCGCGCATGTGCGCCAACCCTTCTGGAACCCCCGCGCATGGGCGCGCATATAATCGTGCATGTGCGCCGATCCTACTGTTCTCGCACATCAATATTCACACGTGATCTCATTTCGTGTCTCGGTTAGCCTTTTCATAATCGTCTCGATTAAAAATTAATAATCGTAATTTAACACGATATAAAATCTTGGGCATTACATTTCTCCCCCCCTAAGATACGATTTCGTCCCCGAAATCTCAGGTAATCAATCGTATCAATAAGGAGTATATACAACAACTGTACAAAAAATTTTACATCATCGAAATAACTCTGGGAACTCTTGTCTCATATCTGATTCAGTTTCCCAGGTTGCTTCTTCAGTTCCATGACGAGTCCATTGAACTTTTACAAGTGGAATAGTCTTCGTTCCGAGCTGTTTTTCTTTACGATCGATAATCTGAATTGGCTTTTCAACATAGCTCAACGTCTCATCCAGTTCGGCCTCGTCTGGTTGAATAACATGTGAAGCATCAGGAAGATATTTCCTTAATAACGATACATGAAAGACATCATGTATTCCGGATAATGAAGGCGGTAATGCAAGTCGATGGGCACGATCTCCTATCTTCTCGAGAATCTCATAAGGCCCAATGTATCGTGGAGACAATTTCCCTTTCTTGCAAAATCTGACAACTCCTCTGAAAGGTGAAATCTTTAGAAATACTCGGTCTCCTACCTCAAATACCAACGGTCTACGTCGAACATTGGCATATTTGGCCTGTCTGTCTTGTGCTGCCTTCATTTTCTTTCTAATTAGCTCCACTTTTTCTGTCATATCTCTGATCATATCAGGTCCAATCACAGGCACTTCAGAGATATCATCCCAATAGAGAGGGGATCGACACTTCTTTCCGTACAATGCTTCAAATGATGTCATCTCAATACTCATCTGATAGCTGTTGTTGTACGAAAACTCACAAACAGGCAATGAATCTTGCCAATTAGTGCCAAAATCAAGCACTACTGCTCTCAACATATCCTCCAGTGTCTGGATAGTCCGCTCTGACTGTCCGTCGGTCTGTGGATGATACGCGGTACTCAGATGTAACTTTGTACCGAGAGCCTGCTGCAAACTTTGCCAGAAGTGCCAAGTAAATTGAGGATCACGGTCTGATACAATTGACTTCGGCACTCCGTGTAATCTGACAACTTCTTTGACATAGATCTCTGCCATCTGGTCAAATCTGTACGTCATCTTGTACGGAATAAAACATGTTGATTTGGTCAATCTATCAATCACGACCCAAATCGCATCACAACCTTTGGAGGGACGCGGTAATTGCGTCACAAAATCCATGGAAATGTGATCCCATTTCCATTCAGGAATGGACAAACTCTGTAATAATCCTCCTGGTTTCTTTCTCTCTTCCTTCACCTGCTGGCAATTCAGACATTTGGAAACAAATTAGGCAATGTCAGTCTTCATTTGTTTCCACCAGAACTGTCTTTTCAGATCGTTGTACATCTTTCTGCCACCAGGATGAATACTGAATCGACTGTTGTGCGCTTCTGACAATAACTGTCGTCTCAAATCTGAAACATTCGGCACAACCAGATGATTATTCACATACAAGACATTATCACGTACCTGATACTCCGATCGATGTCCTGTTCTGACCATCGATACTGATTTCTGTACATTCTGATCAACTTTCTGAGCTGCCTTAATTCTTAAGATCAGCTCTGGTTCTACTTGTACCGTATAAAGTCTCAACGGTTTATAATCTGTTCCAAATGCTAATCCAGACAAACAGCAGTATTCTATCAAATTGGAAACACCAATCGTGGATAAGGATAAAGAGCATACCTTTCGACTTAGTGCATCTGCTGCTGCATTAGACTTTCCTGGATAATATTTGATTTCACAATCAAAATTTTTAAGCAAATCAAGCCATCTTCGCTGTCTCATATTCAATTCAGATTGTGAAAATAGATATTTTAAGCTTTTATGATCAGAATATATCTCAAATTTCTCACCATAAAGATAATGTCGCCATATCTTTAATGCAAAGACAATGGCTGTCAATTCTAGATCATGAATTGGATAACGGGTCTCATGTGGTTTAAGCTGTCTTGAGGCATAAGCAATCACATGCCCTCGCTGCATCAAAACACATCCCAACCCTCTGTGAGAAGCGTCGCAATAAACCACAAAATCACCAGTACCGGATGGAATAGTCAACACCGGTGCACTGGTCAACCTCTTCTTCAACTCCAGAAAACTGGTCTCGCATTCTTCAGACCAAACAAATGGAGCATTCTGCTGAGTCAGCTGAGTAATTGGTTTAGCTATACTCGAAAAATCTTTAATGAAGCGACGGTAATATCCCGCTAAACCCATGAAACTGCGAATTTCGAGCACTAACGTCGGTCTTGGCCAAGAAGTCACGGCTTCCACCTTGCTGGGATCCACTGATATCCCATCTCCGGATATAATATGACCCAGAAATACTACCCGTCTTAACCAAAACTCACATTTCGACAGTTTAGCACATAATTTCTCAGCCCTTAAAATTCGCAACACAGTTCTTAAATTCTCAGCATGCTCACTCATATTCTTTGAGTAAATCAAAATATCATCGATGAAAATAATCACAAAATCATCGGGATATTTCTGGAATATACGGTTTATCAATCCCATAAACACAGCTGGTGCATTCGTCAAACCAAATGGCATGACAATAAATTCATAGTGTCCATACCTGGTTCTGAATGCTGTCTTCGAGATATCAGAATCTCTGACTCTCAGCTGATGAGATCCCGATCTTAAATCAATTTTGGAATATACGGAAGAACCCTACAACTGATCGAACAAATCATCAATACGAGGCAAAAGATATTTATTCTTTACCGTTGCCTTGTTTAGTTGCCGATAGTCGATGCAGAGTCTCATCGAACCGTCTTTCTTTCTTACAAACAATACTGGAGCACCCCAAGGAGAAACACTCGGTCTGATGTACCCCTTGGCCAGTAAATCTTTCAGCTGATCTTTCAATTCTTTCAACTCAATTGGTGCCATTCTGTACGGTGCTCTAGAAATCGGCACTGTACCTGGCATCAATTCAATGCTGAAGTCTATCTCTCGGACTGGAGGTAATTCCGGGATCTCATCTGGGAAGACGTCAGCAAACTCACGTACCACTGGCAAATCTGCCAATGCTGGACTCGACTTCAGTAAATCTACTGAATATACAAGGAATCCTTCTGCTCCTTTCTGTAACAATCGAGTCATAGATAATACGGATATTAAAGGAATTCTCGATCTAGAACCCTTACCGTAAAATTTTCATTCTTCAGCCATATCTGGTCGGAATCTCACTATCTTGTGGAAACAATCAACTTTCGCTCTGTACTTGGTCAGCATATCAATGCCGATAATACAGTCAAAGTCAGACAACCCAAGTACGATGCAGTCTAATTCAATTTCATGCCCGTCATACTGTAGTACACAATGTTTAACAGAATTTACGGAGATCAAACCTGTCCCTAAAGGCGAAGAGACAGACACTACAGTAGCTAAAGACTCTACAGGCAATGCATGACTTAATGCAAATCGTTATGAAATAAATATATGTGAAGCACCGGTATCAATCAACACATAAGCAGAGTAACCACATAAAGAACAGTTACCTGCCACGACGTCATCTGGTGCTTCCTGGGCCTGCTCCTCTGTCAAAGCGAATACCCTGGCCTGCTGTCTAGGAGGCTGGCTAACAGTCTGGCTACCTCCTGGCCTCTGCTGTGACTGAGCTGGCGCTGGCTGAAATGTGTGAACAGAAGCTGATCGTCTCTCAGTCTGTGCTGCTGATCCCGATGACTCGACTCCCTGAGATCTTTGAGAACTTCTCTGTGGACACACTTTAGCAAAGTGTCTCGGCTGTTTACAAATGTTGCAACTACCAGTCACTCCCTGGCATTGCTCAGTTGCATGTCTTCCTCCGCAAGTCTTGCAGTAAACTCCAGTGTAACTCTGGCTCTCTCTGGAACCACCGGAGCTGGAAGAACTGCTGCCAGATTTCTTGAATTGCTTTCCCCTGGCTTTCAAAAATTCTTTCTTCCCTCCACTGCTGCTGCCAATCTCAAATCTGCGAGGTGGTTGCTGTGATCTCGGTGCTGGAAGCACAAATGAAGCCCCTTTCTGTCTCATCAGACCGGCTTCTGCTCCCTTGGCTCTGTTCAGGGCGTCAGTAAAATTATTCGGTCGCCCTGTGTTCACCAATGTGAAAATGTCGGGGTTCAGGCCATTGATGAACTGGTCGGCAGTAGCTTCCTCGCTGTCAGCCACATGTGGAGCAAATTTCAGCAAGGAGGAGAACTTTGACACGTACTCTTCTATGTTCATCTGTCCCTGCCTTAGATTGGCAAACTCCGCCCCCTTGTCCTTTCGATACGACACTGGAAAGAATCGTTGATAAAATTCAGTTCTAAAAATATCCCAGGTAATTGTCGTACCTCTATGCTCCAATGCCCTCTTTCTCGTAATCCACCAGTCCTTTGCAACATCGTGTAACTGGTGTCCAATTAATTTCACTCTCCTCTCATCTGTATACTCCAAGGATTCGAACAACATCTCTATATCATCAAGCCAACTCTCGCATTACACCGCGTTCTCTGTTCCTTTCAAAGTTGGCGGATGAAATGACTGAAATCATTTCAGTAACATTTCCATTGGAGTCGGGGTGACGTCCATTGGAGGATTTGATGTACTTCCCTGTTCTGGTACTCGTCTCGGAGGCATATCTGATAATCAAATAGATTAGTAAGAAATATCACAATTCTGTTTCAATCCTCCTCTGATCATCTTACTGCTGATCTAGAATCAATACTGATCCAATCTCAATAAAACATATTACTATATCAAATCAGATAAAGAAGTAACATGTATTAAAGCAGTAAGACATGCTAGCATTCAAAAGCAGGAAAGAAAACCTCAATCTACCCCGCTCACTAGCCTCTTCTATCTCACTCTAAAGGATCTATCGCTCTGATACCACCTGTTGTGGGGACCCGGACGCTAATCATCTTCTTAATCGTGATTGGGACTAATTTAATCAATTAGAATAAACAGGGTCTAAATTTTTTTTTTTTTAAATGCGGAAGGTAATGGAATCAAGCTCCTATAAATATCAGTATAAAAGTATAAATCTGATAAAGTATACAATCATACACATCTCAGGTTCAACAACTAACTATCAAGTGTTTAAACCCTATCTCTAGTCCAAGTCCGTAGTCTCCACTCTAACTCGATATGTCTTCACCTCTGTGACCCTGAACCCGTCCCACCTGTTGCCATGCACACATATAGACAAGACAACAGCCGGATAACTCCGGTGAGATATAAATATCCCAGTATAAACAATGTATCAATGCAATCATATAAAACATATATAAAAGCATAAACAATCATTAAAACATGTATCCAATCTGACTACATGAACAAATACGAATCTGTATTTAACTCAGTGACTTCTTATCTTATTTCTAACCTAGGGATCCCAATCTAATTTAGACTTTGGTATGCTGTATCGAATGTCTACAATAGACGTAGATCTACATCTAAGCTCATCGATACACCGTAAGTCTAGAGTCTTCGCGGTTCTGACAAAGACTCGGCGGTTCTGCCCTAGCTAGGCTGATCTGTCCTAGACTCAAACTCTGACTCTACTCTAAGTCAATAGATTAACATATCAATCTGATAATCTGCAAATATCAATGCAATAAAATAAAGTATGTGATTTTGGGAAACTCAAGTCAAACCTAACTCGAGTTGTGCAATCCCGAATCAACATTTATTTATACCTTTCTTGCTGTCGTTCTGATACAATTGAAGTCTTGATTCAAAGTCTGTCATTGTTCAATCTGGCAATGACAATATCAATATTCTGTATCAATATTCTAATCAAATCACGATATCTCTGCTTAATCAAATTCTGACGGTACAACAGCACGATCTTGCGATACCGGTGATACAAAACAAATATCTACTAATTCCAATAATTTACAATCAACCACCGTACAAATCTGATATCAATCTCAGTCAATTCAACTCTGAAATTCATAACAATTCTATATGATATCCGTTTCTTAATCTGACTTCGATTCTACGCTGTCTAACATGTCAAGAACATTATATATGACGTGTATTCAATTCTAACAACACCATATTTTCAAAACATGTCAAAACGTAATAAAACTTACGTCCTGTAGTAGCCTGCGTTGATATGAACACAGTACCGAAGTCGGATTTAAATTTGGATGGACGGATTAATCGTAAATCAAATTCTGAATCAAAATTCAATTTCTTCCTCGGAGCCTTTTTCTTCCTTTCATTTTGTTGAAGAATTTCTTTTGTGTATATATATATATATATATATATATATATATATATATATATATATAAATATAAATATATATATATATATATACACGTTGCATGCAGATGGACGAGTGGCTCCATCTTTGTAGCACACGTCTCGCGCATATGCGCGACCACTTTCCGCGCATATGCGCGAGACATTCTGCCTCAGCGCGAGGCTTCACGGAGACTCGCGCATATGCGCGCCCTAATCGGCGCATATGCGCAAGGCTTCTGCTCAAAAATGACCCCTCTCGGGTTGTCTCGCGCATGTGCGCGAATCCAAGTCGCGCAGGTGCGCCAACCCTTCTGGAACCCCGCGCATGTGCGCGCATATAATCGCTCATGTGCGCCGATGCTACTGTTCGCGCACATCAATTTTCACACGTGATCTCATTTCGTGTCTCAGTTAGCCTTTTCATAATCATCTCGATTAAAAATTAATAATCGTAATTTAACACGATATAAAATCTTGGGCATTACACTTATGCATAAACATTTTCATATAAACATACACATATCCATATTCATTTCCATATTCATATCGACATATTCATGTCCTCATATTCTTATTCATATTAATATATTCATATTCATGTTCGTGTATGTTGAATTCAGATAGTGATTGTGACTCGTATTCTTAAACGTATTGGGCGATGGATCCATCTACATGTAACCACAGTACTGGGCGGCGGGGACACCAGCGACACTCTCACCCGTCAACTGGACCTTGGCCAACGTATTAACATATTCGTATTTGTATCACGTATTCGTATTTGTATTCATATTCGTATCCAAGGAAACACGATCGTCGGGCTCCCACTGGGACCATAACCCTCATGATATCTCCAACATGTAGTAGTCACAATCCTTTACATCGTTCAAAATGTCGTATTTCCACCACTTATTAAAAATGCATATAATATCATTTTATTTTGAAACCAAGCATGCAACATATCTTTTAAATGTCCAATTTAAATCATAAAAATCATAGACATTTAAAAAAAATAATTTAACATATTAAAAATTATAAACATTCATGAACATTTTAAAAATCATCTTTCAACATATAAAAATTCATAAACATGTGAAATAATAATATTAGCATATAAAACAGCAAATAGGGCACTGCCATGACGTTTACTAATTTTCCGATGTAAAAAGACCGTTTTACACCTGGACGTATAATTTCTCATTTTTGACATTTCCTTAATTTCATTGACTCTAACATGTCCCAAATAATTATTTAAGCTTACATTAATTTTCTCATATTTTTATTTAGCTTAATTCGATGACTTTTAATTTAATCTTTAAATGTGACGTATTAATGCGTTTTAATCCCGAATTAAACCAACCTTAATATAAAATTCTCAAATTCAAAACTTAGACTTTTAAGAATTATTTAAGCTTAAACCTAATTTCCTATATTTTTTTAAAAAACTTAAAACTAGGCGTTTCAATTAATTCGTTAATTAGCGTTCGTGAGGCGATTAAATCCCGAATAAATCCAAAACTCGTTATTATGATCCCAAGTTTTTAACATAACCTTTTTATGATTTATTTTACTCTTCCAAGTCATGAGCCACACCCGTGGACCCATGGATTTAATTTTAGTCTTTAAAATCTCGTTTTTGACACCTAATCGAACACACCGAGCCATCTCCTAATTTACTCGAGCCACGCCCGAGCCATCTCGAGCCAAAACCTAGCCAACTGTGGGGACCCGGGCTCTAACTCAATTCTGTCTAGGATTAAATGGATCTGTGAAAAAATGTGGGTCAAATTTTCGCTTTTTAACATTCATTCAAATGTATATAAACAAGCATAAGTTCTTTATTTATTTCTACAAACATACAACATGTCTTGTTCGGGTACAATCATACAACTAGGGTTTAATACAAATCATGAACTACAAGTAGTACAAGTCTAGTCTGACACCACTAGTGATCTTCTGCGCCCGTAGTCACCACGCTATCTCGAACTCATCTCTGTCGTGACCCAGATCCTGCCCCACCTGTTGTTATGCACACATACAGACATAACAACAGCCGGAAACTCCGGTGAGAACAAATCCCAGTATAAAACATGTATACATGCATAAGCATAATAAAATCATAAAGCACAATCTCATGCATGTAACATAAATCATAGGTTCCATAGTCTATGAAACCAATCTATATAAGCATGCAATACAAATCAAATCATGTCTTGACTCAACTCGACTCTACTCTAGGGATCCCGGGGTGAATAAGACGTCACTGTCTGTTACCTACCCTCCCAATCGGGGTAACTGTACGTCTTACTCCTAGACTTCGGTCGTGTCTGTATCGAATGTCTACGATCGGAGGAAGTCTGCTCCTATGCGTCGATACACCGAACGTCTAGTTTTGACAAATCTGTCAATGACTCTCCTATCTCAATGCTTGAATATAAATCTATAGACAAAGCATGATTAAATCAAGAGATTTGAATATAAATCTATAAACAAATCCAAATCATATCAAAGATATAAACAATAACAAATCTAGTATGTGATTTTGTTGGGAAACTCCAATCAAATCTGATTCGAGTCGTATCTTCCCCACAATCACATGAATTATACCTTTCTTGTCGTTCGTAGAAGTCGAAGTCTCGCTATCAAAGTTGCCAATACAAATCTGAAATGGCAATGTAGAGGAGTACCATATCACAATACCACTCAAAATCGAGTCTTATACAATTCATATTCAATCTCGATATAAATCAACGGCATAACAGCGTAATCTTTCGATACCGGTAATTCAATCAATAATAATCTGTAATGATCAACTCATAATCATCACAATATATACAACATCCTCTACAAATCGATATATCCTCATACACATATGTGCTGTAATGCATAACAATCGTATACGATATCTGTTCTTCGATCTGGTTGCAATTATAATATGCTCTATATATCAAGAACACGTAATAGGAATCATATCACAATTTCCTCAACATCTAAACTTCAAACCATACTGGAATTGAATAATACTTACATCCTTAGATAGCTCTTGATGCAAGGAATAAGAATCTTTACTTGAATCCAAGCTTGGATGAATAATTCTTACACAACTCAAGGTTTATTATAAGAAAGTTTGATGAACTCCCTAGCCTGCTCTCGGATTCCAGCTGCTGAAAAGTGGAGAATGAAGTAATAGACAACACATCATATTGCATGGCTAAGGGCAAGTGTCTTATTTTTCAAGCAACACGCATGACCGCGGGTGCGGTAGCTTAAGGAGCGCGGGTGCGCTCATACTTCAGCAGCACTTTCATTTTCTGAAATTCGACGACCGCGGGTGCGGTCTTGCTTCGAATAAAATTTCCTACCCTACTGGACATCGACCGCGGGTGCGGTCTTGGTTGCACCGCGGGTGCGGTGTGGTTTCGGCCTCACCTTCAAAATTCAAAATTATGTAACCGCGGGTGCACTCCTTCTCTAGGCGCGGGTGCGGTCTATCTTGTACTCAAAACTCTAATTTCTTATGCCTTTTCTCCCCTCATTCCATGTCATGCATTCTCATATCTTTGAGTATCATATTAATGAAGACTAATGAATCTCGAGCCTTACATTTCTCCCCCTCTAAGAAATGATTTCGTCCTCGAAATCGCAGGCAATCTATCAAATCATACATGAAAAGTAATATAATCAAGACTGAAGAATTACTTACATCATGTAAATAACTCGGGATGTTTCTGTCTCATCTCTGCTTCTGTCTCCCAAGTCGCTTCTTCGATGCCATGACGACTCCATTGGACTTTCACTAGCGGAATAGTCTTCGTCCTGAGCTTCTTTTCTTTCCGATCAAGAATCTGTATCGGTTGCTCAACATAGCTCAAGGTCTGATCAAGCTCCGCTTCGTCAGGGTGAATGACATGGGAAATACCAGGCATATATCTACGCAGCATTGACACATGAAAGACGTCATGTATCTCGGATAAAGAAGGAGGAAGAGCAAGTCGATATGTTCGATCGCCAATCTTCTCAAGAATCTCGTAAGGACCGATGTATCTAGGAGACAACTTCCCACGTTTGCCAAATCTGACAACGCCTTTGAAAGGAGAAATCTTTAGAAACACTCTGTCTCCTTGCTCAAATACCACGGTCTACGTCTAACATTGGCGTATTTGGCTTGCCTATCCTGTGCCGTCTTCATTCTTTTCTGAATGATTTTTACCTTCTCAATCATCTCACGTATCATATCAAGTCCAAGTTATGGTACCTCAGATATATCATCCCAATATAGAGGAGATCTGCATTTCTTGCCATATAAAGCTTCAAACGGTGCCATCTCGATACTTGTCTGATAGCTATTATTATAAGAGAATTCGCAAAGAGGTAGGGAATATTGCCAACTAGTGCCGAAATCTAGCACTACAGCTCTCAACATGTCCTGTAAAGTCTGGATAGTCCGCTCTGACTGTCCGTCTGTCTGAGGATGATAAGCAGTACTCAGGTGCAATGTCGTACCTAAGGCCTGCTACAAACTGTGCCAAAAGTGTGAAGTGAATCGTGGATCACAATCTGATACGATAGACTTCGGCACACCATGCAATCTGACTACCTCTCTGACATACAAATCTGCCATCTGATCATGTCGGTAGGTCATTCTGTATGGAATAAAACACGCTGATTTGGTTAATCTATCGATAATGACCCAAATCGCGTCACAGCCCCGGGAAGATCGAGGTAACTTCGTCACGAAATCCATGGAAATGTGATCCCATTTCCATTCTAGAATAGACAAACTCTGAAGTAAACCTCCGGGCTTCTTTCTCTCAGCCTTCACCTGTTGGCAGTTTAAGCACTTAGACACAAATTCTGCGATATCTGTCTTCATCTGTTTCCACCAGAATTGTGTCTTCAGATCGTTGTACATTTTACGGCCTCCAGGATGAATGCTAAACCGACTACAGCGCGCTTCTGACAATATCTATTTTTCAACTCTGAAACATCTGGCACTACAAGACGGTTATTCACATACAGTACAAAATCATGTACCTGATATTCGGATATATGCCCTGATCTGACCATATCAATCGATTTCTGCACATTTGGATCAATTTTCTGTGCTTCTTTGATCCTCATAATCAAATCTGGCTCAACTTGAATCGAAGAAAGTAGTAATGGTCTACTACCTGTATCAAATGCTAATCCAGACAAACAGCAATCTTCAATCATATTAGTCACTCCTATCGTCGATAGGGATAAAGCACAAACCTTTCGACTCAAGGCATCCGCTGCTGCATTTGACTTCCCTGGATAGTATTTGATTTCGCAATCAAAGTCTTTCAAAAAATCGAGCCATCTACGCTGTCTCATGTTCAACTCTGACTGAGAAAATAAGTACTTCAGGCTTTTATGATCAGAGTAAATCTCAAATTTCTCGCCATAAAGATAATGACGCCAAATCTTTAATGCAAATACGATAGCCGCCAATTCAAGATCATGAATTGGGTATCGAGTCTCGTGTGGTTTCAGCTGTCTCGAGGCGTAAGCAATCACATGACCTCGCTGCATAAGATCACACCCCAACCCTCTGTGAGATGCATCACAATACACAACGAAATCACCCGTACCTGAAGGAATCATCAAGACAGGTGCACTGGTCAGCCTCTTCTTCAATTCTAAGAAGCTAGACTCACAATCTTCAGACCACACAAATGACGTATTCTTCTGTGTCAATTGGGTAATCGGCTTCGCAATACTGGAGAAATCTTTGATGAATCTTCTATAGTACCCTGCTAGATCCATGAAACTGCGTATCTCTGGCACAGAAGTCGGTCTCGGCCAACTGATCACAGCCTCAAC
The DNA here is from genome assembly GCF_022965805.1 of Primulina eburnea. Taxonomy (NCBI): domain Eukaryota; kingdom Viridiplantae; phylum Streptophyta; class Magnoliopsida; order Lamiales; family Gesneriaceae; genus Primulina; species Primulina eburnea. Next base: position 13,516,482 of record NC_133117.1, read on the forward strand.
TTTACTCGGATCAACAGAAATACCATCTCTAGATATGATATGACCCAAGAAGACAACCTGTCTCAGCCAAAACTCACATTTGGACAGCTTAGCATTTAATCTTTCATTTCTCAGTGTTTGCAACACAATTCTTAAATGATTGGCATGCTCATTCAAATTCTTTGAATATACCAAAATATCATCAATAAAAACAATCACAAACTCATCCAAGTACTTTTGAAAGATGCGGTTCATCAAACTCATAAACACCGCTGGAGCATTCGTTAAACCAAAAGGCATGACAACAAACTCGTAATGTCCATACCTGGTCCGGAATGCTGTCTTCGGTATATCAACATCTCGAACTCTGAGTTGGTGATATCCCGATCGCAAATCAATCTTGGAATAAATGGAAGATCCCTGCAACTGATCAAATAAGTCGTCGATTCTAGGCAATGGATATTTGTTCTTTATCGTTGTCTTGTTCAGTTGCCTGTATTCTATGCACAATCTCATGGAACCGTATTTCTTTCGCACAAATAGCACTGGAGCGCCCCAAGGAGATACAATATCCCTTGGTTAGAAGAACTTCTAGCTGTGCTTTCAATTCTTTCAGTTCTATCGGTGCCATCCTATACGGAGCTCTCGAAATAGGCATGGTACCTGAAATCAAATCAATGCTAAAATCTACCTCTCGAGCTGGAGGTAACCCTGGAATCTCGTCTGGAATACATCTGCAAACTCCCGTACTACTGGCAAATCTGCCAATGCCGGGCTCGATTTCTGTAGGTCTACAGAATAAACAAGGAACCCTTCTGCTCCTTTCTGCAAAAATCTACTCATAGTCAGAGCAGATACTAAGGGAATCCGAGATCTGGAACCCTTACCATAGAATTTCCACTCCTCTGTCATTTCATGTCTGAATATGACAATCTTGTGGAAACAATCTACGGTAGCTCTGTACTTAGTCAACATGTCAATCCCGACAATACAATCAAAATAAGATAGACCAAGTACAACACATTCTAAATCAATCTCGTGTCCCTCAAACTGTAGTATGCAATGTCTAACTGAAGCCACATATATAAGACCACTTCCCAACGGAGAAGAAATAGATACTACAGTAAACATTGACTCGACAGGCAATGCATGTCTCAATGTAAAATGTTCAGAAATGAAGGTATGTGATGCACCTGTATCTATCAACACATATGCAGGATAACCGCAAAGAAAACAGTTACCTGCAATCACGTCATCTGGCGCATCCTGTGCCTGCTCTTCGGTCAAGGCAAACACCTGAGCCTGTTGTCGGGGAGGTTGGCTCACTGTCTGGCCCCCTCTAGCTCTAGGCTGGGGCTGTGTAGGCATGGGCTGGAAGGAATGGACCGACGAAGCTTGCCTCTTGGGCTGAGTTACTGAAGCTAATGACCCTGCACTCTGAAATTTCTGGCCACCTTTTTGGGGACAAACTCTGGCGAAGTGTCCCGGCTGTATGCAATAGTTACATCTACCCATCACTCCCTGGCACTGCTCAGTGGCATGCCTACCACCACAAGAATTGCAATAAACACCACTATACTCTGAACTCTGACCCTGACCTCTCTGTCGGGATCCACTGGAGCTCGACGAACTGCTCCCTGCTCTCTTAAACTGCTTACCCTTAGCCTTCAAAAACTCTTTCTTGCCACTACTGCTTCCACTATGAAATCGAGGAGGAGGTAGTGGAAACTGTGCGGCAAGTGGTGGCGGTCTTTGACCCTGAACACTATAGGAAGCTCCTCGCTGCCTAATCAAACCAGCCTCTGCTCCCTTCTCTCGATTCAGCGCCTCAGAAAAGGTGTTGGGTCACCCCGTGTTCACCAAGGTGAAAATATCCGGATTCAAACCGTTTATGAACTGATCGACAACTGCCTCGTCATTCCCTGCTACATGTGGTGCAAATCGAAGCAAGGAAGAGAATTTGGCAACATACTCCTCTATATTCCATTGCCCCTGTCTCAAGTTGGCGAACTCTGCCCCTTAATCTTTCCGGTATGACACTGGAAAGAAACGTTGATAAAATTCATCTTTAAAAACTTTCCAAGTAATATCAATACCACGATGTTCTAGGGCTCGTTTCGCCGTTAGCCACCAACTCTTGGCCACTTCCTGCAATTGATGCCCAATCAGCTTCACTCGACGTTCATCTGAATAGGCAAGTGATTCAAATAACATCTCTATATCATCCAGCCAGCTTTCGCAATCCGCTGCATTCTCAGTGCCTTTCAAAGTTGGGGGTCGAAAGGACTGAAACCGCTTCAACAGAGTCTCCATCGGGGTAGTGGTTACGTCCATCTGGGTACCTGACGTACTCCCCTGTTCTGGCAATTGTCCTGCAGTTGGTTGCGGTATCCTTCTAGGCGGCATATCTGGTTATCAAACAGGTTAGTACACAGTCTATACAAGCTGTCTCAGCCCTCCTCTGATCATATACCTCTGATCCAGAATCGGTTCTGATTTAGTCTTGACAACTATATGATGTAAATCAACTCAGATACAGTACAACACATAATAAGGAAAGCAATAAATCATGCTAGCACATCAAAAGCAAGGAAGATGACTCAATCTACCCCGCTCATTCTATTCTATCTCAGTCTACAGAACCTACGGCTCTGATACCACCTGTTGTGGGGACCCGGGCTCTAACTCAATTCTGTCTGGGATTAAATGGATCTGTGAGAAAATTTGGGTCAAATTTTCTCCTTTTAGCATTCATTCAAATGTATATAAACAAGCATAAGTTCTTTATTTATTTTTACAAACATACAACATGTCTTGTTCGGGTACAATCATACAACTAGGGTTTAATACAAATCATGAACTAAAAGTAGTACAAGTCTAGTCTGACACTACTAGTGATCTTCTGCGCCTGTAGTCACCACGCTATCTCGAACTCATCTCTGTCGTGACCCAGATCCTGCCCCACCTGTTGTTATGCACACATACAGACATAACAACAGCCGGAAACTCCGGTGAGAACAAATCCCAGTATAAAACATGTATACATGCATAAGCATAATAAAATCATAAAGCACAATCTCATGCATGTAACATAAATCATAGGTTCCATAGTGTATGAAACCAATCTATATAAGCATGCAATACAAATCAAATCATGTCTTGACTCAACTCGACTCTACTCTAGGGATCCCGGGGTGAATAAGACGTCACTGTCTGTTACCTACCCTCCCAATCGGGGTAACTGTACGTCTTACTCCTAGACTTTGGTCGTGTCTGTATCGAATGTCTACGATCAGAGGAAGTCTGCTCCTATGCGTCGATACACCGAACGTCTAGTTTTGACAAATCTGTCAATGACTCTCCTATCTCAATGCTTGAATATAAATCTATAGACAAAGCATGATTAAATCAAGAGATTTGCATATAAATCTATAAACAAATCCAAATCATATCAAAGATATAAACAATAACAAATCTAGTATGTGATTTTGTTGGGAAACTCCAATCAAATCTGATTCGAGTCGTATCTTCCCCACAATCACATGAATTATACCTTTCTTGTCGTTCGTAGAAGTCGAAGTCTCGCTATCAAAGTTGCCAATACAAATCTGAAATGGCAATGTAGAGGAGTACCATAACACAATACCACTCAAAATCGAGTCTTATACAATTCATATTCAATCTCGGTATAAATCAACGGCATAACGGCGTAATCTTTCGATACCGGTAATTCAATCAATAATAATCTGTAACGATCAACTCATAATCATCACAATATATACAACATCCTCTACAAATCGATATATCCTCATACACATATGTGTTGTAATGCATAACAATCGCATACGATATCTGTTCTTCGATCTAGTTGCAATTATAATATGCTCTATATCAAGAACACATACTAGGAATCATATCACAATTTCCTCAACATCTAAACTTCAAACCATACTAGAATTGAATAATACTTACATCCTTAGATAGCTCTTGATGCAAGGAATAAGAATCTTTACTTGAATCCAAGCTTGGATGAATAATTCTTACACAACTCAAAGTTTATTATAAGAAAGTTTGATGAACTCCCTAGCCTGCTCTCGGATTCCAGCTGCTGAAAAGTGGAGAATGAAGTAATAGACAACACATCATATTGCATGGCTAAGGGCAAGTGTCTTATTTTTCAAGCAACACGCATGACCGCGGGTGCGGTAGCTTAAGGAGTGCAGGTGCGCTCATGCTTCGGCAGCACTTTCATTTTATGAAATTCGACGACCGCGGGTGCGGTCTTGGTTGCACCGCGGGTACGGTCTTGCTTCGAATAAAATTTCCTACCCTACTGGACATCGACCGCGGGTGCGGTCTTGGTTGCACCGCGGGTGCGGTGTGGTTTCGGCCTCACCTTCAAAATTCAAAATTATGTAACCGCGGGTGCACTCCTTCTCTAGGCGCGGGTGCGGTCTATCTTGTACTCAAAACTCTAATTTCTTATGCCTTTTCTCCCCTCATTCCATGTCATGCATTCTCATATCTTTGAGTATCATATTAATGAAGACTAATGAATCTCGAGCCTTACACCAACCCATCTAGGAACCCTCTTGACCAAGCCCATCCCGTAAAAAAAGCCCTGGCCCGCTTAAAACCTTCCTGAAACTCGACAATGTTCTGCATGTGTGTGTGTGTGTGGGAGTTCCCTTGAACACAAGGACTCCTAACTAGTCTAGGACTTCTCCCAACCCTTAACCACCGAACCCACCTAACCCTAACCAAACCTGGACCACGCACAGACTCGACCCAGACCAGCCCAAACCCCTAAACCCAGCAGCAAAGCTCCTGAATTCAGAAGCACCATCCTGCGCGTACAAGCTGCCTTCATGGTGCCTCCTCACGTTTTCTGTCTTCTCTCGAGCCAGCAGCCAGCCCACCACTCCAGCCCCTAGCACGACCCATGCCCATCATCCTAGGACCCTGGTGGACCACCTAGCCCAGCCCCAAACCGAGCCATAACCCCTAGAACTCTTGGCTACCCCAGATTCCTGCGCGTGAAGAGTCATGCAGGGACTCTTCCAGCCTGCTTAGCGCAATCCCTAGCTTCCTAGGTCTCTACTAGACCCTCTCCCCTGACCCTACTTGAGCCCCAGCCTGCCTTGGCCAAGCCCCCAAGTCCCATGCAAAGACACCGAGTTATTGACTTGAACAACAAACACAACTCACGTTCCTTCTCGCTGCCCACGGTTCCAGCTTATTTGTATTTCTTGTCCAGCTATTTTGGGGCGTTATAGGTCCCCTAAACTTGTGTATAAACATGCTTAATCATATCCTAATTCATGGCAGCCCCTTTAACACTAAAAAAACATGATTTCGGAACCAAAATTCAAGAGTTTAGGACATGTATCAAAGTTTTTCCCTTAAATAAGTATTTGAATTTATTGTCTGGTTGCCAAAACGTTCGTATTTTTGTTGAAAAACCAATACCGATAAAATTTACGTCCTGGCGTATAAAATCACTTCAAAACTCTTTATTTTCAAAAATAATAAAAAGCATTGACCATATTTTAAATAATTAAAAACAATTATTTAATAAAATCATTTTTTATTATTCAGCCCTCGGTCTCCGTTCTTGATCGCAATCTCGAATAACCTTTAAAAATACGTTTTTATGTAACAATGTAGAAAGTATATTTTAAACATGCAGATATGCACAACAAAATTAGTTAATTTAATTAAAACAATTAATTGAAATACACAAGGGATTTAATAATTGCATGCATTTGGTTCGCGTTGACCTTTAAATTTGCGGGGCGGCGTTACAAGTTTGTTCCTAGACATGATCCAGTTTTACTTTTTGTTATCTAACTTACATCTTGCATAATCTGCAAATAGATATCAAACTAAATTGAAAGTAGAGTCTTTAGCATACCATAAGCCAATATTTTGTGTGCCTTTGAGATATTTTAATATACGTCTGGCATATCCGTATAACCCGATAAATCAGACTACGTATAAGCCATGCATAATTGTTATTATTTAAATTAAAAATAATTTTTATATATTTATGGAGTGTTTAACTCATTTAAAACTTGTTAAGTCATGATCTTTTATTTTAAATCGCAGAGGTTTAGTTTTATCTTTTCAGTTAAATAAGCAAGGCCGGACTGGAGTTGGAGTATTGAGATAAAATTTAATAATAAGAAAATGTTCCTAAATTTAATTTAAGTCAAAGAATAATTTATTTTAAGGTAAAAGTATGTTTAAGGATTTATTTAATTAATTGGAGTTAAGTAGTAAATAAATTCTTTTATGTCCAATAATTAATTAAAAGCCTAAATTAAAATGTCTACCAATTGGGATAAATTAATCTAGGCCTATTTTATTTAAGAAATTGTAACCTAACATGTTAATAATTTATTTAGCCATGCATGCAAGAAAATTACTATCTTAAATTAAATTATTAATTCACTAAATTACATAATAAGTGTTTAAAATTTTAAGGAGTTAAAATTCAAGAATTTAGCAATATTTTTACCATACATTTGATAGCAATTTTCGGCACTCCTCCCAATCTATTCATGCATGTTTGGCAACCCTCCATTTTTGATTCTTTCGTTAACTCTTCATTGTAGAATAATTCCTTCATTTTAAATCCCTACTAATTAATAATTAAGTAATATCCCAACCCTCATTTTTTATAAGAAAATTTCGGTCATCTCATCCCTCAAATCCCCCTCAAATCTCGTATTATCATATCGTTTCCTATCTCCCAAACAACTAGGATAGAGAGATTTTTATTTGCCATTCAAAATCCCCATTTAATTTGTAACCTTCCCCTTCACCTCCCTAGCATTTCCCTCACCCTCTCACTCAAAAATTCAGAGTAAACCTGCAGCCAAAAATCGTGAGTTACAAGAAAAACAAGAAAGAAAATAAACTCCGTCTCAACCGCGCCGTGTTCGTCGTAGCATTTGTTTTATTCAAAACAAATTTACAGGCATGTTTATACGTTTCGTTTCTCTTCAATCAAGTCATATATACACTTTTAAATCATATGATGTTCAGGAAGCATGAAACCATCAAATTTGACAGCACATTGTTCCGAAAAAACTTGCACATATTTTCGGCCCTTCTTTGTGCTTCACGGGTTGGCTTGTATTTGTGATTATAGGGATTGGCTCGGTTCCAGGTGCTCAATGCTGAATCTAGGCACGTACTAGGGTGTGTCAAGATCATATTGGTCCATTAGTTCAAGCCCCTACACGCTGGATGAAGGCTTGACAGCAACTTTCCCTTAGTTACAAGTTGAGCCTTGATTTTCTTGTTTTGGTTGTCTAAGTTGAAGGTTCGGATCATTTTTGGTCTAATGCCTGTAACCATGGTTAGGACCCTTCCTTAGTATGTCTAGGAAGTGACCAAGATTACCCTTCAAGGCTTGGTTCATGGTCCGATCGAAATTTTAAACAAACAACACAAGAGTCCCTCGGTTTCTATTTTTCTATTTTGGGTGTGTGAGTTTCAATCTTGAGGTGTTGGGTGGATTGTGTTTGGCTCCTATCCCATAGCCATGGTTCATATAACACTTCATCATGTCTAGATGGAGCCATGGTCGACCATATAACCACTGGAACGACACAAGCAGCAAGCGATCCACACCATCGTATGGTACAGAATTTGTTTGGTGTTCTCGGTTTCAAGCTTCGGTTGTCCTAGGTGTTTGCTTGAGTTGTGGTTGGCCAAATGCCCTTAGCCATGGTTCAAGACACACTTTAGGACGTTGTAAAGAGACTCTGGTCGGTGATTCAAGCCCCAATGGAATTGGTTTCGCAAACCACGCAAAGGAAAGCACGACTGCTGTCACGGCTTTGGACAGCAACTTTGCTGGGGTTCAGAGGTATCGTGCGAGTTCTTGTTTGGCTTTTAACCTATGGCCTTGGACTGGAAAGTACCTCAATTAGTTAGGAAAGGCCATGTTTTTGGCCGTTTGTGATTTGGTTAAGTTTAGAAGTCGTACGAGAATTTATGGTGCAATGTGCCAAAGTGACTCTCGAAAGAGCGTTTTACGATTTTGGCCTCCATTCATATTTTTCGTGCATTAGAGCCCTAGGGATATATTTTCCAGTATTTTAGGTGTATTTTAATCATGGCTAAACGATGGTTCAATGTTGGTTCGGGTGGTATGAAGCAATGGTTGAATACTAAGTTTGTTGGGCGTAATTGTCTCGTTTTTGGTTCGGTTACGAAGTGTTGGTCAAGTTGAATTTATTTGCATGTTACTCATGTTAGCATTAGGTCGCAGCGAGCCTGGGAACGATCCAACTCATTCGGTAAAAACAGGGTTATAATTATATTACGTGCATAAAATATAAAATGTTTAATTTTTAGATATATGCGATATGTCTTGTGGCCACCTTATGCTTATGGGATTGCTTCACCCGGTGACTTACGACCGGTTTACGCATGGATACGGATATCCAGTCCAAGGGCTGTGATGATCTCTACCGCCCAGTATACTGTGGTTTACTCTGATCAAACGTTCATGTTATGTTATGGGCCACTTGCGTAGAAACATTATCTCTACCAAAAATTACGATATGATATGTTATGACAGAGCTCTATTGAGCAAATCTTGTACATATGATTTTCATATATGCACGTATTTATAATTATCCATGACACGATTTTCACCTTTCGCTTTACGATACGACATTTTTATGTTACGCGAAATTTTATGATATATTTACTTGTTATTCACGATATATGCATGCTGAGTCTTTAGACTCACTAGACTTGATTGTTGTAGGTAATGATGAGGTCGGGATCAAGGGCGGGGACCAGTGAGTTAGCTTGGGTCGGCAGTATTAGGAAACCGAGGACCTCATGCTTCAGTTTATTTATCTTTTTATGCTCAAACCTCATTTTCGTCATGTTGAATTATTTTAAGTTGTTGTTTTGAAAATAATAATTTCTTCCGTTGTTACTTTAACATTAAATCTTTTTATCAGCTTATTTTATGAATGAGACATGTTATTTATTTAAAGAGAAATTTTTTAAATAATTCCGCAAATATACAAATATGAAATACGGGCCACTATAGTTGGTATCAGAGCCTATGTTCTTGTAAAGGGCTGTACTACTACTGACCTGGAGAAGCATCATGAAGTCACGTCTTCGGTCTTTAAGTTTTATGTTTACGCATTTCGTTTAAAGCATGAAATATTTTAACAGCATGTTTTCATGAAATGATTTAAGTCAAGGTTATGATTATACAGTATTTATTTAAATTTTAAGAAATAATAGAAATTATGCATATTAGTTACGTATGGGTTATGTATGGAACAGTATGCCTCCTAGACGCATTCCAGAGCTCTAGCTGCAGAGCAGGATCTGAATGATATTGAGAGAGAACTCCAGGGTAAGCGACCAGTCCAAGTGCCGCACCGCCCTCCTCAGCAGCAGCATCAGAGTAAAAGGCCTTTCCTTGGCCCACCCAGGACAGAGGACAGCAACAACAGTCTGTGCTAAGAGCACGTGCCGTCACTCTCGAGCTTGTATGTATGGCTCAGGAAAGTGCTACAAGTGTGGTAGTCCTGACCACCTACTAGATTATTGCCCTCAGGGGAGTCTGCCTACCCAAGGCAGAGTTTTTGCTCTCCATGCAGCGGAGACAAACCCGGAGACGATGCTCTTGACAGGTATGTTAAAGCTTTAAGTTTATATTTGAAAGTTAATGTTTCAAGGGTTTGGGTTAAGGCTTTGAACTTACAATTTGTGATAGGATTGCATGCTATAATCAGCGTTATTTCGGGAATTTAGATTAGAAGAACTTTGACCTTCGCATGTCTATAAATAGTTCTAGTAATTATTTGGTTCAGCTGGATGTTCCAACCTTTCAGGGAGAATTTTTATAGCTGGTTCAGCTACGAATGGATTTATAGATTCAGGGGATACTCATTCGTTCATTTCGGAGATCTTTGCTAATTTCCTCCAGATCAAGACCATTGGGCTATATGTGGCGTATTCAGTAGTACTGCCTTCTGGATAGGAGCTGGCAGCTACTAATGTGATCGAGACATAGACCTCAAACTTCATGGTAATCTTGTTTATGCGGATCTGATCATACTGCTGATGCCAGAGTTTGACATCATTCTGTAGATGGACTGGCTATTAAGGAACAGAGTTTTGATTGATTTCCAGCGGAGATCTGTGCTAGTCCAACCTTCGGGGAGAGAGCAGTTCTTATTCGAACCAGACATGTACTTACCTTTACCGTGCATTATACCTTGTGTCCAGGCCAGGAAGCTCATGCGTAAGGGTGTCGAGCATTTTTAGCAACCTTTGTATCTGTTCCCGAGACACCCAGTCAGTCAGCCTCCGATGTCCCAATTGTTAAAAATTTCCTAGACGTGTTTCCTGATGACGTCTCTGGTATGCCACCGGTGCGGGAAGTGGAGTTTTCTATTGAGCTTATGCCAGGTACCGCACCGATATCGAAAGCACTGTACCGATTAGCACCGACAGAGATGGCAGAACTCAAGAAGCAGATTCAGGAACTTCTTGACAAGGAGTTCATTCGCCCGAGTTTTTCACCATTGGGCGCGCCAATCTTATTTGTCAAGAAGAAGGATGGTTCGATGAGGCTCTGCATTGATTACCGGGAATTGAACAGGGTTACAGTGAAGAACAAATACCCACTCCCGAGGATTGAAGATTTATTTGATCAGTTGCAGGGATCTTCAGTATTCTCAAAGATTGATCTGCGTTCTGGTTATAACCAGTTAAGGGTGAGAGATGCCGATGTTCTCAAGACTGCTTTTAGGACACGCTACGCCCACTTCGAGTTCCTTGTGATGCCGTTCGGTTTGATGAATGCGCCAACGATCTTCATGGATCTCATGAATCGCGTATTTCAACCGTATCTTGATCAGTTCGTGATTGTATTCATAGACGAAATTCTCGTCTACTCAAAGAATCAAGAGGAGCACAGCAGACATCTGACCGCAGTTTTGCAGACCTTGTAGAAGCACCAGTTATTCGCGAATTTCAGTAAGTATGAGTTCTGGTTATAGAAGATGGCGTTCTTAGGCCACATTGTTTCTAGCAGCGGTATCGAGGTAGACCCAGCGAAAGTTTCAGCAGTCAGAGATTGTGTTGTACCGCAGAATGCATCATAGATCCGTAGTTTCCTTGGGCTAGCAGGATATTACCGGAAGTTAATTCAGGAATTCTTCTCTATCGCAGTTCCACTCACGTTGTTGACAAAGAAGAATGCGAAATTTGTGTGGAGCGATGGGTGTCAGAAGAGCTTCGATACATTGAAGCAAGCTCTTATCTCAGCACAAGTATTGGCCATGCTGTCAGGACCCGGAGACTTTGTTTTGTATATCGATGCTTCGAAGCTCGGTTTAGGCGTAGTGTTGATGCAGCATGGGAAGGTGATAGCGTATGCTTCTCGCCAGTTGCAAATCCACGAGAAGAATTACCCTACCCATGATCTAGAGTTGGCAGCCGTAGTTTTTGCCTTGAAGATTTGGAGGCATTATTTGTACGAGAATTGCCAGATCTTCAACGACCATAAGAGCCTCAAGTACTTCTTTACGCAGAAAGAGCTGAATATGCATCAGAGGCGTTGGTTGGAGCTAGTGAAGGACTATGACTGTGACATTAGCTACCACCCGGGCAAAGCTAATGTAGTTGCGGATGCACTGAGAAGGAAAGTCGCAGTTATGGCTCATTTGGTGATTCCGAGACCTCTTCAATTTCAGATGCAGAGGTTTGATCTAGAGACTTAGCCTCGATGTAGAGTTCCCCGTCTATCAAGTTTGACGATCCAGTCTTCTCTTCTAGACCGTATTCGCAGTTGATAGTCAGCAGATGAGCAGTTGGCAAAGTGGTGGCAGAGAGATGAGGCCAAGGGCAGTATTTTGTATACAGTTAGCGACGGTATTGTGAGATATCGAGACAGAATGTGGGTTCCTAGCAGTGATTCTATTCGAGCATATATTTTATCTAAGGCCCACATGTTGTCGTATTCTATTCATCCTGGGAGTACGAAGATGTACAAAGACCTGCAGTTGTTGAATTGGTGGCCCGGAATGAAGAAGGATATCAGACGTTTTGTATCCGAGTGTCTGATGTTCCAGCTAGTGAAAGCGGAGCATCAGAGACCAGCATGCTTGCTCAAGCCTCTTCCTATTCCCGAGAGGAAGTGGGAGAATATTACCATGGACTTCGTTGTAGGTTTACCGAATTCAGACAGAGGATCAAATGCTATCTGGGTGATTGTTGATCGTCTTACCAAATCCGCGCACTTCTTGCCCATTAAGAAGACTTTCACCATGATTCAGTATACAGAGTTGTATATCCGAGAGATACTCAGACTTCATGGTATTCCTGTTTCTATAGTGCTGATCGAGATCCTAGATTCACTTCCTCCTTTTGGAAGAGTCTGTATTCAGCCGTGGGTACGAAGCTGTTGTTTAGCACAGCCTTCCATCCTCAGACGGATGGTAAGTCAGAGAGAGTTATCCAGAGTTTGGAGGGTCTTCTCCGTGCATGTGTCATCGATTTGTCAGGGAGTTGGGAGTCGAAGTTGCCATTGGTAGAGTTCACCTATAACAACAGTTTTCAGTCGTCTATAGGTATGGCTCCGCATGAAGCACTGTTCGGTCGTAAGTGCAGGTCGCATATTCATTGGGATGAAGTATGGGAGAGATCAAAATTGGGTCCGAAGATTATTCAACAGACTACCGATGTAGAAGTCATGATCCGTGATAGGTTGAGGACTGCTCAGACTCGACAGAAGAGTTATGCGGATCAGAGGAGGTGAGATCTAGAGTTTGCTGTTGGCTACCATGTTTTCGTGAAGATAGCACCTATGAAAGGTGTCGTGCGCTTCGGGAAGAAAGGAAAGCTTAGTCCGAGATTCATCGGACCATTTGAGATCCTTCACAAGGTTGGGACGTTAGCTTATCGAGTTGCTTCTCCGTCGAATCTGGCCGGAGTACACAATGTGTTCCACGTCTCTATGCTGAAGAAGTATATGGCGAATCCTTTGCATGTCTTGAATTTTGAACCGTTGCAGCTCACTCCGAACCTTTCTTATGAAGAAATACCAGTGCAAATCTTAGACAGACAGGAGAAAAAGCTTCAGAACAAACTGGTGAAGCTAGTGAAGGTCAAATGGCTTAATCATTCGGAGGAGGAAGCTATGTGGGAATCCGAGCCAGAAATGAGGAGTCGGTATCCCGATTTATTCAGTAATTTTTAATTTCTAGGACGAAATTTCTTTTAAGGAGGGAGAGTTGTAGAACCCGATAATTCAGACTACGTATAAACCATGCATAATTGCTATGATTTAAATATTAAACATAATTTTTATATATTTATGGAGTGTTTAACTCATTTTAAAACTTGTTAAGTCATGATCATTTATTTTAAATCGCAGAGGTTTAGTTTTATCTTTTCAGTTAAATAAGCGAGGCCCGACTGGAGTTGGAGTATTGAGATAATATTTAATAATAAGAAAATATTCCTAAATTTAATTTAAGTCAAAGAATAATTTATTTTAAGGTAAAAGTATGTTTAAGGATTTATTGAATTAATTTGAGTTAAGTAATAAATAAGTTCTTTTATGTCCAATAATTAATTAAAAGCCTAAATTAAAATGTATAACCAATTGGGATAAATTAATCTAGGCCTATTTTATTTAATAAATGGTAACCTAACATGTTAATAATTTATTTAGCCATGCATGGAAGAAAATTACTATCCTAAATTAAACTATTAATTCACTAAATTACATAATAAGTGTTTAAAACTTTAAGGAGTTAAAATTCAAGAATTTAGCAATATTTTTACCATACATTAGATAGCAATTTTCGGCCACCCCTCCCAATCGAATCATGCAAGTTTGGCAACCCTCCATTTTTGATTATTTCTTTCACCCTTCATGGTAAAATAATTCCTTCATTTTAAATCCCCACTAATTAATAATTAAGCAATATCTCTACCCTCATTTTGATAAGAAAATTTCGGTCATCTCATCCCTCAAATCCCCCTCAAATCCCATAATATCATATCATTTTGTTGGAACTTTTCAATTTCGCAATCTTGATTTTGATGATAACAAAACTTGTTAATTGTGTTACTAATGATCTACCTTAGTTGTGCAGCATCTAGGATCATTCGCGAGTTGTTTACTTCGCAAAACTGAAGATCCAACTGGTCGCACAAAATGAATCAGGTCAACTGGCTACGTCATTTGAGCAGTACAGCTGATTGACCAGTTGATAGATAACTCAGCAGGAAAACTCAGAAGCCTGGCCAGCGGAAAGAGTGTTCAGCTGATGAAGAAACCTCGCTGATCAATCCAACTAAACAAGTGTGAAATCAGTTCCACTGACGAGTCAACTGATTTCACCAGCCCAACTGAAAGATCAGTTCAAACTGACCAGTTCGAAGCATCAGTTAGAATCCTTCAGTTATGGTTGATGATAAATTACTTCGAGTGGATTCCATCTGTGCGAGAAGGTACAAAGCCATTATCCAGTCAAAGGACAATAATGGACGTTGCATCAGAGCATTAAAGACAAAAACGCTTTAGAGGGACAGTCAAAAAGACAAGACACATAGTCCAAGAAGCCGATTCAAATGCAACGAATACAATAAATGAGTCTCACTGTACGAACAGCTTCCTCCGCCTATATAAAGAGAAGATCGGTGAAGACTCAAATAACAGAGGGAGCACATATACAATACTAGAGAGAAAAGGGCAGGCTCAGTTGCATATCAACTTTCAGAAGCACTTAAGCCCAGAGGGAATTCTTTATCGTTGTATCAGCTTATTTTGAAAGCCACTTTCCCTCAGTGTGTGAGAACAATCTTGTTCAGTTCTCACACACATACTTCCTCTCAATACCACACAAATACAGTCTTGCACAAAGACGTTAAACTTGTGTATGCAGTCTTTCTCATATAGACGTTAAATAAGTGTTGACTGAAAGTGTTGTTTTCAGTCGTAGCTAAGAGTTCAGTTTAGGCAGTAGATAATTCCTAGCTGAGTGGGCTTATACACGTAGTTGTATAAATCAAAGTCTTCTAGTGTTTCCTATCCGAGATAAAAGGGGTGACGTAGGAGCAGTTGAAGTTTTCGAACATCCATAAACATATCTTGTGTATTTAAATGATTACTATCGCTTTAAAATTGTTTTGATTAGTTAGAGTGTTCGTGTGTTAAGTTGTTACCATAACTGAAATACAAGAATGCAAAAACTAATATGTGTTCTTTCAGTTAGTCAGTTTACATAAGTTAAAATATTTTCTAACATTTCAGTTTTCTTTACGAAGGATTACTTCGAGTTTCTTCCGCTTGTTTTTAAAACAAAACTCGATTTAATTCATAGGTGTTAATATTCTTAGAATACGAGCTATTGAAGCTCATTGAAGGTTGTTGTATGCGAAATGCCTTCGAAGGCACTAACACACACGATCCATCAGTTGGTGTCAGAGCGGGTTGTTCTAAAAAGAACATTTGAAGAAAACTGTGTTTTAAAAGGTATTACTCTAAAATAGTTTTAAAAGGTATTTCAAAACGTTTTATACGATTTTAAAAACTATTTGAAAATATTTATGTGTCGCTCTTTGGTAAAGAGTTTAGAGGATTGGTCCTGCAATTTTCGTTATGGCCACTTCTCCAATTTCCTAACCTCGGAGATCTTAATCAGCTTGCAGGGGACTGAGGAACATCTGCAAAGATGAACACCTGAATTGCTCACTGAACAAGAAATTAGTTGCAAATCTACCAAGTCAGTTGTTCTTCAGACGAAACTCATCTATGTTGGGATGTTGGTCGATTCTATCACCAGCTGAACTCCACGTGAGCCTAGTCAGAGTCTGCTCGACCAGTTGGGTAAGCACAGAGGACAAGTTCAAAGCAGTTTTACTCGTTTCTCTAGCAAATTGAACTCACAACTTACGCAACAGTTCAAGCAGTCAAGACAACCAGCTGATGGTATATCCAGTTCTGTCACAGAAACCAACTGATATCTGATGTTATTTAAAATATGCTATTGTTGTAGCAATTTTTCTTTTCTCAACTGATGTATGTACTCATATGTAAATACATGAAAGTTTATTCAAATAAAATATCATGATTATTCAGTTATGTCTCGTTGTGACTGAATAGATATTCTCAGTTTTCTTGTCTATAATGCTTTGAAGACTAACAAGCGAAAATTGATTGTGAGTGAATCTGATATAGAGAAGACTCTGTCTCCTCAAATCATCAAGAAACCACGGACATTGATGACCAAACCTGCTGCTATAATTAATGTAATACCAACTGATAGTATGATGGAATCAACAGCCAATCCAGGCTGTTTCGGTAAAGGCAATCCCAACTGCATCCTCAGCAGAGGATCAGTTACCCTTGTCCACCAATCTACCGCAGAGGACAATCACTGAACCTAGTGATCATACCAGACTGGCTGGAGTCAAAGCTCCAGTAATCACTGTTTCTCGTTACATTCCTCTACCATTTGCTAGACCTACAGGGGTGGTGCTCAGAGAGGGAGTTGATGCAACTACTTCTCGGTTAAACATCCCTCATATTCTGACTGACCCCAAGGGCAAGAGTAAAATACAAGAAGAGCCCAGACTTACTAATGCCATTCAAACTCATATTGATCTTATTTGGCAACAGGTCAATGAATTTTCAGCAGAGAAACTCAAAATCTATGACGAACGGGTAATATTCCGAGCTCAGGTTTTCGCTAAGTAGCTCCAGAAGAAATCTAAGCTGAAAAGATTTATTGAGCTGGAGAAAGTGGTGTTGAAAATGGTCAAAGCTTCCTCGATCTCTCAGGCTTTGGAGAGGAAGAAATATTTCTTTGATCTTACAAGAGAGAAGAAGCTGCAGAATATTGTTGCTGAGCTGCGACAAAATTTCAATCCCTCGAGTCCAACTGCATTCAATGATAAAGCAGTATATGCTCAAATGGAAACAGATTTGATTGGACTACAAACAGAAATTAAACATTGGGAAATGGATCAAGAACTAATCATCCCAGCAGTGTCTCAAGAATTTTTGACTGAAGAGCTAGCTGAGCAGTCAGCTGGGGAACTATCTAAGGACTCTGCTGCTACTTTTTCGCAGAAAGCAGTTATTCCTTCATCTTCAGTTGCTCCATCTTCATCTTTGTCAGCGCCTCCTTCCAATGATCCAAATCTTTATTCAGAAGCTGACTTGACACTCGCTCATATTGATGAAATTATTCAGTCAGTGGTTCAAGAAGCTAAAACAGATGAACCTATTTCAGTTGATCACTTCGCCGATCATGCAGGTCAAGAGGTTCTCATTTCAACTGAAGAGCGAGTTCCGCCTCTTGTCACTGATGAACCAGATAATCAAAATGACGTGCCTGCTCAGTCACCAGATCATCAAATTGCTGCAAATATGGAGGCTCAGTTGCTCATTTCTGAAAATATTCCAACTGCCAAGCCAGCCCAAGTTTCAGCTGACTGTCAAGCAGAAGCACCAGTTCATGCCCTTCATCTGTCAATCCCGAAGATTCTCATATTCAGCAGGAAAGTTCAGTTGCTGCTCCGAATCAGTCTTCAACTCATCCGACTCAAATAGAAGTAACTGAAACATATGTTCCAGAACAGACTGTCACTGAAACGATAATATCTGACAGGACCTTGGTGGTTTTTAATCAAGTCTATCAGGAACCTGGAACATCTAGACAATTACCTCCTCATCCATCTACAGATCTTGAAATAGTTCTTGAAGAAATTCAGGAGATTCAGAAAAACTTGAATAAAATGATCACTGACATGTACAAGATTCAGCACACTCAATTTAGAGCACACCCTGAAGTTGGAACATTCTGAAGAATTCAACTCAGCGAAACTGAAGGAAATTCAAGAAGCTGTAACCTCTCTATCTCATACAGTAGAATAAATTCAAATGAACAAAAGTTTGGCTAAGAGTATACTATCCATAACTCAAGACTCTATCAGCAAACGATTTGAGAGTTTGGAGACGCTCGTATACAGAAAAATGGACTCGCGGCAAACCACAATGACTTATGTTGTCTCCAGCATTTCCACTACTGTCAGCGTCCTATCAACTGATGTTCAGAGATTATCTATTAAGATGGAACTGTTTGACAAAAAGGGGGAAGAGATTAAAGAGATGCTAGAACAACAAAAGAAGAGCAGTTAGTTTCGAGTTGCTATTTTCGGAGACTATTTTTTTCAGTTCAATATCAGTTGATCAAATTCTTATATTATCTACATGAGTTCAGTTGTTCAGCTATTATTTGCTTAGTTTTGTCAAACACCATAAAGGGGGAAATTTTTGAAAACTAAGTTTCGGCGTTTGACAAAAGTGCGAACCTTCTGTTTATGTAAATAACTGAACACGATAAAACTGAACTACGCGACTGAGTCTAGCTGAACTGAACTCTCAAAGAGAACTGACTGATTCGTTGGAAACTGATCAGTTGATTTATTCAGTTGTGAACATAACAAGCGTTTTGCCCAACAGCAGATCATTCAGTTGAAACACGTCAACCGACAAATAGTACAACATACTGCAACTAGTAGTGGAACGCCGCATTTCAAAGTCTGCAATGTACGAGTGTCAGAATAATATTGACGTGGCAAATCAACGGATATAAAATTCAAATAACATTTAATTGTTACCGTTGAAAGGAAAGCATATAAATAAGTGAAGAGGCCAGCTGAAAAATAGAGACAACACATGAACTATCATTCAAGCTTGTTGTCACTCTACTGAAATCACTAAACTCACACTTACTCGCTTATCAGTAGCATTCAGGCTACATTCTTAAGCTTGTTAGCACGATTGTAATTTTTTCTTTATTCGTTAAGTTGTGCTACATTCAGTTGAGAACTATAAAAGCCGTTTGTAACTAAGAGTTTCAGTGTTGGCAGTGATAAGTCCAAACTGAAGTGGGTCGGTACAACTGTTGTTTTTAATCAAAGTCTTTTAGTGGAGATCCTATCTCGTTATAGAAGGGGTGACGTAAGAGTTATTCTATTCTCTGAACATCCAGAAACAAATTGTGTGCATACTATTTCAGTTATTGTTTTTCATTCAATTATTCTATCTTTCAGTCCGTTTACTTCCGCAACTATTTTTTAGTTAAACTGATTGTCATCGACTGACAAGAAATTGAGCATCAGTTTGTCCCTAAACTAAACTCATTTCTCGAAGAAAATATATAATCCGTTAGTGTATATTTAACCCCTCTTCTAAAGACTCATCAGCTTTCCAATCGATCCTTTCACATTTCCTATCTCCCAAACAACTAGGATAGAAAGATTTTTATTTGCCATTCAAAATCCCCATTTAATTAGTAACATTCCCCTTCACCTCCCTAGCATTTCCCTCACCCTCTCACTCAAAAATTCAGAGAAAACCTGCAGCCAAAAATCGTGAGTTACAAAAAAAATAAGAGAGAAAAACAAGAAAGAAAAGAAACTCTGTCTCCGTCGCGCCGTGTTCGTCATAGCATTTGTTTTATTCAAAACAAATTTCCAGGCATGTTTATAAGTTTTGTTTCTATTCAATCAAGTCATATATACACTTTTAAATCATATTATGTTCTGGAAGCATGAAACCATTAAATTCGACAGCACATTGTTTCAAAAAAACCTGCACAGATTTTCGGCCCTTCTTTGTGCTTCACTGGTTGGCTTGTTTTTGTGATTTCAGGGATTGGCTCGGTTCCAGGCGCTCAAGGTTGCATCTAGGCACGTACTAGGGTTTTTCAAGATCATGTTGGTCCATTAGTTCAAGCCCCTACACGCTGGATGAAGGCTTGACAACAACTTTCCCTTAATTGCAAGTTGAGCCTTGATTTTCTTCTTTTGGTTGTGTAAGTTGAAGGTTCGGATCGTGGTTGGTCTAAGGCCTGTAACCATGGTTAGAACACTTCCTTAGCATGTCTAGGACGTGACCAAGATGACCCTTCAAGTCTTGGTTCATGGTCCCATCGAAATTTTAAACAAACAACACAAGTGTCCCTCGGTTTCTAATTTTTTGTTTTGGGTGTGTGAGTTTCGATCTTGAGGTGTTGGGTGGATTGTGTATGGCTCCTAGCCCATAGCCATGGTTCATATAACACTTCCTCTTGTCTAGATCGAGCCATGGTCGACCATATGGCCACTGGAACGACACAAGGCAGCAAGCAATCCACACCATCGCATGGTACAGAATTTGTTTGGTGTTTGCGGTTTCAAGCTTCGGTTGTCCTAGGTGTTTGCTTGAGTTGTGGTTGGCCAAGTGCCCTTAGCCATGGTTCAAGCCACACTTTAGGACGTAGGGAAGAGACTTTGGTCGGTGGTTCAAGCCCCAATGGCCTTGGTTTCGCAAACCACGCAAAGGAATGCACGGCTGCTGTCACGACTTTGGACAGCAGCTTTGCTGCGGTTCATAGGTATCGTGTGAGTTCTTGTTTGGCTTTTAGCCTATGGCCTTGGACTGGACAGTACCTCAATGAGTTAGAAAGGCCATGTTTTTGGCCGTTCGTGATTTGGTTAAGTTTAGAAGTCGTACAAGAATTTACGGTGCAATATGCCAAAGTGACTCTCGAAAGAGCGTTTTACAATTTTGGCCTCCATTCACTTTTTTCGTGCATTACAGCCCTAGGGATATATTTTCCAGTATTTTAGGTGTAATTTAATCATGGCTAAATGATGGTTTAACGTTGGTTTGGTTTGGTACGAAGCCATGGTTGAATACTAAGTTTGTTGGGCGTAATTGTGTCGTTTTTGGTTCGGTTACGAAGTGTTGGTCAAGTTGAGTTTATTTGCATGTTCCTCATGGTAGCATTAGGTCGCAGCGAGCTTGGGAACGATCCATCTCATTTGGTAAAAACAGGGTTATAATTATATTACGTGCATAAAATATAAAATGTTTATTTTTGAGATATATGCGATATGTCTTGTGTCCACCTTACTCTTATGGGATTGCTTCACCCGGTGACTTACGACCGGTTTACGTATGGGTACGGATATCCAGTCCAAGGGCTGTGATGATCTCTACCGCCCAGTATATTGTGGTTTAGTCTGATCAGACGTTAAAATGGGCCACTTGCGTAGAAACATTATCTCTACAAAAAATTACAATATGATATGTTATGGCAGAGCTCTATCGAGCAAAGCTTGTACGTATGATTTCAGATATGCACGTATTTACAATTATCCATGGCATGATTTTCACCTTTCGCTTTACGATACAATATTGTTATGTTACGCGAAATTTTATGATATATTTACTTGTTATTCACAATATATGCATGCTGAGTGTTTAGACTCACTAGACTTGATTGTTGTAGGTACTGATGAGGTCGAGACCGAGGGCGGGTACCAGTGAGCTAGCTTGGGTCAGCTGTAGTAGGAACCCGAGGACCACATGCTTCAGTTTATTTATCTTTTTATGCTCAAACCTCATTTTCGTCATGTTGAATTATTTTAAGTTTTTGTTTTGAAAACAATAATTTCTTCCGCTGTTACTTTAACATTAAATCTTTTTATCAGTTTATTTTATGAATGAGGCATGTTATTTATTTAAAGAGAAATTTTTAAATAATTCCGCAAATTTACAAATATGAAATACGGGCCTCTACATAAGCAATGTTGTTGTTTACGATCCTTGAAATCTACCACACATGCATACAAGAAACATAATAATTGGACGAATAGCGGTTAGGTAATGAACTTATTAACCTTTGTATAGAGTTATCTCAACTGATTTTCTCCCTTTATATTTGTCTAGTTTAATCAATGAACTGATGGGTGTGGATGCTGCTTAATACGTTTCCATGCCAAATTTATTGAGCAGTTCTCGTATATTTGGTTTCACTGATATAGATACCATTTGCCAATAGCTTCAATTGCAAAGTGAGAAAGAATGTCAATTCACCGATCATAGGCATCTCGAATTTGTCATGCATTAGTTTAGCAAATGTTACGCACAATTTGGAATTATTTGACCCAAAAATAATATCATCAACCTAAATTTGAACAAGCAGAGAATGATCTTTCTTTTTGAATTTGAATAGTATGTTGTCAACTGTTCTTACAATGATGTCATGATCAATTAGAAATTTTGATAGGGTCTCGTACTAAGCTCTTGAGAGCTTGTTTAAGACCAAATAAAGCCTTTTTAAGTTGACAAACATGGTCAGGAAGTAAATGATTTAAAAATCTGGTGGTTGTTAAACATAAACTTTTTCCTGTAACTGACCATTTAGGAAGGCATTCTTCACATCAATTTCATAAACTTCGAAGTTCTTGAAGGATGTGTGGGTAAGGAATATTTTGATTACTTCTAGTCGAGGAAATGGACCATATGTTTCATCGTAGTCAATTATATCTTCTTGCTTGTAACCTGGTGCAACTAGCCTTGCTTTGTTGCGCATTACTAAATCATCTTCATTCAGTTTGTTTTTGTACCTATAATTGAATTTGAAAGACTTCTTGGAACTAAAGTCCAGACATTGTTATGAGTAAATTGATTTAATTCCTCTTGCATAACATTTACCCAACTAGTATAAGTTAGGGGGTCGTCAGTTTTCTTCGGTTCTATTAGAGAGATAAAAGCAGAGTGTACAAATAAATTGAACATTTGTTCATCTTCACTATAATCCTCTGAACAGATATCTGTTAAGCAATTGGTTAGCTCAACTGGATCAGGTGGCTTATTTGTTAATACATTTTCATAAAAAACAACATGCATTGACTGATCAACATTAAATTTATGCTTATTTAACACTCTATAAGCTTTAATAACTGACGAATAACCAAGAAATATCCTTTATCAGATTTAATATAAAAAGCAGTTAGGTGGTGTTTACCATTATTATAAATGAAGCATTTACACCCAAATATTTTAAAGTATGAGACCACATTTTTCTTTACATGCCAAATCTCGTAAGTTATTCTCAAATTATTCTTATTAATCATTGATCTATTCTGAGTGTAACATGTTGTGTTAACTGCTTCTGCCCAAAACCTTTTAGAAATTCCAGAATCAGTAAGCATATTTGTGAAGGCCCTAAAACTCCTTGCTTGAAAAATTGCGGAAAATTAAAATTTTTCTTTTTTAAAAAAAAAATAACTAAAATGGCCTCGTTCATAAAATCGACTGATGAATCAAATTCACTGTTTAAAATAATAGCAGCGAAAAAATAAAGTTTGCCAACAACAACAATTTAAAATTTATCCAACGACTGATAAAATTGTTTGCGGAAAAATAACAACTGCTGCACTGAGGTTCTCGGGTGCCACTACTGCCGACCCAAGCTGGCTCACTGGTCCCCGCCCTCGGCCCTGGCCTCATCAGTACCTACAACAATCAAGTCTAGTGAGCCTAAAGACTCAGCATGCATATATCGCAGGTAACGAGTAGAATCTGAAGTAAAATATGCATGGGATAAAATATCATGTCATGAGGCATGCTGAAAATAATCTGTACTGAGCAATTATAATACGTGCATAACTGAACTGAAAATCACAGTAAAAATATTTGCTCCTTGGAGCCCTGTACTGAAATAACTGGTAAAATTTTCTGTTCAGATTATGGTCTACGCCTGTGGCCCCTGCACTAAGCTGAACTCGTCGGTAACTGGCTACCGGGGAGTATAAAACTGAACTGAGCTGGCCGGTCACTGGCGACCGGGTGGTACCAAACTGAACTGATCGGTCACTGGCGACCGAATAAAATAATGCTCCCATCATAGTGAATTGACCACAAGCAATATCGCATAAATCTCAAAATAAGTATTTTCTATTTTCATGCACGTAAAATAATTAACTGGCATAATGAAAATATCCTGTGTATTTTACCAACTGGATTGGATTGGATCGTCCCCAGGCTCGCTGCAACCTAACTGCCATGAAAAATATGCAATAGCTTAAACTTGACCAACTATGCAATTTACGTTCATAAAGTGCAATTCTGACGCCTAATGACTTCGTATTTAATCATGACTCCGAACCAACCTAAACCGACATATAGTCATGATTAAAATACGCTTAAAATACTGAAATAATGCTCCTAAAATGATGAGGGTCGAAATATAGGTGAAATGGAGGCCAAAACATGAAACGCTCTTTCGAGAGTCAATTTGGCACATCGCACCGTAAATTCTCGTACGACCTCAAAAATGATCTGAATCACGAACGGTCAAAAACACGACCTTCCCAACTCAAAGGGGCACTGTCCAGTCCAAGTCTATAGGCTAAAAGCCAACCGAGAACTCGAACGAGCCACCGAACCGACACAGCAAGTTGCTGTCCCAAAAATACAGCAACCTTGCTTGGCTTGCTTGCGTCGTTTGCGAGGCTAATGGCCATTGGGGCTTGAACCACCGACCAAAACCTCTCCAAAACGTCCCAAGGAATGATTTGAACCATGGCTAAGGGCCCTAGGCCAGCCACAATCCGCATCACACCACAACTCAACCGAAGGGTCCAACCGAGAGCATCTTGTATGCGTGAGGTGTTTATGCTATGATCGATGTCTCGTATCGTTCCAGTGGCCATTTGATTGACCATGGCACGATCTAGAAATCTAGGAGCATGGTATGAACCGTGGCTAAGGGCCATAGGCCAAACAAGATCCATACCAAACCAACCAAACCCGAAGCACAAGTGCTGTCCAACCGAAGGGGCGAGAGGGGAGGGGGCTGTTTTGGATGTTTTGCGTAAAAACCGATGAGCCATGGACCAAGCCACAAAAAGGGCGACTTATTCACGTCCTAGACATGGTATAGAAGTGATCTAACCATGGCTATAGGCCCTTGGACAACCAAGATCAGATCCCTTCTCCTTGGACAAAAAAATCTGAATTTTTGAAGCTCTATATGACACTCATGGGGTATGTGCTGTCATTGACGAATTCTACTGTGTATGGGGCTGGAACCAACGTTCTATCATGACCCTAACATGTCCTAGTACATGTCCATATGCAGCTTTGAGCCCCTGGAACGATCCATCCCTGAAATCGAAACAAAACATACCCACACGTGAAGCATGAAAGTCGATAAAAATCTGTGCAGAATTTTCGTTTCCTGTCTACTGAAATTTTCGGTTTTTGCAATGATAAAACCTGATCATGTACTGAAAAATAATTAATAATATGACTTGATTGAGGTTTGAAAGAAATCTATACATGTCTGGTTTTGTTTCGAAAGAAAATGAACGAAACGACGACGACGCGGCGCGGAGGAGACGGAGTTGCTTCTCTACCTTCCCTTGCTCTCGATTTTCTTCCTAGCTTTCTACTGAATTCCCACGATTTTTCATCTGAAAAGGGCTGCTGAATGGTGTTGATTTCGGTGGTAGGGACGGGGAGAATAAGTGGTTAAGAGGGGGAGGAGAAGAGGTGCACAATATAAGGGAGAATCAAGACCAAGTCTCCCTCAAATTTGAATTTGAATGGTTGTTTGCTATCAGCTATTGTTGGGGTGCTTCTAGAATGGTATGGCCGATTATTAGCTTGCTAATGTAGACTAGGATAAGCTCTAATAATTAGTTAAATGGTGCTCCCAAAATCATAGAATTATCCTACAAATTAAATACCAAGAAGGGGTCAAAGTTTGATGAGTTGGCAAAGAGTTTGTCTAGCCAATAATGGGGTGACCGAAATATTACTAATAAAAATGAGTGGGAAATGTTGATTATTTACTAAATTAATAACTCTAAAAAGCCTCACTAATCCATTAAATAATTTAGTGAGCTAACCCCTTAATTATGCAACTTAAATGGGCTTATTTTTAATCACCTCAAGTAATTAAATTAAATCCTCAAACCTACTTTTTAACTTAAATGCACTTACTTGTTAGCTAAATTAACTTCTGGAAATATTTCTCAAATCTTAAATTCTATCTCAAAACTCCAACTCCAGTCCGGCCTCACTGAAATAAATGAAATGATAAAGATAAAACTACTGCATGAAATCATAGAATCATTAACTTCCAAGGAATGCATTAAAATAATCATGCAATGAAGTCGATTTAAATTTTAAAAATCTAGAATTATGCATGGCTTACGTAGACTTATTTACGGGTTCTACAATCCTCCCCCCTTAAAAGAAATTTCGTCCTCGAAATTAGAACTCACCGAATAACTTAGGGTAACGATCTCTCATCTCCGGCTCAGACTCCCACGTAGCTTCCTCCTCAGAATAGTTGAGCCATTTGACTTTGACTCGCTTAACAAGCTTGTTCCGAAGCTTCTTCTCCTGTCTGTCTAGGATCTGCACTGGTCTCTCCTCATAAGATAAGTTCGGGGTAAGCTGCAACGGCTCAAAATTCAGCACATGCGAAGGGTTCGCCATGTACTTTCTCAGCATGGAGACGTGGAACACATTGTGTACTCCGGCCAGATTCGGCGGAAGAGCCACACGATAAGCTAGCGTCCCAACTCTGTCAAGGATCTCAAAGGGTCCAATGAATCTCGGACTGAGCTTCCCTTTCTTCCCAAATCTCATAACACCTTTCATAGGTGATATCTTCACAAAGACATGGTCGCCCACTGCGAACTCTAGATCTCTCCTTCTCTGATCTGCATAGCTTTTCTGTCAACTCTGAGCAGTCCTCATCCGATCACGGATCTTGACTACTACATCTGCAGCCTGCTGAACAATTTCTGGACCCAACTCTGCTCTCTCTCCTACTTCGTCCCAATGAACAGGAGATCTGCACTTGCGGCCATACAGTGCTTCATACGGAGCCATACCAATAGAAGATTGGAAGCTGTTGTTATAGGTGAACTCTACCAATGGCAAGTTCGCCTCCCAACTCCCAGAAAAATAAATGAGGCAAGCACGAAGAAGATCCTCCAAAATCTGAATAACTCGCTCCGACTGCCCATCTGTCTGCGGATGGAAAGCTGTGCTAAACAGCAACTTCGTACCCAAAGTCGAATGCAAACTCTTCCAAAAGGAGGAAGTAAATCTAGGGTCTCTGTCAGATACAATCGAAACTGGAATACCATGAAGTCGGACTATCTCCCGGTTATACAACTCTGCATACTGAACCATGGTGAAAGTCGTCTTAATAGGCAAGAAGTGCGCTGATTTGGTAAGACGATCTACAATCACCCAGATGGCATTCGATCCTCTGGCTGACTTCGGCAAACCGGTCACAAAATCCATGGTAATGTTCTCCCACTTCCACTCGAGAATAGGAAGAGGCTTGAGCAAACCTGCTGGTCTCTGATGCTCTGCCTTCACTAACTGGCAAGTCAGGCACTCGGATATAAAACGCCTGATGTCCTTCTTCATCCCTGGCCACCAATACAATAGCTGCAGATCTTTGTACATCTTCGTACTCCCAGGGTGAATAGAGTACGAGGACATGTGGGCCTCTGATAGAATATCTGCTCGGATAGAACCACTGCTAGGAACCCACATCCTGTCTCGGTATCTCACAATACCGTCGGTGACTGTATACAAGACACTGCCCTTGGCTTCATCTCTCTTCTTCCATTGTGCCAATTGCTCATCTGCTGACTGACCACTGCGAATACGGTCCAGAAGGGAAGACTGAATGGTCAAGGTAGATAGACGGGGAACTCTACCTCGAGGATAAGTCTCGAGATCAAACCTCTGCATCTCAGTCTGAAGAGGTCTCTGAATCGTCAAGTGAGCCATCACTGCGACTTTTCTGCTCAGTGCATCTGCAACTACATTAGCCTTACCCGGGTGGTAGCTAATGTCACAGTCATAATCTTTCACAAGCTCCAACCAACGCCTCTGACGCATGTTCAGCTCCTTCTGCTTAAAGAAATACTTGAGGCTCTTGTGGTCGGTAAAGATCTGGCACTTCTCTCCATACAAATAATGCCTCCAAATCTTCAATGCAAAAACTACGGCGGCCAACTCTAGATCATGGGTAGGGTAATTCTTCTCGTGGATTTTCAGCTGTCGAGACGCATATGCTATCACCTTCCCATGTTGCATCAAAACTGCACCTAAACCAAGCTTCGAAGCGTCGGTATAAAGGACAAACTCGCCGGGCCCTGATGGCATGGCCAAAACTAGTGCAGAGATAAGAGCTTGCGTCAAAGTATCAAAGCTCTTCTGACACTCATCGCTCCACACATACTTTACATTCTTCTTTGTCAATGCTGTAAGTGGAACGGCGATAGAGGAGAATCCCTGGATGAACTTCCTGTAATATCCCGCTAGCCCCAGAAAACTGCGGATCTCGGATGCATTCTGCGGCACAACCCAATCTCTGACTGCAGCGACTTTCGCTGGGTCTACCTCAATGCCACTGCTAGAAACAATGTGGCCTAAGAACGCCACCTTCTATAACCAGAATTCGCACTTACTGAACTTTGCGAATAATTTGTGCTTCTACAAGGTCTGCAGCACTGTGGTCAGATGTCTGTTGTGATCCTCATGATTCTTGGAGTAGACAAGGATGTCGTCTATGAATACTATCACAAACTGATCGAGATACGACTGAAATACACGATTCATGATATCCATGAAGATCGCTGGCACATTCATCAGACCGAACGGCATCACAAGGAACTCGTAGTGGCCATAACGAGTCCTGAAAGCTATCTTGGAAACATCAGCATCTCTCACCCTCAACTGGTGATAACCAGAGCGCATATCAATCTTGGAGAAAATCGAAGCTCCCTGCAACTGGTCAAACAGTTCCTCAATCCTCGGAAGTGGGTATTTGTTCTTCACTGTAACCATGTTCAACTCCCGGTAGTCAATACAAAGTCTCATAGAGCCATCTTTCTTCTTAACAAACAAGACTGGCGCGCCCCATGGTGAAAAACTCGGGCGAATGAACTCCTTGTCGAGTAGTTCCTGAATCTGCTTCTTAAGCTCTGCCATCTCTGTCGGTGCTAATCGGTACGGCGCTTTGGAGATCGGAGCCGTGCCTGGCATAAGCTCGATGGAAAACTCCACCTCTCTCTCGGGTGGCATACCAGAGCCGTCTTCGGGAAAAACGTCTAAGAAATCTCTGACAATCGGAACATCTGAGGCTGACTGGTTGGGTTCCTCGGGGACAGATAAAAAGGTCGCTAGAAATGCCCGACATCCTCTATGCATGAGCTTCCTAGCCTGAACATAAGGAATAATGCGCGGTAAAGGAAAGTACCTGTCCGGCTCAAATAAGAACTGCGCCATTCCAGGCGGTCGGACAAGAACAGATCTCCGCTAGAAGTCTATCAACACTCTGTTCCTCAATAGCCAGTCCATCCCTAGGATGATGTAAAATTCTGGCATCGGTAGCACGATCAGGTCCGCATAAACAAGATTACCGTGCAGCTCCATATCTATATCTCGGATAACATTGGTAGCTGCCATCTCCTCGCCTGACGGCAACACTACTGAAAAGGCTATGTCTAGCCCAATGGTCTTGATCTTGAGAAAGTTTGCAAAGACCTCCGAAATAAACGAGTGAGTGGCCCCTGAATCTATCAAGGCCTTGGTAGCGGAACCAGATATAAAAATTCTCCCTGAAAGATCGGAACTCTAAGTTGGACCCAATAGCTACAAGAACTAAACTTATATACATGCAAAGGTTAAAGTTCTTCTAACTTAATTCCCCCGAAATAAATCTGAGTAGAGCATGAAATCCTATAATAGTTCTAAGTTCAAAAATCTAAATCCCGATTCCCAAAACGCTGAAATTCGAATAATAACTTAATGCTTAAAGTTACCTGTCAACAACATAGTCTCCGGGTTTGTTTCTGTGGCATGGAGAGCAAAAACTCTGCCTTGAGTAGGCAGATTCCTCTGAGGGCACTGCAGCAACATGTGGTCTGGACTGCCACACTTAAAACACTTTCCTGAGCCAGACTTACACGCTCCAGGATGGCGGCGTGAGCACCTGGGACAGACTGGGTGCTCAAATGTCCTCGGGGCTGCTGCTGCTGCTGCTGCTGCTGGCCTCTGTTTCTCGGCGGTTCGTGAAAAGGCCTCTTATTCTGCTGCTGATGCTGATGAGGAGGAGGGCGGTGCGGTGCCTGGACTGGGCGCTTGCCCTGGCGATCCCTCTCGATATCCTGCAGATCCTGCTCTGCGGCTAAGGCCTTGGAGACCGCGATCTCATAAGTAGCAGGGTCAGACACCCTAACATCCCGGCGCAAGATCGGCCGTAAACCCACCAGGAAATGCATCAAATTGGCTCTGGCATCATTCGCTATCAGGGGCACAAAGTGGCAGCCCCTTTCGAACTTACGGATGAACTCCGTAACTGTAATGACCCGATTTAATTATATGTTATTTGGCAATAATTAAGATTAATTATTTTAAATTGAGGAATTTAAAATAATTAAGCCAAATAATTAAATTGTGTGTTTATGCATATTTAAATATTACAGCACACGGAAGTTGAAATAAAATAGACCGGGTCAAGTTCGAACCGAAAAGATAAAACATAAACACACATATAAGATATATATATATATATATATATATATATATATATGAAATAATAATAATAATCATCCAAAAACCACTTTCTCTCTCCCCGTGAATTCCAGAAACCCGTAACTTTCATTTGAAAGCTTCAAACCATTTTCGCGACTTTGACCGCCGATTGTGGCCTCACCGGTCGTCGAAAAATTCAAATAAATATACGGTTGGAAAGCTCTTGACGTAAGCTTTCCATTGATACCACTCTTGCTAGGTAAAATCGTGATTCCTGAAAACCCGTAAAAAAGCGCCGCCGGTTTCGCCGTTGAAATCGACGTCTTCCGCCGCTCAAAACTAAAAATTGATTGAGGGGTTTTGTTCTTTGTGGTGTAAGCTTTCTTTTGATACCACTTTTGTAAATTTTCGAGAACGACCCGTCGCCTTCGTTTTTTTGCGTGATTCCGGTCATCTTCTCCGGCGAGTTTGCTGCCTGTTGCCGGTTAGCTTCGGGTTAGGTTCGATTTCAGCCACTGTTGTTCGGATTGGAAGCTGTATCGGTGCGAATTGTTGTTTATGTGAATTTAATTCAATTTCGACTCCGATATTGTATCATTATTAATTAATTACTGGGTTCTTGTTGTAGGTTCCGGTATTGTGCGAGTTGGAGGTATAATCTCGTAAACCTAGAATTTATCGATGTCGCTTAAATATTAGTTTAGCGTCATTTTAAGCTAAAAAGAATATTTGCGACGACCAATAGAAATGATTGATTTTAGGCATTTTAGCCGAATATTGGAATTTTAAGAATTTAAGATGCCTAAATTGTTGAAATTGGATTTTTAGTGAATTTGAATGGTTATGGAATTGTTATATGATAATAAGACCATTTAAATTAATATTCAGGTGATTTGTCTGAGTTGGCATTTCCAGGACTTTCTTGAGGATTTAAGTTACTGGTAAATTAGTTGAGGTACGTAGAGATCAGTTATTTTCACGATGTCTGACAGAGGCATCTGATGATCCTGTGTATGATTTATTCGCTATTTGCAGATTTATGTGATATTGTATGCTGACTTGCATATTATCAGTTGGTAATTGATGTGCAAAATAAAATAAAATATTTCTTTTGTTCACACACATTTTATTTTGGTTAGACACATCAATACCACTGAACATATCATATTGAGACTATCTGTTATTGAGATCCAGTTATATTTCGGTTGAGATCCGTTATATATATGATATGATATGGTGTCCTGGAGATGTTTGGCTACCTTGATTCGGTCCGGCTTAGGTAGTTGCTGGCTTCGAGGCTGGGCCATATCCCAGGCACGGTCCGCTGCCTTCGTGGACCTGATATCGATCATTTGACTTCTGATATCGATCATTTGACTTCTGATATCCTGATATCTTGCACCTATTCATGCATTGCATTCATGCATGGCATCATTGCATTTCTATGTCATATATCGTGGTTTCTTGATGTCTCGTACTGGGGTTACTGACCCCCGAGAGGGGGCTGTCGTGTCTTTTGTGTGTGGACATGACAGGTGGTTCGACCTCAGGCGCTCGAGAGGAAGCCTCAGGAAGTACCAGAGCTCCTTGAGAGTGGGCTCAGTGGTATTTAGGTACTGCGTAGTGTTGCTGTCTCCCAGATAATATATGTATATATTTGGAGGATTGTATTATGGTATTATCGAGCCTTGTTGGCTCTATGATATTTTGGTTTGTATATGTCATGATCGTGTCGGGCTGGCACATGTTTATGTTGTTGTGTTTATTGAGGGCATATGTTGTTATTTTGAGTATTTGATTTTCTGGTATGTCCTATTTACGGGAAGGTCATGCCGAAATTTTTATAGGCCCAAACGCAAATTTTTAACTCACTTTTCCGCTGTTTACTGGTTAATCATGATTGCATGTTAATAAATCGTTATTAGGATAACGGGCCCTCACAGTAACCGTCATATCCCCTTGCCTCAGACTCATAAACTCGGTGGTCAACCTGGTGCGAACTTCCTCCGCAAAATACTTGGAGTAGAAAACCTCCGTGAAGCGTGTCCATGACAGTGTAGCCAAGGTCAGGGCTACTGCTGCTCCTTCCCACCATAAGCGGGCATCTCCAATGAACAGCTAGGTGGCGCATCTGACTCTGTCGGCATCTCCCAGCTCCATAAACTCGAAGATGACCTCGAGGGATTTGATCCATCCCTCGGCAATCATGGGGTCAGACGTCCCAGAAAACTCGTTTGGATGCATTTTCATGAATCGCTCGTAAACGGCCTCTGGCCCTGTCGGCCTAGTCACCACAGCATTATTCCCCGCAAACTGTGCGAAGAACTGTGTCATCCCAGCTAGCATCTGGGCATTCATGTCAGGTGGGGGTGGAGGTGGAGGTGGAGGAGGAGGAGGAGGAGGAGGAGGAGGAGGTGTCTGCCTCTCTTGTCTCTGATCGTCATCGTCCTCGCGACGGTGCTCGCCACCACCTCTCGGGCGTCCTACTTGACGTCTAGGGGGCATACTGTTCCGACATAACACATACGTAACTAACATGCATAATTCCATAATTTATTTGAAATGAACACTGAAATACTGAAAATCTGGTCGAAATTATTTCATGGAAGCATGCTGTCAAAATAATACGTGCTTTAAATAAAATGCTGAAAAGTAAAACTTACAGACCGAAGGCGTGACTTCGTGAGCTTCTCGTGGTCAGTAGTAGTGTAACCCTATACAAGAACATAGGCTCTGATACCAACTGTGAAGGCCCTAAAACTCCTTGCTTGAAAAATTGTGGAAAATAAAAAATTTTCTTTTTTTAAAAAAAAAGAACTTAAATGGCCTCATTCATAAAATCGACTCATGAATCAAATTCAGTGTTTAAAATAATAGCAGCGGAAAAATAAAGTTTGCCAACAACAACAATTTAAAATTTATCCAACGACTGATAAAATTGTTTGCGGAAAAATAACAACTGCTGCACTGAGGTTCTCGGGTGCCACTACTGCCGACCCAAGCTGGCTCACTGGTCCCCGCCCTCGGCCCTGGCCTCATCAGTACCTACAACAATCAAGTCTAGTGAGCCTAAAGACTCAGCATGCATATATCGCAGGTAACGAGTAAAATCTGAAGTAAAATATGCATGGGATAAAATATCATGTCATGAGGCATGCTGAAAATAATCTGTACTGAGTAATTATAATACGTGCATAACTGAACTGAAAATCACAGTAAAAATATTTGCTCCTTGGAGCCCTGTACTGAAATAACTGGTAAAATTTTCTGTTGAGATTATGGTCTACGCCTGTGGCCCCTGCACTAAGCTGAACTGGTCGGTAACTGGCTACCGGGGAGTATAAAACTGAATTGAGCTGGCCGGTCACTGGCGACCGGGTGGTACCAAACTGAACTGATCGGTCACTGGCGACAGAATAAAATAATGCTCCCATCATAGTGAATTGACCACAAGCAATATCGCATAAATCTCAAAATAAGTATTTTCTATTTTCATGCACGTAAAATAATTAACTGGCATAATGAAAATATCCTGTGTATTTTACCAACTGGATTGGATTGGATCGTCCCCAGGCTCGCTGCAATCTAACTGCCATGAAAAATATGCAATAGCTTAAACTTGACCAACTATGCAATTTACGTTCAAAAAGTGCGACTCTGACGCCTAATGACTTCGTATTTAATCATGACTCCGAACCAACCTGAACCGACATATAGTCATGATTAAAATACGCTTAAAATACTGAAATAATGCTCCTATAATGATGAGGGTCGAAATCTAGGTGAAATGGAGGCCAAAACATGAAACGCTCTTTCGAGAGTCAATTTGGCACATCGCACCGTAAATTCTCGTACGACCTCAAAAATGATCCGAATCACAAACGGTCAAAAACAAGACCTTCCCAACTCAAAGGGGCACTGTCCAGTCAAAGGCCATAGGCTAAAAGCCAACCGAGAACTCGAACGAGCCACCGAACCGACACAGCAAGTTGCTGTCCCAAAAATACAGCAACCTTGCTTGGCTTGCTTGCGTCGTTTGCGAGGCTAATGGCCATTGGGGCTTGAACCACCGACCAAAACCTCTCCACAACGTCCCAAGGAATGATTTGAACCATGGCTAAGGGCCCTAGGCCAGCCACAATCCGCATCACACCACAACTCAACCGAAGGGTCCAACCGAGAGCATCTTGTATGCGTGAGGTGTTTATGCTATGATCGATGTCTCGTGTCGTTCCAGTGGCCATTTGATTGACCATGGCACGATCTAGACATCTAGGAGCATGGTATGAACCGTGGCTAAGGGCCATAGGCCAACCAAGATCCATACCAAACCAACTAAACCCGAAGCACAAGTGCTGTCCAACCGAAGGGGCGAGAGGGGAGGGGGCTGTTTTGGATGTTTTGCGTAAAAACTGATGAGCCTTGGACCAAGCCACCAAAAGGGCGACTTAGTCACGTCCTAGAAATGGTATAGAAGTGATCTAACCATGGCTATAGGCCCTTGGGCAACCAAGATCAGATCCCTTCTCCTTGGACAGAAAATCTGAATTTTTTAAGCTCAATATGACACTCATGGGGTATGTGCTGTCATTGACGAATTCTATTGTGTATGGGGCTGGAACCAATGTTCTATCATGACCCTAACATGTCCTAGTACATGTCCATATGCAGCTTTGAGCCCCTGGAACGATCCATCCCTGAAATAGAAACAAAACATACCCACACGTGAAGCATGAAAGTCGATAAAAATCTGTGCAGAATTTTTGTTTCTTGTCTACTGAAATTTTCGATTTTTGCAATGATAAAACCTGATCATGTACTGAAAAATAATTAATAATATGACTTTATTGAGGTTTGAAAGAAATCTAGACATGCCTGGTTTTGTTTCGAAAGAAAATGAACGAAACAACGACGACGCGGTGCGGAGGAGACGGAGTTGCTTCTCTACCTTTCCTTGCTCTCGATTTTCTTCCTAGCTTTCTACTGAATTCCCACGATTTTTAATCTGAAAAGGGCTGCTGAATGGTGTTGATTTCGGTGGTAGGGAGGGGGAGAATAAGTGGTTAAGAGGGTGAGGAGAAGAGGTGCACAATATAAGGGAGAATCAAGACCAAGTCTCCCTCAAATTTGAATTTGAATGGTTGTTTGATATCAGCTATTGTTGGGGTGCTTCTAGAATGGTATGGCCGATTATTAGCTTGCTAATGTAGACTAGGATAAGCTCTAATAATTAATTAAATGGTGCTCCCAAAATCATAGAATTATCCTACAAATTAAATACCAAGAAAGGGTCAAAGTTTGATGAGTTGGCAAAGAGTTTGTCTAGCCAATAATGGGGTGACCGAAATATTACTAATAAAAATGAGTGGGAAATGTTGATTATTTACTAAATTAATAACTCTAAAAAGCCTCACTAATCCTTTAAATAATTTAGTGAGCTAACCCCTTAATTATGCAACTTAAATGGGCTTATTTCTTAATCACCTCAAGTAACTAAATTAAATCCTCAAACCTACTTTTTAACTTAAATGCACTTACTTGTTAGCTAAATTAACTTCTGGAAATATTTCTCAAATCTTAAATTCTATCTCAAAACTCCAACTCCAGTCCAGCCTCACTGAAATAACTGAAATCATAAAGATCAAACTACTGCATGAAATCATAGAATAATTAACTTCCAAGGAATGCATTAAAATAATCATGCAATGAAGTCGATTTAAATTTTAAAAATCTAGAATTATGCATGGCTTACGTAGACTGATTTACGGGTTCTAAAATATTTCTACCTGTCTCCTTAAGAGTACGATTTATGACTTCAGCTACAACATTCTGTTGTTGTG
This sequence comes from Primulina eburnea, assembly GCF_022965805.1. Taxonomy (NCBI): domain Eukaryota; kingdom Viridiplantae; phylum Streptophyta; class Magnoliopsida; order Lamiales; family Gesneriaceae; genus Primulina; species Primulina eburnea. Next base: position 13,552,728 of record NC_133117.1, read on the forward strand.
TTCTTGTAGCTAAGAACTCATGTTTGATTCCCAAATTTCCAAGAAACTGAGAGAGTGTTTGGTTGAAAAATTCAGTTTCATGACAAGATCTTATTATGCCAAACCCAAGTGATCTTTCATTTAAAATTCTTTGAAAAGTTTTATTAGCTGTGTAGCAGTTTTGTCTTTTGATTTTAGAAAAATTACCCAAGTAAATCTTGAGAAATCATCAACACTCACCAAAGTTTATTTCATTCCCCCTAAGCTTATGACTGGTATTGGACCGAATAAGTCCATATGCATCAGTTCTAAGCATCAGGTAGAAGATTTACTTCCTTTGTTTTTTTGCTTCCCAAAATGACAAGCTGAGTATATTTTTTTTTTAAACTGCATTTTTGGCAGACCAGTTACTAGCTCGTGGTTACTCAGACATGCAATGGTTTTGAAGTTTAAGTTGTTCAACTTCTTATGCCATAACCATTTTTTAGATTGATTTGAAGCTAAAGCTTGCTGTTACTCTGCTAAATTTGTAGCTCTTACTCAAGAATCAAAAAGCTCACATTTATTTGATTTATCTGTAGCATTTGAGGCTACCCTTCGAGCTTAGAAGCACAAATCATTGTATTGTTTATTTTGATCTTAACTAGATCAGTTGTCCTAAGTTCAATCGAAGAACTGAGAGATATTTTGTAAACTAAGAGTTTCTTTTTTGGTAGTGTTAAGTTCAAACTGAAGTGGGTCTGTACATTCTTTGTATCTATCAAAGTATTTTTGTGCATATTCTATCCTTGTGATAGAAGAGGTGACGTAGAAGTTATTCAAATCTTCGATAATTCATAAATCTTTGTGTTATTACTTCAGTTATTTATTCTATCTTTCAATCAGTTCATTTCCGCAACTGTTATCAGTTAAACTGATTGTCATTGACTGACAAGATTCCTAGTTTCAGTTTGTCACAAAACTGACACTTCATTCGAAAAGACGTTAAAATCGTGAGTGTTTATTCAACCCCCCTTCTAAACACATTTCAACCTATCAACCGATCATAACAGTAACATTGATTTGATCTTTTTAATAATAATGAAACCAAGAGTACTTTTGATATTTTTGAAAGATTTTTAGCGTAAAGAACCAAATTGGACATAATTTAATATATTTAAGATTAAATTGAGATAATAGAGATAAATTTGTGAGTGTAGCTAAATAAGACCAAAATGGAGTTTTTCCCCTAAATATCATATAAGTCCAAATCGGGAAAAAACCCATGGCTTTTATAAAACTTCCTTTATCGAAGTCAGGCTAAACAAGGTATCTCATTTCATTTGCGCTTATAAATATCCATATACATTGTCTCCAGTGAAATTAGGGGTGATCACGGAGCGGTTTTGCGGTTTTTTTTAAAAAAATAAATTGGATTGTCATATGCGTTCGGTTAGTATTTTAAAAAAAATAATCGCAGTTTTTACATGTAAAATTAATCTTACGGTTTTGAGCGGTTTCAGGCAGTTGAGGTCGGTTTACGGTTTTTTTTAAAGAAAAATATTAAAGCTTATATTCTAATTTATTTGAAAACAACAACAATATAATGTCTTCAAATATAAAATATAGTTCAAATCACACAAAGATAAAACTAGATAAAACAATAATTAAGATTCAAAACTAAGTTAATAATTTAACAACACGCCACATGTTAGAGTAGATGCCCTGCAAGCCAATGGTTGGCTAGGGAATTTATTGACTCAAGTGAAATAAACAATCTTTATTTTAATATAATTTAACTTTTTATGGTCTTGTTATACTTTATCTGTATACTAATGCAAACAGCATAGATAAAGTCTTTGATTATGCTTTAACACAAATGAATCGTAATTCGATGTTGAAACTCATTTGTAAACACTGCATATTCTAAATTCGTTTCTAGTCGATTCAGCCGCCTAAAACAGGGATAAAGGCCGCTTGAGCTCGAGACTAGCATCTGTGATGTTGTGTACTGCGTTTCTTGGTAAGGGCATAGAGATGTCCAAACATGCATATGGGTAGTCATATGATGATTATACCGAACAACCCTCCCTCGGACTTTCCAAGTGGTTATAATTCATCAAGATGATAAGTTTGTGGTTATGATTGTACACCATTAGTCCTTACGACCCGTGACAACACTGAGGCTCTATATGCTAGGGCTGTGATTTGACTCGTTTACCGGCTCCAGGAGAGTCATCAGGTGGCGAGGTTGGGTACAATTGCGATACATATGGGAGTCAGTGCATTTTAGTCGGGGATTCACCGCTCACCTACAGGTGTGGATATCCTGTGTGATCTGATGAAATAATAGTGCATGGAATCTCTGGCCAAAGTATGAGATGTACGTTAGAGAAGGAGTTCTCAAATAGTACACGCGATGCCACTATTATAGTTATCACATAGTTATCGAATTAATATGCAACCCTCGATGAACCAATGGTTGCAGATTCGATCGGGATATATGAGATGAAGGGACCGTACTGTAGGTTAATGATAATCGACTGGTTCTTGCAGGCACTATCAGGGATACTAGGGGGATCACGGGGCGATGCTACTAGATGCTCTTACTATGATCCGATGGGTGCAATAATAAATGAGTTCTGACATTCTTAATCAAGATTTTGATGAAAAGAATGAGGCTAACTAGGGTAAGCCCGAATAAGAATAAATATTATTCTGAATCGCAAAGAGTTGTGAACTCACGGCTAGCTGTATCCCTGAACCATTGAGGGTCACACAAGCATTAGATCTTTTGTTCCCGTTGAGATAGAATAAATTCAAGGAGTTGAATTTATATTATGATATAGTAAATTCAAGGAGTTGAATTTATAATATTTAAATTTTGAGAAAAAAATTTAAGGAGTTGAATTTATGAGAGAATAAATTCAAGAAGTTGAATTTATATTATATAGTAAATTCAAGGAGTTGAATTTATGATAATTAAATTTTGATAGAATAAATTCAAGGAGTTGAATTTATAAAATTTGATAATTTAATTTATTAAACCCAAAATTTGGGTTTATTAAATATTAAATTTTGGATTTGATAAATTCAAATAGTTGAATTTATAATTTAAATAATAAATTCAAATGTTGAATTTACAATGTATTTAATTTATTAAGCTCAAAAGTTGAGTTTATTAATTAATAAATTAATTATGGTGGGTAGTATGTTTTATGAGCTTATAGTAGAACAAGTCCAACATAATAAATAATTAAAGTTTTAATAGGCTTTGATTAAATTAATTAATCTAGTTGGACTAGCCCAATTAATTAAATCAAACTCATTAATGTTAATTATATAATTAGGTTATAATATAATTATATATAAAACATGAAAAGTCAAACCCTATTACCACAACCAACCAAAATTCGAGAGACTCATCTCCAAAAAGAAAAAAAAATTCGGCCATTTCCTCTTGAAGAAAAATTTTGAGTCGTCTCTCTCAATTTTTCTCATCTACGCAAAATCTCTTCCATATTCACGAGTGCAATTTGGAAAAGGAACATACAATCTAGTAGTGGACTTGATAGATGGATTTCATCGAAGAAAGTTCGTAGGGAATCAACAAGAGCTAATCCAATTTATACCGGATCAGTTGGTGTCCAGTGATTTATTCACCAAAGGTATAATGATTCTAACATCCTATGAATGTTTTTGTTAAAATCATACGAGCGCCCAAAGCAAATCATATTTTGATTTTCAAAATAAAACAATTTTTAAACTTCCGCTGCGTTTGGGCGTGTAGAAAACCGAGATCCAACAGTGGTATCAGAGCCAAAGTTTTTTTTCTAAATCGTATGGTTTGATATTGAATAATTTATTTCTACTCAGACGAGAAAATTTTTCAGAAAATTAATGCATCATAAAAATTTTATTTTTCCAAAAAAAATATATATTTTCGTTTCAGCCCGGAACTATTCCGGGTAGCTAGTGCGCGCAGGGTCGCGCACGGGTGCGCGCAGCGTGCGCGCGCTAGAGACGCTCAGCGTGCGGAGCGTCCGCACGCAGTGCGCCTCCAGCGCGGCGTGCAGAACGTCCGCAGGCTGCGCGCGGCGCAGCTCGCGCCTGTGCGCCCTGCGCGCACAGGGCTGCTGCCATTGCCCGAAACGTTCGGACAGCGGGCGGGCAGCGAGGGCGGTTGCCCGAGATCGTCTCGGGAAGCGTGCTCAATGGTGGGCTTGAATTGTTTGGGTCCAGGGTGAAATTTTCTGATTTTTCAAATTTTTGGGAAAAATTGATATTTTTATAAATTGGTTCAATTTTTATAATAATTTTCTTGTAAAATAAATAATTAGAATATGATTTTAATTATTTATGGTAAAATGAGTTTTATAAGAAATCAATTATTATTGATTTAATTGGAAATTAAATAAAGGAGTTTATTTAATTTATTAAATTCTTTAATAATTGTGGTGGTTAGTGATAAAATTATTAGATATATTATTTATCAATTAATTAAATTATTTCATTAAATTGATATTAATATTTGATATTAAATGCATGAAGGATGATCGAGAGCCTTGACCAATGTGTTAGGTGTATGTTAGGATATTTTATTGTTTTATTCGTTTTTTTTTAAATATTTGATATTATTAAAGTGGGCCTGGTTTATGGTCCGTTCCCACCCCTATGAAATGTATCCCTTATGTGACATGGTTATTTAAATGTAATTATTAGAAATAGTGGGAGATAAAGACTGGAAGATGGTGGGCCCGATGAACGAGATGAACACATGTAAAATATTGGAAGCTCTTGTAATAGTTGAATTTGCATCCCTGCATTCACCTAGGTTTTGGACCTGGATCCATGTATGGCTCACATGGATCTAATAGTGTTGGCGATCGATCATCCTTATTTATTGTTGAATGTCATATTATGACATATGCGATATATAGTAGTATGCATGTATGTATATTATTAAATAATATAGTTGCATGAATCCGACAAACATACAAACTTGTGGCACGCGCTTTTAAAAATTAAAATGATGAGACAATTTTAAAATTAAAATCCCTCATTTTGAATATGGTTCAAAATTCATATCAAACCGTAAAAGTAAAAATTAAAAGAGTTTAATTTTTTCTTGCCTTCCATAAACCGTGGTTGGATGTTGATTGCTACCCGCGGACAATGTGTGGCTCATATTATTGGGGAGGCCTGGACACCGGAAAGCTGTGACTTCCACCACAGACATATGATGTGAATTGAGTGGAACTCACATGAATTCGGCTCATATTATTGGGAGAACTCATGGCGACCGTCTACTACAATTCAATATTGATGGGTCGGTTTGACACGTGAAAATAAACGACGTCATATTATTGGGTCCTTATTAAACGTGAGGCAAAACACGAGGAGGTTGCATATGGATGCAATTGGATTCTACCTTTTAGGAATTATAATTGGCTGATATTATTCGGGATTATAATTGACTAATTGGACACTACGTACCTACTAAGGAAATACGATTTACCTTTTTCATCAGAGGGTGGTGGAAAATGTCAAAATAGTGGGAGGGAGATTTATAAAATAAAATCTATATTTTATATCTTAAAATTATTTTAAAATAATCAGCAAATATTATTCTGTTTCCATATCAGTATATTTTTCGATTTCGTCACATAATTTTGTTTTGTTATTAACAAGCTAACCGAATCTAATTTTCAAGACTTGTTGGGAAAATTGTTCTGAATTCGGAGAAAATGGCAGACACACTAATGTCAATCCTGCTGAACTGACAAAGCATGCAAGATGGTAGGACCATAGTATGCAAGTTAAAGTGTAACATGCTCGCTTTTATGTCAAATGAACTGTGGGGATAGTTTGAGGAAGTTTTGAATGCTGCTGACATTCGAATGCACGTGCAAGAGTTGCATGGTGCATGAAACTCCTACAAGGATGCACACTATTTTAAAAGCTCATGACTACATGCATGAAAAATGGGGCTCTGGCCCATGAGCATGGCGTACATATGACTGGACTTATTGAAAATATGGTGGGCCTGAAATATGTGATTCCTAACGAGTTAATTGATGACATCAATTGGTTGTCTTTCTTTTCCTCATTTGACGGGGTTATGGTGAACTTCAATTTGAATAAGATAGATGATAGCCTTGATGAGCTATTCAATACGCTTATAACTTATGAGATCACCATAAAACAGGAAATTATTGTTTTTTTCCTTATGGGCATCTCGTCAGACGAAAATGGCCCACAAGGTAAGGGAAAGAAATGTTCTGCCCCTCACAAGAAAAACAATCCAAATAAGTGGCAAACTCTGAAAGACACTTAAAAGGCCTACAAAGCCCGATAAGTTAGAACATATTTATTTCACGGCAAGAAGTCCGGACGTAAGAAATTATGTGCCAGAAATGTTCTGGAAATAATAAGTGAATGTCCAAGTAAACATGATTTCAACAACAAAAGATAGTTAGATGATCCAAATCCCACACAAATATGGCACGCTAGACTATGTCATATTTCTCAAAGAAGGATGCACAAACTAGTGGGAGAAGGCATGTTTGACTTGTCAAACATAAATTCTCTACCTACTTGTAAATCCCGTCTAAAAGGAAACATGACAAAGACTTCATTCGATGGAAACGTCGAACGTGTGCATGGTCTACTAGATTTGTTCCATGCAGACGTTTGTGGTCCGCAATGTGTTAGCACAAAATATGGGCAATCCTACTTCGTTACCTTTACCGATGACCTTTCGAGGTATGGGTGTGTTTATTTGATAAATCACAAATCTGAAGCATTTGAAAGGTTCATAGAATTCAGATTTGAAGTAGGAAAACATCTAGAAAGGAGTATTAAGACATTTCGATCTGATCGAGATGCAGAATACTTGAGTGCTGAATTTTTGAAAGAGAATGAGATTCTCTCATAGTGGACTCCACCAGCAACACCACAATTGAATGATGTGTCTGAACATTGTGAGCGAACCTTGTTGGACATGGTTCGATCAATGATGAGATTCACTGAATTGTCTATATCATTTTGGGGATTTGCGCTTGAAACTGCGTCAATGTTGTTGAATAATGTCTATACTAGAGCAGTGGATAAAACACCATATGAGATATGGATGGGGAAAAACTCCCAAATATTCTTACATGAGAATATGGAGATGTCTTGCTTACGTGAAGCAGACAGTGGGAGACAAATTGGATAGTAGATCCACTTTGTGCTACTTTGTAGGATATCCAAAGAATTCTGTTGGATATTATTTCTATCATACCAATGAAGCAAAAGTGTTTGTTTCAAGAAATGTCACCTTTTGGGAAAGGGAATTTCTATTAGATAGAAAAGACAAGATGATAGAACTTGAAGAAATTCAAGATATTCCCTCAACTCACTACAACTTAGGTAGAATTTGCGACGGTTTTTGATCCGTCCCTAATAATTTTAGCGACAGTTTTATCCCCAACTGTCGCTACTTAGCGACGGTTATTTAAACTCTCGCTAACTTAGTGACGGTCTTTATATGAAAACCGTCGCTAATATTAGCGACGGTCTTCTATCATTATTTCCGTCACTAAAATTTTTCGAAAAATAAAAAAAAATCTTTTAATAATTTAATAAATCTAAAAGAAACTAACGATCGAAACTAAAATCGTGTAAGAGAAATAAATTTTAAGTGTTATGAAGAAGTGAGAAAAATTTTATGTGTTATAAAGTAGTGAGAAAAATTTTAAGTGTTGTGTAAAGTGATAAAAATTGTGTAAGAGAGAAAAATTTTATGTGTTATAAAGTAGTGAGAAAAATTTTAAGTTTGTGTAAAGTGATAAAAGTGTGTAAAAGAGAAAAATTTTAAATGTTATGAAGCAGTGAGAAAAAAATTAAGTGTTGTGTGAAGTGATAAAATTGTGTAAGAGAGAAAAAATTTTAAGTATTGTGGGGGGAAATGAAAAGAAAATGGAGATATTTATAGAGAGTTTGCGCGGTATTTGGTTAAACCGTCGCTAATTACAAATTAGCGACGGAACATCTAAACCGTTGCTAAAAGTAGCAACGGTTATTACCAAACCGTCGCTATATTGAGCGACGGATGTGTGAGAACCGTCGCTAATTTGAAAGTAGCGACG